>NW_027514391.1:606090-1212181 GCF_048772815.1 Callospermophilus lateralis | reverse complement strand
TTCACGATGAATTTTGATTTGCATATATTTTCTACTTTCCAATGTATCTGTGTGTGATATATATATATATATATATATATATATATATATATATATATATATATACACACTCTAGATTTTTCAAAATATGAAATACATGTGTCTTATTATACACTCCCTAAATTCACTAAGGTTCATGTATGTGGTTTTATAATCAACTTTTCATAAGATTATTTTCAGAAACATTCATCCACCTGAAATACATATTTGTTTTCTAGTACTGAAAACTTACTTCAATGAATGGTGCAAACAAATCCTTATATTTCTACAGTAACTGACCCACTTTAACATCAATGCTAGCAGATTCCTATGGGACATGATGTGTATTTTGACGTTCAATTTTATTCAACACTGTTACATTTCTATTTCTTCAGTTTTTGTACATCATAAAATGTACATTTCATCCACAATTTCACAAATTTAAAGACATTTGTAACACATTCAATCACTTCCTGCTTCAGAACACATATATTCCTCATTGTTTTTGACTGCTCATTTCATGAGACTTCTTTCCAAACACATTATTTTCGATTTCCATAATCAATTTTGAAGCAAAACTCACACACAATTTATGATAAACCACAACCCTAATTTTACCATTAGATGTATAACTGGTTGGAATGAATGTATGTATATCAATATAAGATTTGCTATGTATTTTCAGATATTAATTTATTCCAATTTGTAAAGTTGGAACAAGTTATATTATTTATTCACAGTATGGTCTATTCAATCATTCTCTCTATATTCATACACACATGGAACACCTATTTGTGCCCCCAATACTAATTTATACCTCTTCAAAATATTGCTCCCAGAAATGGTGCAAGAAATACTCATGTAACCTGATCTACATATACATTTTATCACAGTAATATTCTGGCAACAAAATGCAAAGTCACACTTACAATTGTACCAAAGCCTAAATGGAATATGAGTATGGATTATAAAAATCATCCGTGTCCAGGTTGGCTAATTCTCTCAATGTCAATCCAATTGGTGACTACATATGTGTTTCTTCCTAAGATTATATATTCAACTTCAAGCCTGCTGAAAATGTCTAATCCAATCAATCACTTTATCATTTGCCTGATTTCCTATGTCTCTATTGATATCTGCTTTCCTACATATTTTCCCCAATTCATCATTGTGACCAACTCTACACATGGGCTGACATTTACATTTTCTCTCTACCCGAAACCCTATTGCTAAAGAACTTTTTGTCCAAATCCTATACTCACTCTTTTTTTCTAATTCTACCAACTATCTTCCTAATCCTACCAACTATCCTTTTTAGCCTGGATGTTCTCTTCGACATTCAATCATCCAAGGTACAAGGTCCTATACCATTGTGTATAGATTTATCTGAGACACATGTGCAGAACATAATTCAAAGGTAAGTATCCCAATCAAGGATCCAATGCCCTTCTGGGCTTCAAATCTTACCTAGATTTCTGTTTTCATACATATATTTCACCTCTATATATACTTATAAATATTGCAGGTTCCCAATACCATTATTCATCCAGCAGAATGATTCCTAACCCAAATGAAACATGTTATTAACCCTAACCATACTCTTTGCCCTCAATATAACTTTACAGAAGAGCAGTGAAAGAGTTGGTCTTACAATACAGGAACATAAGAGATCTTCCACCTGCTGAGAACCTCAAAGGTCTATGCAGAAATGAACCCTGGGGAAGATAGAGGAAGCTATGAAGGACCTGAGAGAGCAAAAGTCATCTTCCACGACAAACAACCTGGTCAGGATGAATGGGTGTGTCTGAAGCAATCTCTCTCTTCTTAATGTAGAGAAGATGGACCAAACCAGGCCTGTGTGGAGAGCTGCTTCCGGGTGCTATGTTTGATATACCATTCTAACTTGTGAAAGTGTCACAGGAAGTAGGGGCAGCCTCCATCTATTGGGACACTTGGAAGCAACTGTTAGGAAAAAGTGATTGCCTAGGCAGTGACCTCATTCAGTTCCAGAAGGAAGTGACCTACATCACTTTCTTGGTGATGAAACTCTCTGAACTTGGGATCCAAAAAGCCAGGCACCCAGAGGCAGTCCCAGTCCCAGTCCCAGTGGTCTCACATGATTGGATTTACCAAGGAAAGAGTCAGTCTTTCTTGGTAACTACTGATGTGAAGATGGCCAAATGCCAAGAGAGCTCTGAAGAGGGGCCTTTCCTGAGAAAGCAGGTAGTGGCTCACCACTGGCACCTGACAACTTCACATTGTTGGCAAGGAGACCAGATCTGACATAGGATAGCCCATTTCGGTGGAACATAGTATGGCCCATCAGTCAGAGGACACTCCGGATAGTTACAGACCTACTTGGGGGAAGGCGGTGACTTTGTGGGTGTGCGTGTGAGTTTGTGGTTTTGTCTCATGATCTGGGAATAGGTAGGAAAGTCGGTTTGTTTGGTTTGGAGTGGATCATTTCTAGTAAGTCTTTTGATAAGGCGAGTGTTTCTATGTCTGTTTATCCCACTGTGTCTGTGGTTGTAGACATTAGAAAAGAGAATGCATCAATGGATGTTTCCTGTCTTGTAGAAAGCTTCACAGCATTCATCCTGCCCAATTTATAAATGGACTGTGGCTTGCCTTATGGATGGGCAACAACTACTATCTTCCTAAGTTCCTGTTTTCTTCTTGAATTCGGGCCATTCTCCAGAATAGGCTCATGGTTTGGTGTCCACAATATGTACCACCTCCAAGCACTGTGACATGGCCACGTACTGGATAGCTGAAGGGAATGGGATCATCTCAGAAAACTCAGATATCATTCGAGAAACCCAGCTTTGGGCCATTTGCTTACCTATTGTTCTGTTGCCCTGAATGTCAGAAACGTCTTTGTCTCAGTCCACCCCTTTGTGAAGCCTGAAAAAAAATGGTTTTCAATGGAAATTAATGGGCATTACCTGTAGCTCTTTGCTTAATTGCTTTGGAAAGGGATGTGTCTGCATCAGACTCATGGCAATGTGTGAGGCTGTTGCATAGATTCTCAGAACCTGATGGATCTGAAGAAAGATTACATGTGTGCTTCCAAAACCAAAATGGCCAAAAAAGCAGTCATTGTGGACGAAGTCTCTCGCCTTCCTCTGTAAGGTTCCTGACCTCCATCAATTGAAAATAGGGATCCTTTGTGTCAAATGAGTTCTTCAAATCCTGCAGAAGATAGCCCATAGGTGCTTGGGTTTTCTCATGATTCCAATTCACATAAAGAATATATACCCGAGAGTCAGTAGGCCTCAAATTCGGGAAGCAGAGCAGTATTTATGGCAGGCCTATTTGATCACTCCTGGTTCTCAGGAAGGGTGTCCAGGCAACCCTGACTTTAGGCAAATGAGGGGCAAGGGAGGTTATTTTGTACACTCTCTTGGACTGATCCCCTCATGGAAATCTCGAGCCACAGGTTATGATGAGTGTCTATATGGAAGAAGATGAGGGCCTTGTGGGAGTGCTTTGGTTTTAATTGTGGTCATTTGTGTGGCGGTTGGAAGTGATGACTGGGTCTACCTGGGCTTGAACTCTGGTGTGATTCCCCTTAGAGTCTGAGTTCTGGAACTGATCTCAGAGAAATATTGCCATAAACTGTGTTCAGATTTTAGGAGGCCACGCATGGGATTCGCCCTTGGAAACTGAGATCAAGGACAGGGTGGCTTTCCACAGAGCCTTGGAATCTCAGCTAGGATATCACATGATTTTACTCTGAAAGATTTGGCAGCCATAGTTGAGAGTCAGAACACCCATGGACGTCACATTGAAGACCTCAATGGGCCTGGCTTCATGTGACCTTTTGAAGACTCTATGGGAAGACTTGCCTGTGAGAGTTCTCCAGATCTTTCATTGAAATGAGCTTCCTCACCATTTAATGGTTATTGAATGAACTGAAACCTACAGTGTCTCCAACTTCATCCATGAAAAATGGCTAGATAAATACAATGAAATTTTTGAAATTCCAATAATCAGGTGGCACTGGAGAACCTTTGGATGTCTTGTTGCTGATCATGAGTGTACAAGAGAATGCCATGATTGACCGGGTTTCATGAAAATGGTGTAGAACAAAGATGACAGTAAGTTGGAGCCTGCTGAGTAGTGGGCCTATTGCAGTGGTGGGCAGGTTGTGATAATACATCTGTGGTGTGGCCATGAGGATTTGCCATTGCCTTCCAAATGGCTTGTGACTGACATTGTGCATCCAGCAGACCCTTCTATGTAAAGGCATCTTGTTACATGGAGAGGTTCCAGGTCAAAGTTCAGAGTCAGATTTCTATGTACAAGGGGGCAAGCTCTGTGAGATATAACCTGGTTGTTGCATTCTCCTGCAGACCCTGACCCACCACAAGTGACAGAACTCCCTCCAAAACTGGGTCCCAGTTGAACTCATTGTATTTCATGAAGCAAATACCAAACTCCCAGTGCAGCAGCAAGAAACACCACGAAAAGTGGAGGATGAACAAATGGCTTCACAGTCCACATGGGGAGACACTTAGCACCCAGTGGCCACAGATTACCTACAAAGAGAAAATTCAGCACTGCTGCCTTATGTTCATTAGAATACAAGAAACCATGTCCTCCAGGTCACATAGATTCAAACCCAGCTTTGATGGTCTCACTAGAAAGCAAGCTAAAGCTCTTTACAACAACATGTATTTCAAGTGCCCAACCTCAGAGGAAGTTCCTCAAAAAGTCTTTAGGCTGGCAGAGCTCCATGATTTTGGAGTGTTAACTGTTAGACCAGGACACAAGAAAAGACCACTGACTCTAATTAAAATCAAATTAAATTAATCTTATTATTTCCACCTTTCATGCTGCCTCCCCTCCCAAAACAGCCGGAACAAGACAGCAACCCCAGGTTTCCTACAGCCCAGCTTTATAGCCCAGAAAGTTACACAAAAGGGTTGTTACAGATAACAGAACTCTGACAAGCATCACACTAATGGTAGTTTAGATTTTTTTTGCTGTCCCTACATCAGAATTCAGAGGACCATTTGAGCCTCAGAGAGGGATGTTGTCTGGCCAGAGAAGGCAAATATTTATGATGTGTCACTAAAGTTTCAGAGAGGGCTGCTATCTGGTCAGAGAGCCGGGCATGTGTGAGTTCAAGGCACGGGCAGTCATTTCAAGCAGGTTCAGAATTTGCAGTAATTTATGGTAAAGCCAAAATTATCTTTTCATGGCTTTGTGGCAAGATGGCTCCCAATTTTAATAAAAGAGCAGGTTGGGTCTATCTTTTCCCCCTTTTCTCTGTCCCTTTCAAATCTTTAATAGATTAGGGGAAGAGCACTGAGGAAATTTTAATCCCTCAGGTAAGATTCTCCAAATTTTTAGAACTCACCCAAAACCGATCTCCCTGATTTTACCTGACTTAATTAATTACTTATATTGATAGTCTATTTATCTTTCTCTCCATTGTTGTAAGAAGAGTGGCGTCAATCCTTATTTCTTCTTCTGACCTGAGACAGGGTGAAGTGAGTGGGCACGACGTGAGGGACATGAGTTGCCTTTTATAAGTCAGTTGGGGGACATGAGTTGCCTTTTAGAAGTCAGTTTGGATTGAAGTCTGGTTAGGGAAGAACAGGTTGTAAAGTCATCTGGGGATGGGTTCTTCTATGAGAGAAACAAAAACCATGAGTACTGAATAAATGTTGCAGCAGCTGGAACATGTCACTGTATAGAAGTTCCCTCACCAGTCTTTAATATCCCCAGTTATCAGGACTATCAGATTAATATTTAACTTTTAGTGTTACAGTTGTCCCTCCCCAGAAGATACAGTTTAACAATTTAATGTCATCTGATCTTGTAAAATCCTTTTACTAGTATGACCTCTGTGTCTAATAGAGAAATCTTTAATTCTGTTACTCAGGGCTGGATAATCGTACTAGCAAACACCAAGCCTACCTGTGTAGGTTAGGGATATCTGCAGGCCTTAAATTAGAAATTTCTGCCTGTGGCAGCTCTTCTTGATAGTCTCTTTTTATAAGTATCAGGCATTCCTGTCTGAGAATCCTTCTTTGTAGCCTCCAGTCTTACTTATTTTGGGAGGCTAAAATAAAGTGCATACCTTAAAATATTATTATTATTATTATTATTATTATTATTATTATTATTATTATATTATTATTATTATTATTATTATTATTATTATTTAAAATGCCCAGGAATGGCTGTATTTTGGTCTTAACTGTCTTTCCAAAGTGTTTAAGATGAAGCAGTCAAACGGACTTTTGTTTCTATCTATTGTTAACAGTCAGCTGAGCTTTATGGGAGTCAATTCTGGAAAAACGAGAGCAGATTTTCCAATTCTGCTAGTGCCATTTGCGCTAAGTGGGTCTAGGTCTTGCTTGACCATTTGACTTCCCTCAGAAGCATCAGGGATATCTCCTTTCTCTGATGACTCTCCTCTTCGTAACAAATGCACTGATTGGCTTTCTGTTCTCCAGTGGTCTCATTAATCTCCCTTATCAGGAGGTTATGTGACTCAGAGTTGCAAAGCTCTTTAGAGAAGTCCCCTGTTCCCTGGATTCAGATTGACTCAGAGGGTAAGAGCCAAATATTGGTTTTCTTGGCCCTTTTCATTTAACTTTAATTTTAAATCCTAATCTTAAACATCCAGCAAATAAATTTTAACAGCCTTATATTAAGAGTACTGGACTTTAATGTCTATAACTTTATAATTATCTTTTAATTAATTGGGATTTGTATTATTCTGTCTGTATTGTAGGTGATGACTTATTATCTTGAATAAACCCATGTTGTGTTCTTAAAGCAACACATTTGTAAAACACTAACAGGGAATCTTTAGATCACTTATAAGAAAATTTCAAAATAAAATTAACAAAAGTAAAAATACTTAGTTCGTGTAATAGCTACCCTAAATTTTTTGGTTGAGTATTACATTATATCCCCTGTTTGAGATCCTAGGAACCTTGACATTTTTTATGTTTTTAACATAACTTTAAAGAAATATTATCTGACCTACTGGTTTTGTAGTCATTCTCACATATAGTAAGATGGGACACACAGCCTTATCTCAGGTAAGGCAGAGCTCTTTATAAATCTTAAGTCTTTTAGTTCTAAAGCTGATCTTTATTTTTAAATATCATTTGACAAAGTTTACATAAATTGTTTGCAGTCTCATGAACATTAGCTAACACCATATGATATCACATTTAAAACATGAATTAAAGAAACCCTGAAATTTTTCAACTTTTAGATAGATTAGGCTCTCATTAACTTAAAAATACATTTAAATTCTTCTACAATGTAAAAAGTAACATAAAATTTTACATATCTTATTGATAACAGGTAAATAAATCTCCAATATATTTTTTTACCATACAACTTCAGAACACCAGCTTGATATAATGCTCTTTTAAAGTTTCTACCTTACAGAATTGCATACCTGTAAGATATGAAAACATTAATAGCATCACAATTACATTGATGTTTCTACATTAACCACGTTTAGCTTTTAAAGAAATGACAGTACAGTGCTCTAAAATAACAGTTCTGATTTAATAAGTTGTTTAATTTTTATGGTACCTTGCTCTAGAAAAAATTAAACTTAATAAACACAATGTTATGGGTAAACTTATGTTTCAAAAAATTTTTGTCTCATTAACACATGACTGATTTTTAAAATCTTATATAGAGTTTAGTAAAAACTTATACAGACCTTAGTAAATGAATCAGATATCTAACAAAAGTTCTCACGAATGAGTAATCCCATATCAAATTTACTTTACTTATTTATCAAAATATTAGAGAAATGTATTGAACAGTGTAAACCATTTTTATGTTGAAGAAAATGTCCTAGAACCAAGGCACATTAGACGTTTTGTAGATATTAATATTTTATTAGATTTTTGAACACCTAGAAAAATTTGTAAGCTTAAATTTAAAAACATTTATTTTTATCTGTTTATCCAATTTAAATTGAAACATTTAAACCACGTGAACTAAAGATCTTTGGATCCACTTTTTTAAATTTGTTTTTATGAGCGCTTTTTTTTATGAGCGCTCCTTATATATGTTAATTTGTGTATCATATATATGATATACGGATATATGTATATATAGACAGACAACACATAACAAAATTGTGCACACATAATAATAGTAAAGGCCTTGTAGTTTTTCGCAGATGAAATCTTTATTGCAATGTTTCAAAAAGTCCACAGTTGGTCAAAGATAGAACTGATCAGAAAAACATTAACCTAGGTCTGTATGCTCAGAATCATGAGCTCAAAAATAATAAAGTATCTAAGGAAAACAATAAGAGTCCTAGAAAAAATGACTGGTCAGTAATTAGTAAATACCATACAATTTACTTTTTTTTTCCGTTAGGCATCAAATCAGTCACCTACTAAGCTTGCAGGCTTCTTTCATTTGCATTTCAACATAAGTCATGGCTGAGGTCTGGAAGGAGCAGGAAAAAACTGCTATTCTGAGCAGACACCTCAGGCCTAAGGCATTTTAACCATAATTTTCAGGTTCGGGTGTTGAAAATTATGATACAAGTTTAAGATACAATTCACAAAATTTTATGTCTTTACATCTTATTTTGTCAACAGATACCATACTATGGTTTACTATCCTTGTCCAAATTAATGCACTGGTACACACAGTGACATTTTCCCTGGCTACCGAATTCAAAATTGGTTAAAAAAAAAAAGACTGAATGATTGGGAAGTTACTTGCCAACTTGGAAGTAGAGTTCTTCAGTTTTCCATCCTAAGTGTTTAAGTTCTCTGGCATGAATTACCTGAAATCTTAAACTAAACAATTACCTAAACCCGACTTTTAACTGCAAGATTGTGCAATGCTTCAAAAACCCATTCAGATACCAGTTTGTTATCATAAAACATCATCATTTAGACACACATTCAGCTAAGATCATTCCCAAGAAAAAATTTATAGTATCAACACATTATTGCACATGTCTTAAAGGACCAGAAACAAAGACACAAGACAGACAGAAAGGAGGTAGAGACTATGGTTGTCAGACAGAATCCTTTAAACCAGAGCAGATAAGAGAAAAATCTACTACACTAGTGGCACCATAAAAATCTACTACACCAGTGGCACCACGGGGGGGGGGCCAGATGTTTTAACAGAGGGGCAACCTAAAATGTAAAATAAAGTGTCTATATGGTGACTTTACTGAATTTAGTGTCCCCTTTTTCTTTTTATCTTTTTTAACAAGACAGAGGTGGCATAATCCTTACAGTGCACGGAAGGAAGGAAGGTATTCCCTGAATCAACAGGGCTTTGGCAGCTGCTGGGGGTCCCTCAGTCCCTCCTTTTACTTACAAGATTAGCTCCTCTGGTTCAGTTCCACCCCAAGCAAGCTCCATCTCCTAACATTTCAGTAGACAGCTCTCACAAAGTTCTGGGGCGGAGGGGGGGGTACCAAATTTGTAACATAAAGTTCGGTTCCTGACCTAGAAGCCAATTTATACCAATTAAATAATGAGGAATGGGTTCTGAGAAAAAGAAAAGGGGAGGTTAATTGCTTTGCTAACAAAGGAGAAACACAGGGGACTCTGCCAAATGTTGTGACTCTCTTGATCTGGAGGGACAAGGGGTTTTAAAGGAGTTTCACTTGTTAACCTGGGAGATACTCAGTTCTTAGGTCCCCAGCAGGCATTGCCCTCTGCAATGGGTGTGCTCCAGGCAGCCAGCTAGGGGCTTCTATCATCCTGCTTAACAAAGGGGGGTAAAGTTCATCGCAGTTCCTTAAAACACAGTTCAAACGGGTGTCAGGCTTACTCTCTTTATTACCCATTTTCACGTCCAATATCCTTAAGTTTTTACCACCAAAATCACACAACAAAATGAACAAAAGCAAACAAACAAACAAACAAACAAAAAAAATAGAACGCAGAACAAAACACACACACACACACACAAAAGAAAAACAGAAACGCGGCGCCTAAACAGAAAAACAGTAGTACAGTGCAACATCTTGCTAAAGCTCCAGGGTAGGAGCGCGTGCGTGCCCGTCGGCACCTCTCTACACTACCAGAGGAATTTCCTACAGAACAGAACAGAGGACAGAATGATTCTTGTTACTGTCCTGGACAGGAGTATATGTGAGCCTCCCCAGGCCACATCTCTGTCATCAGAAGAGATCTCCCTTAACCGGATATCAGATGTTATAAAGGCGCCACTTACCTATGGAGGCCTCCTCCATCAGGTGCTTGCTACTAGTTTTAGTGTGGAGGTTCACTGCAATGCTCCCGGGACTAAAGGCTCTCTTCCAAATATAGAGAAGATGGACCAAACCACGCCTGAGTGGAGAGCTGTTCCTTGGTGCCTATGGTTGATATACCATTCTAATTTGTGAAAGTGCCACAGAAAGTAGGGTCAGCCTCCTTCTCATGGTACGCTTGGAAGCAACTGTTTGGACAAAGTTGTTGCCAAGGCAGTGACCTCATTCAGTTCCTGAAGGATGCGACCTCACCTCACTTCCTTGGTAATGGAACTCTCTGAACTTGGGATCCAGGAAGCCAGCCACACAGAGCCAATCCCAGTCCCAGTCCCAGTGGTCTCACTTGCTTCGATTTAGCAAGGACAGAGTCAGTCTTTCTTGGTACCTACTGATGTGAGGATGGCCAAATGCCAGGAAAACTCTGAAGAGGGGCATTTTTTGAAAAAGCAGGTAGTGGCTCACAACTGGCTCCTGACCACTTCACAGAGTTGGACAAGGAGACCAGATCTGAGACAGGACAGGCCATATCGGGGGAACACAGTATGGCCCAGCAGTCAGAGGACACTCCGGAGAGTGAGAGACCTACTTGGGGGAAGGAGGTGCCTTTGTGGGTGTGGATGTGTGTTTGTGGTTTTGTCTCATGTTCAGAGAATAGGTAGGAAAGTCGGTTTGTTTGGTTTGGAGTGAACTGTTTCTAGTAAGTTGTTGGACAAGGCGAGTGTTTCTATGTCTGTGTATCCCACTGTGTCCGTAGTTGTAGACATTAGAAAAGAGAATGCATCATTGGATATTTCCTGTCTATTAGAAAGCTTCCCAGCATTCATCCTGCCCAATTAATGAATGCTCTAGGGCTTGCCTTATCAATGGGCAACACCGGCTATCTTCCTAAGTTCCTGTTTTCTTCCTGAATTCTGGCCACTCTCCAGAATAGACTCATGCTTTTGTGTCCACGATATGTTGCACCTCCAAGCACTGTGACATGGACATGTACTGGATAGCTGAAGGAATTGGCAAGAATCTCAGAAAACTCAGATACCAGTGTGACCAGGATAGTCTCAGTGGAGAAACCCTGCTATTGGCCTTTTGATTACCTATTGTTCTGTTGCCCTGAATGTCAGGAAGGTCTTTGCCTCAGGCCACGCCTTCGAGATTCCTGAAGAAAACAGTTTTCAAACGGAAATGAATGGGCATCACCTGTGGCTGTTTGCTTAATTGCTTTGGAAAGGGATGTGTCTGAATCAGCCCCTTGGCCCTGTGTGAGCCTAGAGCTTAGATTCTCAGCACCTGATGGATCATAAGAAAGATCCCATTTGTGGATCCAAATCAAAATGGCCAAAAATCAGTCATTGTGGATGAAGTCTCTCGCATTCCTCCGTAAAGTTCTTAACCTCCCTCAAGTGAGAATAGGGATCCAATGGGTCAAATGAGTTATTCAAAGCCATGCAGATGCTAGCCCATAGGTTCTTGGGTTTTCTTATGAATCCAATTCAAATAAAGAATCTAAACCGACAGTCAGTAGGCCTCAAATTGGAGAACAGAGCTGTGTTAATGGCAGGCATATTTGATGACTCCTGGTTCACAGGAAGGGTGTTCAGGCCACCCTGACTTTTGGTAAATGAGGGGAAAGGGAGATTATTTAGGACACTGTCTTGTGCTGCGCCTCTCATGGAATCCTCCTGCCAGAAGTTATGATGAGTGTCTATATGGAAGAAGATGAGTGTCATGTGAGAGTGTTTTGGTTTTAACTGCGGTCATTTGTGTGGAAGTTGGAAGAGATAACTGGGTCCAACTTGGCTTGCACTTTGGTGTGATTCCCCTTAGAGACTGTGTTTTGGAACTGACCTCCGAGAAGGTACAAGGTCCTATGACATTGTATATCCATATTTCTGGGACATCTGTACAGAACGCAATTCAATGCTAAGTATACCAATCAAGGGCCAAATGAACTTCTGGACTTCAAATCTTACCTAGATTTCTGTTTTCATACTTATATTGAAAGGTTAATAAAAGAGATACTTGTCACTTCCTGTTTTTCATGTATGCTTAACAAAACACCGTTGAAATCTTGAGAACTGTTTACTATTCTTGTTCCCAGAATGTGCTGTCTCCAACTGCCAAACTGCAGAATGTACTCCGTCAACCACTTGCACGCAAACTGCCCACTCACCATTACCCATCAATAAATTTCTCTCCCTGCCCTCTCCAAGGAAAATATATAAGCATTTCTTAAGCTGTTCTCAGGGCTCTCTGCTCTGTTCAAGTGATCTCTGAGCCCTTCATGCCGGACTCCCAATAAACCCTTTGCTGTTGCATGAGACAGTCTCTTGGTGGTCTCTGCCGCAGATGCTCGCCCAACCTTTACATCTGGTGGCCCTAGCGAGATCCGGCAGCTGCAGACAAATTACCCCCAACGGGCTCCTCTGGGAGTAAATAAGGCCCATCTTTCTGGTTTCAGGCTTCAGGTTAGGGTATGGCAAAACGGCTATTGGTAAAGAGCATGAGCTCTCTCTCATGGTGGCTGACACACATGTTACAGAGCCACAGGCCATGTCCCTGGGGGATAGACTCGGGAAATCGAGGAACAATAGTCTCCTCGACTCAGTGATATTTTGTTTCTGATTCGGTATTGCCAGCCCTTCAGGTTTTGCCGATTAGTCAGTCCTGGTCTCAGTATTGGACGTCCATTGCCTGTCTTTATTGTCTTGTCTTGTCTGTGTTGTGTGTCGTTGCTTTCACTGTCTGTGTATATTTCATTATGGGACAGATCATTTCAATGCCTCTGTCCCTGACCCTTGATCACTTGACCAAAATCTGCTTAAGGGCTCAGAATTTTTCTTTTTCAGTAAAACGCCAGACCTGGCAGATTCTGTGTCTCAGAATGACCCACCATTGCAGTCGGATGGCTCCTAGAAGGATCTTTCTACTTCGCACTTATTTGAAAAGTCCGAGATATTGTCTTTCAGCAGGGGCCACATAGACATCCAGATCAACAGCCATATAGCTTAACTTGTCAGTACCTCTACAAATCTCCTCCTCCATGGGTCAAGCCTTTCCTTGTCCCTGCACCTGCTCCTACTCCTTCCCCCACGATTCTATCTCTCAAACTCTCTGCTCCTCCTCCTCCACCCTCTATTCTCCCTGAGTCTCAAGACTCTACTGGACTCTCCTCCCCCTCCTTATCATCTGCCCTCGTCTCCCAACCCCCAACACCCTCTAAGTGATTCCCCTTCTGCTGACTCAGCCTCTCCACCATTCGAGGAAGCTAGGCTGGCCCAGCGCCATCCAGATGACTGTCCTGCGGCACACACAGCCCCTCCTTCCCTGGAGGAAGCTGGCCCGGCTAAAAGAACTCAGAGAACTCACCGACGTTTTCACACCTGCCTACTTGCGGTGACTGCCAACACCACCTAGCGACTCTCTTCATGACAGAGCAATGAGAGAAAAATCTCCTGGAATGTAGAAAAAAATATCCTCAGACCTGATGGGCCATCAACACAACTTCCCAACATAATCAAAGCTGGCTTCTCCTTAAACCCACCCAACTGGGACCCCAACACCTTTGAAGATAGGGAGCATCTGTTCAATTATTGCCAGGCTCTAACAGCGGGTCTCCAAGGGGCCGCTGGGTGACCAACTAATTTGGCCATGGTAAGAGAAATTATTCAAAGGCCTGATGAATCTCCCTTTATGTTTCTAGAGAGAATCCTGGAGGCATATAAGAGATATACTCCTTTCGATCCTCAGGCAGTGGATTAAAAGGCATCTGTCACGATGGCATTAATTGATCAAGCTGCCATGGATATTAAAAAAAAAAAAATTAAAGGAGAGATTTAGTCAAAGAAGCCGAGAAAGTATACTATAAGAGAGAAACAGGGAGAAAGAAAGGGAGCAAAGGGAGGATGATAGAAGCAAAAGACAGACTAAGGCATTGACTAAGGTCCTGATCACAACAAGAAAGAGGCCAGAAATTAAGACATAGGGTGACAGGAAGGGCCCATGCCAGAGGCCACCCCTGGCCTCAGATCAGTGTGCCTACTCTAAAGAAAAAGGATACTGGGCCATAGAGTTCCCTATAAAGAGACAGCCACGCCAGCTGGCCATTCTGACTCTGGAGGATGACTAAGAAAGTCGGGGCTCAGATCCCTTCCTCTAGCTCAGGGTAACTTTTGAAGTGGAGGAGACTCCAGTAAACTTTGAAGTGAATACAGGAGCAGTATACTCAGCCCTTAAGGCCCCATTGGGCCCTCTATCAAATAAAAGGTCTCTAGTTCAAAGGGCTGATGACAGTAAATATCGGGCTTAGACAACTAAGAGGACTATGGACCTGGGGAAAGGAAAAATCCATCACTCCTTCCTAGGAATCCCAGAATGCCCGGACCCATTGATGGGCAGAGATCTGCTCATCAAGCTCCGGGCCAAAATAACTTTTAACCATGAAGGCCCCCAAATGAAATTTCTAAATACTTCAGTAAAAACTCCTATAGTCATCGCTTTAACTATATTAGTAGAAGATAAACATCCACCCTTCACACGCCCCAAGACTGATCAAACAGGCAAGCTACCCCCAAAATGGATAACAGATTACCCAGATGCCTGGGCAAAAACTGCTGGATTACGCCTGGCCGTGAAACAACCTCCAATAACAGTGGAGTTAAAAACCTCAGTCTCCCCAATCAATGTCAAATAATATCCTCTAAGCAAAAAAACTAAAGGTGGGATAAGGCCCCATATTCAGAAATATCTGGCCTTAGGGGTCCTAAGGCCCTGTCAATCGGCCTGGAACACTCCCCTGCTACTAGAAAAAAAAAAGCCAGGAACCGGGGACTATCGCCCCATTAAAGACCTAAGAGAGATCAACAAAAGAGTGCAGGACATTCACCCCACGGTACCTAATCCATACAATCTGCTTAGCACTCTGAACCCTGAGCGGAAATTATATACTGTTCTGAACTTAAAGATGCTTTCGTTTGCTTGCCTCTGCATAAAGATAGTCAGTTGCCGTTTGCTTTCGGGTGGGTAGACCCAGAAACCAAAACGTCTGGTCAACTAACTTGGACTAGACTCCCACAGGGGTTCAAAAACTCCCCCACTCTCTTTGATGAAGCCCTCCACAGAGATCTCAACAACTTCAGAACTACGCACCCTGAAGTTACCCAGCTTAAATACGTGGATGACCTGCTACTGGCAGACAACACCAATGAAAACTGTGAGTCTGGGACCCAAGCACTATTATATGAGCTTGCTCAACTCGGGTATAGAGTTTTGGCCAAAAAGGCCCAAATTTGCTAGCATGAAGTAATCTTCCTGGGCTATTCCTTTAGGGGCAGTAAACGATGGCTCACTGAGCCAAGAAAACAAACCATTGTGTAGATACCACCCCCATCTTACAGCAGACAACTCAGAGAATTTCTTGGGACTGCTGGCTTTTGCAGGTTATGGATACCTGGGTTTGCATCCTTAGCTGCTCCTTTATACCCGCTGTTAAAGGAAGATGCCCAATTCCAATGGAACCCTGAAGACCAGGAAGTTTTTGATAACATCTAAGGACACTGACACTGAACGCCTCATCTTCACTGAGCTCAGCCTGCTATTACAGCAAGCCCTACACTACGTTAAAAATGTACATCAACTCACTCACCTTGGTTCAAAGAAACTGCAGGCATTACTGTAGGATTAAGAACAGAGTTTTCCACTAACCAACTCACAGCGAAAGGAAATAACTGAACGGGTAACAAAAGCCTTTCGGGTCCGTCAATTGGGTAATGCTTACCATTCCAAGTTTCCTAGAGGAAAGCACCTATGAGGAACCAGACCAGGACAATTCTGGGAAGTGGACATTACTGAAATTAAGCCAGCAAGGTATGGACTTAAATATCTCCTAGTCTTTGTAGATACATTTTCAGGATGGATTAAAGCCTTACACACACACACACACACAAAAAAAAAAAAAAAAAAAAAAAAAAAAAAAAGGCGCAAATGGTTTTCAAGAAGATCCTGAAAGATATTTTTCCATGATACAATCTGCCTAATGGACTGATAATGGACTGGTATTCATGGCCCAGGTAAGTCAGGTGTTAACCAGGACCCTGTGGATTAATTGGAAGTTACATTATGCTTATATACCCCAGAACTCAGGACAGGTAGAAAAAATAAATAGAACCATTAAAGAGACCTTAATGGCCCCCTTAGGGACCTGGTGGCTATCTCTCCACCCAGACATTTTTCAGCTCAGTATAGGTCTTTACTATTGAGATATACTTGATGAAGAGGATCTCACTAAAATTCCATTAAATACCTTCTGTACCATAGATAATTGAAACAAACATAATGGATGCAGGGACACGTGAGCCAGATGCAGGTTGGCTAGCCTATATTACTATGTATGCCCGGCAGACTATCAAAGCAACAAACAGCCACGGCTGTGTGGGGGAAAAGCTTACTTCTTGTGTAAGTCATGGGGATGTGAGCATACAGGGGCTGCCTGGTGGAACCCAAATTCCTCATCAAATTCAGTACACAGCATTGGCCATATTACCAATTAGACAACCAAAAACTATGGCCCCCAGAGGGTTCTCTAGATCCTCAAATTCTGCATGACGTTTTTAACTTTGGCAAGTGCTCAAAAGGGGGAAATTCCCCTATGTGGAATCCTTTTCCCTCCTTCGCTCACATCCTGTACTATGCTTCCCCAATAGTTCCTCACCCTCAGCCTTCTGCTCTAGACTCTCTGCTTTCACTCCCACCTCAGCAACCTGATTTCTCCCCTCCAATTACTAGATCAAAAACACAAACCTCCGCTGGATCTCAGAACATTGCCCCCTTTCTGAGGAAGCAGGTACCGAGGTACCCCTCCACCCACTCACTCCTCTCTTTTCCTGTCAGTGTCTGCACTAGGTCCCACCAAGTCCTCTAGCAAGCTTAGCCAAAGCTCAAACCAGCTGAGAAGAGCCCTCAGACCCCTATCCAAGATGTAATGAAAATGACCTTTAAAGTTGATTTGTCATCACTGAAAACAGGTTTCTAAGAATTTAAAGTACCTCACAGGCTTTTTGGAATACTCATTCCCGTCTTCCCCTCTGCTCTACCTGTTGTACTGCTCAAGTTTTTGTTCTAGGAAAATCCCAAACCCCTTTCCCATTATTCTTTGGCATCTCTCCTTCCTCATTCTCAGATCCATGGAGCTGCTCTCAGCATCGCCTTCCCTGTCATCCCCCTCTGTACCAGGTCCACAGAAATTTCTTAAATGACCTTCTCCAGAAGTCTTCACCAAGGCTTACTTTAGGTCTTTCAGCAAAAGAGTCCCTCTGAAAAAGTTCAATGGAGATAAAAGTCCACTCTTCGTGTTGCCCTGTTCTACTTGGCCACTGGCTGGAAAAATTGCCACCCCTAAGCTAGACATCGCCTTACCAGTTTTTCACAAAAGATGTGAACAAGGACTCTGGCCTTGAGCTGGGGCTTCACAGAGATGGCTACATTTCTAAGATAAAAAAGTTACCAACTGGGCTCCATGGTGACAGCTGGCAAGGAGGAAAAAAAAGAGACAAAAAAGCTCTCCCGTTCCAAGGTGTCCTTGAAAAGTTAACGTGCACAGAAAAGAGGAAAAAAAAAACAGAAACAAAAACTGATTTGTGTGAATTTCTGCAGACTGTGAACTTCTGAGCCCCTTCCCTTACATGTTGGGTACAAATACTAAAACTACCAAAACTTGGGGTTCAGGGGATTAATTGATTACAACAGAAGCAATGCCCTCTAAATACGGATGCAACCAAATAAAACTGCTTTCCTGTCTTTGGTGCTATCTTAGGTGCCTTTCCTTGTCCGTCTCTACAACAGTATAATTCTATACACTTTAACATTATTTATGTTTTCATAAAATGGTCAATAGGTGCGATTAATTATGTAATGATGCAGATGTTTTCGAGAGTGCTCTATCAGGACCCAGGTTCATTTAAAGATCAAATAGGGGGGCATACAACCCGGTTCCACCGGGAACCTGTATCCCTCACTTTAGCCATCCTATTAGGAATAATAGTTGCTGAAGGGGTGGGCACAGGAACAACTGCCCTAGTCCATGAGACACAACAAAGACACAATTAGAAGCAGAAATAGACCAAAGCTTAAAGACATTAAAAACCGACACCACAGCTTTACAGGAATTTTAATCTCTCTCTCTCTCTGAAGTTGTTTACAGAGCAGGCGAGTGTTGGACCTCCTCTTCATGAGAGAAGGGTGCCTTTTTTCTTGCATTGAGGAAAGAATGATGTTTTTATGCTGACAATACTGGAGTTGTAAAAGAATCTATGAGTAAATTAAGAAAATGACTTGAAGAGTGTCAAAGAAAGACAGAGGCCCCTAAAGGGAGGTTTGAGTCTTGGTTCACATAGTCCACCTGGCTAACTACGCTTTTATCCACCCAGGCTGGTCCATTAATAATTCTCATATTATTGTTAACTGTAGGACCCTGTTTGCTCAACCATGTAGTTTCTTTTCTCACCCAAATTGAACCTGTTATTAACCCTAACCATACACTGTTCTCTCAATCTAATTTTACAGAAGAGCGGGGACAGAGTTGGTCTTAAAATACAGGAATATAGAGGATCTTCCACCTGCTGAGAACCTCAAAGGTCCATGAAGAAATGATCCCTGGAGAAGATGTAGTCAACTATGAAGGACCTGAGAGAGCAAAAGTCTTCCAGGGCAAACAACCTGCTCATGATGTAGGGATGTGTCTGAATCAGCCACTCTCTTCTTAATGTAGAGAAGATGGACCAAAGCAGGGATGTGTTGAGAGCTGCTCCTGCATGCCAATGGTTGACATACCATTCTAACTTGTGAAAGTGTCACAGAAAGTAAGGGCAGCCTTCTTCTCATGGGAACCTTAGAAGCAACTGTTAGGACAAAGTTGTTGCCAAGGCAGTGACCTCATTCAGTTCCTAAAGGAAGTGACCTCACCTAACTTCTATGGTGATGAAACTCTCTGAACTAGGAATAAAGGAAGCCTGGCACCCAGAGCCAGTCCCAGTCCCAGTTCCAGTTGCCAAACTTATTTTTTTTTACCAAGGACAGACTCAGTCTTTCTTGGGACCTACTGATGTGAGGATGGCCAAATGCAAGAAAAGCAATGAAGAGGGGGCTTTCCTGAGAAAGCAGGCATTGGCTCACCACTGGATCCTGAAAACTTCACAGAGTTGGCCAAGAAGACCAGATTTGAGACAGAACAGGCCATTTCCGGAAACATAGTATGGCCCACCAGTCAGAGGACTCTCCGGATAGTCACAGACCTACATGGGGGAAGGAGGTGCCTTTGTGATGTGGGTGTGAGTTTGTGGTTTTGTCTCATGTTCTGAGAATAGGTATGAAAGAAGGTTTGTTTTGTTTGGAGTGAATGGTTTCTAGTAAGTCGTTTGACAACGCGAGTGTTTCTATGTCAGTGTATCCCACTGCGCCCGTGGTTGTAGACATTAGAAGAGAGAATGCATCAATGAATATGTCCTGTCAGGTAGAAAGCTTCCCAGCATTCATCCTTCCCAATTTATTAATGGACTGCAGCTTGCCTTATTGATGGGCAACACCTACTATCTTCCTAAGATCCTGTTTTCTTCCTGAATTCTGGCCACTCTCCAGAACGGGCTCATGGTTTAGTGTTTAAGATATGTACAACAACGAAGCTCTGTGAAATGACCATGTACTAGATAGCTAAAGGGAATGGAGAGCATCTCAGAAAACTCAGATATCATTGTGACCAGTAAAGTCTCAGTGGAGAAACCCTGCTTGTGGCCTTTTGCTTACCTATTCTTCTGTTGCCCTGAATGTCAGGAAGGTCTTTTCCTCAGGCCACCATTTTGTGAAGCCTGAAGAAAACAGTTTTCAAATGGAAATGAATGGGTATTACCAGTGGTTCTTTGCTTAATTGCTTTGGAGAGGATGTGTCTGAATCAGCCTATTTGCCCTGTGTGAGGCTGTGGCTTAGATTCTCACCTTCTGATGGATATAAAGAAAGATCCCATGTGTACATCCAAAACCAAAATGGCCAAAGAGCAGTCCTTGTGGATGAAGTCTCTCACCTTCCTCTGTAACTTTCCTGAACTCCACTAAGTCAGAATAGGGATCCTTTGGGTCAAATGAGATCTTCGAAGCCCTGCAGAGGCTAGCCCATGGTTGCTTGGGTTTTCTCAACACTCCAATTCACATAAAGAATCCAAACCCCACAGTCAGTTGACCTCAAATTGAAGAAGTGGAGCAGTATTAATGGGAGGCCTATTTGATCTCTCCTGGTTCACAAGAAGGGTGTCCATGCCACCCTGAATTAGGCAATTTAGGTGCAAGAGAGCTTATTTTGGACACGGACTTGAGCTGTGCCCCTCATGGAAAACTCTAGCCAGAGGTTATTATGTGTGTCTCTATCGAAGAAGATGACCGCCACTTTGGAGTGTTTTGGTTTAAATTGTGGTCATTTGGGTGGCGGTTACAAGAGATGACTTGGTCCACATGTGCTTGAACTCTGGTGTGATTCCCTTAGAGACTGAGTTCTGCAACTGAACTCAGAGAGGTATTGCCATGAATAGTGTTGAGATTTTAGGAAGCCAGGCATGAGTGTCGCCCTTGGAAACTGAGTTCTCGGCCCAGGGTGGCTTTTCACAGACCTCTGGGCCTCTCAGCCAGGATACCACATGATTTTATTCTGAAAGACTTGGCACCCATCGTTGAGAGTCAAAACTCATATGGACTTCACATTGTAGAGCTAAATGAGCTAAACATCATGTGATCTTTTTCACCACTCTTTGTGAAGCCTTACCTGTGAGTGTTCTCCAGAGCTTTCATTGAAATGAGCTTCCTAACCATTTAATGGTTCCTGAAAGAATTGAAACTCACAGTCCCTCCAACTTCATCCTTGAAAAATGGCTAGATAAATACCATGAAATTTTTGAAATTCCCATCACCAGGTGGCACTGGAGAACCGTTGGATGACCTGTTGCTCATCATGAATATTCCAGACAGTGTCTTGTTTTACTGGGTTTCATGTAAATGGTGTAGAACAGAGATGTCAGTAAGTTGGACTCTGTTGAGTAGTGGGCCTAGAGCAGTGTTGGGCAGGTATGTGATAAAACATCTGTGGTGGGGCCACGTGGATCTGCCATTGGCTTCCAAATGGCTTGTGACTGACATGGCGCAGCCAGCAGAACCTTCCGTGTAAAGGCAACTTGTTATATGGAGAGATTTCAGGACATTGTTCAGAATCAGGTTGCTATGGTCAAGGGGTCAATCTATGTGGGATAGAAGCCTGGTTCTTGTATCATCCTGCAGACCCTGACCCACCACACGTGACTGACAGAACTCCCTCTTGCACTTTGTCCCAGTTGAACTCCTTGTATTTCGTGAAGCAAATACCAAACTCCCAGTGCAGCAGGAAGAAACACCACGAAATGGAGGATGACCATATGGCTTCACAGTCCACACGGGGAGACACTAAGCCCCCAGTGGCCACAGTTTACCTACAAAGAGAGAATTCAGCACTGCTGCCTCGTGTTCATTGTAAAATAAGAAACTTTGTCCTCCTGGTCACATTGATGCAGACCCAGCTTTGAGGATCTCACTACAAAGGAAGCTTAACTCGTGATAACAACCTATATTTCAGTGCCCAACCTCAGTGGCAGTATCTCAAAAAGTTTTAGGCAAGCAGAGCTCCGTGTTTGTGGAGTGTGTACCCTGTCCTTATTTTTGGAAACTCCTATACCACCTCCAAGTTTGTGCACTCTTGAGCATTTCCCATTCCAGAAATGTAATCACAGATTTTGTAACTCTTCTCCTCTAATTGTGTCTTACTTGGGGCGAAGGTAATGTCAAGGCATGGTTCTGGATGAGAGTGGGAAGATTTGTTGTAGCACATATTTGCATACACATTGGATTAATTTTCATATTTTCCATTCGAAATTCTGAATCCCTGACACTAACCCATATTCTACTAGACTCTGACTACTAATCCTAATATGATGGAGAAAAATAACCCAAACAGTACATAAGTACATGCAGTTCAGAGTTCGACTTGCCTTTTGCATGATAAAGGGTAGGTGTTATAAATCTAGTCAATTTTTAATTGAAATAGTTCTCCATGTGTTTTCAAAGTTAACAAATATGTGAATTACTGTCTCCCATTCTCTGGAGCCTATTCAGCACATGTATTTTTATATGCACAAATAGAATCCTGCATGGTATCACACATACATTCTTGTGAATTACATGACTTAGCAGATACAAAGTGTGAGAAGTGATCACTCCTCCTAAACCCTGTTGGAACTGAAAATTCAACCTATGGGTGAGCTTCCCAGTAGAACAACTTTATACATAAACCCATGATCAGTAAAATGAATGTTTTTGCATCTTTATGATATATATATTTCATGATGAATTTAGATTGGCATATATATTGCTACTTATTAATGTCTATGTTTGTGTGTGTGTGTGTGTGTGTGTGTATATACTCACCAGATTTTTAAAAATATGAAATATATGTGTCTTATATACAATCCATAAATTCATTCATGTTCATGTATGTGGATTAATAATCAACTTTTCACAAGATTATTCTTAGAAATATTCATCCACCCGAAATACATATTTGTTTCCTAGTACTGAAAACTAACTTCAGTGAAAGGTGCATACAAATCCTAATATGTCTACATTAACTGACCCAGTTTAACATCAATGCATGTAGGTTACTATGGAACATGATGTGTATTTTGACGTTAATTTTTATTCCACACTGGTACATTAATTTTTCTTCAGTTTATGTACATCATAGAATATATATTTGATTCACTAGATAGCAAATTTATAGGCATTTGTTTCACTTTCAATCACTTCCTGCTCCAGAACACATGAATTTTTCTATGTTTCTTGACTGGTCTATTCATGAGACTTTTTTTCCAAATACATTTTTTTCGATTTCCATAATCAATTTTGAAACAAAACTCACAAACCCTTTATGATAAACCATAACCCTAAGATGATCATTAGATATATAACTGGTTGGAATGAATGATTGTATATCAAAATAACATTTCTTATATATTTTCAGATATCTATTCAATCCATTATTTAAAGTGGATCCAGTTATATTATTTATTCACAGTATGGTCTATTCATGCATTATGTGTATATTAATAGAAACAGGGTACACCTCTTTGTACGACCATACTAATTTATAAGTCTTCAAAATATTGCTCCAAGAAATGGTGGAAGAAATACTCATGTCACCTGATCTACATACACATTTTATCACAGGAATATTCTGGACACCAAAAGCAAAGGTCCCACTTACAATTGTACAAAAGCCTAAATAGAAAGTGAGCATGGATTACTAAAAACATCCATGTCCAGGTTGCCTAATGCTCTTAAATATCAATCCTATTGGTGACTACATATTTGTTTCTTCCTAAGATTATATATTCAACTTCAAACCTGTTGAAAATGTCTAACCCTATCACACACTTTATACTTTGCTTGATTTCCTAATGTCTCTATTGATATATGCTTTCCTACATGTTTTCCCCAGTTCATCATTGTGACTGACTCTTCACATGTACTGACATTTACATACACTCTCTACCCGAAACCCTATTGCTAAAGAACTTTTGGTCCAAATCCTATACTCACTCTTCTTTCTAAACCTACTGACTACCTTCCTAATCCTACCGACTATCGCGTTTAGACTGGATGTTCTCTTCAACATTCAATCATCCAAAGTACAAGGTCCGATGCCAGTGTATATTGATTTATTTGAGACATCTGTGCAGCACATAACTCAAAGCTAAGTATCCCACTCAAGTCCCCAATGCCCTTCTGGGCTTCAAATCTTACCTAGATTTCTGCTTTCATAGTTATATTTCACATATATACTCTTGTAAATATCGCAGGTTGCCAATGCCATTATTCATCTCGCAGAATGATTCGTAACCCAAATCGAACCTATTATTAACCCTAACCATACACTGTTCCTTCAATACAACTAACGGAAGAGCAGGGACAGAGTGGGTCTTACAATATAGGAATGTAGATGATCTTCCACCTGCTGAGAAACTAAAAGATCCATGGAGAAATGATCCTTGGAGAAGATGTAGGCAGCTATGTAGGACCTGAGAGAGCAATAGTCATCTTCCATGGCAAACAACCTGGTCAGGATGAATTGATGTGTCTGAATCAGCCTCTGTCTTCTTAAAGTAGAGAAGATGGACCAATCCAGGCCTGTGTGGAGAGCTGTTCCGGGTGCCTATGGTTGATATACCATTCAAACTTCTGAATGAGTCACAGGATGTTGGGGCAGCCTCCATCTCATGGGAACCTTGGAAGCAACTGTTAGGACAAAGTGGTTACCAAGGCAGTGACCATATTCAGTTCCTGAAATAAGTGACCTCACTTCACTTCCTTGGTGATGGAATTCTCTGAACCTGGGATCCAGGAAGCCAGGCACCCAGAGCCAGTCTCACTCCGAGTCCCAGTGGGCTAACTTGTTTGCTTTTCCCAAAGACATAGTCAGTCTTTCTTGGTACCTACTGATGCGAGGATGGCCAAATTCCAGCAGAGCTCTGAAGAGGGGCCTTTCCTGAGAAAGTAGGTAGTGGTGAACCACTGGCTCCTGACAACTTCACAGAATTGGCCAAGGAGACCAGATCTGAAACAGGACAGGCCATTTTGGCGTAACATAATATGGCCCACCAGTCAGAAGACACTCCAGATAAGCACAGACCTACTTGGGGGAAAGAATTGCCTTTGCCGTTGTAGGTGTGAGTTTGTGGTTTTTTCTGATGTTCTGAGAATAGCTAGGAAAGGTGGTTTGTTTGGTTTGGAGTGGACTATTTCTAGTAAGTCGTTTAACATGGTGAGTGTTTCTATGTCTGTGTATCCCACTGTATCCGTTGTTGTAGACATTAGAAAAGAGAATGCATCAATTGATGGGTTGTCTCTAGTTGAAAGCTTCCCGCATTCTTACTGCCCAATTGATGAATGGACTGCAGCTTGCCTTAAGGATGGGCAACATCTACTATCTTCTTAAGTTCCTGTTTTCTTCGTGTTTTCCAGCCACTCTTCAGAATAGGCTCATGGTTTTGAGTCCCAGATATGTAACACCACAAGGCTCCGTGACATGGCAATGTACTGAATAGCTTAAGGGAATGGGAGCATCTCAGAAAACTCAGATATCAGTGTGACCAGTAAAGTCTCAGTGGAGAAACCCTTCTTTGAGCCATTTGCATACTTCTGTTTCTATTACCCTGAATGTCAGGAAAGTCTTTGCCTCAGGCCACCCTGTTGTGTAGCCTTAAGAAGACTGTTTTCATATGGAAATGAATGGGCATCACCTGTGGCTCTTTGCTTAATTGCTTTGGAATGGAATGTGTCTGAATCAGCCTCTTGTCCTTGAATGAGGTTGTGGCTTAGATTCTCAGCACCTGATGGATCTAAAGAAAGATCCCATGTGGTTCCAAAACCAAAATGACCAAAAGAGAAGTCATTGTGGATGAATATTTTTGCCTTCTTGTTTTAGGTTTCTGACCTCCATCAAGTGAGAATAAGGATTATTTGGGTCAAATGAGTCTTTGAAATCCCTGCAGAGGCTAGCCCATATGTGCTTGGGTTTTCTCATGACTCCAAATCACATCAAGAATTTATAGCCTTCAGCCAGTAGGCCTCAAATTGGAGAAGTGGAACACTTTAACAGCAGGAATATTTGATCACTCCTGGTTCACAGGAATAGTGTTCAGGCCACCATGTTTTTAGGCAAATGAGGGGCAAGTGAGCTTATTTTGGACACTACCTTGTGCTCATTGAAACCTCCAGCTAGAAGTTATGATGAGTGTCTACAAGGGAGAAGATTATGGCCCTGTGGGAATGATTTCATTTTAATTTTGGTCATTTTTGTGGCAGTTGGAAGGGATGACTGGGTCCACCTGGGCTTGAACTCTGGTATTATTTACCCTTAGAGACTGAGTTCTGGAACTGACCTCAGAGAAGTATTCCCATAAATTGTGTTGGGATTTTAGGAGGCCACGCATGAGACTCACTCTTGGAAACTGAGATCTAGGCCCAGGGTGGCTTTCCACAGAGGCCTGGGAATCTCAGCCAGGATATCACATGATTTTATTCTGAAAGACTTGGTAGCCATAGTTGAGAGTCAAAACACACATGGACCTCACATTGTAGACGTCAATTGGCCTGGCTTCATGTGACCTGTTGGCAACTCTTTGAGAAGCCTTGACTTTAGAGTTCTCCAGAGCATTCATTGAAATGAGCTTTCTCAACACTTAACGGTTCCTGAATGAATTGAAACCCACAGTGCCTCTAACTTCATCCTTGAAAAATTGCTAGATAAATACCATAAAATTTTTGAAATTCCCATGACCAGGTGGCACTGCCGAAACTTTGGATGTCCTGTTGCTGATCATGTGTATACCAGACAGTGCCTTGTTTGACTGGGTTTTATGAAAATGGTGTAGAATACGAGATGCCAGAAATTTGGAGCATAATGAGTAGTGGGCCTAGAGCAGTGTTGGGCAGGTGTGTGATGAAACATCAAGGTGGGGCAATGTGGATCGGCTATCGGCTTACAAATGGCTTGTGACTGATATGGCGCAGCCCCCATTCTCTTGTATGTAAAGGCATCTTGTTATATGGAGAGGTTTCAGGGCAATGTTCATAATCAGGTTGCTATGGTTATTGGGACAAGCTATGTGGGATAGAAGCCTGGTTGGTACATTCTCCTGTAGACGCTAACCCACCCCACGTGACAGAATACCCTCCAGCACTGTATCCCAGATGAACTTCTTAAATTGTGTGAAGCAAATACCAAATTCCCAGTGTAGCAGCAAGAAACACCACGAAAAGTGGAGGATGATCAAATGTCTTCACACTCCCCACCGGGAGACACTTAGCCTCCAGTGGACACAGTTTACCTACAAAGAGAAAATTGAGCACTGCTGCCTCATGTTCATTGGAAAATAAGAAATCATGTCTTCCAGGTCACATAGATGCAGACCCAGCTTTGATGGTCTCACTACAAAGGAAGCCAAAGCTCATGACAACAACATATATTTCAAGTGCCCAACCTCAGAGGCAGTATTCCAAGAAGTCTTAGGCCAGCAGAGCTCTTTGTTTGTGGAGTGTTTACCCTGTCCTTTACTTTTGGAAACGCCTCTACCACCTCCAAGGTTGTGAACTCCCGAGCATATTCCATTCCATATATGTATTCATAGATTTTCACACTTTTCTACTATAATTGTGTCTTACTTGGGTGAAGGTAATGTCAAGGCATTGTTCTGGATGTGAGTGGGAAGATTTTTGTGTAGCACATATTTACATACACATTGAATCCATTTGAAATACTGAATCCCTGACACTAACCCATACCCTACTAGACTCTGAATAATGATCCTAATATGATGGTGAAAAATAACCCAAAAAGAATAGAAATACAAGCAGTTCATAGGAGGCATGGTGTATAGTTGGAATTGCCTTTTGCATTATATTTTGTAGGAGTTATAAATCTAGTCAATTTTTTGTTGAAATAGTTCTACATGTGTTTTTAAAATTAACAAATATATGAATCCCTGTCTCCCTTTCTCTGTAGCCTATTCAGCACATGTATTTTTATATGCACATATACAATCCTACCTGATATCACTCGTATACACTTGTGAGGTGGCTGAATTGGCAGATGCAAATTGAGAGAAGAGATCACTACTTCTTAACGCTGTTGGAACTGAAAATTCAACCTATGGGTGAGCTTCCTAGTTGAATAACATTATACATAATTTCATGTTCAGTAAAATTAATATTTTTCAATCTGTGGATTATATATATTTCATGATGAATTTCTATTGGCATATATATTGCTACTTTTTTTATTGGTTGCTCAAAACATTACAAAGCTCTTGACATATCATATTTCATACATTATATTCAAATGGGTTATGAACTCCCATTTTTACTCCAAATACAGATTGCAGAATCACATCAGTTACACATCCATATTTTAACATAATGCCCTATTAGTTACTGTTGTATTCTGCTACCTTTCCTATACTCTACTATCCCCCCTCCCTTCTCTTCCCATCTTTTCTCTCTACCATACCTACTGTAATTTATTTCTCTCCTTGTTTATTTTCCCACAACCTCTTATATGTAATTTTGTGTAACAATAAGTGTCTCTCTCCATTACCATGCGATTTCCCTCTTCTCTCCCTTTCCCTCCCACCTCATGTTTCTGCTTAATGTTAATCTTTTCTTCATGCTCTTCCTCCCTGCTCTGTTCTTAGTTGCTCTCATTATATCAAAGAAGACATTTGGTATTTGTTTTTTAGGGATTGGCTAGCTTCACTAAGCATAATCTGCTCTAGTGCCATGCATTTCCCTGCAAATTCCATGATTTTGTCATATTTTAGTGCTGCGTAATCCTCCATAGTATATAAAAGTCATATATATTTTTTATCCATTCATCTATTGAAGGGCATCTGGGTTGGTTCCACAGTGTGTCATTTGTGAATTGTGCTGCTATGAAAATCGATGTGGCAGTATTCCTGTAGTATGCTCTTTTAAGGTCTTCAGGGAATAGTCCAAGAAGGGCAATAGCTGGGTCAAATGGTGCTTCCATTCCAAGCTTTCACAGGAGTCTCCATACTGCTTTCCAAATTGGCTGCATCAATTTCAGTCCCACCAGCAATGTACAAGAGTACCCTTTTCCCCACATCCTCGCCAGCACTTGTTGTTTGACTTCATTATGGCTGCCAATCTCACTGGATTGAGATGGTATTTTAGGGTGGTTTTTATTTGCATTTCTCTTACTGCTAGAATCGGAGAGCATTTTTTCATGTACTTGTTAATTGATTCTATGTCCTCCTCCGAGAAGTTTCTGTTCAGGTCCTTGGCCCATTGGGTTATTGGTTATCTTATTGTCTAATTTTCTGACTTCTTTGTATACTTTGTATACTCTAAATATTAGGGCTCCATGTGAAGGGTGAGGACTAAAAATTTGTTCCCATGATGTAGGCTCCATATTTACCTCTCTTATTGTTTCTCTTTCTGAGAAAAAAAAATTCAGTTTAAGTAAGTCCCATTTGTTGATTCTTGTTATTAACTCTTGTTCTATGGGTGTCCTATTAAGGAATTTGGAGCCTGCCACACAATATGTAGATCGGAGCCAACTTTTTCTTCTATCAGACGCAGAGACTCTGATTTGAATCTAGCTCCTTGATCCACTTTGAGTAAACTTTTGTGCATGGCGAGAGGAGGGGATTCAGTTTCATTTTGTTGCATATGGATTTCCAGTTTACCCAGCACCATTTGATGGAGATGCTATCCTTCCTCCATTGCAGGCCATTAGCTCCTTTATCAAATATAAGATAGTTGTAGCTTTTTAGATTAGTCTCTGTGTCCTCCATTCTGTACCATTGGTCCACCCGCCTGTTTTGGTACCAGTACCATGCTGTTTTTATTATGATTGATCTGTAATATAGTTTGAAATCTGGTATCGCTATACTGCCTGATTCACACTTCCTGCTTAGAATTGCTTTTGCTATTCTGGGTCTTTTATTTTTCCATTTGAATTTCATGATTGCTTTATCTATTTCTACAAAAAATTCCTTTGGTATTTTGATTGGCATTGCATTAAACCTATAGAGAACTTTTGGTAATATCGCCATATTGATGATGTTAGTTCTGCCTATCCATGAACGGGGTATATTTTTCCATCTTCTAAGATCTTATTCTATTTCTCTTTTTAGGGTTCTGTATTTTGCATTATATAAATCTTTCACCTCTTTTGTTAGGTTGATTCCCAAGTATTTAATTATTTTGAGGAAATTGGGAATGCAGTGTTTTGACTCATTTTTGTTTCAGAAGTTTTGTCGCTAATATACAGAAATGCCTTTGATTTATGCATGTTGATTTTATATCCTGCCACATTGCTGCATTCATTTATTAGTTCTAGTAGTTTTTTCTGTAGACCCTTTTGGGTCTTCTATGTATAGAATTATGTCATTTGCAAATAATGATAATTTACGTTCTTCTTTTCCTATTTTTATGCCTTTAATGTCTTTCATCTCTCTAATTGCTATGGCCAGTTTTTCAAGAACTATATTGAATAGAAGTGGTGATAGAGGACATCCCTGTCTTGTTCCAGATTTTAAAGAGAATGCCTTCAATTTTTCTCCTTTCAGAATGATGCTAGCCTGAGGCTTAACATAGATAGCTTTTACAATGTCGAGGTAAGTTCCTGTTATCCCTAGTTTTTAAAATGTTTTGAACATAAAGGAATGCTCTACTTTGTTGAATGGTTTTTCTGCGTCTATCGAAATGATCATATGGTTCTTATCTTTAAGTCCAATGATGTTGTGAATAACACTTATTGATTTCCATATATTGAACAAGCCTTGCATCCCAGGGATGAATCCTAGTTGATCATGGTGCACAATTTTATTGATGTGCCTTTGTATCCAATTCGCCAGAATTTTAATTAGGATTTTTGCATCTAGGTTCATCAGAGATATTGGTCTGTAGTTTTCTTTCTTTGAGGTGTCTTTGTCTGGTTTCAGAATCAGGGTGATGTTGGACTCATAGAATGAATTTGGCAGAGCTCCCAGTTTTTCTATTTCCTGAATAACTTGAAAAGTATTGGTATTAATTCTTCTTTAAAGGCTTTGTAAAACTCTGCTGTATACCCATCCGGTCCTCGGCTTTTCTTGGTTAGTAGTCTTTTGATTGCTTCTTCTACTTCATCCATTGATATTGGTGTGTTTAAATTGTGTGTTCCCTTATGACTCAGTCTGGGCAAATCATATGACTTCAGATGTTTATCGATGTCTTCACTATTTTCTATTTTATTGGAATACAGGTTTCCAAATAATTTCTAATTTTCTTCTATATTTATGTTGCATCTGTTGTGATATTGCCTTTTTCATCCCGTATGTTAGTAATTTGAGTTCTCTCTCTTCTTCTCTTCGTTAGCATGGCTAAGGGTCTGTCGATCTTATTTTTCTTTTCGAAGAACCAACTTTTAGTTTTGTTAATTTTTTCAATAGTTTCTTTTGTTTCAATTTCGCTATGATTTTAATTATTTCTTGCCTTCTGCTACATTTGCTGTTGTTTTGCTCTTCCTTTTCTAGGGCTTTGAGATAAAGTGTGAGCTCATTTATTTGTTTTTTTTTTTTTCTTTTTTTGAGGAATGACCTCCAGGCGATGAATTTACCTCTTAAAACTTCTTTCATTGTGTCCCATAGAATCTGATATGTTGTGTCTGTATTTTCATTTATCTCTGAGAATTTTTTGATTTCCTCCTTTATGTCTTCTGTAACCCATTGATCATTCAGTAACATATTGTTCATTTTGCATGTGATGTATGATTTTTTCTTTTTTCTTTTATCATTGGTTTCCAGTTTCATTCCAATATGATCACAAAAAATTTATGGTATTATCTCCACCCCTTTATATTTACTGAGGGTTGCCCTACGGCATAACATATGGTCTATTTTTGAGAAGGATTCATGTGCTGCTGAGAAAAAAAGTATATCCACTTGATGATGGTTGATATATTCTATATATGTCAGTTAAGTCTAGGGTATTGATTGTGATATTGAGTTCTATAGTTTCTTTATTCAACTTTTGTTTGGAGGATCTGTCCAATGGTGAGAGAGGTGAGTGGAAGTCACCCATAATTATTGTATTGTGGTCTATTTGATTCTTGAACTTGGGGAGAATTTGTTTTATGAACGTCGCAGCACCATTATTTTCTGCGTGAATATTGATAATTGTTATGTCTTGTCGGTGAATGGTTTCTTTTAACAGTATATAATGTCCTTCCTTATCCCTTTTGATTAAATTAGTCTTGAGGTCGATTTTATTGGATAGGAGGATGGCCACCCCTGCTTGCTTACGAGGACTGTGTGCATGGTATAAATTTTCCCAATCTTTCACCTTCAGCTTGTGTATGTCTTTTCCATTCAGATGTGTCCCCTGGAGGCAACATATTGTTGGATTTGTTTTTTTTTAATTCAAGTTACAAGCCTATGTCACTTTATTGGAGAGTTTAAGCCATTTACGTTTAGAGTTACTATTGATATATGGTTTGTACTGCCACCCATGTTTGCTTATATCTTTTTTTTAAATTAGTTTGTTTCTCCATGATTAGCTTTTCCCCGCCCTCTGTCATTACTGAGGCACTTCCCACTGATGGTTTTCGTTGTTGATTTTCATTTCTTCCTCGTGTAGTGTTTTGCTCAAGATGCTTTCCAATGCTGGTTTTCTGGCTGCAAATTCTTTTAGCTTTTGTTTATTATGAAATATTTTTATTTCGTTGTCTTACATTAAGCTTAATTTTGCTGGATACATAATTCTTGGTTGGCATCCATTGTCTTTCAGTGTTTGAAGTACGTTGTTCCAGGATCTTCTCACTTCCAGCATCTGTGATAAAAAAAAATCCATTGTTAACCTTTTTGGTTTACCCCTGATTGTAATCTGCCTCCTTTCTCTGGTAGGTTTTAATATTTTCTCTTTGTTTTGTATATTGGATATCTTCATAACAATGTGTCTTGGCATTGGTCTACTGTGATTTTGTGTGCTCAGTGTCCTGTAAGCATCTACAATTTGTTTATCTGTTTCCATTTTTATTTCTGGAAAGTTTTCTCTAATTGTTTCATTCAGCAGGTTACTCATTCCCTTGGTTTGAATCTCTGTACCTTCCTCTTTCCGGATGGCTCATAAGTTTGTTTTTTTTTTATGTTATCCCATATCTCTTGGATGTTTTCTCATAATTTTTTACAGCATTTCTTTCTTGGCTAGAGTTTTTTCAAGATGATATATTTTGTCTTCATTATCTGACATTCTGTCTTCTACTTGCTCCACTCTGTTAGTGATACTCTCAATTGAGTTTTTAATTTGGTTTATCATTTCCTTCATTTCTAGAATTATTGTTTGATTTTTCTAATAATCTCTATCTCCTGATAAGAATGCTTAAATTCTTATTTTATCTGTTTATGTAATTCATTTTCAATGCGTTCTTTCACTGTTTGTTTTTGTTGTCTCGTATCCTCTTTAAGGTTCCATTCCATCTGTCTAAGGTATTCCTTGAGTTCTTTATATGACCATTTTTCTGATGACTCTAGATGCTCTTGAATATTTAGGGTGTCCTTCATTGTTTGTACTTTTTTTCTTCCTTGCTTTTTTATGCTGCTCATGTTACGTCTTGTTCTGTTTGACTACTGAGTTACTGCTTACTCTTATAAATTTATTTGATGCTTGGAAGGAAAGATATTAGAAGGGAAGGGAAGAAGTCACTAAAGCAAATGAGAGTAGGCAGGTAGAATTCAAGGAAGGGGGTATAAGAAAATTGAAATGAAATGAAAAGACAAAAGAAAAAAATAGAAAACAAAGAAAGAAAATTTTAATAATGATAATTAAAAAATGAAAATTAAAATTTAAAATAATAATAATAATAATAATAAAATAAAAAATTAAAAATATAAACATTAAAAAAGTTAAAGAACAACAACAAAAATGAAAATGAAAGAAAAAGAAAAACATACAAATAAAATAATAATAATACATGCAGTCCTAGAGTTCAATTAACTTCTCTTCCAGTAGGTGGAGCTGTATGCACTGGGCCAAGCTTCTCCTCTCAATAAGTGGGAACCAATCACTGTGCAGCAGCTCTTCCTCCCAGACTGGGCGGGTCTCCATTCCTGAGTGCCTAGGGCCTTCTCTTGTGCTTCCTCAAGCCAGGCCCCGCTCACCTTTGACGCTCACCACAATACTGGTTATATGCCAGGTCTCTGCTCCTGGTAGCTCTGTTTTAATGGACGCCTGGGCACACTCTCCCTGTTTGCCCCCCTCAGACCCTAAGTTTGTAGAGCTTTGGCTGAGAACCCCCAGCGAATTTTCTTGTCCTCCGGGAGCCATGCCCCCGGTAGGTTGTGTAAGAGACCTCAATTGTCAGCACTGGTGGGAGCGGTAGCCGGGAATTCCACGCCGCGAGTCCCGAGCCAATCCTGATTCCCTAGGTCTGGCTATCGCGCTCCTGGGAGAGGTGGGAGGGGCCATTGCGGCAGAGCTGGGAAGGGCCCTTGAGGTTTCCCCGTGGTTTTCAGATAGATGGGAATGGGATTACACACTTGTCGCGTTGGTTTCAATGAAGTTATCTCCTCCGCCTGTAATGTCAGTTCTCTGCCATGGTGGTATCCCATTAAAATGGTGACCGTTCGTTCCCTTTGCTGGGTGACCAATGCAACGGGTGGGTCCTGACTATCTCTCCCAAGCCCCATTTCAATCCTGTGGCCACTGCCTATGAAGGCTCAGTTGTCTTTTAACTCTGTCAATTTAGAAAGCCCGACCAGTTATTTCAGCAGGAATGTTAGTGTTGAGTCACAAAAACCAGACGAATCTAAGCTTGAATGCAGCCAATCCGGGCTCTGTGTGTGTTCTGAGGGGCCCAGACTGTGCACCCCAGATTCACAACAGGTAAGCATTGCCTAGTGATTCTGAGCAAACAGCATTTAGACAGTTTACGACTTCCTATGCCCGTGCAGCTGAAGAAATCAGAGACTTGATTTCTCCATGCCTGCCTTCATAATCGATCTCCTGTATTGCTACTTTTTAATATCTGTGCATGTGCGTGTGTGTGTATATATATATATATATATATATATATATACATATATATATATACACTCTCCAGATTTTTCAAAATATGGAATATATTTGTCTTATTATACACTCCCTAAATTCATTCATATTCATATCTGTGGATTTATAATTTACTTTCCACAAGATTATTCTCAGAAATAATCATCCACCTGCAATACATATTGTTTCCTAGTACTGAAAACTAAATTCAGTGAATTGTGCATACAAACCCTAATATTTCTACAGTTACTTAGCCAGTTTAAAATCAATGCCAGTAGATTCCTAGGGGACATGATGTGTATTTTGACTTTCATTTTTATTCAACACTTGTACGTTACTATGTCTTTAGTTTATGCACATCATAGGATATATATTTCAGTCACAAATTAGAAAATTTATAGGCATTTGTTTCACGATCAATCACTTCCTGATTCAGAACACATGCATTCCTCCATGTTTCTTGACTGGTCTTTTCATGAGACTTCTTTCCAAACACATTATTTTCGTTTAACATCATCACTTATAAAGGAAAACTCAAACACCATTCATCATAAACCATAATCCTAATATTACCATTAGAAATATAACTGGTTGGAATGAATGATTATATATCAATATAAGATTTCTTATATATTTTCACATATCAATTCAATCAATTATTTAAAGTGGAATCAGTTATGTTATTTATTCATAGTATGGTCTATTCATGCATTATCTCTATATTCATAGACACAGGTTACACCTCTTTGTGCCCCTAATACTAATGTATACATCTTCAAATTATTGCTCCCAGAAATGGTGAAAGAAATACTCATGTCACCTGATCTACATATACATTTTATCACAGTAATATTCTGAACAAAAAAAAATAAAATATCACACTTATGATTGTACCAAAGCCTAAAAGGAAAGTGAACGTGGATAACTAATAACATCCATGTCCAGGTTGCCTAATGCTCTCAAATGTCATTCCCATTCGTGACGACATATTTGTTTTTTCCTATGATTATATATTAAAACTCAAGCCTGTTGAAAATGTCTAATCCTATCACTCACTTTATACTTTGCCTGATTTCGTAATGTCTCTTTCGACACATGCTTTCCTACATATTTTCCCCAGTTCATCATTTTGGCTGACTCTTCACATGTGCTGACATTTACATTCACTCTCTAAACGAAACCCTATTGCTAAAGAAGCATTTTATTCCAAATCATATACTCACTCTTCTTCCTAAACCTACTGACTATCTTCCTAATCCTACCGACTATCCCTTTTTGACTGGATGTTCTCTTCTACATTCAATCATCCAAGGTACAAGGTCCTATGCCATTGTATTTCGATTTAACTGAGACAATTGTACAGAACATAATTCAACACTAAGTATCCATACCAAGGGCCCAATGCCCTTCTGGGCTTCAAATCTCTCTTAGATTTCCGTTTTCATACATATATTTCACCTATATATTCTTATAAATATCGCAGGTTCCCAATCCCATTATTCATCCTGCAGAATGATTCCTAACCCAAATCGAAAATATTATTAACCCTAACCATACACTAACTTTGCAGGAGAGCAGAAACAGTGTGGGTATTAAACTACAGGAATCTAGGGGATCTTCACCTGCTGAGAAACTCAAATGTTCATGGAGAAATGATCCCTGGTGAAGATGAAGGCAGTTATGAAGTACCTCAGAAAGCAAAAGTCATCTTCCATGGCCATCATCCTGGTCAGGATGAAGGGTTGTGTCTGAATCAGTCTCTCTCTTCTTAATGTATAGAACATGGACCAAACCAGTCCTGTGTGGAAGCTGTTCCCGGGTGCTTATGGTTGATATAACATTCTAACTAGAGAAAGTGTCACATGAAAATCGGGGCATCCTCCACCTCATGGTACTTTTGGAAGCAACTGTTAGGACAAAGTGGTTTCCAAGGCAGTGACATCATTCAGATCCTGAAGAAAGTGATCTCACCTCACTTCCTTGGTGAGGGAACTCTCTGAACTTGGGATCCAGGAAGCCAGGCACCCAGAGACAGTCCCTGTCCTAGTCCCAGTGGTCTCACATGTTTGGAATTACCAAGGACAGAGTCAGTCTTTCTTGGTACCTACAGATGTGAGGATGGCCAAATGCCAGGAAACCTCTGAAGAGGGGCTTTTCCTGAGAAAGCAGGTAGTGTCTCACCGCTGACTCTTGAGAACTTCACAGAGTTGGCCAAGCAGACATGATCTGAGACAGGAGAGGTCATTTCGGGGGAACATAGTATGGCCCACCAGTCAGAGGACACTCCGGGGAGTCACAGACCTACTAGGGGGAAGGAGGTGCCTTTGTGGGTGTGGGTGTGAGTTTGTGGTTTTGTCTCATGTTCTGAGAATAGGTAGGAAAGGCGGTTTGTTTGGTATGGAGTGGAATATTTCTATTAAGTCCTTTGAAAAGGCGAGTGTTTCTATGTGTGTGTATCCCACTGAGTCCATTGTTGTAGACATTAGAAAAGACAATGCATCAATGGATGTGTCCTGTCTACTAGAAAGCTTCACAGCATTCATCCTGCCCAATTCATGAGTGGACTCTGGCTTGCCTTATGGATGGTCAACACCTACAAGCTTCCTAATTTCCTGTTTTCTCTCTCAATTCTGGCCACTCTCCAGAGTAGTATCATGGTTTTGTGTCCAAGATTTGTACCACCTCCAAGATCTGTGACATGGCTATGTACTGGATAGCTGAAGGAAATGGCTAGCATCTCAGAAATCTCAGATATCTGTTGACCAGGAAAGTCTCAGTGGAGAAAGCCTGCTTTGGTCCTTTTGCTTACCTATTGTTCTGTTGAATGTCAGGAAGTTTTTTGCCTCAAGCCACCACTTTGTGAACCCTGAAGAAAACAGTTTTCAAATGGAAATGAATGGACATCACCTGTGGCTCTTTGCTTAATTGCTTAGGATTGGGATATGTCTGAATCAGCCTGTTGGCCATGTGTGAGTCTGTGGCTTAGATTCTCAGCACCTGATGGATCTAAAGATAGATCCCATGCGTGCATCCAAAACCAAAATGGCAAAAAGATCAGATATTGTTGATGAACTCTCTTGCCTTCCTTTGGTACGTTCCTGATATTCATCAAGTGAGAATAGGGATCCTTTGGGTCAAATGAGTTCTTCAAAGCCCTGCAGAGGCTAGGCCATAGGTGCTTGATTTTCATGACTCCAATTCACTTAAAGAATCTAAACCCCAAAGCTAGAAGGCCTCAAGTTGGAGAAGCCAAGCAATATTAAAGTCAGTCCTATTTGATCACTCCTGGTTCACAGGAAGAGAGTCCAGGCCACCCTGACTTTAGGCAAATTAGGGGCAGGGAGCTTATTTTGGACACTGTCGTGGGCTGCGCCCCTTATGGAAACCTCCAGCCAGAGGATATGATGAGTGTCTATATGGAAGAAGATGAGGGCCATGTGAGAGTGTTTTGGTTTTAATTGTGGACATTTGTCTGGCGGTTGGAAGAGATCACTGGGTCAACCTAGGGTTGCACTCTGGTGTGATTCCCCTTAGAGACTGAGTTCTTTTACTGATCTCAAAGAATTATTGCCAGGAATTGTGTTGGAATTTTAGATGGCCATGCATGAGAGTTGCCCTTGGAAAGTGACATCTAGGCCCAAGTTTACTTTCCACAGAGCACAGGGAATCTCATCCAGGATATCACATGATATTATTCTTACAGACTTGGCAGCCATATTTGAGAGTCAAAACACACATGGACCATACATTGTAGACCTCAATGGGCCTGGCTTAATCTGACTTTTGGCCACTTTTGGAAGCCTTGCCTGAAAGAATTCTCCAGAGTTTTCATTGAAATGAGCTTCCTCACCATTTAATGGTTTCTGAGTGAATTGAAATCCACAGTGCCTCCAACTTAATCCTTGAAAATTAGCTAGATCAATACCATGAAATTTTTGAAATTCCCATGACCGGGTAGCACTGGAGAACATTTGGATGTCCTATTGCTTATCATGAGTATACAGGACAGTGCCTTGATTGACTGGGTTTTATGAAAATGGTATAGAACAGAGATTCCAGTTAGTTGGATCCTGCTGAGAAGTTGTACTAGAGCAGTGGTTGGCAGGTGTGTGATAAAACATCTGTTGTGCGGGCATGTGGATCTGCTATTGGCTTCCAAATGGATTGTGACTGACATTTTGCAGTCAGTAGAACCTTATATGTAAAAGCATATTGTTATATGGAGAGGTTTCAGGGCAATGTTCAGAATCAGGTTGCTATGGTCAATGGGGCAAGCTATGTGGGATAGAAGCCTGGTTGGTGCATTCTCCTGCAGAACCCGACCCACCACACTTGACAGAACTCACTTCAGCACTGTGTCCCAGTTGAACCCTTGTATTTAATGAAGCAAATACCAAACTCCCAGTGCAGCAGCAAGAAACACCACGAAAGTGGAGGATGACCAAATGAATTTACAGTCCACACGGGAGACACCTAGAATCCAGTGGCCACAGTGTACCTACAAATAGAAAATTCAGCACTGCTGCCTCATGTAAATTGGAAAATAAGAAACCATGTCCTCCAGGTCACATAGATGCAGAACCAGATTTGATGGTCTCACTACATATGAAGCTAATGCTTCTGACAACAGCATATATTTCATTGCCCAACCTCAGAGGCAGTTTCTTCAGATGTTAGGCTGGCAGAACTTCATGTTTTTGGAGTGTTTACCCTGTTCCTTACTTTGGAAACTCCTCTACCACCTCCAAATTTGTGAACTTCTGAGCATTTTCCATTCCACATATGTATTCACAGATTTTCTAAATCTTCTCCACTAATTGTGTCTTATGTAGGGTGAAGGTAATGTCAAGGCATTGTTCTGAATGAGAGTGGGAAGATTTTTGTGTAGCACATATTTGCATACACATTGGATACATTTTCCAATTTTCCATTCGAAATACTGAATCCCTGACACTAACACATACCCTACTAGACTTTGACTTCTTATCCTAATTTGATGGAGAATAATAACCCAAACAGAATACAAATACAAGAGGTTCACAGGAGGCATGGTGTATAATTGGACTTGCCTTTTCGTATGATAAATGGTAGGTGTTATAAATCTAGTGAATTTTAATTGAATAGTTCTCCATGTGTTTTAAAAGTTAACAAATATGTAAATAACTGTCTCCCTTTCTCTGTAGCCTATTCATCACATGTATTTTTATAAGCACATATAGAATTCTACCTAGTATCAGTCATACATTTGGTGAGGTGGCTGGCTTGGCAGATACAAATTGTGAGAAGAGATCACTCCTACTAAACGCTGTTGGAACTGAAAATTCAACATATGGGTGAGCTTCTTAGTTGAACAACATAAATCCATGTACATTAAAATGAATATTTTTGGATCTGTTGATGATATATATTTCATGGTGAATTTCAATTCACATACATAATGCTACTTTTTAATGTCTGTGTGTCAGTGTGTGTGTGTGTCTGTGTGTATATATATATATATATATATATATATATATATATATATATATATTCACTCTCCAGATTTTTCAAAATATTTAGTATATTTTTCTTTTTATACCCTCCCTAAATTTATTCATATTCATTTATGTGGATTTATAATCAACTTTTCACAAGATTATTCTCAGAAATATTCCTCCACCTAAAATACATATTTTTTCCTAGTACTGAAAACTAACTTTGGGGGATCACATGATGGCGGTGAATGGAGTGCATTACCCCCATGTACTGCATCACTGTGCGGGAGAATGACGAGTTAGAATGGCTAAAACCTATCTTGTTAGGAATTTCCAGCAAAATTGGGGTGCTCCAAAACCTAGTGGACATATATCCATCTTACGAGGATCAGCTATGGGGGCTCAAACACGAGTGATTTTTCCGCATGGAGGGTCATGCTGCTTATTCAGCAAATTGCCCTGCAGCTAGAGTCTGTGGCGCGCACTGGGAAACGACGAGATAGCATCGCAAATATACAGTGGTGCGGATTTTGTGGGCTCCTGCCAGCTATGCAATTACTGTGCTCACTGCTGAATTCTGGGATTGAGACGGGGATGGATGCGGTCCAATTCGGTTCTCCATACCGGTCAGACCACAGAGGAAGCCAGCGTCCACCATCTTGAAGAGCTGATGTCACCATCCCTGTTTTCGACTGATCGCAGCTCATTCAGCTATAGAACAGGTAATTTCAGGATGCCATTCACCTTTGTCTCGCAGACAAATTACTCAGTCTCAGTGCTAAAGAACCCGCAGAAACTGCATCTTGGAGCCTGCTCCTATTAGAACATACACCGAGCCCAGAGCGGCCAAATTTGGCCTCCCTGAACTGATCTGGACCAGGGCTAAAGAACCCATGGAAACTGCTTCCCAGTCCGGGTCTTGCTGAATAATGTGGAGGTAAATATCAACCGAGCCTTCATTGGCAGTGGCAACAGGATTGAGACGGGGCTTGTGAGGGCCAGTCAGGACTCACCCATTGCTTTGGTCACCAAGCAAAGGGAACGAAATGCTGCCTTTTGCATGGGATACCAACATGGCAGAAATCTGATGTCATCAGAAAGCAGGGGAGGAGATAACTTCATTGATACCAGCGCTGACAGAAACAGTTAGTCTCCTGGTAAAGAAAGTGAGTCACAAACACCCGAGTCACTCTCACTTTGTCATCAAGCCAGAGGGGCAGAGCAGAGCCGCTGCCCTTGCCCGGAACAGGCCCAGCGACACACCTGCATGATAATCACTTCACCCCAATTGGAATAGAGGCAGAGCAGAGCCGCCACAGGTGCCCAGAACAGGCCCAGCGACCAGCAGGCGTGGTAGTCACGTCACCTCAATTGGAGTAGTTGCAGAGCAGAGCCTTCTCCCGCGCCTAGTACAATTCAAGTGGCCCACCGGCATGGTAGTAACGTCACCCCAATAGGAGTAGGGGCAGAGTAGAGTCTTTGCCCGTGCCCGGAACAGGCCCAGCAACCTGCTGGCTTGGTAGTCATGACACCCCAATTGGAGTAGCGGCAGAGCAGAGCCACCACCCGTGCCCTCAAGGTAGACAAATCTGCACCCCACCAGCAGAAGAGGCCCAGCGGCCTGCCAGCGTGGCAGACACTTCACCACATTTGGAGTAGGGGCAGAGCAGATCTATCGCCCATGCCCACAAGGTAGGCAGACCTGCGACCGACCGCAGAACACGCCCACCCACCCGCCGGCGTGGTAGTCACGTCACCCCAATTGGAGTAGGGGCAGAGCAGAGCCGCTGCCCACGCCTCCAAGGTAGGCAGACCTGCAACCGATCAGGAGAACAGGCCCAGTGGCCCATCAGCGTGGTAGATAGATCACCCCAATTGGAGGAGAAGCACAGCCACCCCCGCCCCTGCAAGAAAGACTTTTCAAATATACAAGAGCAATATAAATATATAAGGGGAAAATTTCAAAATCACAACAGTTTCACCAAGCAGAAAGAAACGCGAGCCGTATGAAAAGACAAAGAAAAAAGGACCACAAGCAATGCAGGTCAACACAACTTTAGAAGAGGTAATAGCTGCAGCAGATGGAATGTCAGATAAAGTACTCAGGATATACATGCTTCAGATGATCTGGAGTCTCAAGGAAGACATTAGACAGCAAAATCAGACAATGAAAGATCACTTCGACAATGAAATACACAAACAAATCCAAGAAGCAAAAGATCAATTATACAGGGAGATAGAAGTTGTAAAAAATAACAAACAGAAATCCTAGAAATGCAGGAAGCAATAAACCAACTTAAAAACTCAATTGAGAATACTACCATCAGAGTAGAACACTTAGAAGATAGAACATCAGACAATGAAGAAAAAGTATTTCAACTTGAAAAGAACATAGACACCTCAGCAAGACTGTTAAGAAACCATGAACAGAACATCCGAGAAATATGGGATAACATAAAGAGACCAAACTTAAGAGTCGTTGGGATACAGGAAGGTATAAAGGTCCAAACCATAAGAATGAGCAATGTAATCAATGAAATAATACGAGAAAACTTCCCAGACTTGAAGAATGAGACAGACTCCCAAGTCCTAGAAGCCAACAGGACGCCGAATGTGCAAAATCATGAGATCCACACCTAGACACATTATAATGAAGATACCCAACGTACAGAATAAAGAGAGAATATTAAAAGCTACAAGAGAAAGGAAGCAGATTACATTTAGGGGTAAACCAATCAGGATAACAGCTGATATTTCAACACAGACTCTGAAAGCTAGAAGATCCTTGAAATATATGTTTTTGTCAGGAGCTTTAGCTTCATTTCTAGTGAAAGCATCAAAGCTGTGTCAGCATCTATGTAACCTGGAGGACACGGTTTCTTATTTTCCAAAAGACATGAGGCGGCAGTGCTGAATTAACTCTTTGTAGGTAAACTGTGGCCACTTAAGGCTAAGTGTCTCCCCGTGTGGACTGTGAAGCCATTTGGTCATCCTCCACTTTTCATGGTGTTTCATGCCGCTGCACTGGGAGTTTGGTATTTGTTTCACTAAATAAAAGGAGTTCAACTGAGACCCAGTGCTGGAGAAAGTTCTGTCATGTGTGGTGGGTCAGGGTCTGCGGGAGAATTCACCAACCAGGATTCTATCCCACATAGATTGCCCCCTTGACCATAGCAACCTGATTCTGAACATTGCCCTGAAAATCTCCATATAAAAAGATGCCTTTACATGGAGAGGTTTCAGACATATAAGGCTCTGCTGGATGCACCATGTCAGTCTCAAGCCCTTTGGAAGCAATGGCAGATCCACATGGCCCCACAAGAAATGTTTTATCACACAACTGCACACCACCGCTCTAGGCCCACTATTCAGTAGGCTACAAGTTACTGGCATTTCTGTTTTCCACCATTTTCATGAAACCCAGACAATCAAGGCACTGTCTGGTACACTCATGATGAGCAAAAGGACATCAAAGGTTCTCCAGTGCCACCTGGTCATTGGAATGGCAAAAATTTCATGGTATTTATGTAGCCACTTTTCAAGGATGAAGTTGGAAGCACTGTGGGTTTCAATTCATTCAGGAACCATTAAATGGTGAGGAAGCTCATTTCAATAAAAGCTCTGGATAACTCTCACATGCAATTTTTCCCAAGGAGTGGGCTAGATCTCAGTCTACAAGGGCGAATCTCATTAGTGGCCTATTCCACTGCCACACAAATGACCGCACTTGAAACCAAAACACTCCCACATGACCCTCATCTTCTGCCATAGAGACACTCATCATAACCTCTTGCTACAGGTTTCCATCAGGGGTGAAGCCCAAGACAGTGTCCAAAATAAGCTCACTTAACCCTCAATTGCCTAAAGTCATGGTGGCCTGGACACCCTTCCTGTGAACCAGGAGTGATCAAATAGGCCTGCCCTTAATACTGCTCTGCTTCTCTATTTTGACTCTTACTGATTGTTGAGTATAAATTCTTTGTGTGAATTGGAGTCATGAGAAAATCCAAGCACCTTTGCCTTAGCCTCTGCAGGGCTTTGAAGAATTCATTTGACCCAAATGATATCTATTCTCACTTGATAGAGGTCAGGACTTACAGAGGAAGGCAAGAGACTTCATCCACATTGACTGCTCTTTTGGCCATTTTGGTTTTGGATTCAGAGATGGGATCTTTCTGTAGATCCATCAGGTGCCAAGAATCTAAGCCTCAGCCTCACATAGGGCCAAGGGGCTGATTCAGACACATCCCTTTTTAAGCAATTAAACAAAGAGCCACAGGTGATGCCCATTCATTTTCATTTGAAAACTGTTTTCTTCAGGCTTTACAAAGGGGTTGCCTGAGGCAAAAAAAATTCCTGACATTCAGGGCAACAGAACAATAGGTTAGCAAAAGGACCAAAGCAGGGTTTCTCCACTGAGACTTTACTGGTCACACTGATATCTGAGTTTTCTGACATGCTCCCATTGCCTTCAGCTATCCAGTACATGGCCATTTAACAAAGCATGGAGGTGGTACATATCTTGGACACCAAACCATGAGACTATTCCGGAGTGTGGCCAGAATTCAGGAAGAAAACTGGAGCTTAGGAAGATAGTAGGTGTTGTCCATTCATAAGGCAAGCTGCAGTCCATTCATCAATTGCGCAGGATGAATGCTGGGAAGCTTTCTACTAGACAGGACACTTCCATTGATGCATTCTCTTTTCAAATGTCAACAACCACAGACACAGTGGGATACACTTTTAGAACCTCTCACCGTGTCAAATGACTTTCTAGAAACAATCCACTCAAAAACAAACAATCCACCATTCCTACCTATTCTCAGAACATGAGACAAAACCACAAACTCACACCCACACCCACAAAGCACCTCCTTCCCAGAAGTAGGTCTTTGATTATCCGAAGTTTCCTCTGACTGGTGGGCCATACTATGTTCCCCCGAAATGGCCTGTACTTTCTCAGATCTGGTGTCTTTGCCAGAACAACTACCTGCTTTCTCAGGAAACACCCGTCTTCATAGCTTTTCTGGCATTTGGCCATCCTCACATCAGTTGGTACCAATAAAGACTGACTCTGTCCTTGGTAAATACAATCAAGTGTGCCAACTGGGACTGGGACTTTCTCTGGGGGCTTAGCTTCCTGGTTCCCAAGTTCAGAGAGTTCCATTACAAAGGAAGTGAGGTGAGGTCACTTTTTTCAGGAACTGAATGAGTTCACAGCCTTGGCAACCACTTTGCCCTAACAGTTGCTTCCAAGGGTCCCATGAGATGGATGCTGCCCCAATTCCTGTGACATTTTCACAAGTCAGAATGGTATATCAACCATAGCCACCCAGGAACAGCTCTCCACACAGGCTTGGTTTGGTCCATCTTCTCTACATTAAGAAGAGAGAGGCTGATTCAGACACAACCCTTCATTCTGACCAGGCTGTTTGCCATGGAAAATGACCTTTGCTCTCTCAGGTCCTTCATACCTGCCTACATGTTTTCCAGGGATAATTTCTGCATGGACCTTTGAGGTTCTAAATAGGTGGAAGATCCCCTCCATCCCTGCATTGTAAGACCAACTCTGTTCCAGCTCTTCTGTAATGTTAGATTGAGGCAACAGTGTATGGTTAGGCTTAATAACCAGTTCGATTTGGGTTAGGAATCATTCTATGGGATGTATAATGGTATTGGGTAACTGCGATACTTACAAGAATATATAGGTGAAATATAAGTATGAAAACAGAAATCCAGGTAAGATTTGAAGTCCAGAAAGTCATTGGGTCCTTGATTGGATTACTTAGCTTGAATTACGTTCTGCACAGATATCTCAGATAAATTGATATACAATGGCATAGGAACTTGTACCTTGGATGATTGAATGTAGAAGAGAACATCCCCTCAAACAGAGATAGTCAGTAGGATCAGGAAGATAGTCCATAAGTATCAGAAGAACGATGAGTATAGGATTTGGACCAAAAGTTATTTAGCAATAGGGTTTCGGTTAGAGAGTGAATTTCAATAACAGCACATGTGAAGGGTCTCTAATAATGATGAAGTGGGGAAAATATGTAGGAATGCAGATATTAATAGAGACATTAGGAAATCAGGCAAAGTATAAAGTGAGTGATAGGATCAGATATTTTCAACAGGTTTGAGGTTGAACATATAATCTTAGGAAGAAACAAATATGTAGTCACCAATAGGATTGACATTTGAGAGCATAAGGCACCCTGGACATAGATGTTTTTAGTAATCCATGTTCACTTTCTATTTAGGATTTGGTAGAATCATAAGTGTGACCTTTGAATTTTGTGTCCAGAATATTACTGTGATGAAATGTATATGTAGATCAGGTGACATGAGTATTTCTTCCACCATTTCTGGAAGCAATATTTTGAAGACGTATAAATTTGTATTGGGGCTACAAAAAGGTGCACCCTGTGTCTATGAATACAGAGGAAATGCATGAATAGACCATACTGTGAATAAATAATAAAACTGGTTTCAACTTGAAATAAATGTGAAAATATATAAGAAATCTTATATTAATATACAATCATTCATTCCAACCCATTATACATCTATTGGAAATATGAGGATTTTGGTTTATCATGAAAAGTGTGTGAGTTTTGCTTCCAATTGATTATGGCAATTGAAAATAATTTGTTTGGAAAGAAGTCTCATGAAAAGACCAGTCAAGAAACCTGGAGGAATACATGTGTTCTGAAGCAGGAAGCGATTGAAAGTGAAACAAATGCCTATAAATTTGCGAAATTGTGGATGAAATATATGACCTATGATGTCCATAAACTTAAGAAAGAGTAATGTACTAGTGTGGAATAAAAATGAACGTCAAAATACACATCATGTCCAATAGAATTCTACATGCATTGAAGTTAAAATGTTTCAGTTACTGTAGAAGTATTAGGATTTGAAGGCACCAATCACTGTAGTTAGTTTTCAGTACTAGGAAACAAATGTGTATTTCAGGTGGATGAACATTTCTGAGAATAATCTTGTGAAAATTTTATTATAAATCCATATACATGAACATGAATGAATTTTGGGACTCTAAATAAGACACATATGTTTCATATTTTGAAAAATCTGGAGAATATATATATATATATATATATATATATATATATATATATATATATATATATATACACACACACACACACACACAACACACACACAGACTTTAAAATATAGTAATACATATGCCAATCAAAATTCATCATGAAATATATATCATCCACAAATGCAAAAATATATATTTTACAGAATATGGATATATGTATAATTTTGTTCAACTAGGAAGCTCACCCATAGGTTGAATATTCAGTTCCAAAAGTGTTTAGGAGGAGTGATCTCTTCTCACAATTTGTATTTGCTGAGGAAGCCACCTCACAAAAATGTAGGTGTGATACCAGGTAGCTTTCGGTATGTGCATATAAAAATACATATGTTGAATAGGCTACAGAGAAAGGGAGACAGTAATACACATATTTTAAACTTTAAAAACACATGGAGAACTATTTAATTAAAAATTGACTAGATTAATAACACATAAACTTTATCATGCAAAAGGCAAGTCCAAATATACATCATGCCTCTTTTGAACTGCTTGTATTTATATTCTGTTTGTGTTATTTTTCTCCATCATATTAGGATTAGTAGCCAGAGTCTAGTAGGGTATGGGATAGTGTCAGGGATTCTGTATTTTGAATGGAAAATTGGAAATTGTATCCAATGTGTGTGCAAATATGTGCAACCCAAAACTTCCCACTCTGATCCAGAAGAATGTCTTGACATTACCTTCGCTCCAAGTAAGACACAATTAGAGGAGAAGAGTTAGAAAATTTGTGAATACATGTCTGGAATGGAAAATGCTCATGAGTTCACAAACTTCGAGATGGTAGAGGAGTTTCCAAAAGCAAGGGGCATGGTAAACACAACACCAACATGGAGCTCTTCTGGCCTAAAGACTGTTTGAGAAAATGCATGTGAGATTGGGCACTTGAAATATAAGTTGTTGTCAGAAGTTTTAGCTTTCTTTCTAGTGAGACCATCAAAGATTGGTCTGCATCTATGTGACCTGGACGACATGTTTTCTTATTTTCCAATGAACATGAGGCAGCAGTGCTGAATTCTCTCTTTGTAGGTAAACTGTGGCCCCTGGGGGCTTAGTGTCTCCCCGTGTTGCTGTGAAGCCATTTGGTCATCCTCCACTTTTCGTGGTGTTTCTTGCTGCTGCACAGTGAGTTTGATATTTGCTTCACAAAATACAAGGAGTTCAACTGGTACACCGTGCTGCAGGGAGTTATGTCACTTGTGGTGGGTTAGAGTCTGCAGGAGAATGCACCATCCAGGCTTCTATCACTCATTGCTTGCTACATTGCCCCCTTTTCCATTGCAACCTAATTCTGAACATTGCCCTGAAACCTCTCTATATAACAAGGTGCCTTTACATAAATAGGTCTGCTGGCTGGTGCAAGTCAAACACATGCTATTTGGAAGCCAATGGCAGATCCACATGGCCCCACCACAGATGTTTTGTCACACACCTGCCCACAACTTCTCAAGGCGCACTACTCAGAAGGTTCCAACTTACTGGCATCTCTGTTCTATGCCATTTTCATGAAACCCAGTAAATCAAGCCCCAGTCTGGTACACTCATGATGAGCATCAGGAGATCTAACTGTTCTCCAGTGCCACCTGGTCATGGAAATTTTAAAAATTTCATATTATTTATCTAGCCATTTTTCAAAGATGAATTTGGAGCCACAGTGGGTTTCAATTCATTCATGAACGATTAAATGTTGTGGAAGCTCATTTCAATGAAAGATCTGGAGAACTCTCACAGGCAAGGCTTCCCAAAGAGTGGCCTAAAGGTCACATGAGGCCAGGCCCTTGGAGGTCTACAATGTGAGGTCCATGAGTGTTTTGACTCTCAAATATGCCTGCCAAGTCTTTCAGAATAAAATCAGGTAATATCCTGGCTGACATTTTCAGTGCTTTGTGGAAAGCCACCCTGGGCCTAGATCTCAGTTTCCAAGGGCAACTCTATTGTGTGGCATCCTAAAATCCCAACACAATTCATGTCAATACTTCTCTGGGGTCAGTTCCAGAACTCAGTCTCTAAGGTGAATCAAACCCGAGTTAAAGCCCAGGTGGACCCAGTCTTCTCTTTCAACAGCCAAATAAATGACCACAATTAAATCCAAAACACTCCCACATTGCCCTCATCTTCTTCCATATAGACACTCATCATTACCTCTGGCTGGAGGTTTCCATGAGGGGTAAAGCACAAGACAGAGTCTGAAATAATCTCCCTTGCCCTCATTTGCCTAAAGTCAGTGTGACCTGGACACCCTTCCTGTAAACAAGGAGTGATTTAATAGGCCTGCCACTAATACTGTTCTGCTTCTCCAATTTGAGGCCTACTGACTGTCAGGTATAGATTCTTTATGTGATTTTTATTTATTAGAAAACCGAAGCACCTATGGGCTAGCCTCTGCAGGGCTTTGAAGAACTCGATTAATTCAAAGGATCCCCAAATTCACTTGATGGAGGTCAGGAACCTAACAGAGAAAGGCAATAAACTTCATCTACAATGACTGATTTTTTATACATTTTGGTTTTGGATGCACACATGGGATATTTCTTAAGATCCATTAGGCACTGAATATCTAAGACACAGCCTCACACACGGCCAAGAGGCTGATTCACACACATATCTCTCAAAGCATTTTAGCAAACAGCCACAGGTGATGCCCATTCATTTCCATTTGAAAACTGTTTTCTTCAGGATTCACAAAGGGGTGGCCTGAGGCAAAAACCTTCCTGACATTCAGGGCAACAGAGGAATAGGGATGCAAATGGCCCAAAGCAGGTTTTCTCCACTGAGACTTTCCTTGTCACACTGATATCTGAGTTTTCTGAGATGCTCCCATTCCTTTCAGCTATAGAATACATGGCCATGTCACAGAGGTTGGAGGTGGTACATAAATTGGACAAAAAACCATGAGCTGGAGAGTGGCCAGATTCAGAAAGAAAACAGGAACTTAGGAAGATAGTACGTGTTGCCCATTGATAAGGCAAGTCACAGTCCATTCATAAATTAGGCAGGATAAATGCTGGAATTCTTTCTACTAGACAGGACACATCCATAGATGAATTCTCTTTTCTAATGAATACAACCACGGACACAGAGAGTTACACAGACATAGAAACACTCTCATTGTCAAAGGAATTACTAGACACAGTCCACTCCAAACCCAACAAACTGCCTTTCCTACTTATTCGCAGACCATGAGAAAAAACCACAAACTCACTCCCACACCCACAAAGACACCTCCTTCCCCCAAGTAATTCTGTGACTATCCTGAGTGTCGTCTTACTGGTAGGCCATACTATGTTCCCCCAAATGGCCTGTCCTGTCTCAGATATGGTCTCCTTGGCCAAATCTGTGACGTTGTCAGGAGCCAGAAGTGGGCAAGTACCTTTTTCTCAGCAAAGGCCCCTCTACAAAGCTCTCCTGGCAGTTGGCCATCCTCACATCAGTAGATTCCAGGAAACAATGACTCTGTCCTTGGTAAATCCAAACAAGTGACCTCACTGGGACTGGGACTGGGACTGGCTCTGGTTGCCTGGCTTCTCCATCCCAAGTTCAGAGAGTTCCATCACCAAGGAAGAGAGGTGAGATCACTTACTTCAGGTAGTGAATGAGGACACTGCCTTGCCAATCACTTTGTCCTAACAGTTGCTTCCAAGGGTCCCATGAGATAGAGGCTGCCCCTACTTCCTGTGACACTTTCAAAAGTTAGAATGGTGAATCAACCATAGGCACCCAGGAACAGCTCTCCACACAGGCCTGGTTTGGTCCATTTTCTCTACATTGAGAACAGAGAGGCTCATTCAGATACAACCCTTCATCCTGACCAGGTTGTTTGCAATGGAAGATGAGTTTTGCTCTTTAAGGTCCTTCATAGCTGCCTATATCTTCTCCAGGGATCACATCTGCATGGACCTTTGAGGTTTTCAGCATATGGAAGATCCCCTACATTCCTGTATTGTAAGACCAACACTGTCCCTGGTCTTTTGTTAAGTGAGATTGTGGGAACAGTGTATGTTTAGGTTTTAATAACATGTTTGATATGGGTTAGGAATCATTCTGCTGGATGAATAATGGTTTTGGGAACCTGTGATATTTATTAAAACATAGACATAAAATATAAGTATGAAAACAGAAATCTAGGTAAGATTTGAAGCTCAGAAGGGCATTGAGCTGTTGATTGTGATACTTAGCTTTGAATTATGTTCCACATATATGTCTCAGATAAATCGATAATCAATGGCATAGGACCTTGTACCGTGGATGATTGAATGGAAAAGAGAACTTCCACTCAAACAGGGAAACTCAGTAAGATTAGGAAGATAGTCAGTACCTTTCAGAAGAAGAGTGAGTACAGGATTTGGACCAAAAATTCTTTATCAATAGGGTTTCGGTTAGAGAGTGAAAGTAAATATCATCACATGCGATGAGTCACTCACATGGTGAACTGGGGAAAATATTTAGAAAAGCAGACATCAATTGAGACATTAGGAAATCAGGCAAAGAATAAAGTGAGTGATAGGATTAGACATTATTAACCGCATTTAGGTTGAATATATAATCTTAGGAAGAAACAAATACATAGTCACCAATAGGATTGATATTTGAGACTATTAGGCAACCTGGACCTGGATGTTTTTAGTAATCCATGTTCAGTTTCAATTTAGGCTTTGGTACAATCATAAGTGTGACTTTTGCTTTTTGTGTCCAGAATATTACTGTGATACAATGTATATGTAGATAAAGTGACCTGAGTATTTCTTCCACCATTTCTGGGAGCAATATTTTGAAGACGTATAAATTAGTATTTGGGGTACAAACAGGTGTACTCTTTGTCTTTGAATATGGAGAATATGCATGTATAGACTATAGTGTGAATTAATAATATAACTGGTTCCAACTTTAAATAATGGATTGAATTGAAATGTGAAAATATACTGGAAATCTTATATTGATACACAACCATTCATTCCAACCCGTTTTACATCTAATGGTAATATGAGGATTATGGTTTATCATGAAGAGTGTGTGATTTTTGCTTCAAATTTATTATGGAATTTGAAAATAATTTGTTTGGAAAAAAGTCTCATAAAAAGACCAGTCAAGAAACGTGGAGAAATACATGTGTTCTGAGGCAGGAAGTGACTGAAAGTGAAACAAATGCCTATAAATTTGCGAACTTGTAGATGAAATATATATCCTATGATGTGAATTAACTGAAGGAATAGAAATGTACCAGTGTTGACTAAAAATGAACGTCAAAATAAACATCATGTCCCATAGGAATCTTCTTGCATTGATGTTAAACTGAGTCAGTTAATGTAGAAATATTAGGATTTGAATGCACCATTCACTGAAGTCAGTTTTCAGTCCTAAGAAACTAATATGTATTTCAGGTGGATGAATATTTCTGAGAATAATCTTGTGAAAATTTGATTATAATTCCACATATATAAACATGAATGAATTTTGGGACTGTACATAAGACACATCTATTTCATATTTTGAAATATATGGAGAGTGTGTGTGTGTGTATATATATACACACACACACACACACACAAAACAGACATTAAAAAGTAGCAATACATATGCCAATTAAAATTCTTCATGAAGTATATATCATCCACAGATCCAAAAATCTTCATTTTACTGAGCGTGAATTTATGTGTAATATTGTTCAACTAGGAAGCTCACCCATAGCTTAAATTTTCAGTTCCAACAGCGTTTAGGAGGAGTGATCTCTTCTCATAATTTGTATCTGCCAAGTCAGCAACCTCACAAAAATGTACGTGTGATACCAGGTAGGATTCTATATGTGCATATAAAAATACATGTGCTGAATATGCTACAGAGAAAGGGAGACAGGAATTCACATATTTGTCAACTTTAAAAACACATTGAGAGAGGGAGGGGCAGATCTGCCAATCGCTCCTTCAAGGTAGGCGGACCTGAGACCCACCGGCTGAACAGGACCAGTGGCCCGCCACCGTGGAAGACACATCGCCCTGGTTGGGGGAGGGGCAATGCCGCCGGGCCTGCAAGGTAGGCAGGCCTGTGACTCACAGCAGGACAGGCCCAGCAATCTGCAGAGGGGCAGAGACACCCTCCGCGCCTGCAAGGTAGGTGGACCTGCGACCACCGACAGACCAGGCCTATGGCCCGCCAGCATGGTAGACACATCGTTCTGGTTGGGGGAGGGGCAGAGCAGCCACACATGCCTGCAAGGTAGACAGACCTGCAAGGGACAGACAAAACAGACCCAGTGGCCCGCGAATGGTCAAAACTGCCGCGCACGCCTGCAAAGTAGCCCGACTTGCGAGCCACTGGCAGAACAGTTCCAGTGCCTGCAGAGGGCCAGAGCTGCTGCTCGCACCTTCAAGGTAGGTGGACCAGCTACCGACTGACAGAACAGGCCCAGCAGTCTGCTGGTGTGGTAGGCACATTGTCCCAATTGTAGGAGGGGCAGAGCCACCACCCGTGCCTGCGAGGGAGACTTTGAAACTATACAAGAGCAATATAGATATATAGGGAAAAAATTCAATAACACAACAGTTTCACCAATCAGAAAGAAACATGAACAGTATGAAAAGACAAGGAAAGAAAGGACCATAAACAATGCAGGTAATGTCAACGTTAGAAGAGGTAATATCTGCAGCAGATGAAATGTCAGATAAAGAACTCAGGATATACATGCTTCAGATGATCTGGAGTCTCAAGGAAGACATTAGAGAGCAAAATCAGACAATGAAAGATCACCTTGATAATGAATTACATTAAAAAATCCAAGAAGCATAAGATCAACTATACAGGGAGATAAAGATTATAAAATCAATAAAACAGAAATCCTAGGAATGCAGGAATCAATAAACCAACTTAAAAACTCAATTGAGAATACTACCAGCAGAGTAGAACACTTAGAAGATAGAACATCAGACAATGAAGACAAATTATTTCAACTTGAAAAGAACACAGACAGCTCAGCAAGACTTTTAAGAAACCATGAGCAGAACATCCAAGAAATATGGGATAACATAAAAAGACCAAACTTAAGAGTCATTGGGATACAGGATGGTATAGAGGTCCAAAAAAAAGGAATGAGCAATATATTCAATGAAATAAAGGAGAAAACTCCCAGACTTGTAGAATGAGACAGAATCGCAAATCCTAGAAGCTTACAGGATGCCAAATGTGCAAAATCATAAGAGATCCACACCTAGACATATTATAATGAAGATGCCCAACATAAAGAATAAGGAGAGAATTTTAAAAGCTACAAGATAAAGGAAGCAGATTATATTTTGTGTAAACCAATCAGGATAACAGCTGATCTTTCAACACAGACTCTGAAAGCTAGAAGATTCTGAAATAACATTTTTCAAACACTGAAAGAAAATGGGTTCCATCCAAGAATTGTGTATCCAGCGAAATTAAGCTTCAGGATAGAAGATGAAATTAAAACTTTCCACGATAAACAAAAGTTAAAAGAATTTGTAGCTAAAAAACGATTTCTTCAAAACATCCTTGGCAAAATATTACAGGAAGAGGAAATGGAAAATAACAATGAAAACCAACAGAGGGAGGTAGGACAGTAAAGGGGGGAAAATAATCAAGGAGGAAAACAAACCATGTTTAGTAACATAAATATACAAATATGGCTGGAAGAATAACCCATATCTCAATAATAACCCTAAATGTTAATGGCTTAAACTCACCAATTAAGAGACACAGGCTAGTAGAATGGATCACAAAACAAGACCCAACAGTATGCTGCCTACTAGAGACGCATTGTTAGGAAAAGATATACATAGACTGAAGGTGAAAAGTTGGGAAAAATCATATCACTTATATGGACTTCGGAAACAAGCAGAAGTGTCCATACTCATATCAAATAAATAGATTTCAAGCCAAAGTTAATCAAAAGGGATAAAGAGGGACACTACATACTGCTCAAGGAAACCATACACCAACAAGACTTAACAATCATAAATATATATGCCCCAAACATTGGTGCACCTATGTTCATCAAACAAATTCTTCTCAAGTTCAAGAGTCTAATAGACCACCATACAATACTCATGGGAGACTCAAACACACCTTTCTCACTACTGGACTTATCTTCCAAACAAAAGTTGAATAATGAAACTATAGAACTCAATAACACAATTAATAACCCAGACTTATGATATATATAGAATATACCACCCAACATCAAGCAGTTACACATTTTTCTCAGCAGCACATGGATACTTCTCAAAAAATAAATCATATATTATGTCACAGAGCAACTCTTAGACAATATAAAGAAGTGGATATAATACCAGGCATCTTATCTGATCATAATGAAATGAAACTGAAAATCAACGATAAAAGAAAGAAGGAAAAATCATGTATCACTTGGAGAATGAAAAATAGGTTACTGAATGATCAATGGGTTATAGAAGACACCAAATAGGAAATTAAAAAATTCTTAGAGATAAATGAAAACACAGACATAACATATCGGAATCTATGGGACACATTGAAAGCAGTTCTAAGAACAAAATTCATTGCTTGGGTTTCATTCCTTAAAAAAGGAAAAAAAAAAACGACAAATTAATGATCTCATACTTCATCTCAGAATCCTAGAAAAAGAAGAGCAAAACAACAGCAAAAGAAATAGATGGCAAGAAATAATTAAAATCAGAGCTGAAATTAATGAAATCGAAACAAAAGAAACAATTGAAAAAATTGACAAAACTAAAAGATAGTTCTTTGAAAAAATAAAAAAAATCGACAGACCCTTAGCCAAGCTAACAAAGAAAAGAAGAGGGAGAACTCAGTATCACAACAGATAGTTCAGAAATACAGAAGATAATCCGAAATTATTTTGATTTCTTATTCTTCAATAAAATAGAAGATAGTGAAGGCATCGATAAATTTCTCAAGTCATATAATCTGCCCAGATTGAGTCAGGAGGATATAGGCAACCTAAACAGACCCATAACAATTGAGGAAATAGAATAAACCATCAAAAGACTACCAACTAAGAAAAGCCCAGGACCGGATGGGTATACAGCAGAGTTTTACAAAACCTTTAAAGAGGAACTAATACCAATACATTTCAAGCTATTTCAGGAAAAATGCAAAAATCCTCAATAAAATTGTGGCGAATCGGATACAAAAACATATTAAAAATTTGTGCACCATGATCAAGTAGGATTCATCCCTGGGATGCAAGGCTGGTTCAATATACAGAAATCAATAAATGTTATTCATCACATCTATAGACTTAAAAATAAGAACCATTTGATCATCTGGATAGATGCAGAAAATGTATTCGACAATGTACAGCATCCCTTTATGTTCCAACTCTGGAAAAACTAGGTATAACAGGAACATACCTCAATAATGTAAAAGCAATCTATGCTAAGCCTCAGGGTAGCATCATTCTGAATGGAGAAAAATTGAAGGCATTCCCTCTAAAATCTGGAAGAAGATAGGGATGCCCTCTCTCACTACTTCTGTTAAACATAGTTCTCGAAACACTGGCCGGAGAAATTAGAGAGATTAAAGAAATCAAAGGCATAAAAATAGGAAAAGAAGAACGTAAATTATCACTACTTGCAGATGACATGATTCTATACTTAGCAGACCCAAAAAGGTATACAAAGAAACTATTAAAGCTAATAAATGAATTCACCAAAGTGGCAGGATATAAAATCAATACGCATAAATCAAAGGCATTCCTGTATATCAGCAACAAATCCTCTGAAATAGATGTGAGGACAACCACTCCATTCAAAATATCCACAAAAAAAAAATACTTTGGAATCAACCTAACAAAGGAGGTGAAAGACTTATAAAATGAAAATTACAGAACCCTAAAGAGAGAAATAGAAGAAGTTCTTAGAAGATGGAAAAATATACTATGTTCATGGATAGGCAGAACTAACATCATCAAAATGGCACTATAACCAAAAGTTCTCTATATGTTAAATGCAATGCCAATCGGGTCTAAAAGCATGCAATGGAGAAAGGATAGCATCTTCAACAAATGGTTCTGGGAAAACTGGAAATTCATATGCAACAAAATGAAACTGAATCCATTTCTCTCGTCATGCACAAAAGTTAACTCAAAATGGATCAAGGAGCTTGATATCAAATCAGAGACACGGCATCTGATACAAGAAAAAGTTGGCTATGATCTACATACTGTGGGGTTGGGCTCCAAATTCATCAATAGGACACCCATAGCACACGAGTTAATAACTAGAATCAACAAATTGGACTTACTCAAACTAAAAAGTTTTTTCTCATCAAAAGAAACAATAAGAGAGGTAAACAAGTAGTCTACATCCTGGGAACAAATCTTTACTCCTCACACTTCAGATAGAGCCCTAATATCCAGAGTATACAAAGAACTCAAAAAATTAAACAATAAGAAAATGAATAACCCAATCAACAAATGGTCCAAGGACCTGAACAGACACTTCTCAGATGAGGACATACAATCAATCAATAAGTACATGAAAAAATGCTCACCATCTCTTGCAGTCAGAAAAATGGAAAACAAACCCACCCTAAGATACCATCTCACTCCAGTATGATTGGCAGCCATTATGAACTCAAACAACAAGTGCTGGCGAGGATGTGGGGAAAAGGATACACCTGTACATTGCTGGTGGGACTGCAAATTGGTGCAGCCAATTTGGAAAGAAGTATGAAGATTTCTTGGAAGCTAGGAATGGAACCACCATTTGACCCACCTATTCCCCTTCTTGGTCTATTCCCTAAGACCTGCATGCTGCAGGGACACTGCTACATTGATGTTCATAGCAGCACAATTCAAAATAGCAAGAGTGTGGAACCAACCTAGATGCCCTTCAATAGACGAATGGAAAAAAAAAATGTGGCATTTATACACAATGGAGTAATACTCTGCATTAAAAAATGTCAAAATCATAGAATTTGCAGGGAAATAGATGGCATTAGAACAGATTATGCTAAGTGAAGCTAGCCAATCCCTAAAAAAACAAATGCCAATAGTTTTCTTTGATATAAGGAGAGTAACTAAGAACAGAGTTGGGAGGAAGAGCATGAGAAGAAGATTAATATTAAACAGGGGTGAGAGGTAGAGGAGAAAAGGAAAGAGAAGGGAAATTGCATAGAAATGGAAGGAGACCCTCATGGTTATACAAAATTACATACAAGAGGAAGTGAGGGGAAAGGGGGAAAAAAACCAAGGGGGAGAAATGAATTACAGTAGATGGGGCAGAGAGAGAAGATGGGAGGGGATGGGATGGGGGACAGTAGAGGATAGGAAAGACAGCAGACTACAACAGACACTAGTATTGCAATACGTAAAACAGTGGATGTGTAACAGATGTGATGCTGAAACCTGTATACGGGGTAAAAATGGGAGTTCATAACCCACTTGAATCAAAGTGTGAAATATGATATGTCAAGAAATAGGTAAAGTTTTGAACAACCAACATTAAAAATTAAAGGAAAAAAAACACATAGATAAGTATTTCAATGAAAAATGGACTAGATATATAACACCTACCCTTTATCATGCAAAAGGCAAGTCCAACTATACACCATGCCTCCTCTGAACGGCTTGTATTTCTATTCTGTTTGTGTTATTATTCTCCATCATAGTAGGATTAGTAGTCAGAGTCTAGTAGGGTATGGGTTAGTGTCAGGGATTCAGTATTTTGAATGGAAAAAAGGAAAATGAATCCAATGTGTATGCAAATATGGGCTACACAATAAATTTCCCACTCTCATCCAGAACAATGGCTTCACATTACCTTCGCCCCAAATAAGACACAATTAGAGGAGAAGAGTTAGAAAATCTGTAAATATATAACTGGAATGGAAAATGCAAAGGAGTTCACAACCTTGGATGTGGTAGAGGAGTTTCCAAATGTAAGGGACCAGGTAAACACTCCACAAACTTGGAGCTCTGCTGGCCTAAAGACTTCTTGAGAAAGTGCCTCTGAGGTTGGGAACTCAAAATATATGTTGTTGTCAGGAGCTTTAGCTTTCTTTCTAGTGAGACCATCAGAGCTGGGTCTACATGTATGTGACCTGGAGGATGTGGTTTCTTATTTTCCAATGAACACTAGGCTACAGTACTGAATTCTCTCTTTGTAGGTAAACTGTGACAACTGTGGTCTAAGAGTCTCCCCGTGTGGACTGTGAAGGCATTTGGTCATTCTCCACTTTTCGTGGTGTTTCTTGATGCTGCACTGGGAGTTTGGTATTTTCTTCACGAAATACAAGGAATTGAACTGGGACACATTGCTGGAGGGAGTTCTGTCATGTGTAGTGGGTCATGGTCTGCATGGGAATGCACCAACCAGGCTTCTAGCCCACATAGATTGTCCCCTTGTCCATAGCAACCTGATTCTAAACATTGCCCTAAAAATTCTCCATATACCAATATGCCTTTACATATAAGGGTTTCCTGGCTGCACCACGTCAGTCACATGCCATTTGGAAGCAATGGCAGATCCACATGGCCCCACCACGGATGTTTTATCACAAACCTGTACACCACAGCTTGCGCCTACAATTGAGGAGTATCCAACATACTGGCATCTCTGCTCTACACCATTTTAATGAAACTCAGTCAATAAAGGCACTTTCTGGTACACTCATGATCAGCAACAGGGCATACAAAGGTTCTCCAGTGCCACCTGGTCATAGGAATTTCAAAAATTTCATGGTATTTATCTAGCCATTTTTCAAGGTGGAAGTTGGAGGCACTGTGGGTTTCAATTCATTTAGGAACCATTAAATTGTGAGGAAGCTCATTTCAATGAAATCTCTGGAGGACACTCACAGGCAAGTCTTCTCAAAGAGTTGCCAAAAGGTCACATGAAGCCAGGCCCATTGAGGTCTACAGTGTGAGGTCTATGTGTGTTTTGACTATGGCTGCCAAGTCTTTCAGAATAAAATCTTGTGATATCCTGGGTGAGATTCTCAGTGCTCTGTGGAAAGCCACCCTGGGCCTAGGTCTCAGTTTCCAAGGGCGAGTCTCATGTGTGGCCTCCTAAAAACTCAACACAATTCATGCCAATACTTCTCTGAGTTCAGTTTCATAACTCAGTCTCTAAGGGGAATCACACCAGATTTCAAGTCCTGGTTGACCTACTCATCTCTTCCAACCCCAACACAAATGACCAAAATTAAACCAAAACATTCCCACATGACCCTCATCTTATTGCATATAGACACTCATCTTAACCTCTGGCTGGAAGTTTCCATGAAGGACACAGCCCAAGACAGTGTCCAAAATAGGCTTCCTTGCCCCTTAGTTTCCTAATGTCAGGGTGGCCTGGACACCCTTCCTGTGACCCAGGAGTGATCAAATAGGCCTGCCGTAATACTGCTCTGCTTCTCCAATTTGAGGCCTACTGACAGTGGGGTTTAGAATCTTTATGAGAATTGGAGTCATGAGAAAACACAAGCACCTCTGGGCTAGCATGTGCAGGGCTTTGAAGAAATCATTTGACCCAAAGGATCCCTATTCTCACTTGATGGAGTTCAGGAACCTTACATTGGAAGGCAAGAGACTTTATCCTCAATGACGCCTCTTTTGGGCATTTTGGTTTTGGATTCACACATGGAATCTTTCTTTATATCGATCAGGTGCTAAGAATCTAAGCCACAGCCTCACACAGGGCCAAGAGGCTGATTCAGACACACCCCTTTCTAAAGGAATTAGGCAAAGAGCCACAGGTGAGGCCCATTCATTTCCATTTGAAAAATGTTTTCTTCCTGCTTCACGGGGTGGCCTGAGGCAAAGAAATTCCTGACTTACAGGGGAATAGAACAAAAGGTAAGCAAAAGGCACAAAGCAAGGTTTTTACACTGAGACTTTACTGGTCACACTGATATCTGAATTTTCTTAGTTGCTCGCCATTCCCTTCAGCTATCCAGTACATGGCCATGTCACAGAGCTTGAAGGTGGTACTTCTCTTGGACACAAAACCATGAGTCTATTCTGGAGAGTGGCCATAATTCAAAAATAAAACCAGAACTTAGGAAAATAGCAGGTGTTGCCCATCAATAAGGGAAGCCACAGTGCATTCATATATCCGGCTGGATGAATGCTGGAAAGCTTTCTACCAGACAGCACACATCCATTCATGCATTCTCTTTTCTAATGTCTACAACCACGGACACAATGGGATACACAGACATAGAAACACTTGCCTTATCAAATCACTTATTAGAAACAGTTCACTCCAAACCAAACAAACCGCCATTCCTACCTATTCTGAGAACATGAGACAAAAGCACAAACACACACCCACACCCACAAAGCACCTTCTTCCCCCAAGTAGGTCTCTGACTATCCGGAGTGTCCTCTGACTATTGGGCCATACTATGTTCCCCCGAAATTGCCTGTCCTGTTTCAGATCTGGTTTCCTTGGCCAACTCTGTAAAGTTGTCAGGAGGCAGCGGTGATCCACTACCTGCTTTCTCAGGAAAGGCCACTCTTCAGAGCTTTCCTGGCTTTTGGCCATCCTCATATCAGTAGGTACCAACAAAGACTGATTCTGTCCTTGGTAAATCCAAAGAAGTGACACCACTGCTACTGGGACTGGAATGGGATTTGGATGCCTGGCTTCCTTGATCCCAAGTTCAGAGAGTTCTATCACCAAGGATGTGAGGTGCGGTCTGAGGTCACTTCCTTCAGGAACTGAATGAGCTCACACCCTTGGCAACCACTTTGTCCTAACAGTTGCTTCCAAGGGTCCCCTGAAATGAAGGCTGCCCCTACTTCCTGTGACAGTTTCAAAGTTAGAATGGTATATTAACCATAGGCAACCGGGAACAGCTCTCCACACAGCCTGGTTTGGTCCTTCTTCTCTACATTAAGAAGAGAGAGGCTGATTCAGACATATCCCTTCATCCTGACCAGGTTGTTTGCAAGAGAAGAAGACTTTTGCTCACTCAGTTCCTTCATAGCTGCCTACAACTTCTCCAGGGATCATTTTTGCATGTACCTTTGAGTTTCTTAGCAATAGGAAGTTCCCCTACATTCCTGTATTGTAAGACCTACTCTGTCCCTGCTCTTCTGTAAAGTTAGATTGAGGGAACAGTGTATGTTTAGGGTTAATAACAGGTTCAATTTGCATTAGGAATCATTCTGCTGGATGAATAGTGGTATTGGAAACCTGCGATATTTACAAGAATATATAGGTGAAACATAAGTATGAAAACAGAAATCTAGGTAAGATTTGAAGCCCAGAAGAGCATTGGGACCTTGATTGTGATACTGAGCTTTGATTTATTTTCTGCACAGATGTCTCAGATACATCAATATACAATGGCAAAGATCCATGTATTTTGGATGATTGATTGTCAAAGAGAACTTCCAGTCAAAAAGGGATAATCAGAAGGATTAGGAAGATAGTCGGTATGTTTAGAAAGGAGAGTGAGCATAGGATTTGGACCAAAAGTTCTTTAGCTATAGGGTTTCGGGTATAGAGTGAATGTAAATGTCACCACATGTGAAGAGTCAGTCACAATGATGAACTGGGGAAAATATGTAGGAAAGCAGATATCAATAGAGACATTAGGAAATCTGGCAAAGTGTAGTCGGTAGTGAAAGGTTAATAAAATAGGTACTTATCACTTCCTGTTTTCTGTATGCTTAATAAAACACTGTTGAAATCTTGAGAACTGTTTGCTAATCTTGTTCCCAGAATGTGCTGTCCTCAACTGCCAAACTGCAGAAAGTACTTCCTCACCCGGTTGCCCACAAACAGCTCACTCCGCCCGGACCCATCAATAAAGATCCTGCCTTGCCCTCTTCAAGGAAAGTATATAAGCTCTGCTTAAGCTGTTCTCAGGGCTCTCTGCTCTATTCAAGTGAACTCTGAGCCCCAGCATGCTGGACCCATAATAAACCCTTTGCTTTTGCATGAGACAGTCTCTTGGTGGTTTCTTCCCCAGACGCTCGCCCGACCTTTACATATGGAGGTTCCACCGAGATCCAGCAGCGGCAGATGAGAGACGCCAATGGGCTCCTCTCGGGGTATGTAAGGCACCTCTTTCTGGTTTCAGGTTTCAGGTTAGGGCTTGGCAAAATGGCTGTTGATGAAGAGTGTGAGCTCTCTCCGATGGTGGCTGACAGACATGTCATAGAGCCACAGGCCACGTCACTGGGGACTCCCCAGAGGACTCGGGAAATCGAGGAACAATAGTCTCCTCGACTCAGTGATATTTTGTTTCAGATTCGGTATTGCCAGCCCATCGGGTTTTGCCGGCTACTCAGTCCTGGTCTCAGTGTTGGACGTCCATTGCCTGTCTTTATTGTATTGTCTTGTCTGTGTCGTGTGTCGTTGCTGTAACTGATTGTTTATCTTTCATTATGGGGTAGAGCACTTCAATGCCTCTTTCCCTGACCCTTGATCATTGCACCAAAGTCTGCTTAAGGGCTCAGAATCTTTCTTTTTCAGTAAAACGCTGGACCTGGCAGACTCTCTGTGCCTCAGAATGGCCCACCTTTGGATTCAGTTGGCCCCTAGAAGGATCTTTCTACTTCCCACTAATTTAAAAAGTCAGAGATATTGACTTTCAGCCAGCGCCACATAGACATCAGGATCAAGAGACATATATCTTAACTTTGCAGGACCTCTGCAATTCTCCTCCTCCATGTGTGAAGCTTTTCCTTGCCCCTGCCCCGGCTCCTACTCCTTCCCTCATGCTCTCTCAAACCTTCTGCTTCTCCTCCTCCTTCAACCTCTGTTCTCCCTGAGTCACAAGATTTGACTCTACTGGACTCTCGTCCTACTACTTATTCCCTGCCCTTGTCCCCCAACCCCCAACACCCTCTAAGTAATTCCCCTGCTGCTGACTCAGCCTCTCCGCCATCAGAGGAAGCTAAGCGAGCCCAGCACACTCCAGATAACTCCCCTGCGGCAAACACAGCCCCTCCTCCCCTGGAGGATGCTGGCCTGGCTAAAGGAATTTGCCGGCGTTGAATGATTGAAATCCCTGGAAATCCCGTGATGCTCCCTCTCCATTTCTAAGGAACAATGATTGATGACAACCATGGGGGGAAAATGAAAGCCTACCAGTATTTACCTTTCTCCTATTCAGACCTAAATAACTGGAAAAATAACAATCCCCCTTTTACCGAGGACCCCACCTGGGTCTCAGGTGTGGTTGAGTCATTGATGTTTTCACACCAGCCTACTTGGGATGACTGCCAACAACTCCTAGGGACTCTCTTCATGACAGAGGAACAAAAGAGAATCTTCCTGGATTCTAGAAAAAAATATTCTCGGACCAGATGGGTGACCGACAAAACTTCCCAACATATGCAAAGCCGCCTTTCCCTTGCACCGACCCAACTGGGACCCCAAAACCTGTGAAGGTAATGAGCATCCTTCCTCTTATTGCCGGGCTCTAATAGTGGGTATCTTAGTGGCCGCTAGGCGACCAACTATTTTGGCCAAGGTAAGAGAGATTATTCAAGGGACTGATGAATGTCCCTCCATGTTCCTACAGAGAATTATGGAGGCATATAGGAGATTTACTCCTTTCGATCCTCAGGCAGAGAATCAAAAGGCATCTGTCATGGTGGCCTTTATTGGGCAAGCTGTTCTGGATATTAAAAGACAGTTACAATGCTTAGATGGATTACAAGATATGAATTTGAGAGGTTTAGTCAGAGAAGCCAAGAAGGTATACTATAAGAGAGAAACTGAGGAAGAGTAGGGAGCAAAGGGAGGATAAAAGAAACAAAAGACAGACTAAGGCATTGACTAAGGTCCTGGTCACAACAACAAATAGACCAGAAATTAAGAAACATGGAGACAGGAAGGGACACCGGGGCCCACACTAGAGGCCACCCCTGGCCTCAATTCAATGTGCCTACTCTAAAAAAAAGGACACTGGGCTAAAGAGTGCCCTAGAAAGAGACAGCCAGGCCAGCTGGACATTCTGACTCTGTAGGATTACTAAGAAAGTCGGGGCTCAGATCCTCTGCCCGAGCTCAGGGTAACTTTTGAAGTGGAGGGGACCCCATATACTTTGAAGTGGATACAGGGGCAATATATTCTCCCTTTAAGGCCCCATTGGAACCTCTATCAAATAAAAATTCTCTAATTCAAGGGGCTAATTGCAGTAAATATCGGGCTTGGACAACTAAGAGAACCATGGACCAGGGGAAAGGAAAAATCCATCACTCCTTCCTAGTAATCCCAGAATGCACGTCCCCATTGATTGGCAGAGATCTGCTCACAAAGCTCTGGGCCAAAATAACTTTTAACCCTGAAGGCCCCCAAGTGGAATTTCTAAATCCTTCAGTAAAAACTCCTATAATCACGGCTCTAACTATGTCAGTAGAAAATGTACATCAAATCACTCACCTTGGTTCAAAGAAACTGCATTCATTTCTGAAGGATCAAGAAGAGAGTTTTCCACTAACCGACTCACAGTGAAAGGAAACAACTGAATGGATAACAAAAGCCTGTTGGGTCCATCAATTGGTTAATTCTTACCCTTCCAAGCTTCCTGCAGGAAAGCACCTACGAGCAACCAGACCAGGACAATTCTGGGAAGTGGACTTTACTGAAATTAAGCCAGCAAGGAATGGACTTAAATATCTCCTAGTCTTTGTAGATACATTTTCAGGATGGATTGAAGCCTTCTCCCCCCCCCCCAAAAAAAAAAGAAAAGAAAAAAAATGAAACAGCGCAAATGGTGGTCAAGAAGATCCTGGAAGATATTTTTCCAAGTTACAGCCTGCCTAAAGTAATAGGGTCTGATAATGGACCGGCGTTCGTGGCCCAGGTAACTCAGAGGTTAGCAAGGACCCTGGGGATTAATTGGAAGTTACATTGTGTTTACAGACCCCCGAGTTCAGGACAGGTAGAAGGAATGAATAGAACCATTAAAGAGACCATAACGAAATTAAGCTTAGAGACCGGCATAAAAGATTGGACTATGCTCCTGCTTTATGTACTGTTTCATGCAAGAAATACTCAATCTATTTCTTTGTGTAACCTCACACCCTGTGAAATTCTCTATGGTGTCCCTCCTCCAGTAAGGGACCTACCCCAACTCTAAGACCTAACGATTCCTTCCACACCCCTTTGCTTAACAGACTTAAAGCTCTTGAAAGAACTCAGGGATACCTGTGAAAACAGATGGCCACTGCCTACCAACCTGGGGATGAGGGGACTCTACAGCGATATCAAGTAGAGACTTCGTCTATGTAAGACGACATCTGGTGTCATCCCTGGAACTCCGCTGAAAAGGACCATACCAGGTGCTACTTATAACACCTACAGGGTAAAGGTAGTCAAAATCACTTCCTGGATCCCTACCTCTCATCTCAAGCCTGTGCCCTGTCCAGACTCTGGCTGGAAACTGGAAAAGACTGGAAACGCTTTCAAATTGTGGATTCGCTGTGTGGATAAGGCTATAGACTCTCCCCTTGACCACCAGTAGTCCTAACCCTCATAAGCCTGTTCAGCAGGGATGGCTGATCACAAATCCTACTGGAAAGGAAGTACGGTCTATCTTGCATACAGCCCGCTTAGGGACCTGGTGGCCATCTCTCCAGAGAGACATTTGTCAGCTGCATATAGGTCTTCCCTATTGGGATATACCTAATGAAGAGGATCCCACTAAAATTCCCTTAAATTCCTTCCATATCATAGATAGTGGAAACAAATATTATTGATGTAGGGACACGCGAGCCAGATGCTGGTTGGCTAGCCTAGATTACTATGTTTGCCCAGTGTACTATCAAAGCCACAAACAGTCAAGGCTATGTGCGGGGAACGCCGACATCTTCTGTAAGTCATGGGGATGTGAGCATACAGGGATTGCCACATGGAACCCAAACTCCTCATCAAATTCTGTACACAGCATTGGCCATATTACCAATTAGACAACCAAAACCGATGGCCCCCACAGGGGTCTCTAGATCCTCAAATTCTTTGTGACCTTTTTATATTCTGCAAGTGCTCAAAAGTGTGAAACGAGATTCCTCTATGTGGAGGCCTTTTCTCTCCTTTGCTCACATCGTGAACTATGCTTCTCCAATACATGCTCACCCTCAGCCTTCTGCTCCAGACTCTCTGTTGTCACTCCCACCTCATCAACTTGATTTCTCCCCTCCAATTACTATATTAAAAACCCAAACCTCCACCGTTTCTCAGACCATTGCCCCCTTGCTGAGGTAGCAGGTACTGAGGTAACCCTCCACTCACTCACTCCTCTCTTCTCCTGTCAGTGCCCACACTGGGTCCCACCAGGTCCTCTTACCAGCTAACCCAAAGCTCAAACCAGCTGAGAAGAGCCCTCAGACCCCTATCCAAGATGCAATAAAAATGGCCTTTAAGGTTGCTTTGTCATCATTGAAAACAGGTTACTAAGAATTTAAAGTCCCTTACAGGCTTTTTGGGATACTCACTCCCATCTCCCCCTCTGTTCTACCCGTTCTACTACTCATGTTTTTGTTGCTAGGAAGATCTCAAAACCCTTTTCCATTATTCTTTTACATCTTTCCTTCCTCATTCTCAGATCCAAAGAGCTGCTCTCAGCCCTGCATTCCGCGTCTTCTCCCTCTGTACCAGGCCCACAGGAAAGTCTTAACTGACCTTATCCAGAAGTTTTCACCATGGCTAACTTTAGGACTTTCAGCAAAAGAGTCCCTATAAAAGAGTTCAGTGTAGATAAACTTCCTCTTTTCGTGTTGCCCTGGTCTACCTGGCAACTGGCTGAAAAAAATCAGCACTCCTGAGCTAGACACACCCTTACTAGTTTTTCACAACATATTTGATCAAGGCCTCTGGCCTTGAGCTGGGGCTTCATAGAGATGGCTACATTTCTAAGATGAATAAGTTACAAACTGGGCTCCATGGAAACACCTGGCAGGGGTAAAAAAGGGAAAAAAAGCTCTCCCCCACCCAGGTGTCCTTGAAAATTTAACTTGCCCAGAACTGAGGAAAAATCAGAAACATAAACTGCTCTTTGTGAACTTCTGCAGACTGTGAACTTCAGAGCCCCTTCCCTTATATGTTGGGTACAAAATTCTGAAACTACCTAAATTTGGGTTTCAGGGGATTAATTGATTACAACAGAAGCAATGCCCTCTGAATCTGGTTGCAACCAAATATGACTGTTTCCTTGTCTTTGGTGCTATCTTAAGTGCCTTGCCTTGTCCGTCCCTACAACAATATAATTCTATATACTTAAAAGTTGTTTATGTTTTTATGAAATGGTCAACAGAAGTGAATAATTGTGTAATGTTGCAGATATTTCCCAGAGTGCTCTATTATGATGCAGGTTCATTTGAAGATCAAATAGAGGGGCATACAACCCAGTTCAGTTGGGAACATATATCTCTCACCTTAGCCATTCTATTATGAATAGGAGTTGCTGCCCGGGTTCGCACAGGAACCACTGCCCTGGTCCATGGGACACAACAAATGACCCAATTAGAAGCAGCAATAGATCAAAACTTAAAGATATTAGAAAATTACATCACAGCTTAGCATGAATCTTTTACCTCTCTCTTTGAAGTTGTTTTACAGAAAAGTCGAGGGTTGGACCTCCATTTCATGAGAGAAGGGAGCCTTTGTGCTGCATTGAGGAAAAAATGTTTTTTTTTTTTTTTTTTTTTTTTTTTTTTTTTTTGTCGACCATACTGGAGTTGTAAAAAACTCTATGAGTAAATTAAAAAGATGCCTTGAAGAGCATCAAGGAGAGATAGAGACCCAAAATTGGTGGTTTGAGTCTTGGTTTACATGGTCCCCCTGGTTAACTACGTTTTAATCAACCCTGGCCGGTCCAATAATAATCCTCATTTTATTGCTTACTATAAAACCCTGTTTCTCAACCATGTAATTTCTTTTCTCCAAGCTCAAATTGAACAAGTTAAACTTATGGTAATACCCCACTAGCATACATAAAATGTGACAGCCCCCAACAATCACTTTTATGATTAAAAGTAGCCAGAAGAAGAAGTGGGGAATGAAATCTTAATAAAATATGTACTTGTACCTTCCTGTTTTTCTGTACGCTTAACAAAACACTGTTGAAATGTTGAGAAATGTTTCCTAATCTTGTTCCCAGAATGTGCTGTCCCCAACTGCCAAACTGCAGAATGTACTCCCTCACCCGTTTACACACAAACCGCTAACTCGCCCTGACACATCAATAAACTTCCCTCCCTGCCCTCTCCAAGAAAATTATATAAGGTATGCTTAAGATGTTCTCAGGGCTCTCTGCTCTATTCAAGTGAGCTCTGAGCCCCAGCATGCTGGACCCCAAATAAACCCTTTCTGTTGCATGAGATAGTCTCTTGGTGGTCTCATCCTCTGACACTCGCCCTACATTTACTTGGATGATTGAATGTAGATGAGAACATCCATTCAAAAGTGATAGTCGGTAAAATTAGGAAGATAGTCGGTAGGTTTAGGAAGAAGAGTGAGTATAAAATTTGGAACAAAAGTTCTTTAGCAATAGGGTGTCGGTTACAGAGTGAATGTAAATGTCAACACAAGTGAAGAGTCAGTCACAATGATGAATTGGAGAAAATATGTTGGAAAGCAGATATCAATACAGACATTACAAAATCAGGCAAAGTATAACGTCAGTGATAGGATTAGACATTTTCAAGAGGGTTGAGTTTGAATATATAATCATAGGAAGAAACAAATATGTAGTCATCAATAGGATTGATATTTGAGAGCATTAGGCAAATTGGACATTGATGTTTTTAGTAATCCATGTTCACTTTCCATTTAGGCTTTGGTACAAATATAAGTTTGACCTTTGAATTTTGTGTCCAGAATATTACTGTGATAAAATGCATATATAGATCGGGTGACATAAGTATTTCTTTCACCATATTTGGGAGCAATATTTTGAAGACTTATAAATTAGTATTTGGGGTAAAAACAGGTGTACCCTGTGTCTATGAATATAGAGATAATGCATGAATAGACCAACTGTGAATAAGTAATATAACTGGTTCCACTTTAAATGGTGGATTGAATTGATATCTGAAAATATGAAAAATCTTATATTGATATACAATCATTCATTCCAACAAGTTATACATCAATGTTAATATTAGGGTTATGGTTTATCATGAAGGGTATGTGAGTTTTGCTTCAATGTGATTATGAAAATCAAAAATAATGTGTTTGGAAGAAAGAATCTTGAGAAGACCAGTCAAGAAATATGGAAGAATACATGTGTTCTAAAGTAGGAAGTGATTGAAAGTGAAAAAATGCATATAATTTTGTGATCTTTTTGATGAAATATATATCCTATGATGTGCATAAACTGAAGAAATAGTAATGTACCAGTGTTGAATTAAAATGAACATTAAAATACACATCATGTTCCATATGAATCTTCTTGCATTGAGGTTAAACTGGGTCAGTTACTCTAGATATATGAGGATTTGTATGCAACATTCACTGAAGTTAGTTTTCAGTACTAAAAATAAAAAAGTATTTCAGGTGGATGAATATTTCTGAGAATAATATTTAGAAAAGATGATCATAAATCCACATACATGAATATGAATGAATTAAGGGAGTGTTTATTAAGATACAAATATTTTATATTTTGAAAAATCTAGAGAATGTGTGTGTGTGTGTATATATATATATATATGTGTGTGTGTGTGTATATATATATATATACACACACACACACATATATATACATACACACGCACATTAAAAACTAGCAATATATGCTATTCAAAATTCATCATGAAATATATATCATTCACAGATCTAAAAATATTCATTTTACTGAACATGGATTTATGTATAATGTTGTAAAACTAGGAAGCTCACCCATTGGTTATATTTTCAGTTCCAACAGCGTTTAGGAGGAGTGATCATCTCTCACAATTTGTATCTGCCAATTCGTTCACCTCACAAGAATGTAGGTGTGGTACCAGGTAGGATTCTATTTGTGTTTATTGCTGTTGCATTGGGAGTTTAGTAATTTCTTCATGGAATCAAAGGAGTTCAACTGGGACACAGTGCTGGAGCGAGTTATGTCAGGCGTGGTGGGTCAGGGTATGCAGGAGAATGCACCAACCAGGCTTCTATCCCACATAGCTTGCCCTCTTAAACATAGCAACATGATTGTAAACATTGCCCTGAAACCTCACCATATAACAAGATGCCTTTGCATAGGAGGGTCTGCTGACTGCACCATGTCAGTCACAAGCCATTTGGAAGCCAATGGCAGATCCACATGGCACCACCACAGATGTTTTTTTACACACCTGCCAACCACTACTCTAGGACAACTACTCAGCAGGCTCCAACTTATTTTCATGAAACCCAATCAATCAAGGCACTGTCTGGTACACTCATGATCAGCAACAGAATATCCAATGGTTCTCCAGTGCCACCTGGTCATGGGAAATTGAAAATTTTCATGGTATTTATCTAGCCATTTTTCAAGGATGAAGTTGGATGCACTGTGGGTTTCAATTCATTTAGGAACCATTAAATGTTGAGGAAGCTCATTTCAATGAAAGTTCTGGAGAATTCTCACAGGCAAGGCTTCCCAAAGAGTGGCCAAAAGGTCACATGAAGCCAGGGTCATTGAGGTCTAAAATGTGATGTCATTGTCTGTTTTGACTCTCAACAATGGCTTCCAAGTCTTTCAGAATAAAATCATGTGATATCCTGGTTGAGATCAGAGTGCCCTGTGGAAAGCTATCCTGGGCCTTGATGTCAGTTTCCAAGGATGACTCTCATGCGTGGCTTCCTCAAATCCAACACAATTCATGGCAATACTTCTCTGAGGTGAGTTCCAGAACTCAGTCTCTAAGGGGAATCGCACCAGAGTTCAAGCCGAGGTGGACCCAGTCATCTCTTTCAACTGCCACACAAATGACCACGATAAAACCGAAATTCTCCCACATGGCCCTCATCTTCTTCCATATTGACACTCATCATAACCTCTGGCTGGAGGTGTCCATGAGGGACGCAGCCCAAGACAGTGTCCAAAATAAGTTCCGTTGCTCCTCATTTGCCTAAATTCAGGGTGGCCTGGACACCCTTCCTTTGTACCAGGAGTGATCAAAAAGGCCTGCCCGTAATACTGCTCCACTTTTCCCATTTGAGGCCTATTGAGTGTCGGTTAAAGATACTTTATGTGAATTGGAGTGATGAGAAAACCTAAGCACCTACGGGATAGCCTCTGAAGGGCTTTGACGAACTCATCTGACCCAAATGATCCCTATTCTCACTTGATGGAATTCAGGAACCTTACAGAGGAAGGCAAAAGACTTCATCCACAATTACAGCTCTTTTTGCCATTTTTGATTTGGATGCACACATGGGATCTTTAGATCCATCAGGTGCTGAGAATCTAAGTCAAAGAATCACACTGGGCCAAGAGGCTTATTCAGACACAACTCTTTCCAAATCAATTAAGGAAAGAGCCAAAGGTGAAGCCTATTTATTTCCATTTGAAAAATATTTTCTTCAGGATTCACAAAGGGGTGGCGTGAGACAAAGACTTCCTGACTCTCAGGGCAACAGAACAATAGGTAAGCAAATGGCCCAAAGCAGGGTTTCTCCACTGAGACTTTCGTGGTCAACTGATATCTGAGTTTTCTCAGATGCTCGTCATTTCCTTCAGCTATCCAGAACATTGCCTTGTCACAGAGCTTGGGGGTGGTACATAACTTAGACACAAAACCATGAGCCTATTCTGGAGAGTGTCCAGAATTCTGGAAGAAAACAGCAACTTAGGAAGGTAGCAGGTATTGCCAATTAATAAGGCAATCCACAGTCCATTCATAAAATGGGCAGGATGAATGCTGGGAAGCTTTCTACTAGACAGGACATATCCATTGATGCATTCTCTTTTCTAATGTCTACAACCACGGACACAGTGTGATACACAGACCCAGAAACACTTGCCTTGTCAAATGACTTACTAAAAACAGTTCACTCCAAACCAAACAAACTGACTTTCCTTCCTATTCTCAGAACATGAGACAAAACCACAAACCCACACCCACACCGACAATGACACCTTCTTCCCCCAAATAGGTATGAGATTATCCAGAGTATCCTCTGACTGGTGGGCCACACTATGTTCCCTAGAAATGTCCTGTCCTGTCTCAGATCCGGTCTCCTTGGCCAACTCTGTGAAGTTGTCAGGAGCCAGGAGTGAGCCACTACCTGCTTTTCCAGGAAAAGCCCCTCTTCCGAGCTTTCCAGGCATTTGGCCTCCTCACCTTAGTAGTTACCAAGAAAGACTCATTCTGTCCTTGATAAATCCAAACAAGTGAGACCACTGGGACTGGGACTGGGACTGGATCTGGGTGCCTGGCGTCCTGGATCCCATGTTCAGAGAGTTCCATCAATAAGGAAGTGAGTTGAGGTCACTTCCTTCAGGAACTGAATGAGATCACTGCCTCGGCAACCACTTTGTCCTAAGAGTTTCTTCCAACGGTCCCATGAGATGGAGGCTGCCCCTACTTCCTGTGACACTTTCACAAGTTAGAATGGTATATCAACCATAGGGAACCAGGAACAGCTCTCCACACAGTCTTGGTTTGGTCCATCTTCTCTACATTAAGATGAGAGAGGCTGATTCAGAAACATCCCTTCATCCTGACCAGGTTGTTTGCGATTGAAGATGACTTTTGCTCTCTCAGGTCCTTCATACCTGCCTACATCTTCTCCAGGGATCATTTCTGCATGGCGCTTTGAGGTTCTCAGCAGATGGAGGATCCACTACATTCCTGTATTGTAAGATCAACACTGTCCCTGTTCTTCTGTAAACATGTTATTAACACAAACAGTGTATGGTTAGTGTTAATAACATGTTCCATTTGGGTTAGGAATTATTCTGTGGCATTAATAATGGTATTGGAAACTTGTGATTATTTTAAGAATATAGAGATGAAATATATGTATGAAAAAAGAAATCTAAGTAAGATTTGAAGCCCAGAAGGGCATTGGGCCCTTTATTGTGATACTTAGCGTTGAATTACATTCTGCACCGATGTCTCAGATAAATCAATATACAGTAGCATAAGACCTTGTACCTTGAATGATTGAATGTAGAAGAGAACATCCAGTCAAAAAGGGATACTCGGTAGGATTAAGAAGATAGTTAGTATGTTTAGGAAGAAGAGTGAGTATAGGATTTGGAACAAAAGTTCTTTAGCAATAGGTTATTTATTAGAGTGTGAATGTAAATGTCAGCACATGTGAAGAGTCAGTCACAATGATGAACTGGGGAATATATGTAGGAAAGCAGATAGCAATAGAGACATTATGAAATCAGGCAAAGTATAAAGTGAGGGATAGGATTAGACATTTTCAATTGGGTTGAGTTTGAATATATAATTTTAAGAAGAAACACATATGTAGTCACCAATAGGATTGACATTTGAGAGCATTAGGGAACCTGGACATGGATGTTTTTAGTAATCCATGTTTTTTTTTTTTCCATTTGGGCTTTTATACAATCATAAGTGTGACCTTTGCATTTTGTGTCAAGAATATTTCTGTGATTAAATGTATATGAACATCAGGTGACATGAGTCCACTTCCACCATTTCAGGGAGCAATATATTGAAGACGTATAAATTAGTATTGGGGGTACAAAGAGGTGTACACTGTGTCTATGAATATAGAGATAATGCATGAATAGACCATAGTGTGAATAAATAATATAACTGGTTCCACTTTAAATAATGGATAGAATTGATATCTGAAAAGATATAAGAAATCTTATATTGACATTCAATCATTCATTCAAACCAGTTATACATCTAATGGTAATATCAGAGTGATAATTAATATGAATGGTATGTGAGTTTTGCTTCAAAAGTGAATATGGAAATCAAAATTAATGTGTTTGGTATGAAATCTCATGAAAAGACCAGTCAAGAAACTTAGAGGCATACATGTGTTCTGAAGCAGGAAGTGATTGAAAGTGAAACAAATGCCTATAAATTTTTAAACTTGTGGATGAAATGATATATCCTATGATGTCCATAAACTGAAAAAATAATAATGTACCAATATTGAATAAAAATGAACTTCAAAATACACATCATGTCCCGTAGGATTCTACTTGCATTGATGTTAAACTGATTCAGTTACTGTAGAAATATTAGGATTTGTAAGCTCCATTCACTGAAGTTAGTTTTCAGTACTAGGAAATAAATATGTATTTCAGGCGGATGAATATTTCTGAGAATTATCTTGTGAAAAGTTGATTATAAACCACATATAGAAACATGAGTGAATTTAGGGAGTGTATAATAAGGCACATATATTTCATATTTTGAAAAATCTGGACGATAGATAGATAGACACACACAGACATTATAATGTAGCAATATATATGCTAATCGAAATTCACCGTGTAATACATATCATCCACATATCCAAAAATATTCATTTTACTGAACATCGATTTATATATAATGTTGTTCATCTAGGAAATTCACCAATAGGTTTAATTTTCAGTTCCATTATTATTTAGGGGGAGTGATATATTATCACAATATGTATCTTTCAAAATCAGCGAGCTTACAAAAATGTACTTGTGATACCAGGTAGGATTCTAAATACGCATAAAAAATACATGTGATGAATAGGCTACAGAGAATGGGAGACAGAAATTTACATATGTGTTAACTTTAAAAACTCATGGAGAACTATTACAATGAAAAGTTGACTAGATTTATAACACATACCCTTGATAAAGCAGAAGGGAAGTCCAAGTATACACCATGCCTCCTATGAACGGCCTGTATTTCTATTCTGTTAGGTTTCTTGTTCTCCATCATATTAGGATTAGTAGTCAGAGTCTAGTAGGTTATGGGTTAATGTCAGGGATTCAGTATTTCAAATGAAAAATATGAAAATGAATCTAATGTGTATGCAAATATGTGCTACACAAAAATCATCCCACTCTCATCCAGAACAATGCCTTGACATAACCTTCGCCCCAATTAAGACACAATTAGTGGAGAAGAGTTAGAAAATCTGTGAATACATATGTGGAAATGAAAATGCTCAGGAGTTCACAGCCTTGGAGGCGGTAGAAGAATTTCCAAAAGTATGGGATATGGTAAATACTCCACAAATATGGAGTTCTGCTTGGCTAATGACTCTTTGAGAAACTGCCTTTGAGGTTGGGCCCTTGTAATATATGTTGTTGTCAGGAGCTTCAGCTTCCTTTGTAGTGAGACAATCAAAGCTGGATCTGCATATATGTGACCTGAAGGACATGGTTTCTTATTTTCTAGTGAACATGAGGCAGCAATTCTGAATTCCCTCATTGTAGGTAAACTGTGGCCACTGGGAGCTAAGTGTCTCCTCGTGTGGACTGAGAAGCCATTTGGTCATCCTCCACTTTTCCTGGTTATTCTTACTGCTGCACTGGGAGTTTGGTATTGGCTTCAGTAAATACCATGAGTTCAATGGGGACACAGTGCTGGAGGGAGTACTCTCACGTGTGGTGGGTCAGGGTGTGCAGGAGAACGCCCCAACCAGGCTTCTATTCAACAAAGCTTGCCTCCTTGTCTGTAGCAACCCAATTCTGAACATTGCCCTAAAACCTCTCAATGTAACAAGATGCCTTTACATATAAGGGTCTGCTGGCTGCACCATGTCAGTCACAAGGCATTTGGAAGCCAAAGGCAGATCCATGTGGCCCCATCACAGATGTTTTATCATACACCTGCAAACCACTGCTCTAGGCCCACTACTAAGCAGGTTCCAACGTACTGGCATGTTTTTTCTACACCATTTTCATGAAACCCAGTAAATCAAGGCACTGTCTGGTACACTCATGATCAGCAACAGAACATCCAAAGATTCTCCAGTGCCACCTGCTCTTGGGAATTTCAAATATTCCATGGTATTTATCTAGACATTTTTCAAAGATGAAGTTGGTGTCACTGTGGGTTTCAATTTATTCAGGAACCATTAAATGGTGAGGAAGCTCATTTCAATGAAAGCTCAGGAGAACACTCACAGGCAAGTCATCCCAAAGAGTGGCCAAAAGGTCAAATGAAGCCTGGCCCATTGAGGTCTACAATGTGAGTTCCATGTGTGATTTGACTCTCAAGTATGGCTGCCAAGTTTTTCAGAATGAAATCATGTGAAATCCTAGCTGAGATTCCCAGTGCTCTGTGGAAAGCCATCCTGGGCCTAAATCTCAGTCTCCAAGGGCAACTCTCATGCGTGGCCTTCTAAAATCCCAACAGAATTCATGGTAATACTTCTCTGAGTTCAGTTCCAAAACTCAGTCTCTAAGGGGAATCACACCATAGTTCAAACCCAGGTTGACCCAGGAATCTCTTCCTACTGCCACACAACTGACCACAATTAATATCAAAACACTCCCACATGGCCCTCATCTTCTTTTATATATACACTCATCATAACCTCTGGGTTGAGGTTTCCATGAGGGGTGCATACCAAGACAGTGTCCAAAATAATCTCCCTTGCCTCTAATTTGCCTAAAGTCAGGGTGGTTTGGAAACCCTTCCTGTTATCCAGGAATGATCAAATAGGCCTGCCATTAATACTGATCTACTTCTCCAAATAATCACACTGAGCCAAGAGGCTGATTCAGACACATCTCTTTACAAAGCAATAAAACAAAGAGCCACAGGTGATGCCTATTCATTTCCATTTGAAAACTCTTTTCTTCAGGATTCACAAAGGGGTGGCCTAAGGCAAAGACCTTCTAGATATTCACAGCACCAGAACCATAGGTAAGCAAAATTCCCAAAGCCGGGTTTCTCCACATAGACTTTACTGGTCACACTGATATCTAAGTTTCGTGAGATGCTCCCATTTCCTTCAGCTCTCCAGTACATGGCCATGTTACAGAGCTTGGAGGTGGTACGTATCTTGGACAGAAAACCATGAGCCTATTCCAGAGAGTGGCCAGAATTCAGGAATAAAACAGGAAATTAGGAAGATAGTCATTGCTACCCATCCATAATGAAAGCTGCAGTCCAATCATAAATTGGGCAGTATGAATTCTGGGAAGCATTATACTAGACAGGATACATTCATTGATGCATTATGTTTTCTAATGTCTACAACTACAAACACAGTGGGATACATAGACATAAAAACACTTGCCTTGTCAAACTACTTACTAGAAAAAGTCCACTTCAAATCAAACAAACTGCCTTTCCTACCAATTCTCAGAACATGAGACAAAACAACAAACTCACACCCACAACAACATAGGACTTTCTTCCCCAAAGTAGGTCTTTGACTCTCCGGAATTTCCTCTGACTGTTGTACCATTCTATGTTCCCCCAAAATGCCCTGTACTGTCTCAGATCTGGACTCCTTGGCCAACTCTTTGAAGTTGTCAGAAGCCAGCTTTGAGCCACTACCTTCTTTCTCAGGAAAGGCCACTCTCCAAAGCTCTCCTGGCATCTGGCCATTCTCAAATCAGTAGGTACCAGGAAAGACTGATTCTGTCCTTGGTAAAACCAAACAAGTGAGCCCACTGGGACTGGGTCTGGGACTGGATCTGTGTGCCTGGTTTCCGGGATTCCAAGTTCAGAGTGTTCCAAGACCAAGGAAGTGAGATAGGTCACTTCCGTTCGGAACTGAATGAGGTCACTGGTTTGGCAACCACTTTGTCCTAACAGTTCCTTCAAAGGGTCCCATGAGATGGAGGCTGCCCCTACTTTCTGTGACACTTTCACAACTTAGAATGGTATATCAACCATAGGCACCCGGGAACAGCTCTCACACAGACCTGGTTTGGTCCATCTTCTCTACATTAAGAAGAGAGAGGCTGATTCACACACATCCCTTCATCCTAACCAGGTTGTTTGCCTTACAAGATGACTTTTGCCCTCTCAGGTCCTTTATAGCTGCCTTCATCTTCCCCAGGGATAATTTCTGCATGGACCTTTGAGGTTCTCAGCGGGTGGAAGATCCCCTATATTCCTCTATATTAAGACCAACTCTGTCCCTGTTCTTCTATAAAGTTAGATTGAGGGAAAAATGTATGGTTAGGGTTAATAACATGTTCGATTTGAGTTAGGAATCATTCTTCTGGATGAATAATGGTATTGGGAACCTGGGATATTTATAAGAATATAGATGTGAAATATAAGTATGAAAACAGAAATCTAGGTAAGATTTTAAGCCCAGAAGGGCATTGGGCCCTTGATTGGAATACTTAGCGTTGAATTTCGTTCGCACAGATGTCTCAGATAAATCCATATACAATGGCATATCACCTTGTACCCTGGATGATTGAATGTAGAAGAGTTCATCCAGTCAAAAAGGGATAGTTGTTAGGATTAGGAAGATAGTCGGTCTGTTTCGGAAGAAGAGTGAGTATAGGATTTGGACCAAAAGTTCAATAGCCGTAGGTTTTCGGTTTGAGAGTGAATGTAAATTTCAGCACATGTGGAGAGTCAGTCACAATGATGAACTGGGAAAATTATGTAGGAAATCAGATATCAATACACACATTATGAAATCAGGCAAAGTATAAAGTGAATGATAGGATTAGACATTATCAACAACGTTGAGTTTCAATATATAATCTTAGGAAGAAACAAATATGTAGTCACCAATATGATTGACATTGGAGAGCATTAGGCAACCTGGACAGGGATGTTTTTAGTAATCCAGGATCACTTTCCATCTAGGATTTGCTACAATCAGAAGTGTGACCTTTGCATTTTGTGATCAGAATATTACTGTGATAAAATGTATATGTAGATCAGGTGACATGAGTATTTCTTCTGACATTTCTGGGAGCAATATTTTGAAGAGGTATAAATTAGTATTGGGGGTACACAGAGTTGTACCCTGTGTCTATGAATGTAGAAGAAATGCATGAATTGACAATACTGTGAATAAATAATATAACTGTTTCCACTTTAAATCATGGATTGAATTGATATCTGAAAATATGTAAGAAATCTTATATTGATATACAATCATTCATTCCAACGAGTTATACATCTAATGGTAATATTAGGGTTATTTTTTATCATGAAGGGTGTGTGAGTTTAGCTTCAAAAGTGATTATGGAAATGGAAAAAAATGTGTTTGGAAAGAAATCTCATGAAAAGATGAGTCAAGAAATATAGAGGAATTCATATGTTCTGAAGAAGGATTTGATTGTAAGTATAAAAAAAGCCTATAAATTTCCTAACTTGTGGATGAAATATATATCCTATGATGTGCAAAAACTGAAAAAATAGTAATGCACCAGTGTTGAATGAAAATGAACGTCAAAATACACATCATATCCCATAGGAATCTACTTGCATTGATGCTAAACTGGGTCAGTTACTGTAGAAATATTATGATTTGTATGCACTATTCACTGAAGTTAGTTTTCAGTACTAGGAAACGAATACGTATTTCAAGTGGATGAATTTTTATGAGAATAATCTTGTGAAATTTTGACTATAAATTTACATATATGAACACGAATGAATTTAGGGAGTTTATAATAAGAAACATATATTTCATATTTTGAAAAATCTTGAGAGTGTATATATATATAGATATGTGTGTGTGCATTTATGTATATATATATATATATATATATATATATATATATATATATATATATATACACACACACACACACACACACAGACACTAAAATGTATCAATATATATGCCAATCGAAATTAACTATGAAATATATATCATCCACAGATCCAAAAATAATCATTTTATTGAACATGGATTTATGTATAATATTGTTCAACTAGGAAGTTCACCCATAGGTTGAATTTTCAGTTCCAACAGCGTTTAGAAGGAGTGATCTCTTCCCACAATTTGTATCTCCCAAGACAGCCAAACTCACAAGGATGTACATGTGATACCAGTTATGTTTCTATATTTGCATACAAAAATACATGTGCTGAACAGGCTACAGAGAAAGGGAGACAGGAATTCACATATTTGTTAACTTTAAAAACACATGGAGATCTATTTCAATTAAAAATTGACTAGATTTATAACACCTACACTTTATCATGCAAAAGGAAAGTCCAACTATACACCATGCCTTCTCTGAACTGCTTTCGTTTCCATTCTGTTTGTATATTTTTGTCCATCATTTTAGGATTAGTAGTCAGAGTCTATTAGGGTACGGGTTAGTGTCAGGAATTCAGTAATTCGAATGGAAAATAGGAAAATGAATCCAATGTGTATGCAAATATGTGCTACACAAAAATATTCCCACTCTCATCCAGAACATTGCCTTTACATTACCTTTGCCCCAAATAAGACACGATTAGAGAAGAAGAGTTAGGAAATCTGTGAATACATATCTGAAATGGAAAATATTCAGGAGTTCACAATCTTGGATGTGGTAGAGGAGTTTCCAAAAGTAAGGGACAGGGTAAACACTCCACAGACATGGAGCTCATTGCGCCTAAAGACTCTTGAGAAACTGCCTCTGAGGTTGGGCACTTGAAATATATGTTGTTGTCAGGAATTTTAGCATCCTTTCTAGTGAGACCAACAAAGCTGGGTCTGATCTCTGTGACCTGGAGGACATGTTATTTTATTTTCCAATGAACATGAGGAAGCAGTGCTGAATTCTCTCTTTGTAGGTAAACTGTGGCCACTGGGGTCTAAGTGTCTCCCCATGTGGACTGTGAAGCCATTTGATCCTCTTCCACTTTTCGAGGTGTTTCTTGCTGCTGCACTGTGAATTTGGTATTTGCTTCAGAAAATACAAGGAGTTCAACAGGTACCAGTGATGGAGGGAGTTCTGTCACGTGTGGTGGGTCAAGGTCTGCAGGAAAATGCACCAACCAGGCTTCTACCCCACATAGCTTGCCCGCTTGTCCATAGCAATCTGATTCTGAACATTGCCCTGAAACCTCTCCATATAACAAGATGCTTTTATATATAAGGGTCTGCTGACTTCACCATGTAAGTCTCAAGCCATTTGGAATCCAAGGGCAGATCCACATGGTACCACCACAGATGTTTTATCACATACCTGCACACCACTGCTCTAGGCCCACTACTTAGCAGTCTCCAACTTACAGGGATCACTTTTCTACACTGTTTTCATGAAACCAAGTAAATCCAAGCACAGTCTGGTACACTCATGATCAGCAACAAGTCATCCAAAGTTTCTCCATTGCCACCTGGTCATGGAAATTTCAAAAAATTCATGGTATGTATTTAGCTATTTTTCAAAGATGAAGTTGGAGGCACTGTGGGTTTCAATTTATTTAGAAAACATTAAATGGTGAGGAAGCTCATTTCAAAGAAATCTCTGGAGAACTCCCACAGGCAAGGCTTCCCAAAGAGTGGCCAATATTTCACATGAATCCAGGCCCATTGAGGTCTAAAATGTGAGGTCCATGTGTGTTTTGACTCTCAATTATGGCTGCCAAGACTTTCAGAATAAAATCACGTGAAATCCTGGCTGAGATTCCCAGTGCTCTGTGGAAGCCACCTTGGCCTAGATCTCAGTTTTCAGGATGACTCTCATGTGTTGCCTCCTAAAATCGCAACACAATTCATGGCAATACTTCTCTGAGGACAGTTCCAGAATTCAGTCTCTAAGGGGAATAACACCAGAGTTCAAGCCCAGGTGAACTAAGTCATCTCTTCCAACCGCCACACAAATGACCAGAATTAAAACCAAAACACTCCCACATGGCCCTCAACATCCTCCATATAGACACTTATCATAACCTCTGCCTGGAAATTTCCATGAGGGACGCAGACAAAGACAGTATCCAAATAAGTTCCCTTGCCCCTCATTTGCCTAAAGTCAGGGTGGCCTGGACACCCTTCCTGAGAACCAAGAGTGATTAAATAGGCCTGCACTTAATACTGCTCTGCATCTCCAATTCGGGGCCTACTTACTTTCAGGTATAGATTCTTTATGTGATTTGGAGTCATGAGAAAAGCCAAGCACCTCTGGGCTAGTCTCTGCAGGGTTTGAAGAACTCATTTGACCCAAAGGATCCCTATTCTCACTTGATGGATTTCAGGAACCTAACAGAGGAAAGCAAAAGACTTAATCCACAATGACTGCTCATTTGGCCATTTTGGTTTTGGATGCACACATGGTATCTTTCTTTAGATCCATCAGGTGCTAAGAATCTAAGCAACAGCCTCACACAGGGTCATGAGGCTGATTCAGACACATCCCTTTCCAAAGCAATCAAGCAAAGAGCCACAGGTGATGCCCATTCATTTGCATTTGAAAACTCTTTTCTTCAGGCTTCACAAAGGGGTGGTCTGAGGCAAAAAGCTTCCTGAAATTCAGGGCAACAGAACAATAGGTAAGCAAATGGCCCAAAGCAGGATTTCTCCACTGAGACTTTCCTGGTCACACTGATATCTGAGTTTTCTGAAATGCTCGCCATTCCCTTTAGCTATCCAGTACATGGCCATGTCACAGAGCTTGGAGGTGGTATATATATTGGACACATAACCATGAGCCTATTCTGGAGAGTGGAGTGAATTCAGGAACAAAATAGAAACTTAGGAAGATAGTAGGTGTTGCCCATTCATAAGGCAAGCCGCAGTCCATTCATAAATTGGCAGGATGAATGTTGGGAAGATTTCTACTAGACAGGAGACATCCATTGATGCATTCTCTTTTCTAATGTCTAGAACCACGGACACAGTGGGATACACAGACTTAGAAACACTCGCCTTTTCATAAGACTTATTAGAAACAATTCACTTCAAACCAAAAAACCGCCTTTATTACCTATTCTCAGAACATGAGACAAAGCCACAAACCAACACCCACATCCACAAAGACACCTTCTTCCCCCAAGTCAGTCTGTGACTATCCAGTGTCCTCTGATTGGTGGGCCATACTATGTTACCCCGAAATGGCCTGTCCTGTCTCATATCTGGTCTCCTTGGTCAACACTGTGAAGTTCTCAGGAGCCAGCAGTGATCCACTAACTTCTTTCTCAGGAAAGGCCACTCTTCAGAGCTTTGCTGGCATTTGGGCATCCTCACCTCCGTAGGTACCAAGAAAGACTGACTCTGTCCTTGGTAAATCCGAACAATTGAGACCACTGGGACTGGGACTGGGACTGAGACTGGATTTGGGTGCCTGGCTTCCTGGATCCCAAGTTCAGAGAGTTCCATCACCAAGGATGTTAGGTGAGGTCACTTTCTTCAAGATCTGAATGAGGTCACTGCCTTGGCAACCACTTTGTCCTAACAGTTGCTTCAAAGTGTCCCATGAAATGGAGGCTGCCCCTACATCCTGTGACACTTTCACAAGTTATAATGGTATATCAACCATAGGCACCTGGGAAGTGCTCTCCACACTGGCCAGGTTTGGTCCTTCTTCTCCATATTAAGAAGAGAGAGGCTTATTCAGACACATCCCTTCATCCTGACCAGGTTGTTTTCAATGGAAGGTGACTTTTGCTCTCTCAGTTCCTACATATGTGCCTACAACTTCTCCAGGGATCATTTTTGCGTGGACCTTTGAGTTTCTCAGCAGTTGGAAGAAACCGTACATTCCTGTATTGTAGGACCAACTCTGTCCCTGCTCTTCTGTAAAGTTAGATTGAGGGAAGAGTGTATGGTTAGGGTTAATAACAGTTTCGATTGGGGTTAGGAATCATTCTGCTGGATGAATAATGGTATGGCGAACCTTGGCTATTTACAAGAATATATAGGTGAAATATAAGTATGAAAACAGAAATAAAGGTAATATTTGAAGCCCAGAAGGGCATTGGGCCCTTGATTGCAATATTTAGCTTTGATTTATTTTCTGCACAGATGTCTCAGATAAATCAATATACAAATGCATAGGACCTTTTACTTTGGATGATTGATTGTCAAAGAGAACTTCCAGTCAAAAAGGGATAGTCGGGGGGATGGTGATGTGGCTCAAGTGGTAGCGCGCTCGCCAGGCATGCGTGCGGCCCGAGTTCGATCCTCAGGACCACGTACAAACAAAGATGTTGTGTCTGCCAAGTACTAAAAAAAATAAATGTTAAAAAATTCTCTCTCTCTCTCCCTCTCTCTCTAACTCTTTCTTTAAGAAAAAAAAATTTAAAAAAAGGATAGTCGGTAGGATTAGGACGATAGTCGGTAAGTTTAGAACGGAGCGTGAGTATAGGATTTGCACCAAAAGTTCTTTAGCTATGGGGTTTCGGGTATAGAGTGAATGTAAATGTCAGCACATGTAAAGAGTCAGTCACAATGATGAACTGGGGAAAATATGTAGGAAAGCAGATTTCAATAGAGACATTAGGAAATCTGGCAAAGTATATTCGGTAATGAAAATTTAGTAAAATAGGTAAATGTCACTTCCTGTTTTTCTGTATGCTTAACAAAACACTTTTGAAATCTTGAGAACTGTTTGCTAATCTTGTTCCCAGAATGTGCTGTCCCCAACTGCCAACCTGCAGAATGTACTCATTCACCCGGTTGCACCAAACTGCTCACTCGCCCAGACCAAACAATAAAGTTCCCTCTCTGCCCCCTCCAAGGAAAGTATATAAGCTCTGCTTAAGCTGTTCTCAGGGCTCTCTGCTCTATTCAAGTGAGCTCTGAGCCCCAGCATGCTGGACACTCAATAAACCCTTTTCTTTTGCATGAGACAGTCTCTTGGTGGTCTCTTCACCCGATGCTCGCCTGACCTTTACATATGGAGGTTTCACTGAGATCCCGACAGCGGCAAACGAGAGACCCCAACAGGCTCCTTTTGGGGTATGTATGGTGCCTCTTTCTGGTTTCAGGTTTCAGGTTAGGGCTTCGCAAAATGGCTGTCAATGAAGAGTGTGACCTCTCTCTGATGGTGGCTGACATACGTGTCACAGAGCCACAGGCCACATCCCTAGGGGATGCACCAGAGTACTCGGGAAATTGAGGAGCAATAGTCTCCTCAACTCAGTGATATTTTGTTTCAGATTCGGTATCGCCAGCCCATCGGGTTGGGCCAGATACTTAGTCCTGGTCTCAGTGTTGGAAGTTCCATTGTCTGTGTTTATTTTTTTGTCTTGTCTGTGTCTTGTGTCGTTGCTTTTACTGTTTGTGTATCTTTCATTATGGGACAGAGCACATCAATGCCTCTGTCCCTGACCCTTGATCACTGGACCAAAGTACCCTTAAGGGCTCAGAATCTTTCTTTTTCAGTAAAATTCTGGACGTGGCAGACTCTCTGTGCCTCAGAATGGCCCACCTTTGGATTCGGATGGCCCCTAGAAGAATCATTCTACTTCCCACAAATTTAAAAAGTCAGAGGATATTGTCTTTCAGCCAGGGCCACATAGCCATCCGGATCAACAGCCATATATCTTAACTTGGCAGGACCTCTGCAAATCTCCTCCATGTGTGAAGCATTTCCTTGCCCCTACCCCCGCTCCTACTCCTTCCCCCATGATCTCTCAAACCCTCTGCTCCTCCTCCTCCTCCACCCTCTGTTCTCCCTGAGTCACAAGATTTGACTCTACTGGATTCTCGTCCTCCTCCTTATCTCCTGCCCACGTCCCCCAAAAACCAATACCCTCTAAGTGATTCCCCTGCTGCTGACTCAACCTCTCCACCACTGGAGGAAGCTAAGCCAGCCCAGTGCCCTCCAGATAATTTCCCCGCGGCACACACAGTCCCTCCTCCTCTGGAGGAAGCTAGCCCGGCTAAAGGTACTCACCAGCGGTGAATGATTGAAAAACCTGGAACTCGAATGATGCTCCCCCTCCATCCCTAGGGGCCAATGATTGAAAACGGCCTTGGGGGAAAAATGCAAGCCTACCACTATTTACCTTTCTCCTCTTCAGACCAATATAACTGGAAAAATAAAAATCCCCCTTTTACCGAGGACCCCACCCGGCTCCTAGGTGTGGTTGAGTCATTGATGTTTTCACACCAGCCTACTTGGGATGACTGCCAACAAGACCTAGGGTTGTCTCTTCATGACAGAGAAACAAAAGAGAATCCTCCTGGATGAAGAGAAAAATATCCTCTGACAGATGGGTGACCGAAAAAACTTCCCAACATTTTCAACCCGGCTTTCCCTTGAATCGACGAAACTGGGACCCCAACACCTTTGAAGGTAGGGAGCATCTGTCCACTTATCGCTGGGCTCTAATTGTGGGTATCTTAGTGGCCGCTAGGTGACTAACAAATTTTGCCAAGTTAAGAGAGATTATTCAAGGGCCTGATGAATCTCCCTCTATGTTTTTAGAGAGAATTATGGAGGCATTTGGAGATATACTCCTTTCGATCCTCAGGCAGAGGATCAAAAGTCATCTGTCAAGATGGCCTTTATGGGCAAGCTGCCCTGAATATTAAAAGAAAGTTACAATGCTTAGATGGATTACAAGATATGACTTTGAGAGATTTAGTCAGAGTAGCCGAGAAGGTATACTATAAGAGAGAAACTGAGGAAGAGTAGGGAGCAAAGGGAGGATAAAAGAAACAAAAAACAGACTACGGCATTGACTAAGGTCCTGGTCACAACAACAAATAGGCCAGAAATAAGAAACATGGAGACAGGAAGGGATACCGGGGCGCACACTAGAGGCCACCCCTGTCCTCAATTTAATGTGCCTACTGTAAAGAAAAAGGACACTGCTTCAAAGAGTGCCATTGAAAGAGACAGCCACTAAAGCCAGCCATTCTGACTCTGGAGGATGACTAAGAATGTTGGGGCTCAGATCCCCTCCGAGAGTTCAGGGTAAATTTTGAAGTGGAGGGGACCCCAGCAAACTTTGAAGTGGATACAGGGGCAATGTACTCTGACCTTAAGGCCCCATTGGTCTCTCTATCAAACAAAAGGTCTCTAATTCAAGGGGCTAATGGCAGAAAATATCGGGCTTGAACAACTAACAGGACCATGGACCAGGGGAAAGGAAAAATCTATCACTCGTTCTTAGTAATCCCAGAATGCCCGGCCCCATTGATGGGCAGAGATCTGCTCACCAAGCTCTGGGCCAAAATAACTTTTAACCCTGAAGGCCCACAAGTGGAATTTCTAAATCCTTCAGTAAAAACTCCTATAGTCACGGCTCTAAATATGTCAGTAGAAAATGTACATCAACTCACTCTCCTTGGTTCAAAGAAATTGCATTCATTCCTGAAGGATCAAGAACAGAGGTTTTTACTAACCGACTCAAAGCAAAAGGAAATAACTGAATGGGTAACAAAAGCCTGTCAGGTCTGTCATGGTTAATGCTTACCCTTCCAAGCTTCCTGCAAAAAAGCACCTTCGAGGAACAGGACCAGGACAATTCTGGGAAGTGGACTTTACTAAAATTAAGCCAGCAAGGTTTGAAATTAAATATCGCCTAGTCTTTGTAGATATATTTTGATGATGGATTGAAGCCTTTTCCAGGAAAAAAGAAAAAAACGAAACAGCGCAAATGGTCGTCAAGAAGATCCTGAAAGATATTTTTACAAGATACGGCCTGCCTAAAGTAGTAAGTTCTGATAATGGACTGGCGTTTGTAGCCCAGGTAAGTCAGGGGTTAGGCAAGACCCTGGGGATTAATTAAAAGTTACATTGTGTTTATAGACCACCGAGTTCAGGACAGGTAGAAAGAATGAATAGAACCATTAAAGAGACCATAACGAAATTAAGCTTAGAAACCTGCATAATAGATTGTACTATGCTCCTGCCTTATGCACTATTTCATGCAAGAAATACTCCCTCTGTTTCTTTGTGTAACCTCACCCCCTATGAAATTGTCCATGGTGCCCCTCCTTCAGTAAGGGACCTAACCCCAACTCTAAGACCTAACGATTCCTTCCACACCCCATTGCTTGACTGAATTAAAGCTCTTGAAAGAACTCAGGGTTACCTGTGAAAACAGATGGCCAATGCCTATCAACCTGGGGACGAGTGGACTCTACATCGATATCAAGTAAGAGACTTCATCTACGTAAGTCGACATCAGGTGTCATCCCTGGAACCCCACTGGAAATGACGATACAAGGTGCTACTTATAACACCTACAGCGGTAAAGGTAGACAGAATCACTTCCTGGATCCATACCTCTCATCTCAAGCCTGTGCCCTGTCCAGACTCTGGCTGGAAACTGGAAAAGATTGGTAAAACTTTCAAATTGTGTATTTACCCTGTGTCTAAGGCTATAGACTCTCCCCTTGACCACCAGTAGTCCTAAACCTATTCAACCCGTTCAGCAGCGAGGGCTGATCACAAATCCTACTGGTAAAGAAGTATGATCTATCTCACATACAGCCCACTTAGGTACTTGGTGGACATCTATCCACCCAGACATTTGTCAGCTGGCTATAGGTCTTTTCTATTGGGATATACCTGATGAAGAGGATCCCACTAAATTTTCATTAAATCCATTCTGCACCATTGATAATGGAAACAATCATTATGGATGTAGGGACACGCGAGCCAGATGCAGGTTGGCTAGCCTAGATTACTACGTTTGCCTGGTGGACTACCAAAGCCACAAACAGTCACGGTTGTGTGGGGGGAATGCCGACTTCTTCTGTAAGTCATAGGGATGTGATCATACAGGCAGTGCATGATGGAACCCAAACTCCTTATCAAATTCTGTACACAGCATTGGCCCTATTACCAATTAGATCACCAAAACCGATGGCCCCTAGAGGGGTCTCTAGATCCTCAAATTCTGCATGACCTTTTTAACTTCTGAAAGTCCTCAAAAGGGTGAAAAGAGATTTTCCTATGTGGAGGCCTTTTCCCTCCTTCGCTCACATCCTGAACTATGCTTCTCCAATAGGTCCTCACACTCAGCCTTCTGCTCCAGACTCTCTGCTGTCACTCTCACCTCAGCAATATGATTTCTCCCCTCCAATTACTAGATCAAAAACCCAAACCTCTGCCGAATCTCAGACCACTGCCCCCTTGCTGAGGTAGCAGGTACTGAGGTAACCCTCCACCGAATCACTCCTCTGTTCTCCAGTCAGTGCCCGCACTGGGTCCCACCAGTTCCTCTTACCAGCTAACCCAAAGCTCAAACCAGCTGAGGAGAACCCTCAGACCCCTATCCAAGATGTAGTGAAAATGGCCTTTAAAGTTTCTTTGTCATCACTGAAAACAGGTTACTAAGAATTTAAAGTCCCTCACAGGCTTTTAGGGATACTAACTCCCATCTTCCCCTCTGCTCTACCTGTTCTACTGCTCACCTTTTTGTTGCTAGGAAAATCACAAACCCTTTTCCCAGTATTCTTTCACATCTCTGTTACCTCATTCTCAGATCCACGGAGCTGCTCACAGCCACGCCTTCCCCATCTCCCCCCTCTGTTCCAGGCCCACAGAAAAACATTAACTGACCTTCTACAGAAGTCTTCAGCATGGCTGACTTTAGGACTTTCAGCAAAAGAGTCCCCATGAAAGACTTCAAAGTAGATAAACTTCCTCTTTTCCTGTTGCCCTGTTGTACTTGCCCACTGGCTAAAAATATCAGCACTCCAAAGTTAGACACCCCCTTACTAGTTTTTCACAAAATATGTGAACAAGGCCTTTGGCATTGAGCTGGGGCTTCACAGAGATGACTACATTTCTAAGATAAAGAAGTTACCAACAGGGCTCCATGGTAACAGCTGGAAGGGGGAAAAAATAAAGGGAAGAAAAAGCTCTCCTTCACCCAGGTGTCCTTGAAAAGTTAACTTGCCCAGAACAGAGGAAAAAAAAAACAGAAAAAAATCTGCTTTTTGTGAACTTCTGCAGGTTGTGAACTTCTGCGCCCCTTCCCTTATATGTTGGGTACAAAATTCTGAAACTACCTAAACGTGGGTTTCAGGGAATTAATTGATTATAACAGAAGTAATGCCCTCTGAATTCGGTTGCAAATAAAATGGAAAGTTTCCCTGTTTTTGGTAGTATCTTAGGTGCCTTGCCTTGTCCCTCTCTACAACAGTATAATTCTATAGACTTAAACATTGTTTATGTTTTCATGAAATTGTCAAGACGATGTGATTAATTGTGCAAAGGTGCATATGTTTCCCAAAGTGCTTTATCATAATGCAGGTTCATTTGAAGATCAAATAGGGGGGCATAAACCCGGTTCCACTGAGAACATATGTCCATCACTTTAGCCATCCTATTAGGAATAGGAGTTGCTGCAGGCGTGAGCACAAGAACCACTGCCTTGGTCCATGGGATACAAAAAATGACACAATTAGAAGCAGCAATAGACCAAAACTTAAAGATATTAGAAACCTGCATCTTGGCTTTGCAGGAATCTTTAACCTCTCTCTCTGAAGTTGTTTTACAGAACAGGCGAGGGTTGAACCTCCTCTTCATGAGAGAAGGGGGATTTGTTCTGCATTGATGGAGAATGTTGTGTTTTTGCCGACCATACTGGAGTTGTAAAAAAATCTAGGAGTAAATTAAAAAGATGCTTTGAAGAGTGTCAATGAGAGAGAGAGGCCCAAAAAGGGTGGTTTGAGTCTTGGTTCACACAGTCCCCCTGGTTAACTACGCATTTATCAACCCTGGCCTGTTCAATAATAATCCTCATATTATTGCTAACTACAAAACCCTGTTTGCTCAACCGTGTAATTTCTTTTCTCCAAGCTCAAATTGGACGAGTTAAACTTATGGTAATACCCCACTAGCAAACATAGAATGTGACACCCCGCAATGATCAGTTTAATGATTAAAAGTAGCCAGAAGAAGAAGTGGGGAATGAAAGGTTAATAAAATAGGCACTTTTCACTTCCTTTTTTTCTGTATGCTTAACAAAACACTGTTGAAATCTTGAGAAATGTTTTCTAATCTTGTTCCCAGAATGTGCTGTCCCCAACTGACTAACTGCAGAATGTGCTCCCTCACTGGGTTGCATGCAAACTGACCACTCGCCCTGACCCATCAATAAACTTCCCTCCCTGCCGTCACCAAGGAAAGTGTATAAGCTCTGCTTAAGCTGATCTAAGGGCTCTCTACTCTATTCAAGTGAGCTCTGAGCATCAGCATGCTGGACCCCCAATAAACCCTTTGCTGTTGCATGAGATAGTCTCTTGGTGGTCTCTTCCTTCGACATCACCCGACCTTTACTTGGATAATTAAATGTAGAAGAGAACAACCATTCAAAAAGGGATAGTCGGTAGGATGAGGAATATAGTTGGTAGGTTTGGGAAGAAGACTGTGTATAGGATTTGGAACAAAAGTTCCTTAGCAATAGGGTTTCGGTTAGAGAGTGAATGTAAATGTCAGCACATGTGAAGAGTCAGTCACAATGATGAACTGAAGAAAATATATAGGAAATCAGATATCAATACACACATTATGAAATCAGGCAAAGTATAAAGTGAATGATAGGATTAGACATTATCAACAAGGTTGAGTTTCAATATATAATATTAGGAAGAAACAAATATGTAGTCACCAATATGATTGACATTGGAGAGCATTAGGCAACCTGGACATGGATGTTTTTAGTAATCCAGGATCACTTTCCATTTAGGATTTGCTACAATCATAAGTTTGACATTTGCATTTTGTGATCAGAATATTACAGTGATAAAATGTATATGTAGATCAGGTGACATGAGTATTTTTTCTAACATTTCTGGGAGCAATATTTTGAAGACGTATAAATTAGTGTTGGGGGTACACAGAGTTGTACCCTGTGTCTATGAATATAGAAGTAATGCATGAATTGACAATACTGTGAATAAATAATATAACTGTTTCCACTTTAAATCATGGATTGAATTGATATCTGAAAATATATAAGAAATCTTATATTGATATACAATCCTTCATTCCAATGAGTTATGCATCTAATGGTCATATTAGGGTTATGTTTTATCATGAAGGGTGTGTGAGTTTAGCTTCAAAAGTGATTATGAAAATGAAAAATTATGTGTTTGGAAAGAAGTCTCATGAAAAGACGAGTCAAGAAACATAGAGGAATACATGTGTTCTGAAGCAGGAAGTGATTGTAAGTATAAAAAAAATCGTATAAATTTCCTAACTTGTGGATGAAATATATATCCTATGATGTGCAAAAACTGAAAAAAATACTAATGTACCAGTGTTGAATGAAAATGAATGTCAAAATACATATCATGTCCCATAGGAATCTACTTGCATTGATGTTAAACTGGGTCAGTTACTGTAGAAACATTAGGATTTGAAAGGACCATTTACTAAAGTTAGTTTTCAGTACTAAAATTCAAATATAGATTTCAGGTGGATGAATATATCTGAGCATAATCTTGTGAACATTTTATTATAAATCTACATTCATGACATGAATGAATTTAGGGAGTGTATATAAGACACATATATTTCATATTTTGAAAAATCAGGATGATGTATAATATATATATATATATATATATATATATATATATATATATATATATAACACAGATACATTAAAAAGTAGCAATATATAAATATATATGCGTATCAAAATTTATCATGAAATATATATCATCCACAGATTAAAAAGTATTCATTTTAGTGAACATAGATTTATGTATAATGTTGTTCAACTAGGAACCTTAACCATAGGTGAAATTCTAAGATCCAAAAGCGTTTAGGAGGAGTGATCTCTTCTCACAACTTGTATCTGCAAAGTCAGCCACCTCACAAAAATGTACGTTTGATACCAGGTAGGATTGTATATGTGCATATAAAAATACTTATGCTGAATACGCTCCAGAGAAATGGAGACAGGAATTCAGAAATATGTTAACATTAAAAACAATGGAGAATTATTTCAATTAACAATTGACTATATTTATAACACCTACCATTTATCATGCAAAAAGCAAGTCCAACTATACACCATGCCTCCTCTGAACTGCTTGTGTTTCTATAATGTTTGGGTTACTTTCCTCCATCATATTAGGATTAGTAATCAGAGTCTAGTAGGGTGTGAGTTAGTGTCAAGGATTCAGTATATCGAATGGAAAATAGCAAAATGAATCCAATGTGTATGCAAATATGTGGTACACAAAAGTCTTCCCACTCTCATCCAAAACAACACCTAGATATCACCTTCGCGCCAACTAAGACACAATTAGAGGAGAAGAGTTAGAAAGTCCGTGACTACATATCTGGAATGGAATACGATCAGGAGTTCACAACCTTGGAAGTGGTAGAGGAGTTTCCAAAAGTAAGGGACAGGGTAAACATTCCACAAACATGGACCTCTGCCTGCCTAAAGACTTCTCGAGAAACTGTCTCTGAGGTTGGGCACTTAAAACATATGTTGTTGTCAGGAGCTTTAACTTCCTTTCTACGGAGACCATCAAAGCTGGGTCTTCATCTCTGTGACCTTGTGGATATGGTTTCTTATTTTCCAATGAACATGAGGCATCAGTGCTGAATTCTCTCTTTGTAGGTAAACTGTGGCCACGTGGGGCTAAGTGTATCCACATGTTGACTGTGAATCCATTTGGTCATCCTCCACATTTCGTGGTGATTCTTGGTGCTGCACTGGGAATTTGGTATTTGCTTCATGGAATACAAGGAGCTCAACTGGAACACAGTGCTGGAGGGAGTTCTGTCATGTGTGGTGGGTCAGGGTCAGCAGGAGAATGCACCAACCAGGTTTCTAGCCCACATAGTTTGTCCCCTTCACCATAATAACCTGATTGTGAACATTTCCCTTAAACCTCTCCTTATAAAAAGATGCCTTTCATATAAGGGTCTGATGGATGCACCATGTCAGCCACAAGCCATTTGGAAGTCAAAGGCAGATCCACAAGGCCCCACGACAGAAGTTTTATCACAAAACTGCACATCTCTGCTCTAGGTCCACTAATCAGCAGGCTTGAACTTACTGGCATCTCTGTTCTACACCATTTTCATGAAACCCAGTCAATCAAGGAACTGTCTGGTACACTCATCGTCAGCAACAGTATATCCAAAGGTTCTCCTGTGCAACCTGGTCAAGGAAATTTAAAAAAATTCATGGTATTTATCTAGCCATTATTCAAGCATGAGGTTGGAGGCACTGTGGGTTTCAATTTTTTCAGGAAACATTAAATGGTGAGGAAGCTCATTTCAATGAAATCTCTGGAAAACTCTCACGGGCAAGTCTTCCCAAGAAGTGGCCAAAGGTCACAGAAATCCAGGACTATTGAGGTCTACAATGTGAGGTCCATGTGTGTTTTGACGCTCAAGTATACCTGCCAAGTGTTTTAGAAAAAATCATGTGATATCCAGGCTGAGATTTTCAGTGCTCTGTTGAAAGCCACCCTGGACCTGGATCTCAGTTTATAAGGGCGACTCTCATGTGTGGCCTGCTAAAATCCCAACACAATTCATGGCAATACTTCTCTGAGTTCAGTTCCAGAACTCAGTCTCTAAGTCCCCTTGAACTCACACCAGAGTTCAAGCCCAGTTGGACCCAGTCATTTCTTCCAACCGCCACACAAATGACCAAAATTAAAACCTAAACACTCCCACAAGGCCCTCATCTTCTCCATATAGACACTCATCATAACCTCTGGCTGAAGGTTTCCATGAGGGGCGCAGCCCAAGACAGTGATCAAAATGAGCACCCTTGGCCCTCATTTGCCTAAAGTCAGGGTGGCCTGGACACCATTCCTGTGAACCAGGAGTGATTAAATAGACCTGCCATTAATACTGCTCTGCTTCTCCATTTTGAGGCCTACTGAATGTCAGGTATAGATTCTTTATGTGGTTTGAAGTCATGAGAAAACCCAAGCACTTCTGCAGGGCTTTGAAGAACTCATTTGACCCAAAGGATCCCTATTCTCACTTGATGGAGTCAGGAACATCACAGAAGAAGGCTAGAGACTTCATCCACAATGACTGATCTTTTTGCCATTTTGGTTTTGGTTGCACACATGGGATCTTTCTTTAGATCCATCAGGTGCTGAGAATCTAAGCCGGAGCCTCACACAGGGCCAAGTGGCTGATTCAGACACCTCCCTTTCCAAAGCAATTATGCCAAGAGCCACAGGTGATCCTCATTCATTTCCATTTGATAACTGTTTTTTTCAGTCTTCACAAAGGGGTGGCCAGAGGCAAATACCTTCCTGATATTCAGGGCAACAGAACAAAATTTAAGCAAAAGGCCCAAAGCAGCGTTTCTCCACTGAGAGTTTCCTGGCCACACTGATATCTGAGTTTTCTGAGATGCTCGCCATGCCAATCCCTTCAGCTTTTCAGTACATGGTCATGTCACAGTGATTGGAGGTGGTACATATCATGGATAAAAAAACGCTGAGCCTATTCTGGCTAGTGGCCAGAATTCTGGAAGAAAACAGAAACTTAGGAAGGTTGTAGGTGTTTCCCATTGGTAAGGCAAGCCACACTCCTTTCATAAATTGGACAGGTTGATTGCTGGGAGGCATTCTACTACAAAGGATATATTCATTGATGCATTCTCTTTTCTAATGTCTACAATCACGGACACAGTGGGATAAACAGAAATAGAAACACTCACCATGTCAAATGACTTATTAGAAACAGTCCATTCCAAAAGAAATAAATCACGTTTTTTTACCTATTCTCAGAACATGAGACAAAACCACAAAATGACATCCACACACCCAGGCACCTCCTTCCCCCAAGTAGGTCTGTGACTCTTCTGAGTGTTCTCTGACTGGTAGGCCATACGATGTTCCTCCGAAATGGCCTTTCCTGTCTCAGATCTGGTGTCATTCACCAACTCTGTGAAGTTGTCAGGAGGCAGTGGTGAGCCAATTCCAGTCTTGTCAAGAAAGGCCCCTCTTCAGAGCTTTCTTGGAATTTGGCCACCTTCACATGAATAGGTACCTAGAAAGACTGATTCTATCCTTGGTAAATCAAAACAAGTGAGACCACTGGGACTTGGACGGGTAATGGCTCTGGGTGCCTGGCTTCCTGGATCCCAAATTCAGAGAATTCCATCACCAAGGAAGTAGGTGAGGTCACTTCCTTCAGGAACTGAATGAGGTCACTGACTTGGCCACCAATATGTCCTAACAGTTGCTTCCTAGGTTCTCATAAGATGGAGGCTGCCCCTACTTCCTGTGACACATTCACAAATTAGAATGGTATAAAAACCATAGGCACCTAGGAACAGCTCTCCACAAAGGCCTGGTTTGGTCCGACCTCTCTTCATTAAGAAGAGAGAGGCTGATTCAGAAACATCCCTTCCTCCTGACTAGGTTGTTTGCCATGGAAGATGACTTTTGCTCTCTCAGGTCCTAAATAGCTGCCTAAATCTTCTCCATGGATCATTTCTGCATGGACTTTTGAGGTTCTCACCATGTGGAAGATCCCCTACCTTCCTGTATTGTAAGACCAACTCGGTCCCTGCTCTTCTGTAAAGTTAGATTGACGGAACATTGTATGGTTAGGGTTAATAGCATGTTCGATTTTGGTTAGGAATCATTCTGCTGGATGAATAATGGTTTGGGAACCTGTGATACTTATAAGAATATAGACGTGAAATATAAGTACAAAAACAGAAATCTAGGTAAGATTTGAAGCCCAGAAGGGCATTTGGCGATTGATTGGCATACTAAGCTTGAATTATGTTCTGCACTGAGGTCTCAGATAAATTCATTTACAATGGCATAGGATGCTGTACCTCAGATGACTGAATTTAGAAGAGATCATCCAGTCCAAAAGGGATAGTCCATAGGATTAGGAAGATTGTCAGTAGGATTAGGAAGAAGAGTGAGTCTAGAAGTTGGACCAAAAATTCTTTAGCAATAGGGTTTCAATTAGAGAGTGAATGTAAATTTCAGCACATGTGAAGAGTCAGTCACAATGATGAACTGGGGAAAATAGGTAGGAAAGAGAGTAAATATGTATCAATAGAGACATTAGGAAATCAGGCAACGTATAAAGTGAGTGATAGGATTAGACATTTTCAACAGGGTTGAGGTTGAATATATAATCTTAGGAAGAAACAATTATTTAGTCACCAATAGGATTGACATTTGAGCGCATTAGGGAACCTAGACAAGGAGGTTTTTAGTAATCCATGCTCACTTTAAATTTAGGCTTTAGCACAATCATAAGTGTCACCTTTGCATTTTGTGTCAAGAATATTACTGTGGTAAAATATATATGTAGATCAGATGACATGAGTATTTCTTCCACCAATATGAGGAGCACTATTTTGAAAACTTATAAATTAGTATTGCGGATAAAATAGGCGTACCCTGTGTTGATGAATAAGAGATGATGCATGAATAGACCATATTGTGAATAAATTATATAACTGGTTCCAACTTTAAATAATGCATTGAAATTATATTTGAAAATATATAGGAAATCTTATATTGATATATATACATTCATTCCAACCAGTTATACATCTAATGGTAATATTAGGGTTACAGTTTATCATGAAGAGTGTGTGAGTTTTGCTTCAAAAATGAGTATAGAATCGAAAATAATGTTTTTAGAAAGAAGTCTAGTCAAAAGACCACTAAAGAATCATAGAGGAATACATGTTTTCTGAAAGAGGAAGTGATTGGAAGTGAACCACATGCCTATAAATTTGTGAATTTGTGGATGAAAGGATATATCCTATGATGTCCATAAACTGAAGAAATACTAATGTACCAGTGTGGAATAAAAATGAACTTCAAAATACATATCATGTCCCATTGGAATCTAACTGCATTGATGTTAAACTTGGTCAGTTACTATAGAAATATTAGGATATATAAGGACCATTCACTGAAGTTAGTTTTCAGTACTAGGAAACAAATATGTATTTCAGGTGTTTGAATATTTCTGAGAATAATCTGTTGAGAGCCACAGCCAAAGGAGCCCCAGCAAACTTGCAGCTGCCAGCAAACTTCCATCTGCCGCCTGATGATTGGCTCACAGCCGCCCCAGCATCATCTACCTTAATTGCTTCTCTGTGGTGATGCTCATTGGAGATGCTCAATGAGCGGTTTCCCTGACCTTTCAGACTGCCAGCGGATGATTGGCTCACAGCGGCCCCAGCAACATCTAGCTGATTGGCTCCTCTGTGGTGATGCACATTGGGCTTGTTCCCTGCCCTTTCAGACCACAGAACTGCTCATTGGGGTCTTTTTTGGCTCCGCCCACGCGACCCAGCCAATTGGCCTCAAGAGGAGGAGACTTGTGTTTGAGGAAGAGGCTTGTGGGAAGCCTGTGGTGGCAGTTGGGCTCTGACGGCTTTTCCTGAGGAGCTGTTTTGTTTGGTGTCATCTTGTTGGGTTGTATTATAGTAGAAATACGGGATCAGAAATTAGTAAAAAAAAAAAAAAAACTGAAAGAGTGTTCAGTAAATTGTTAGAGGAAGGAGGCATCTCAGTAAAATCAAGAAAAGTCAGGGCATACATTGATACAATACAAAAATGTAGCCCATGGCTTTTTCAGGAGGAGTTGTTAAATATATCACAATGGAACCATCATGGTGAAGATTTAAAAAGAATAGAAAAGAAAAGCCCAGGGACTCTGCCAGTTGGCACATTGCTATTGTGGACGTTTGTACCTTGTTTGCTTAGTGGAAAGCCTTCAGTTCAGACAATGGTAGAGGAAGGAGAAGACATATTGATTCAAGTAAAACAGAAGGTCTCTCAAGTTAGTCAGACAGAGGAAAAAATTCAAGTAAAAGAGAAGGCCTTTCAAGCCAGTCAGACAGAGGAAGAAAGTGTAAAACAGAAAAAGCCACCAGGGGGAAAGTTACAACAGGAGACTACTACTAACACCTTTCTATCACCAGAGGATGTAAGTGTCCAACCAACAGCACCACCTCTACAGGAGACTGCTACTAACACATTTCTATCACCAGAGGAAGTAAGTGTCCAACTAACAAGCCCACCTCCATATGCTGGGATGTCCCCAACCCCCGCAGTTGATAGTTTGGATCCTGAGAAAAGATCTCAAATATTAACATGCCCAGTATTTGAGGCAGGAGGGCAGTGAGATTACCATGCTTTAAATTTCAAAACAGTGAAGCAGCTAATAGAGGCTGTAACAACCTATGGTCCTTAAGCACCCTTCACTGTAAGCATTATCGAATCCATTAACAACATGAACATGAAGCCAGCAGATTGGGCTAATATGTGTAAAGCTGTGCTAAATGGAGGACAATACCTGTTATGGAAGATTGCCAATGAGAAATTTTGCAAGGAGACGGCTAGGCAAAATGCAGCAGCTAGTTATCCTCAGAGAAATCTAGATATATTGTTGGGAAAGGGACCTTATGAGGATCAGCAGCAGCAATGTGCATATGATCCCGGTGTATATGCACAGATTGCTATAGATGCAATTAAGGCATGGAAGACTTTACAAGGACATGGAGGTTTACAAGGTCAATTATCTAAGGTAATACAAGGAGCTAATGAACCTTATGCTGAATTTTTAGATAGGCTTATTCAAAAAGCTACCAGAGTTTTTGGAAATACACAACAAGCAATGCCATTACTAAAACGACTGGCTTATGAGCAAGTGAATCGTTGGTGCAAAGATATCATTAGACCATGGAAACATGAAGATTTAAACACATATATTAAATTATGTAGAGACAATAAAGAACAAGAGCAAGTCGTGGAAGCTGCAGTAAAACAGGCTTTAGATGCCAGAGACATTAATGAACAAGGGCAAATTGTGGCAGCTGCAGTAAAACAGGCTTTAGATGCCAGGCCAAGAACATGCTACAATTGTGAAGAAACAGGACATTTTAAAAGGAATTGTCCCATAGGAGGAGGGTTTAACAAAACTAGGTATCAAAGGAGTAGAATACCAGGTATTTGTCCACGATGCCATAGAGGGAGACTTTGGGCTAATGAATGCTGTTCTCAAACCACCATAGAGGGTACACCATTATCAAAAAACGAACAAGGACCAGGTGTTTATCCACAATATCATGGACAAAGACATGGAGCTCCATTGCCAAAAAATGGAAAAGGGGGCTCAATGCTCCGGGATTCAAAACCACAAATATACGCAGCACTGGAGAAACCCAGCAACCCCATCAGGGTAGTGCCCAGGACACATTGTCCATCAGATCCCTCATCAGACAAACCAGAGGGAGCGCAGGGTTGGACATCTGTGCCTACGCCAGAGCAGTACTAACTGCAGAGATGGGAGTTCAATTCATTTCCACAGCGGTAAAAGGACCTCTTCCCAAAGGAACAGTAGGCTAATTATTGGGACGCAGCTCTTCTACTCTAAAAGGACTTATGATAAGTCCTGGGGTAATTGATCTCGACTATGAAGGTGAAATAAAAATTATAGCCAGTTCTCCAAAGGGTATATCAGTAATTTCACCAGGAGATAGAATAGCACAGTTACTAATAATACCCAGCCTACATGAAAAATTTTCCAGTCGTACTGTAGAAAGAGGTTACAAGTGATTAGGCTCCACAGGTGTAGATTGGGCTGTGCTTTCTTTAAATTTAGATTCTGGCCCCATGCTAAAACTAAATATTCAAGGGCATGAATTTAATGGGCTACTGGATACAGACGCAGACCTTAGCATCATCTCTCGTCAAGAATGGCCAAAACATTGGCCATTACAACAAGCCACTCAAATGCTTCGAGGCCTAGGAGTGGCGTCTAATCCCCATAGAAGTGCAATGGTATTAGATTGGAAGGATCCTGAAGGATGTGAAGAAACTCTACAGCCATATGTATTGGATCATCTTCCCGTAAATTTATGGGGACGAGATAGTCTCCTGGACTCAGTGATATTTTTTTCGGATTCGGTATTGCCAGTCAATCGGGTTTTGCCGGCTCCTCAGTCCTGGTCTCAGTGTTGGACGTCCATTGCCTGTCTTCATTGCCTTGTCTTGTCTGTGTCATGTTTCATTGCTTTAACTGTTTGTGTATCTTTCATTATGGGACAGAGCACTTCAATGCCTCTGTCCCTGATCCTTGATCACTGGATCAAAGTCCGTTTAAGGGCTCAGAATCTTTCTTTTTCAGTAAAGCGCCGGATGTGGCAGACTCTCTGTGCTTCAGAATGGCCCGCCTTTGGATTCGGATGACCCCTAGAAGGATCTTTCTACTTCCCACTAATTTAAAAAAATCAGATATATTGTCTTTCAGCCGGGGCCACATAGCCATCTGGATCAACAGCCATATATCTTAACTCGGCGGGAACTCTGCATATCTCCTCCTCCATGGGTGAAGCCTTTCCTTGCCCCTGCCCCCACTCTGACTCCTTCCCCCAGGAACTCTCAAATACTCTGCTCCTCCTTCTCCTACACCCTCTGTTCTCCCTGAGTCACCAGATTTCACTCTACTGGACTCTCCTTCCCCTCCTTATCCCCTGCCCTTGTCCCCCAACCTCCAACACCCTCTAAGTGATTCCCCTGCTGCTGACTCAGCCTCTCCTCCATTGGAGGAAGCTATGCCGGCCCAGCGCCCTGCAGATAATTCCCTTGCGGCACACAGAGCACCTCTTCCCTTGGAGGAAGCTGGCCCGTCTAAAGGAACTCGCTGGCGGTGAATGATTGAAAACCCTGGAACTCTTGGGATGCTCCCCCTCCATCCCTATGGGTCAATGATTGACGATGGCCACTGGGAAAAATGCAAGCCTACCAGTATTAGCCTTTCTCCTCGTCAGACCTATATAACTTAAAAAAATTATAATCCCCCTTTTTCTGAGGACCCCACCCGGCTCTCAGGTCTGGTTGAGTCATTGATGTTTTCACACCTGCCAAAAACTCCTAGGGATTCTCTTCGTGACAGAGTAACAACAGTGAATCCTCCAGGAAGCTAGAAAAAAATATCCTCAAACAAGATGTGCATCCCACACAACTTCCCAACATAATCAAAGGCGGCTTTCCCTTGAACACACCCAACTGAGACCCCAAAATCTTTGAAGGTAGGGAGCATCTGTCCACTTATCACCAGGCTCTAATAGTGTGTCTCCAAGCAGCCGCTAGCAACAAACTAATTTGGACAAGGTAAGAGAGATTATTCAAAGGCCTGATGAATCCCCCGCTATGTTTCTAGAGAGAATTATGGAGGCATATAGGAGATATACTCCTTTTGATCCTCAGGCAGAGAATCAAAAGGCATCTGTCACGATGGCCTTTATTGGGCAAACTGGCCTGGATATTAAAACAAAGTTACAAAGCTAGATTGATTACAAGATATGACTTTGAGAGATTTAGTCAGAGAACCCAAGAACGTATACGATAAGAGAGAAACTGAGGAAGAGAAGGGAGCAAAGGGAGGATAAAAGAAACAAAAAGCAGACTAAGGCGTTGACTAAGGTCCTGGTCACAACAATAAATAGGCCAGAAATTAAGAAACAGGTAGACAAGAAGGGATAACATTGGCCCATGCCAGAGGCCACCCTGGCCTCAGATCAATGTGCCTACTCTAAAGAAAAAAGGACACTGGGCCAAAATTGCCCAAAAAAGCGACAGTCACACCAGCCAGCCATTCTGACTCTGGAGGATGACTAAGAAAGTCGGGGCTCAGATTCCCTCCCCAAGCTCAAGGTAACCTTTGAAGTGTTTCAAAGTGATTATGGAAATCGAAAATAATGTGTTTGGAAAGAATCTCATGAAAAGATCAGTCAAGAAACATGGATGAATACATGTGTTCTGAAGCACAAAGTGATTGAAAGTGAGACAAATGCCTATAAATTTGCTAACTTGTGGATGAAATATATATCCTATGATGTGCATAAATTGAATAAATAGTAATGTAGAAGTGTTGAATAAAATTGAACATCAAAATACACATCATTTCCCATAGTAATCTACTTGAATTGATGTTAAACAGGGTCAGTTACTGTGGAAATGTTAGGATATGTTTGCACCATTCAAAGAAGTTAGTTTTCAGTACTAGGAAACAAATATGTATTTCAGGTGGATGAATATTACTGAGAATAATCTTGTGAAAAGTTGATTATAAATCCAAATACATCAATATGAATGAATTTAGGGAGTGTATAATAAGACACATGTTATATATATATATATATATATATATATATATATATATATATATATATATCACAGACATTAAAAATAGCAATATATATGCCAATTGAAATTCATCATGAAATGTATATCATCATCATATCCAAAAATATTCATTTTAATGAATATGGATTTTTATATAAGTTTGTTCAAATCGGAAGCTCACCCATGGGTTGAATTTTCAGTTCCAACAGTGTTTAGGAGGAGTGATCACTTCTTACAATTTGTATGTGCCATGTCAGCCACCTCACGAGAATGTACGTGTGACACCAGGTAGGATTCTATATGTGCATATTAAAACACATGTGCTGAATAGGCTACTGAGAAAGACAGACAGTAATTCATATATTTGTTAACTTTAAAAACACATGTAGAACTATTTCAATTAAAAATTGACTAGATTTATAACTCCTACCCTATATATTTCAAAAGGCATGTCCAACTATACACCATGCCTCCTCTGAAATGCTTGTATTTCTATTCTGTTTGGGTTATGTTTCTCCATCATATTAGGATTAGTAGTCAGAGTCTAGTAGGGAATGGGTTAGTGTCAGGGATTCAGTATTTCAAATATATGCTGCACAAAAATCTTCCCACTCTCATTCAGAACAATGCCTAGACATTACCCTCGTCCCAAGTAAGACACAATTAGAAGAGAAGAGTTATAAATTCTGTGAGTACATATCTGGAAATGAATATTCTCATGAGTTAACAACCATGGAGGTCGTAGAGGAGTTTCCAAAAGTATGGGACAGGGTAAGCACTGCACAAACATGGAGCTCTGCTGCCCTAAAGACTTCTTGAGAAACTGCCTCTGAGGTTGGGCACTTGAAATATATGTTTTTGTAAGGAGCTTTCTTTGTAGTGAGACCATCAAAGCTGGGTGTGCATCTATGCGACCTGGAGGACATGGTTTCATATTTTCCAATGAACATGAGGCAGCAGTGCTGAATTCTCTCTATGTAGGTAAACTGTGTCCACTGGGGCCTAAGTGTCTCTGCGTGTGGACTGTGAATCCATTTGGTCATCCTCCACTTTTCCTGGTGTTTCTTGCTGCTGCACTGGGAGTTTGGTATTTGCTTATGAAGTAAAAAAAGATCACCCGCGACACAGTGCTTGAGGGAGTTCTGTCACGTTTGGTGGGTCAGGGTCTGCAAGAGAATATACCAACAATGCTTCTATTCCACATAGCTTTTCCCCTTGACCATAGCAACATAATTCTCAACATTGCCCTGAAACCTCTCTATATAACAAGATGCCATTACATATAAGGGTCTGCTGGCTAAACCATGTCAGTCACAAGGCATTTGGAAGCCAATGGAAGATCAGCATGGCCCCACCACAGATGTTTTATCACACACCTCCCCTCCACTGCTCTAGGCCCACTACTCAGCAGGCTCCAATTTACTGGCATCTCTGTTCTACACCATTTAGATGAAACCTAGTCAATCAAGGAACTGTCTGGTATACTCATGATCAGCAACCAGTTTTCCAAATATTCTCCAGTGCCACCTGGTCATGGAAATTTCAATAATTTTATTGTATTTTTCTAGCCATTTTTCACAGATGAAGATGGAGGCACTGTGGATTTCAATTCGTACAGGAACCATTAAATGATGAGAAACCTCATTTCAATGAAAGCTCTGTAGAACTGTTATAGACAAGGCTTCCCAGGGAGTGGCCAAAAAGTCACATGAAATCAGGCCCCTTGAGGTCTACAATGTGAGGTCCATGTGTGTTTTGACTCTCACCTATGCCTGCCAAGTCTTTCAGAAAAAAAAATCATGTGATATCCTGGCTGAGATTCCCAGTGCTCTGTGGAAAGCCACCCTGGGCCTAGATCTCAGTTTCCAAGGGAGACTCTCATGCGTGCCCTCATAGAATCCCAACACAATTCATGGCACAAGTTCTCTGAGATCAGATCCAGAATGCACTCTCTAATCGTAATCACACCAGAGTTCAAGCCCATGTGGACCCAGGCATCTCCTTTAACTGCCACACAATGACCACACTTAAAACCAAAACACTCCCACATGGCCCTCATCTTTTTCCATATAGATACTCATCATAACCTGTGGCTGGAGGTTTCTATGAGGGGCGCAGTCCAAGACAGTGTCCAAAATAAGCTCCCTTGCCCCTCATTTGCCTAAAGTCAGGGTGGCCTGGACATACTTCCTGTGAACCAGGAGTGATCAAATAGGCATGCTGTTAATACTGCACTGCTTCTTCAATTTGAGGCCTACTGAGATAGAGGCATAGATTCTTTATGTGAATTAGAGTCATGAGAAAACCCAAGCACCTCTGCAGGGCTTTGAATAACTCAATTGACACAAAGGATCCCTATTCTCACTTGATAGAGGTCAGGAACCTCACAGAGGAAAGAAAGACTTTATCCACAATGACTGGTCTATTTGCCATTTTGGTTTTGGATGCACACATGGGATCTTTCTTTAGATCCATCTGGTGCTGAGAATCTAAGCCACAACCTCACACAGGGTCAAGATGCTAATTCAGACGCATCCCTTTCCAAAGCAATTAAGCAAAGAGCCACAGGTGATGCCTATTCATTTCCATTTGAAAACTGTTTACTTCAGGCTTCACAAAGGGGTGGCCAGAGCAAGAACTTCCTGACATTCAGTTCAACAGAACAATATATAAGCAAATTGCCAAAATCAGGGTTTTTCCACTGAGATTTTCCTGGTCACACTGATATCTGAGTTTTTTGAGATGCTCGCCATTCCCTTCAGCTATCCAGTACATGGCCATGTCACAGAGCTTGGAGGTGGTACATATGTTGGACACAAAACCATGAGCCTATTCTGGAGAGTGAACAGAATTCATGAATAAACCTGGAAATTGGGAATGTAGTAGGTTATGCCCATCTTTAAGTAAAGCCGCAATCCATTCATAAATTGGGCAGGATGAAATGGGAAGCTTTCTACTAGACAGGACACATCCATTGATGCACTCTCTTTTCATATGTCTACAACCACGGACACCATGGGATACAGACATAGAAACACTCGCCTTTTCAAACGACTTACGAGAAACAGTTCACTCCAAACCAAACAAACCACCTTTCCTTCCTATTCTCACAACATGAGAAAAAATCACAAACTCACAACCATACCCACAAAGGCACCTCCTTACCCTAAGTAGGTCTGTGACTCTATGGAGTGTCCTCTGACTGGTGGGCCACACAATGTTCCCCCGAAATGTCCTGTCCTGTCTCAGATCTGGTCTCCTTGGCCAACTCTATGAAGTTGTCAGGAGCCAGCGGTGGGCCACTACCTGCTTTTTCAGGAAAGGCCCCTCTTCAGAGCTCTCCTGGCTTTTGGCCATTCTAACATCAGTAGGTACAAAGAAAGACTGACTCTGTCCTTGGTCATTCCAAACAAGTGAACCCACTGGGACTGGTACTGGGACTGGCTCTGTGTGCCTGGCTTCCAGGATCCCAAGTTCAGAGAGTTCCATCACCAAGGGAGTAAGGTGAGGTCACTTCCTTCAGGAACTGAATGAGGTCACTGCCTTGGCAACCACTTTATCCTAACAGTTGCTTCCAAGTGTCTCATTAGATGGAGGCTTCCCCTACTTCCTGTGAAACATTCACAAGTTAGAATGGTATATCAACCATAGGAACCCAGTAATAGCTCTCCACACAGGCCTGGTTTGGTCCATCTCCTCTACATTGAGAAGAGAGGTTCTGATTCAGACACATCCCGTCATCCTGACCAGGTATTTTGCAATGGAAGATTACTTTTGCTTTCTCAGGTCCTCCATAGCTGACTACATATTCTCCAGGGATCATTTCTGCATTGAACTTGTGGTTCTCAACAGGTGAAAGATCCCCTACATTCCTGTATTGTAAGTCCAACTCTGTCCCTGCTCTTCATTAAATTTACATTGAGGGAACAGTGTATTGTTAGGGTTAATAAAATGTTTGATTTGGGTTAGAAATCATTCTGATGGATGAATAATGGTATTGGGAACCTGCAATATTTTTAAAAATATAGAGGTGAAATATATAAATAAAAAAAGGAAGTCTAGCTAATTTTGAAGCCCAGAGGGGCAATGGGCCCTTCATTGGGATACTTAGCTTTGATTTACGTTGTGCACAGATATCTCAGATAAATCGATATACAATGGCATAGGACCTTGTACCTTGGATGATTAAAATTCGAAGAGAACATCCAGTCAAAAAGGGATAGTCGGTAGGATTAGATAGATATTAGGTAGGTTAACAAAGAAGAGTGAGTATAGGATTTTGAACAAAAGTTCTTTAGCAATAGGGTTTGGGTGAAAGTGTGAAAGTAAATATCAGCACACTTGAAGGGTCAGTCACAATGATGAACAGGGGAAAATATGTAGGAAAGCAGATATCAATAGAGATATTACAAAATCAACAAATGGGCCAAGGACCTGAACAGACACTTCTCAGAAGAAGACATACAATCAATTAATAAGTACATGAAAAAATTCTCACCTTCTCTAGCAGTCAGAGAAATGCAAATCAAAACCACCCTAAGATACCATCTCACTCCAGTAAGATTGGCAGCCATTAGGATGTCAAACAATAATAAGTGCTGGCGAGGATGTGGGGAAAAGGGTACACTTGTACATTGCTGGTGGGACTGCAAAACGGTGCGGCCATTATGGAAAGCAGTATGGAGATTCCTGGGAAAACTGGGAATGGAACCACCATTTGACCAAGCTATCGCCCTCCTCGGACTATTCCCTGAGGACCATAAAAGAGCATGCTATAGGGATTCTGCCACATCAATGATCATAGCAGCACAATTCACAATAGCCAGACTGTGGAACCAACCTAGATGCCCTTCAATAGATGAATGGATAAAAAAAAATGTGGCATCTATACACAATGGAGTATTATGCAGCACTAAAAAATTTCAAAATCATGGAATTTGCAGGGAAATGGATGGCATTAGAGCAGATTATGCTAAGTGAAGCTAGCCAATCCTTAAAAAACAAATGCCAAATGTCTTCTTTGATTTAAGGAGAGCAACTAAGAACTGAACAGAGGGAAAGAGCATGAGGAAAACATTAAATTAAACTGAGATAAGTGATGGGAGGGAAAGGGAGAGAGAAGGGAAATTGCATGGAAAAGGAAAGAAACCCTCATCGTTATACGAAATCTCATATACGAGATTGTGAGGGGAAAGGGGGGGAGGGAGAGAATGGAAGAACAACAGATGAGGTAGAGAGGCAAGATGAAAGGGGAGGGGAGGGGGGATAGTAGGGTATAGGAAAGTCAGCAGAATACAACAGTCACTAATATGGCATTATGTAAACATTGTGAATGTGTAACTGATGTGATTCTGCAATCTGTATTTGGGTTAAAAATGGAAATGCATAACTCACTTGAATCAAATGTATGATTGATGAAAAAAATAAAAATTAAAAAAAGTACTAAATTGGCTCATGATAACATTAAAAAAAAGAGATATTACAAAATCAGGCAAAGTATAAAGTGAGTGATATGATTAGATATTTTCAACAGGGTTGATTTTGAATATATAGTCTTAGGAAGAAACAAATATGTAGTCACCAATAGGATTGATATTTGAGAGCATTAGGCAACCTGAACATGGAAGTACTCCATGTTCACTTTCCATTTAGGCATTAGTACAATAATAAGTGTGAACTTTGCATTTTCTGTCCAGAATATTACTGTGATAAAATGTATAAGTAGATTAGGTGACATGAGTATTTCTTTCACCATTTCTGCGAGTAATATTTTGAAGACATATACATAAGTATTGGTTGTACAAAAAGCTGTACCCTGTGTCTATGAATATACAGATAATGCATGAATAGACCATACTGTAAATAAATAGTATAGCTGGTTCCACTTTAAATAATGGATTGAATTGATATTCACAAAGGAGTGGTCTGAGGCAAACACCTTCCTGAAATTCAGGGCAACAGAACAATAGGTAAACAAAAGGCACAAAGCAGGGTTTCTCCATTGAGACTTTCCTGGTCACACTGATATCTGAGTTTTCTGAGATACTCGCCTTTCCCTTCAGCTATCCAGTACATAGCCATATCACATAGCTTGGAGGTAGTACATATCTTGAACACAAAACAATGAGGCAATTCTGGAGAGTGTCCAGAATTCAGGATGTAAACAGAAACTTTGGAAGATACCAGGTGTTGCCCTTCAATAAGGAAAGCCGCAGTCCATTAATAAATAGGGCAGGATGAATGTTGCGAAGCTTTCTCCTAGACAGGACACATCCATTGATGCATTTTCTTTTCTAATGTCTACAACCACGGAAAGAGTGCGATACACAGACATAGAAGCACTCGCCTTGTCAAAGGACTTACTAGAAACAGACCACGCCAATTCAAACAAACAGCCTTTCTTACATCTTCTCAGAACATGAGAAAAAACCATACACAAACCTACACCCACAAAGGCACCTCCTTTGTGGAGTGTCCTCTGAATGGTGGGCCATACTATATTCCCCCAAAATGGCCTGTTGTATCTCAAATCTGGTCTCCTTGGCCAACTCTGTGCAGTTGTCAGGAGCCAGCAGTGAACCAATACCTGCTTTCTCAGGAAAGGCCTTTCTTCAGAGCTTTCCTAGCATTTGGCCATCCTCACATCTGTTGGTACTAAGAAAGACTGACTCTGTCCTTGGTAAATTGAAACAAGTGAGACCACAGCGACTGGGACTGCGACTGGCTCTGGGTGCCTCTCTTCCTGGATCCCAAGTTCAGAGAGTTCCATCACCAAGGAAGTGAAGTGAGGTCACTTTTTTTCAGGAACTGAATGAGGTCACTGCCTTGGCAACCTCTTTGTCCTAACAGTTACTTCTAAGGGTCCCATGAGATGGAGTCTGTCCCTACTTTCTGTCACATTTTCACAAGTTAGAATGGTATATCAACCATAGGCACCTGGGAAGAGCTCTCCACACAGGCCTGATTTGGTCCATCTTCTCTACATTTAAAAGATAGAGATTGAGTCAGACACATCCATTCATCCTGATCAGGTTGTTTACCATAAAAGATGACTTTTCCTCTCTCAGGTCCTTCATAGCTGCCTATATCTTCTCCAGGGATCATTTCTGCATGGACCTTTGATGTTCTCAGAAGGTGGAAGATCCCCTACATTCCTGTATTGTAAGACCAACTCTGTCCCTCTTCTTTTGTAAAGTTAGATTGAGGGAACAGTGTATGTTTAGGGTTAATAACATGTTTGATTTGGGTTAGGAATCTCTCTGCCGCATGAATAATGGTATTGGGAACCTGTGATATTTACAAGAATATATAGGTGAAATGTAAGTATGAAAACAGAAATCTAGGTAAGATTCAAAGTCAGAAGGGCATTGGGTCCTTGAGTGGGATTCTTAGGTTTGAATTATGTTCTGCATATATGTCTCGAATAAATTGAAATACAATGGTTTAGGACCTTATACCTTGGATGATTAATTGTCGAAGAGAACATCGTGTCAAAAAGCAATAGTCAGTAGCATTAGGAAGATAGTCAGTAGGTTTAGAAATAAGAGTGAATATAGGATTTAGACCAAAATTTCTTTAGCAATAGGGTCTCGGGTAGACATTGAATGTAAATGTCAGCATATGTGAAGTGTCAGACACAATGATGAACTGGGGAATATATGTAGGAAAGCAGATATCAACAGAGATATAAGGAAATCAGGCAAAGTATAAACTGAGTGATAGGATTAGACATTTTCAACAGGCTTGAAATTGAATATATAATCTTAGAAAGAAACAAATATGTAGTCACCAATAATATTTACATTTGAGAGCATTAGGCAACCTGGACATGGTTGTTTTTAGTAATCCATGGTCACTTTCCATTTAGGCGTTGATACAATCATGAGCGTGACCTTTGATTTTTGTGTCCAGAATATTACTGTGATGAAAAAAAAAGAAATATATATATATATATATATATATATATATATATATATATATATATATATAGAGAGAGAGAGAGAGAGAGAGAGAGAGAGCGAGAGAGAGAGAGAGAGATAAGGTGACATGAATATTTCTTGTACCATTTCTGGGAGCAATGTTTTGAAGAGGTACAAATTAGTATTGGGGGAACAAAGAGGTGTACACTGTGTCTTTGAATATAGAGATAATGCATTAATAGACCATACTGTGAATAAATAACATACCTGGTTCCAACTTTAATAATGGATTGAATTGAAATGTGAAAATGTACAGGAAATCTTATACTGATAAACACATTCATTCCAACCACTTATACATCTAATGGTAATATTAATGTTATGGTTTATCTTGAAGAGTGTGTGGGTTTATCTTCAAAATTGATTATGGAAATCGAAAATAATGTGTTTGGAAAGAAGTCTCATGAAAAGACCAGTGAAGTAACATGGAGGAATACATGTGTTCTGAAGCAGGAAGTGATTAAAAGTGAAACAAATTCCTATAAATTTGTGAACTTGTGAATAAAATATATATCCTATGATGTGCAAAAACTGAAGAAATAGTAATGTACCAGTGTTGAATTAAAATGAACGTCAAAATAGACATCATGTCCCATAGGAATCTACTTGCATTGATGTTAAACTGGATCAGTTAGTGTAGAAATATTAGGATTTGTAAGCACCATTGATTGAAGTTAGTTTTTAGCACTGGGAAACAAATATGTATTTCAGGTAGATGATTATTTCTGAGAATAATCTTGTAAATAGTTGATTATAAATCCACATACATGAACATGAATGAATTTACGGAGTGTATATAAGACACATATATTTCATATTTTATAAAATCTGTAGAGTGTGTATATTTATATATATATATACAAAAAAACCCACAAAAATTCATTAAAAAGTATCAATATATGTATATGCCAATCGTAATTCATCATGTAATATATATCATCCACAGATGCAAAAATATTTATTTTACTAAACATGGGTTTATGTATAATATTGTTCTAATAGGAAGCTCACCCATAGTTTGAATTTTCAGTTCCAACAGCGTTTAGGAGGACTAATCTCTTCTTACAATTTGTTTCTGCCAAGTCAGCCAACTCATAAAAATATACGTGTGATACCAAGTAGGAATCTATATGTGCATATAAAAAGTACATGTGCTGAGAAGGCTACAGAGAAAGGGAGACAGGAATTCACATATTTGTTAACTTTAAAAACGCATGGAGAGAGCTGGGGATGTGGCTCAAGTGGTAGCACGCTCGGCTGGCATGCATGCGGCATGGGTTCGATTCTCAGCACCACGTGCAAACAAAGATGTTGTGTCTGCCGATAACTACTAAATAAATGTTATAGAATTCTCTCTCTCCTCTCTCACTCTCTCTGCTCTATTCAAGTGAGCTCTGAGCCCCAGAATGCTGGACCCATAATAAACCATTTACTGTTGCATGAGACATTCTCTTGGTGGTCTCTTCCTCCGATGCTTGCCCGACCTTTACATCTGGAGGCACCAGCAAGGTCCGGCAGCGGCGGATGAAAGATCCCCAAGGGGCTCCTTTCAGGGCAAGTAAGGGAACTCTTTTTGATTTTAGGTTTCAGGTTAGGGCTTGGCAAAATGGCTATTGGTGATGAGCGTGAGCTCTCTCTGACAGAGGCTGACATACGTGTCACAGAGCCACAGGCCACGTCCCTGGGGGATGCCCCAGAGGACTCAGGAAATCGAGAAACAATAGTCTCCTTGACTCAGTGATATTTTGCTTCGGATTCGGTATTGCCAGCCCATCAGGTTTTGCCGGCTACTCAGTCCTGGCCTCAGTATTGGACGTCCATTGCCTGTCTTTATTGTCTTGTCTTGTCAGTGTAGTGTGTCGTTGCTTTCACTGTTTGTGTATCTCTCATTTTGGGACAGAGCACTTCAACACCTCTCTTCCTGACCCTTGATCACTGGACCAAAGTCCGCTTAAGGGCCCAGAATCTTTCTTTTTCAGTAAATCGCTGGACCTGGCAGACCCTCTGTGCCTCAGAATGACCAACCTTTGGAGTTGGATAGTCCCTAGAAACATCTACTTCCCACTAATTCGAAAAGTCAGAGATTTTGTCTTTCAACCGGGGCCACATAGACATCCTGATCAACAGCCATATATCTTAACTGTGAAGGAACTCTGCAAATCTCCTCCTCCATGGGTGAAGCCTTTCCTTGTCTCTGCCCCCACTCCTACTTCTTCCACCATGATTCTATCTCTCAAACCCTCTGCTCCTCCTCCTCCACCCTCTGTTCTCCCTGAGTCTCAAGACTCTACTGGACTCTCCTCCCCTTCTTATCCGCTGCCCTCGTCCACCAACCCCCAACAACCTCTAAGTGATTCCCCTGCTGCTGACTCAGCCTCTCCGCCATTGGAGGAAGCTAGGCTGGCCCAGCGCCCACCAGATGACTCCCCCTTGTCACATACACAGCCCCTCCTTCCCTGGAGGAAGCTGGCCTGGCTAAAAGAACTCAAAGAACTCCCTGGCATTTTCACACCTGCCTACTTGGGATGACTGCCAACAAATACTAGGGATTCTCTTCATGACAGAGGAACGAGAGAGAAACTTCCTGGAAGCTAGGAAAAAATATCCTCGGACCAGATGGGTGACCAACACAACTTCCCAACATAATCAAAGCCGGCTTCCCCTTGAACTGACCCAACTGGGACCCCGACACCTTTGAAGGTAGGGAGCATCTGTCCACTTATTGCCGGGCCCTAATAGTGGGTTTCCAACCGGCCGCTAGGCAACCAAATAATTTGGCCAAGGTAAGAGAGATTATTCAAGGGCCTGATGAATATCCCTCTATGTTTCTAGAGAGAATTATGGAGGCATATAGGAGATATACTCCTTTCGATCTTCAGGCAGAGGATCAAAAGGCATATGTCATCATGGCCTTCATTGGGCAAGCTGATCTGGATATTAAAAGAAAGTTACAATACTTAGATGGATTACTAGATATGACTTTGAGAGATTTAGTCAGAGTAGCCGAGAAAGTATCCTATAAGAGAGAAACAGAGAGAACGAAAGGGAGCAAAGGGAGGATGAGAGATGAAAAAGACAGATTAAAGTATTAACTAAGGTCCTGGTCACAACAATAAATAGGCCAGAAATTAAGAAACAGGGAGACAAGAAGTGATACCTGGGTCCCCGCCAGAGGCCACCCTTGGCCTCAGATCAATGTGCCTACAGTAAAGAAAAAGGACACTGTGCCAAAGAGTGCCCTAGAAAGAGACAGCCACGCCAGACAGCCTTTCTGACTCTGGAGGTTGACTAAGAATGTCGGAGCTCAGATCCCTTCCCCGAGCTCAGGGTAACTTTTGAAGTGAAGGGGACCCCATAAACTTTGAAGTGGATACAGCAGCAGTATAATCAGCCCTTAAGGCCCCACTGGGCCCTCAATCAAATAAAAGGTCTCTAGTTCAAAGGGCTAACAGGAGTAAATATCAGACTTAGACAACTAAGAGGACCATGGACATGGGGAAAGGAAAAATCCAACATTCCTTCCTAGTAATCCCAGAATGCCTGGCCCCATCGATGGGCAGAGATCTGCTCAGTAAGCTCTGGGCCAAAAAACTTTTAACCCCGAAGGCCCCAAAATGAAATTTCTAAATCCTTCAGTAAAAACTCCTATAGTCATGGCTTTATAAATGTCAGTCGAAGATGAACATCCACTTTTCACACACCCCAAGACTGATCAGACAGGCAAGCTACCCCAGAAATGGATAACAGATTACCCAGATGCCTGGGCAAAAATTGTTGGGTTAGGCCTAGCCATGAAACAACCTCCAAGAACAGTGGAGTTAAAAACCTCAGCCTCCCCAATCAATGTCAAACAACATCCTCTGAGCAAAAAAGCTAAAGATGGTATAAGGCCCCATATTCAGAAATATCTGGCCTTAGGGTCCTAAGGCCCTGTCAATCGGCCTGGAACACTCCCCTGCTACCAGTAAAAAATCCAGGAACTGGGGACTATCCCCCGTTCAAGACCTAAGAGAGATCAACAACAGAGTGCAGGACATTCACCCCACGGTAAATAATTTGTACAATCTGCTTATCACTCTGAACCCTGAGTAGAAATGGTATGGACATAAAGATGCTATCTTTTGCATGCCTCTGCATAAAGACAGTCAGTTGTTGTTTGCTTTTGAGTGGGTAGACCCAGAAACCAGAACGTATGGTAAACTAACATGGACTAGACTCCCACAGGGGTTCAAAAACTCCCCCACTCTCTTTGATGAAGCCCTCCAAAGAGATGTCAAGAACTTCAGAACTATGCACCCCGAAGTCAACCAGCTTCAATACGTGGATGACCTGCTACTGCAGCCAACACCAAGGAAAACTGTGAGTCTGGGAACCAAGCACTATTATATAAGCTTGCTCAACTCGGGTATAGAGCTTCTTCCAAAAAACCCCAAATTTGCCAGCAAGAAGTAGTCTTCCTGGGCTATTCCCTTAGGGGTGGTCAACGATGGCTCACTGAGCCCAGAAAACAAACGGTTGTGCAGATAACCCCCTCCCCCCTCTAGCAGCAGACAACACAGAGAGTTTCTTGGGACTACTGGGTTTTGCAGGTTATGGATTCCTGTGTTTGCGTCCTTAACTTCTCCTTTATACCCGCTGTTAAAGGGAGATGCCCAATTCCAATGGGCCCCTGAGCACCAGCAAGCTTTTGATAACATCTTACGACACTGGCACTGAACTCCTCAACTTCACTGAGCCAAGCCTGCAATTTCAGAAAGCCCTACACTACGTTAAAAATGTACATCAATTCACACACCTTGGTCCAAAGAAACTGCAGGCATTCCTGAAGGATCAAGAACAGAGTTTTCCACTAACCGACTCACAGCGAAAGGACATAACTGAATGGGTAACAAAACCCTGTCCGTTCTGTCAATAGGTTAATGCTTACCCTTCCAAGCTTCCTGCAGGAAAGCACCTATGAGCAACCAGACCAGGACAATTCTGGGAAGTGGACATTACTGAAATTAAGCCAGCAAGGTATGGACTTCAATATCTCCTAGTGTTTGTAGATATATTTTCAGGATGGATTGAAGCCTTCCCCACAAAAAAAAGGCACAAATGGTGGTAAAAAATCCTGAAAGATATTTTTCCATGATACGGCCTACCTAAGGTAATAGGGTCTGATAATGGACCGGCGTTCATGGCCCAGGTAAGTAAGGGGTTAGCCAGGAACCTGGGGATAAATTGGAAGTTACATTGTGTTTATAGACCCCAGAGCTCAGGACAGGTTAAAAAAAAATTAATAGAACCATTAAAGAGACCTTAACGAAATTAAGCTTAGAGAGGGCATCAAAGATTGGACTATGCCCCTGCCTTATGCACTGTTTCATGCAAGAAATACTCCCTCTGTTTCTTTGTGTAACCTCACCTCCTATGAAATTCTCTATGGGGCCCCTTTTCCAGTAAGGACCTAACCCCAACTCTAAGACCTACCGATCCCTTCCACACCCCCTTGCTAGATAAACTTAAAGCTCTTGAAAGAACTCAGCGATACCTGTCAAAACAGCTGGCCACTGCCTACCAACCTGGTGAAGAGGAGACTCCACATCGATATCAAAAAATAGACTTCGTCTACATAAGATGACATCAGGTGTCATCCCTGGAACCCCGCTGGACAGGACCATACCAGGTGCTACTTATAAAACCTACAGTGGTAAAGGTAGACGGAATCACTTCCTGGATCCTAATTCTCATCTCAAGCCTGCGCCCTGTCCAGACTCTGGTTTGAAAGTGGAAAAGACTGGTAACCCTTTCAAATTGCATATTAGCCATGTGGATAAGGCTATAGACTCTCCCTTTGGCCACCACTAGTCCTAACCATCATCAGCCCATTCAGCAGCGATGGCTGATCACAAATCCTATTAGACAAGAAGTATGGTCTGTCTCACATACAGCCCCCTTAGGGACCTGGTGGCCATCTCTCCACCCAGATATATATCAGCTGGGTATACGTCTTTCCAATTGGGATATCTCTGATGAAGAGGATCCCACTAAAATTCCATTAAATTTCTTCCGTACCATAGATAATGGAAACAAACATTATGGATGTAGGGACACGCAAGCCTGATGCAGGTTGGTTAGCCTAGATTACTATGTTTGCCCTGTGGACTATCAAAGCCACAAAAAACCATGGCTGTGTGGGGGAAAAGCCGACTTCTTCCGTAAGTCATGGGGATGTGAGCATACAGGGGCTGCCTGGTGGAACCCAAACTCCTCATCAAATTCAGTTCACAGCATTGGCCATATTACCAATTAGACAACCAAAACCGATGGCCCCCAGAGGGGTCTCTAGATCCTCAAATTCTGTGTGACTTTTTCAACTTTGGCAAGTGCTCAAAAGGATGGAAGAAAATTCCCCTATGTGTAGGCCTTTTCCCTCCTTTGCTCACATCCTGAACTATGTTTCTCCAATAGATACTTCTGCTCCAGACTCTCTGCTGTCACTCTCACATCAACAACCTGATTTCTCCCCTCCAATTACTAGATCAAAAACCCAAACCTCCGCTGGTTTTCAGACCATTGCCCCCTTGCTGAGGTAGCAGGTACTGAGGTACCCTTCCACCCACTCACTCCTCTCTTCTCCTGTCAGTGCCCACACCGGGTACCAACAGGTCCTCTTACCAGCTAACCCAAAGCTCAAACCAGCTGAGGAGTGCCCTCAGACGCCTATCCAAGATGTAATGAAAATGGCCTTTAAAGTTGCTTTGTCATCACTAAAAACAGGTTACTAAGAATTTAAAGTCCCTCACAGACTTTTTGGGATACTCACTCCCGTCTTCCCATCTGCTCTACCTGTTCTACTGCTCAAGTTTTGTTGCCAGGAAAATCCCAAACCCTTTTCCCATTATTCTTTTATATCTCTTTTTCCTCTTTCTCAGAACCACAGAACTGCTCTCACCCCCTGCCTTCCCCATCTTCCCCTCTGTACCAGGCCCACAGAGAAATCTTAAATGGCCTTCTCCAGAAGTCTTCATCGTGGCTGACTTTAGGACTTTCAGCAACAAAGTCCCTATAAAAGAGTTCAGTGTAGATAAACTTCCTATTTTCGTGTTGCTCTGTTATACTTGGCCACTGGCTGGAAAAATCAGCACCTCTAAGCTAGACACCCCCTTACTAGTTTTTCACAAAATATGTTAACAAGGCCTCTGGCCTTGAGCTGAGGCTTCCAGAGATGGCTACATTTCCAAGATAAAGAAGTTACCAACTGGGCTCCATGGTAACAGCTGGCAGGGAGAAAATAAAAGAGAAGAAAAAAGCTCTTCCCCTCCCAGGTGTCCTTAAAAAGTCATCTTTCCCAGAGAAGAGGGAAAAAAAACAGAACCAAAAACTGCTTTTTGTGAACTTCTGCAGACTGTGAATTTCTGAGTCCCTTCCCTTACATGTTGGGTACAAAATTCTGAAACTACCTAAACTTGGGATTCAGGGGATTAATTGATTACAACAGAAGCAATGCCCTCTATATCCGATTGCAACCAAATAGGACTGTTTCCCTGTCTTCGGTGCTGTCTTAGGTGCCTTGCCTTGTCCATACCTACAACAGTATAATTCTATAAACTTAATCATTGTTTATTCATAAAATTATCAACAGATGTGATTGATTATGTAATGGTGCAGATGTTTCCCCGAGTGCTCTATCATGAGGCAGGATCATTTAAATTTCAAATAGGGGGGCATACAACCCGGATCCGCTGGCAACCTGTATCCTTCACTTTAGCCATCCTATGAGGAATAGTAGTTCCTGCAGAGGTGGGCACAGGAACCACTGCCCTAATCCATGGGACACAACAAATGACCCAATTAGAAGCAGCAATAGACCAAAACTTAAAGATATTAAAAAACAACCATCGCAGCTTTACAAGAATATTTAACCTCTCTCTCTTAAGTTGTTTTACAGAACAGGCGAGGGTTTGACTTCCTCTTCATGAGAGAAGGGGCCTTTGTCCTGCATTGAGGGAAGAATGTTGTTATTATGCCTACCATACTGGAGTTGTAAAAGAATCTATGATTAAATTAAGAAGACGCATTGAAGAGCATCAACAAGAGAGAGAGGCCCAAAAAGGGTGGTTTGAGTCTTGGTTCACAGAGTCCCCCTGGTTAACTACGCTTTTATCAGCCCTGGCCGGTCCATTAATAATCCTCACATTATTGCTAACTGTAGGACCCTTTTTGCTCAACCTTGTAGTTTCCTTTCTCCAAGCTCAAATTGGACAAGTTAAACTTATGGTAATCAGAAATCAATATACCACACTAGCAGACATAAAATGTGACATCCCCAATGATCACTATTATGATTTAATATAACCAAAAGAAAGTGGGGAATGAAAGGTAAATAAAATAGGTAATTGTCACTTCCAGTTTTACAGTATGCTTAACAAAACACTGTTGATATCTTGAGAACTGTTTGCTAATCTTGTTCCCTGAATGTGCTGTACCAACTGCAAAACTGCAGAATGTACTCCCTCACCCATTTGCACGTAAACTGCCCACTCGCCCTGACACATCAATAATCTTCCCTCCCTGCCCTCTCCAAGGAAAGTATATAAGCTCTGCTTAAGCTGTTCTCAGGGCTCTCTGCTCTATTCAAGGGAGCTCTGAGCCCCAGCATGCTGGACCCCCATAAACTTTTGGCTGTTGCATTAGACAGCCCCTGGTAGTCTCTTCCTCCGATGCTCGCCTGACATTTACATTGGTAAAATAATAAGTGTGACCATTGCTTCTGTGTCCAAATGTACAAATTAATATTGGGGGTACAAATAGGTGTACCCTGTGATATGAATATAGAGATAATGCATGAATAGACAATACTGTGAATAAATAATATAATGGGTTCCAAATTTAATAATGGATTCAATTGATATCTGAAAATATACAGGAAATCTTATATTGATACACATACATTCATTCCAACCAGTTATACATCTAAACGTTATATTAGGATCATGGTTTATCATGAAGAGTGTGTGAGTTTTGCTTCAAAACTGATTATGGAAGTTGAAAATAATGTGTTTGGAAAGAAATATCATGAAAAGACCAGACATGAAACCTGGAGGAATCCATGTGTTCTGAAGCAGGAAGTTAATGAAAGTGAAACAAATGCCTATAAGTTTGCTAACTTGTGGATGAAATATATATCCTATGATGTGCATAAATTGAAGAAATAGTAATGTACCAGTGTTGAATAAAAATGAACGTCAAAATACACATCATGTCCCATAGTAATCTACTTGCATTGATGTTAAACTGGGTCAGTTACTGTACAAATATTAGTATTTGTATGCAACATTAACTGAAGTTAGTTTTCAATACTGGAAACAAATATGTATTTCAGGTGGATGAATATTTCTGAGAATAATCTTGTGAATACTTGATTATAAATCCATATACATGAACATGAATGAATTTAGGGAGTGTATATAAGACACATATTTTTCATATTTTGAAAAATATGGAGAATATATATATATATATATATATATATATATATATATATATATATATATACAAAAAATACACACACAGAGACATTAAATTACCAATATATATGCCAATCGAAATTTATCATGAAATATATATCATCCACAGATGCAAAAATATTTCTTTTACTGAACATAAATTTACGTTTAATGTTGTTCAACTAGGAAGCTCACCCATAGGTTTAATTTTAAGATCCAACAGGGTTTAGGAGGAGTGATCTTTTCTCATAATTTGTATCTGCCAAGTCAGCCACCTCACAAGAATGTACATGTGATACCAGGTAGGATTCTATATGTGCATATAAAAATACATGTTCTGAATAGGCTACAGAGAAAGGGAGACAGGAATTTATATATTTATTATCTTTAAAAACACAACGAGAACTATTTCAGTTAAAAATTAACTAGATTTAAAACACGTACCCTTCATAATGCAAATGGCAAGTCCAACTATACACCATGCCTCCTTTGAACTGCTTGAATTTCTATTCTGTTTGGGTTAGTTTTCTCCATCATATTAGGATTAGCAGTCAGAGTCTAGTAGTTTATGAGTTAGTGTAAGGGATTAAGTATTTCGAATGGAAAATTGGAAAATGAATCCAATGTGTATGCATATATGTGCTACACAAAAATCTTCCCACTCTCATCCACAACAATGCCTATACATTAACTTCGCCCCAAGTAAGACACAATTAGAGGAGAAGAGTTAGAAAATCTGTGAATGCATATGTGGAATGGAATATACTCAAGAGTTCACAACCTTGGAAGTGGTAGAGCAGTTTCCAAAAGTAAGGCACATGGTAAACACTCCACAAACATGGAGCTCTGCTGGCCTAAAGACTTCTTGATAAACTGCCTCTGAGGTTGGGCACTTGTAATATATGATGTTGTGAGTAGCTTTAGCTTACTTTCTAGTGAGACCATCAAAGCTGGGTCTGCATCTATGTGACCTGGAGGACATTGTTTCTAATTTTCCAATGAACATGAGGCAGCAGTGCGAATACTCTCTTTGCAGTTAAACTATGGCCACTGGGAGCTAAGTGACTCACCGTGTGAACTGTGAAGCCATTTGGTCCTCCTCCACTTTTTCGTGGTGGTTCTTGCTGCTCCACTGGGACTTTGGTATTTTCTTCATGAAATACAAGGAGATCAACTGGGACACAGTGCTGGAGGTAGTTCTGTCACGTGTGGAGGTCACGGTCTGCATGTGAATGCACCAACCAGGATTCTATCCCACATGGGTTGCCCCTTTGTCCATAGCAGCCTGATTCTGAACATTGCCTTGAAATCTCCCTATATAAAAAGATGCCTTTACATGGAAGGTTCTGCTGGCTGTACCATGTCAGTCACAAGCCATTTGGAAGCCAATGGCAGATCCACATTCTACCATGCGGCCAGCGCAATGGTTTCATTAATGAGGTTCTTGGCATAAAAGTTAGCTAGTGAGATCGAAATAAACACACAGACTCAGTTACCTTTTTCTCTGACCAGGTCCGAGACGGCTCCCCTCTCTGGTTCCTTCCTCTAACCGCCCGGCAGGGCAGCAAGGATTACTCAGGGCTAACAGGAGAGAGAGAGAGCGAGCACGCCAGGGAGTAGCCTTTTATTGGGGAGCAAGAAATTCAGGGGAGAATTCCATCCAATGAAGGTTGAAGGGGGGGCCGCACTCCAAGGTCAGGGTCAGTGATTGGGCCTCCGGGGTCAGTGGTCAGTTACACCCCCACACGGACAGGTTCTCTCATCAGGAGAGGGCGGGGAAAGCTCCGACACAGCCAGAGCGCCTCAGACCCTAACCGGGAGTCACCCAGTCACGTGTGAGAATGGCTCCCGACATATTCCCCCTTTCTTTTCGCAAAAATGAGGCGGGGGTTCACTCTTCGGAGTTTCTGCATTCTTGTTCTGAAGACTCGCCATCCTACAATTACAACGCAATAAAGAATTAGCAGCAAAGAGAATAATCCAATAATGTACCAGGCCGAGTGTTTAAGAATATTTCCAGGGTTGAATCCATTTAACTCCTTCAATATTTGGTTAGCCAAAGAAGAAGGATCTGAAAAATCAGCACTATTATTTTGAATGTCTTGGATATGGTGATGAAGTTCCAGAATATCCAAGCTATTATTACTATTTTGCCAAATACCTAACAAATGGTTTTTAACCTTCTCCCAATCCCAGAGAGAAGCATTGTACTTGGCAGCTGTAACACACACATACTTATAATTAGCATGGCATTTAAGCCTTTCTTTAAATTTTAAGGCTGAAAGTTCATTACCTATGTCAATAACAGTTGCCTCTAAGGCGTTCAATTTAGTTTCAATCTTTTCATCAATATTTACTTGATTACGCAGAGCCTTGGAAGTATTTTGAGCTAAATTATTAAGAAATTTTGCATGCTGAATATTTTGAGACAATGTCAGAGACGCAGAGACAGTTGATGCAATAAAAGAGACTAGCGCCAAAACACCAACAATTATAACTCCAATAGCACGTTTAGGTCTTCCCAGCTGGACATGAATTTGCTGTAAGACTTGTAAACCAGCATCAGCATACCATGGCTCTGAAATATTAGCAGGTAATAAAACAAAAGAGGGCTGATGAAGTATCAGCACTCCTTTTCCTCCATTATACCTAGTAATACAATTGGTTAGGTTACATTTTTTACAAGTAACAATATATCTGTCATCTATCCATTTAACTTTTACATTTCCAATAATTAAAACATAAGGAGATTGGACACAAGCTCGTAAGCCATAGCAAGATCCCTCTTTACAGTTCTTGCCAATAAATCTTGGTAAGGGTTTGTCTGTAAAATGTAAGAATTCTGAGGCAGCAATTAAATGCCAAATATCTTTTTGAACACCACCTTTACTATAAGTCAAAATATTACTAACAAATCCTGCAGGTGTCATAGCAGAATTTCTTCGTAATTGTCTCTTATCAATTTTTGGAGACCAGTCTAAAATATACCCACTATCTTTAGACACCTTATGTTGTACAGGAAAGGGATTTATACAATCCATCCATTTAGGAATGGTGCCAATCTCAATTGTAGAACTATTTGGACAGTGGTGTATCTGTGGAGGTTTTGCAGAAATGACTGGCTTATTATGGGAAAGTCCCATCTTAATTACTGACCTAGTATTAGGTTTTAAATCTCCATAAATAGAATTATTTGTCAGTCTAGGTCTACCAATCGCTGTTTTTTCTTCGAATGATACTTTCAGACAGCCAGCAAGTTTATCGTGGGACCAACACAAGGGTAATTGGGCACTATAGCCAGAATAATTAAATCTAGTCAAATGATTGGGAGTAATATGAGTATCTGTAAATCCTCCCATCATGAATGAGTCATTAGTAAATACTGGAATAGATTCTCCAGTCCACACAGCTGGGTGTACCAGGGGTGGATCTGCGAAATATGTCCAGTAAGTGTCTACTTGATCCCCTTTACCTGACAGCCCAGTAGGGCAATTACTGTTGCTACCATCATCATTGGGGTCCTGTTTTCTCCTAGGTCTCAAAGTATTCGGGAAGCCTAGGTTGTTAGCTTCTTTACGTCTTTCCATGAAATCAGCTTTTCGGCTGGGTCAATCTGGTCTTTCTTCATCCTTTTCCGATATCTCCTCCTTCTGGATGGGGGCTCCTCTGGGTCGATCCTCAGTCACTTGAATCTGGGTTCTATCTCTTCCATGTCTGATAGTACGTTCAGGCACCCAAATAGGACGAGAAGAATTTTCTGGGAAAATACAAGCATGCCCTCTGCCCCATATAAGCACCGGGTCTGGGCCCTTCCACTGACCGGTTTGTAAATCTTTCCACAAAACTCTGCCTAAAGGGCCTGTTACTGAGGGAGACATTTGTCTCTCAGCAGCAGTGTGACCTTCTGCGTCACAGTTTAAAAAATTTAAAAGAAACAATGCATGATTAAGGCTATTTTGGGGAGTCATAAGCCTATCCCCCCTTTTTAATTTTTGTAATTGAAGTTTAATAGATAAATGAGCTCGTTCTACAATGGCTTGACCTTGGGGGTTATAAGGAATTTCTGTTTTATGATTAATTTTAAACTCTTGACAAAATTGTTGAAAAGAAGAGCTCACATAAGCTGGAGCATTATCTGTTTTAATCTGCATAGGGCATCCTAAAACAGAAAAAGCTGCTAGGCAATGAGAAATTACATTTTGAGAATTTTTCTTAGTACGTACTGTGGCAAAAATAAATCTAGAATAAGTGTCCACTATGACATGTACATAACACTGCTTACCAAATTGAGGAATATGAGTTACATCCATTTGCCAGATTTGATTTGGTTTTAATCCACGGGGATTTACCCCTGATGGCAGAGATGGAGTGTGAATAACACACTTAGGGCATTGGCTTACAATCTGACGAGCTTGTTCTCTAGTAATATTAATTTTTTTACGTAAGCTAGAAGCATTTTGATGATGTAAGGAATGGGAAGCTAGTGCACAGTCATATGAAGACATCTGTTGACAAAAAGCTACGAGTCTGTCAATTTTGTTATTAGCTGAAGCTAAAGGTCCTGGAAGATTAGTATGAGCTCGTATATGTCCTATGAAACATGGATATTTTCGCATTAGCACTGCCTTTTGTAAATTATGAAATAATTTAAATAACTCTTGTGATGAAGTATACCCAATAACTGAAGTTTCAATATTTTTAGTAACTCCGACTGCATATAAGCTGTCAGAATAAATATTAATAGGCTCATTTGTAAAGTAATTTAAGGCACAAATCAGAGCTTGAAGCTCTGCTCTTTGGGCAGAAGTATAAGAAGTTTGTATTACCTCTGTGTGAACACGACTATAAAATCCTGCTTTACCTGAACTTGATCCATCAGTGAACACTGATACGGCTTCATCTATAGGATGGGCACGAACAATCTTTGGAAAAATAAGTGACGTTAATGATGCAAATTGTATAATCTTATCACGAGGATAGTGACTATCTATCTGGCCAGGAAAATCAGCAAAAGCTATTTGCCATGGGCTAGAGGTTTGAAAAAGCCAATTAATCTGTTGAACAGAAAATGGAATAATTATGATATCAGGTTTAGATCCAATTAATTGTAAAATCCTAGTTCTACCCTTAATTACTAATTGAGCTATAGAATCATGAAAAGGAATTAATGTTTTTTGAGGGGAGTGGGATAAATAAATCCACTCAATAACTCCTAATTTTTGCCATATGGCTCCTGTTGGTGTATCTTCAGTTGGAAATATTAATAAATACACCATTTCCTTAGGATCAACTCTAGTAAGCTGTGCATTTTTAATTGCATTTTCAACTTTCCTTAAAGCTGTTTTAGCCTCTAAAATTAGCTGACGTGGAGAGGTTAGAGAGGGATTTCCTTGTAATATCTGAAATAAAGGACTTAACTCAGAAGTAGTTAGTTTTAAGGATGGCCTCAGCCAATTAATATCTCCTAATAGCTTTTGAAAATCACTAAGGGTATGTAACTCCTTAATTTTTATCTGAAGATTTTGAGGACGGATTGTTCGTCCTTGAATTATCTGACCTAGATATTGAAAAGGAGACACTTTTTGAATTTTTTGAGGAGCTATGCATAAACCCATTGCTGTAAGCGAAGTCTCTAACTGAGTAAAAATTTTTGAAAGTACCTCTGGATTAGCATGAGCCAATAATATATCATCCATAAAATGAATAATATATGCATCAGGAAAGCTACTTTTTATGGGATCTATCGCCTGGTCTACGTATTTTTGGCACAGAGTAGGACTATTACGCATTCCCTGTGGGAGTACTTTCCAGCAATATCTTTTAACAGGTTCCTTAAAATTAATTGTTGGGACAGTGAAAGCAAATCTCTCACAATCTCCAGGATGTAACCTTATAGAGAAAAAACAGTCTTTTAAATCTATTACCATCAAGCTATAATCTAAAGGAATGGCTGTCGGGGAGGTAAGTCCTGGCTGTAAGGATCCCATAGGCTGAATTGCATGATTTATTGCCCTTAAATCCTGTAGCAATCTCCAATTTCCTGACTTTTTCTTAATAACAAAAATAGGTGTGTTCCAAGGACTAAGCGTTGGTTCTATATGACCAGCCTGAATTTGTTCCTCAACTAACCTATGAATTATTTTAAGCTTTTCCCATGAGATGGGCCACTGAGAAATCCATATAGGCTCCTCTGTGAGACAAGTGATTTTTTCAGCTGTCTTAGGGATCGGGGAAGTACTCAGGGCCCCTAATAAAAATTTTGGCTTGGAGCATTTACTAATCTTTGTCGTGGAGACTGGTTTGTAAACAGGTACTCTTCCTGAAGGGTCTCCTTATCATCTCCAGGAAAATACCTTTGACTAACTTCCTCAACTGATCTCATAGAGTTAGGAGTAACTAATAATAATCCCATTTTGGCTAAAATATCTCTCCCCCATAGATTAGCTGGTAAAGGTTCTGTGCTGTCGCCATTTTGAAATTGGGCTTTTAAGTCACGTGGCTGAGAAGAACTCTGAGCCCCTCTAGGAACCTCTTCCACATTTTTCTCTCCAGGAAGATCATCTCCCTCCCTTGGAGGGCTCTCTAGGACCTCGGAGGTATCTCCTTTCTGATATTGCTCTCCATAATCTCCCTGTGGAGTAGCCTGATTTTGTAAATTTAAATTTACATTTTTAACTTTGGACCTGGCCCCTAGCGCTTTTGTTTTTACGCGGCTTAAAGGAAAAGGAATTAACTTAGCCTCAGGCGGATTTTCCATTTGAATAGACTTGATAGCCCTTTGAATGCCTTTTAGCAGGTCCTCAGGGGGCCACAAATTCTGGCCCATATATTTAAAAAGACAAACTTCCAAAGCTGTCCAGATTCTCTGAATATTATCTATGCCTCCAGGTAATTCATTAGAAAGACAGACCTTTTGTAACTTTCTTCCTAATTTCTCCCAAGTAAGTAAATTTGGAGATTCTTGTTCACAAAACCAAGGACAATATTTACCTACAATCTCTAAGAATTGTAATAACTGAGCTTTCTTTATCTGTTTTCCTTTCTGATTAATTATACTGTCTAAAATAGTTACATTTCCTTATAGGTAGAAGTTGAATTTTTTATTTTAATTAATTTAACGTCTCTTTCCTTCAATATCTTAAGGTACTTTTGTGACCCAAATTGTCACCACTTCCTTTTGTGACCCAAATTGTCACCACTTCCTTTACCTTTACTTTTTTCTTTATCTTTATAGCGCGCGCTCCCACTCAATCTAGCTAATCTAGAATGCCCCCCTCGTGGGCGCCAATTCTACCATGCGGCCAGCGCAATGGTTTCATTAATGAGGTTCTTGGCATAAAAGTTAGCTAGTGAGATCGAAATAAACACACAGACTCAGTTACCTTTTTCTCTGACCAGGTCCGAGACGGCTCCCCTCTCTGGTTCCTTCGTCTAACCGCCCGGCAGGGCAGCAAGGATTACTCAGGGCTAACAGGAGAGAGAGAGAGAGCGAGCACGCCAGGGAGTAGCCTTTTATTGGGGAGCAAGAAATTCAGGGGAGAATTCCATCCAATGAAGGTTGAAGGGGGGGCCGCACTCCAAGGTCAGGGTCAGTGATTGGGCCTCCGGGGTCAGTGGTCAGTTACACCCCCACACGGACAGGTTCTCTCATCAGGAGAGGGCCGGGAAAGCTCTGACACAGCCAGAGCGCCTCAGACCCTAACCGGGAGTCACCCAGTCACGTGTGAGAATGGCTCCCAACACCACATGGCCCCACCACACATGTCTTATCACACACCTTCACACCACTGCTCTAGGCCCACTAATTTGCAGGCTTCAACTTACTGGCATCTCTGTTCTACACAATTTTCATGAAACCCAGTCAGTCAAGGCACTGTCTGATACACTCATGATCAGCAATAGGACATCCAAAGATTCTCCAGTGCCACCTGGTCATGGGAATTTCAAAAATTTCATGGTGTTTATCTAGCCATTTTTCGAGGATGAAGTTGGAGGAACTGTGGGTTTCAAAAACCATTAAATGTTGAGGAAGCTCATTTCAATGAAACTCTGGAGAACTCTCATAGGCAAGGCTTCCCAAAGAGTGGACAAAAGGTCACATGAAGCCAGTCCAATTGAAGTCTACAATGTGAGGTACATGTGTGTTTTGACTCTCAACTATGGCTGCCCAGACTTTAAGAAGAAAATCATGGATTATCTTGGCTGAGATCCCCAGTGCTCTGTGGCCTTGATCTAAGTTTATAAGGGCTACTCTCATGCGTTGCCTCCTAAAATCCCAACAAAACTCATGGCAATACTTCTCTGAGGTCAGTTCCAGAACTCAGTCTCTATGGGGATTCACACCAGAGTTCAAGCCCAGGTGGACCCAGTGATTTCTTCCAATCGCCACACAAATGACCAAAATTTAAACCAAAACACTCCCATATGGCCCTCATCTTTTCCACATAGACACTCATCATAACCTCTAGCTGGAGGTTTCTTTGAGGGGCGCTGGACAAGACAGTGTCCAAAATAAGCTCCCTTGCCCATCATTTGCCTAAAGTCAGGGTGGCCTGGAAACCCTTCCTGTGAACCAGGAGTGATCAAATAGGCCTACCATTATTACTGTTCCACTTCTCCAATTTGAGGCCTACTGACTCTGGGGTTTAGATTCTTTATGTGGATAGGGGTCATGAGAAAACCCAAGCACCAATGGGCTAGACTCTGAAGGGCTTTGAAAAACTCATTTGAGGGGCTGGGGATGTGGCTCAAGTGGTAGCGCGCTCACCTGGCATGCGTGCGGCCCGGGTTCGATCCTCAGCACCACATTCAAAGCAAAGATGTGTGTCCGCCAATAACTAAAAAATAAATATTAAAATTCTCTCTCTCTCTCTCCCTCTCTCACTCTCTCCTTAAAAAAAAAAAAAAAAAAACTCATTTGACCCAAAGGATTCCTATTCTCACCTTATGGAGGTCAGGAAACTTACAGAGGAAGGCGAGAGACTTCATCCATAATGAATGCTCTTTTGGCCATTTTGGTTTTGGATGCACACATGGCATCTTTCTTTAGATCCATCAGGTGCTGAGAATCTAAGCCACAGCCTCACACAGGGCCAACAGGCTGATTCAGACACATCCCTTTCGAAATCAATTACTCAAAGAGGGACAGGTGATGCCCATTCATTTACATTAGAGAACTGTTTTATTCAGGCTTCACAACGGGGTGGCCTTAGGCAAAGACCTTCCTGACATTCAGTGCTATAGAACAATAGGTAAGCAAAAGTCCCAAAGCAGGGTTTCTCCACTGAGACTTTCCTGGTAACACTGATATCCCATTTTTCTGAGATTCTCGCCATTCCCTTCAGCTATCCAGTACATGGCCAAGTCACAGAGCTTGGAGGTGGTACCTAAATTGGTCACAAAATCATGAGCCTATTCTGGAGAGTGGCCAGAATTCAGGAAGAAAACAGGAACTTAGGAAGATTGCAGGTCTTGCCCACAAATAAGGCAATCCTCTGTCCTTTTATAAATTGGGCAGCATGAATGTTGGGAAGCTTTCTCCTAGACAGGGCACATCCATTGATGCATTTTCTTTTGTAATGTCTACACCCACGGACACAGTGGGATACACAGACATAGAAACACTTGCCTTGTCAAATGACTTAATAGAAACAGTCCACTCCAAACCAAACAAACCAACTTTCCTACCTATTCTCAGAAAATGAGACAAAACCACAAACCCACACTCATTCCCACAAATGCACCTCCTTCCCCCAAGAAGGTCTGTTACTAATTGGAGTGTCCTCTGCCTGGTGAGCCATTCTTTGTTCACCCGAAATGGCCTGTCTGTTCTCAAATCTGGACTCCTTGGCCCACTCTGTGAAGTTGTCAGGAGCCAGCTTTGAGCCGCCACTACCTGCTTTCTCAGGAAAGACACCTCTTCAGATTTTTTCTGGCATTTTGGCCATCTTTACATCTGTAGGTACCAAGAAAGACTGACTCTTTCCATGATAAATCCAAAGAAGTGAGTTCTCTGTGACTGTTACTGGGCCTGGCCCTGGGTGCCTGGTTTCCGGGATCCCAAGTTCAGAGAGTTCCATCACAAAGAAGTGAGGTAAGTCACTTCCTTCATGAACTGAATGAGCTCACAGCCTTGGCAAACACTTTGTCCTAACAGTTTCTTCCTAGGGTCCCATGAGATGGAGGCTGCCCCTACTTCCTGTGACACTTTCACAAGTTAGAATGGTATATCAACCATAGCTACTGGGGGAGAGATCTCCACCCAGGCTTGGTTTGGTCCATTTTGTCTACATTAAAATGTGAGAGGCTTATTCAGACACATCTCATCATCCTGACCAGGTTGTTTGCCATGGAAAATGACTTTTGCTCTCTCAGGTCCTTCATAGCATTCTATATCTTCTTCAGGGATAATTTCTGCATGGATCTTTGAGATTCTCAGCAGGTGGAGGATCCCCTATATTCCTGTATTGTAAGACCAACTCTATCCCTGCACTGCTGTAAAGTTAGATTGAGGGAACAGTGTATGGTTAGTGTTAATATCATGTTCTATTTGGGTTAGGAATCATTCTGCTGGATGAATAATGGTATTGGGAACCTGAGATATTTACAAGAATATATAGGTGAAATATAAGTATGGAAACAGAAATCTAGGGAAGACTTGAAGCCAAGTAGGACATTGGGCCCTTGAATAGCATACTTTGCTTTGAATTATATTCTGCACAGATGTCTCAGATAAATCAATATACAAAGAATTAGGATCTTATACACTGGATGATTGAATAACATACAGAATATCCAATAAAAAAGGGATAGTCTGTAGGATTAGCAAGATAGTCAGTAGGTTTAGAAAGAAGAGTGAATATAGGATTTGTACCAAAAGTTCTTTACAAATAAGGTTTCGGGTAGAGAGTGAATGTAAATGTCAGCACATGTGAAGAGTCAGTCACAATGATGAATTGGGGAAAATATGTAGGAAAGCAGATATAAATAGAGACATTAGGAAGTCAGTAAAATTATAAAGTGTGTAATTTGTTTAGACATTTTTAACGGTTTGAGTCTGAATACATAATCTTAGGCAGAAACTAATATGTTGTCACAAATTGGATTGACTTTTGAGAGCATTAGGTAACCAGGACATGGATGTTTTTATTAATCCATGCTCACTTTTTATTTAGGCTTTGGTAAAATCATAAGTGTGACCTTTGCATTTTGTGTCCAGAATATTATTGTGATAAAATGTATATGTAGATCAGGTGACATGAGTATTTCTTCCACCATTTCTGTAGCAATATTTTGTAGACGTATAAATTACTATTGAGGGTACAAATAGGTGTACCCTGTGTCTATGAATATGCAGATAATGCATGAATAAACCATACTGTGTGTAAATAATATAAGTGGTTCCACTTTAAATAATGGATTGAATTGATATCTCAAAATATAAAAGAAATCTCATATTGATATACAATCATTCACTGCAACCAGTTATACATCTAATGGTAATATTATGGTTGTGGTTTATCCTGAAAGGTGTGCGAGTTTTGTTTCAAAAGTGATTATGGAAATCAAAAATATTGTGTTTGGAAAGAAGTCTCATGAAAATAATAGTCAAGAAACCTGTAAAAATACATGTGTTCTCAAGCAGGAAGTGATTGAACATTATATATCATACTATATATAATGCGCATAAATTGCAGAAATAGTAATGTACCAGTGTTGAATAAAAATGAACATCAAAATACACATCATGTCCCATAAAAATCTACTTGCATTGATGTTAATCTGGGTCAGTTACTGTAGAAATATTAGGATTTTTATGCACCATTCACTGAAGTTACTTTTCAGTACTAGGAAAAAAATATGTATTTAAGTTGGATGAATATTTCTGAGAATAATCTTGTGAAAATTTGATTATAAATCACAAAACATTATAAACACAAAAGTCACATGGACATTAAAATGTAGCAATATATATGCCAATTTAAATCCATCTTGAAATATATATCATCCACTGATCCAAAACTATTTATTTAATGAACTTGGATTTATGTATAATGTTGTTCAGCTAGGAAGCTGCCCCATAGATTGAATTTTCTGTTCCAACAGTGTTTAGGAGGAGTGATCTCCTAAATGTGTATGCAAATATGTGCTACACAAAAATCTTCCCACTCTCATCCAGAACAATGCCTTGATATTACCTTCACCCCAAGTAAGACACAGTTGGAGGACAAGAGTTAGAAAATCTGTGAATACATATCTGGAATGTAAAATGGTCAGGAGTTCACAACCCTGCAGGTTGTAGAGGAGTTTCCACAAGTAAAGGACAGGCTTGATAGACCCAACCTGATCTTTTATTAGAATTGGGAGCCATCTTGACAAAAAGCCGTGAAAAGATAATTTGGGCTTTACTATAAATTACTGCAAATTCTGAACCTGCTTTGAATGCCTGCCCGTGCCTTGAACTCATCCACGCCTGGCTCTCTGACCAGATAACAGTGCTCTCTGAAACATTAGTGACACCTAATAAATATTGGCCTTCCCAGGCCAGACAACAACCCTCTCTGAGTCTCTAATGGTCCTCATAATTTCTGATGTTGGGGCCAGCAAAAAAAATGTAAACTACCATTAGTGTGATGCTTTCAAAGTTCTGTTATCTGTAACCCCCTTTTTGTGTAACTTTCTGGGCTTTATAGCTGGGTTGTAGGAAAGGTGGTGTTGCTGTCTTGTTCCCGCCATTTTGGGAGGGAGAGGCAGCCTGGCCGGTTTTAATAATAAGCTTGCCTTAATTTGATTTTAATTGGAGTCAGTGGTCTTTTCTTGCATCCTAGTCCAACATTTTGGAGTTTCCCAGTGAGATGACCCTGCCCGACCAGATCACAAGACCAGACTGCTGAAAATTCTGAAGCTGGCCTTCCCTCCAGGGCTACGGGCTGGGGAGCCACTTTAGGGGGTGCACAACTTGAGAAGTTCCAAGGCCTTGGAGTGAGCTGTCGGTCTGGGGAGCACTGCAGTGAACCACCGCACTGAAACTATTAGCAAGCACCTGGAGGAGGAGGCCTCCATAGGTAAGTGGCACCTTGATAACATCTTATATCTGGTTAAGGGAGATCTCTTCTAATGACAGAGAGGTGGCCTGGGGAGGCTCACATACACTCCTGTCGAGGACAGTAATGAGAATCATTCTGTCCTCTGTTCCGTTCTGTAGGGAATTCCTCTGGAAGGTTAGAGAGGTGCCGAGGGACACGCACGCACTCCTACCCCAAAGCTGCTTTAGCAACACGTTGAATTGCTCCTCTGTTTTTCTGTTTTGGCACCGGGATTCTGTTTTTTTTTTTTTTTTTTTTTTTTGTGTGTGTGTGTGTGTGTGTGTTTTCTTCTGTATTCTATATGTTTTTTGTTTGTTTGTTTTTGTGCGTTTTGTTTTGTGATTTCTGTGATAAAATCTTAAGGATATTGAACGTGAAAATGGGTAACAAAGCAAGTAAGCCTGACACCCCTTTGGACTGTGTTTTAAGGAACTTTGATGAACTTTACCACCATTTGTTAAGCAGAATGAGAGAAGCCCCTAGCTGGCTGCCTGGAGCACACCCAGTGCAGATGGCAATGCCTGCTGGGGAATGAAGAACTGAGTATCTCCCAGCATCTGCTGAAGCCCTGTTGCTTCAGGGAATTCCCTCCTTTGTTCCCTCCACTGTAAGGATAATGCCACCTCTGTCTTCTTAAAAAAAGAGAAAAAAAAAGGGGACACTAAATGCAGTAAAGTCGCCATGGAGACACTTTATTTTGCATTTCAGGTTGCTCCTCTGTGAAAACATTTGGTCCCCTTGTGGGGACATCTGTGGTGCCACTGGGGAAGGAGATTTTTCTATTTGCTCTGTTTTAAAGGGTTCTGTCTGTCAGCCATTGTCTGGAGTTTATTTCTGTCTGTCTTGTGCCTTTTTTCTGGCCCTTTAAGACATGTGCAATAATGTGTTAATATTATAAATTGTTTCTTGGAAATGATCTTAGCTGAATGTGTGTCTAAATGATGATGTTTCATTGTACCAATCTGGTATCTGAATGGGTTTTTGAAGCATTCCACAATCTTGCAGTTAAAAGTCGGGTTTAGGTAATTGTTTAGTTTATGATTTCAGATAATTCAGGCCAGAGAACTTAAATACTTATGATGGAAAACTAAAGAACTCTACTTCCAAGTTGTCAAGTAACTTCCCAATCATTCAGTCTTTTTTTTCACCAATTTTAAATTAGGTAGCCTGGGAAAATGTCACTGTGTGTACCAGTGCATTAATTTGGACAAGGATACTAAATCGTAGTATGATATCTGTTGACAAAACAACTTGTAAAGATATAAAATTTTGTGAATTGTATCTTAAGCTTGTATCATAATTTTCAACATCCTAACCTGAAAATTATGGTTAAAATACCTTAGGCCTAAGGTTTCTGCTCAGAATAGCCATTTTTCCTGCTTCTTCCAGACCTTAGCCAGGACTTATTTTGAAATGCAAATGAAAGAAGTCTGAAAGCTTAGTAGGAGACTTATTTGAGGCCTAAGGAAAAAAAAAAGGTAAATTGTATGGTATTTACTAATTACTGGCCAGTCATTTTTTCTAGGACTCATAATTTTTTCCTTAGATTCTTTATTTATTTTTTGAGCTCATGATTTTGCTCCTACAGACCTAGGTTAATGTTTTTCTGATCAGTAATATCTGACCAACTGTGGAATTTTTAAATAATTTCAATGGAGATTTCACCTGTGAAAAGCTACAAGGCCTTCACTTTTATTATGTGTGCACAATTTGTTATGTGTTGTATGTCTATATATATATATACATATGTCCGTATATCATATATATGATACACAAATTAACATATATAAGGAGCACTCATATTAAAAAGCACTCATAAAAACAATTTTAAACAGTGGATCCAAAGATCTTTAATTCACGTGATTTAAATGTTTCAATTTAAATTGGGTAAACAGATAAATATAAATGTCTTTAAATTTAAGCTTACAAGTTTTTCTAGGTGTTCAAAAATCTAATAAAGTATTAATGTCTACAAAAGGTCTAATATGCCTTTGTTCCAGGACTTTTCATTCAATCAAAAAAATGGTTTACACTGTTGAAAACATTTGTCTAATATTTTGATAAATAAGTAAAGTAAATTTGATATGGGATTACTCATTCATTAGTACTTTTGTTTGATATCTGATTGATATACTAAGGTCTGTATAAGTTTGTACTAAAGACTCTATAAGATTGTAAAAATCAATCACGTGTTAAAGAGACAAAAATTTCTTAAACATAAGTTTACCCATAACATTTAGTTTATTAAGATTTAAATTTTCTAGAGCAAGCAACCATAAAAATTAAACAACTGTTTAAATAAAAACTGTTATTTTAGGGCACTGTGCTGCCATTTCTTTAAAAGCTAAACTTGGTTAATGTAGAAACATCAATGTAATTGTGATGCTATTAATGTGCTCATATCTTCCAGTTATACAACTCTATAAGGTAGAAACTTTAAAAGAGCATTATATCAAGCAGGTGTTCTGAAGTTGTATGGTAAATAAAATATATTTTGGGGATTTATTTACCTGTTATCAATAATATATGTAAAGTTTTATGTTACTTTTTACATTGTGGAACAATTTAAATGTATTTTTAAGTTTATGAGACCCTAATCTATGTAAAGGTTAAAATCTTTCAGCCGTACTTTAATTCATGTTTTAAATGTGATATCATATGGTGTGAGCTAATGTTCATGCAACCTCAAACAATTTATGTAAACTTTGTAAAATGATATTTAAAAAACAAAGATCAGCTTTAGAACTAAAGAATTTAAGATTTATAAGGAGCCTTGCTTACCTGAGATAAGACTCTGTGTCCCATCTTACTACATGTGAGAATGACTACGAAAGCAGTAGGTCAGATTTTATTTCATTTAAAGTTATGTTCAAATTTTTTTTTCTGTCAAGATTACTAGGATCTCAAAAAGGTGATATAATATATAACTCACCCAAAAAATTCAGGGTAGCTATTACATGAACTAAGTATTTTTACTCTTGTTAAAAAAATTTTATTTTTTAATTTCCTTATAAGTGATCTAAAGATTCCCTGTTGGTGTTTTACAGAAGTGTTGCTTTAAGAACACAACATGGGTTAATTTAAGATAATAAGTCATCAACTACAAGACAGACAGAATAATAAGATCCCAATTAATAAAATATAAATAATTATAAACTTATAGACATTAAAGCACAGTACTCTTAATTTATGGCTGTTAAAATTTATTTGCTGGTTGTTTCAGATTAGGATTGAAAATTAAAGTTAAATGAAAAGGGCCAAAAAAACCAATATTTGACTCTTGCCCTCTGAGTCAGTCTGAATCCAGGGAACAGCGGACTTCTCTATGAGCTTTGCAACTCTGGGCCACATAACCTCCCGATCAGGGAGATTAATGAGACCACTGGAGAACAGAAAGCCAATCAGTGCATTTGCTACAAAGAGGAGAGTCATCAGGAAAGGGAGACATCCCTGATACTTCTGAGGGAAGCCACATGGTCAAGCAAGACCTGGACCCACCTAGCTCAAATTGCACTAGCAGAACTGAGAAGCTGCTTTCAAGTTTCCCAAGGAATGACTCCCATAAAAGCTCAGCTGACTGCTAACAATAGATAGAAACAAAAGTCAGTTTGACTGCTTCATCTTAAAAACTTAGCAAAGACAGTTAAAACCAAAATACAGCCATTCCTGGGCATTTTAAAAATAATAATAATAATAATAATAATAATAATAATAATAATAATAATAATAATATTTCAAGGTATACACTTAATGTTAGCCTCCCAAAATAAGTAAAACTGTGGGCTACAAAGAAGGATTCTCAGACAGGAATGCCTGATAACTATAAAAAGAGACTATCAAGAGGAGCTGCCAGAGGCAGAAGTTTTTAGTTTAAGGCTTACAGATATTCCTAACCTACACAGGTAGGCTTGGTGTTTTCTAGTACGATTATCCAGCCCTGAGTAACAGAATTAAATGTTTCTCTATTAGACACACAGGTCATACTAGTGAAAGGATTTTGCAAAATCAGATGACATTAAATTATTAAACTGTATATTATGGGGAGGGACAACTGTAACACTAAAAGTTAAATATTAAGTTGACAGTCCTGATAATTGGGGATATTAAAGACTGGTGAGGGTACTTCATACAGTGACATGATCCAGCTACTGCAACATTTATTCAATACTCATGTTTTTTGTTTCTCTCATAGAAGTACCCATCCCCAGATGACTTTACAACCTGTTCTTCCTCAACAAGACTTCAAAAAGAACTGACTTCTAAAAGGCAACTCATATCCCTCAACTGACTTCAAAAAGGCAACTCATGTCCCTCACGCCATGCACACTCATGTCGCCCTCTCTCAGCTGAGAAGAAGCCAAAATGAGAGACGACTCTCTACTTACACCAATGGAGCCAAAAATAAATAGACTATCAATATAAGTAATTAATTAAGTCAGGTAATATCAGGGAGACTGGTTTTCGGTGAGTTCTAAAAATTTGGAGACTGTTAACTGAGGGATTAAAATTTCCTCAGTGTTTTTCCCCTAACCTATCAAGGATTACAAAGGGACACATAAGAAAAGGGGGGAATGATAGACACAACCTTATCTTTTATTAAAATTGGGAGCCATCTTGCAACAAAGCCATGAAAAAATAATTTTGGTTTTACTGCAAATTACTGCAAATTCTGAACCTGCTTGGAATGACTGCCCGTGCCTTGAACTCACCCGTGCATGGCTCTCTGACCAGATAGCAGCCCTCTCTAAAACTTTGTCACACCTCATAAATATTGGCCTTCTGTGGCCAGACAATGACCCTCTCTGAGGCTCTAATGGTCCTCATAAATTTTGATGTTGGGGCTAGCAAAAAAAAAATGTAAACTCCCATTAGTGTGATGCTTGTCAGAGTTCTGTTATCTGTTACCCCATTTTTGTGTAACTTTCTGGGCTACAAACCTGGGCTGTAGTAAAGGTGGGGTTGCTCTCTTGTTCTCGCAATTTTGGGAGGGAGAGGCAGCCCAGCCAGTGGAAATAATAAGCTTACATTAATTTGATTTTAATTGGAATCAGTGTTCTTTTCTTACATCCTGGTCTAAGAGGTAAACACTCCACAAACATAGAGCTCTGCCGGCCTAAAGACTTCTTGAGAAACTGCCTCTAAGGATGGGTACATTAAATATATTTTGTTGTCAGAAGGTTTAGCTTCTTTTCTAGTGAGACCATCAAAGCTGTGTCTGCATCTATGTGAATGGAGAGCATGGTTTCTTATTTTCCAATGAACATGAGGCAGCAGTGCTGAATTCTCTCTTGGTAGGTAAACTGTGGCCACTGGGGGCTAAGTGTCTCCCCGTGTGGACTGTGAAGCCATTTGATCATCCTCCATTTTTGTGGTGTTTCTTGGTGCTGCACTAGGAGTTTGGTATTTGCTTCACGAAATACAAGGAGTTCAACTGGGACACAGTGCTGGAGGGAGTTCTGTCACGTGTGGCGTGTCAGGAACTGCAGGAGAATGCACCAACCAGGCTTCTATTTCACATAGCTTTTTCCTTGACCATACCAACATGATTCTGAACATTGCCTTGAAACCTCTCCATATAATAAGATGCCTTTACATGTAAGGTTCTGCTGGATGCACCATGGCAGCCAAAAGGCATTTGGAAGTCAATTGGAAATCCACACGGCCCCACCTCAGATATTTTATCACACACCTGCACACCACTGCTCTGGGCCCACTACTCAGCAGTCTCAACTTACTGGCATCTCTGTTCTTCACAATTTTCATGAAACCCAGTCAATCAAGGCACTGTCTGGTACACTCATGATCAGCAACAGGAGATCCAAAGGTTCTCCAGTGCCACCTGGTCATGGGAGTTTCAAAAATTTCAGGGTATTTATCTAGCCACTTTTCAAGGATGAAGTTGGGGAAACTGTGGGTTTCAATTCATTCAGGAACCATTTAATGTTGAGGAACCTCATTTCAATGAATGCTCTGGGGAACTCTCAAAGGCAAGGCTTCCCAAAGAGTAGCCAAATGGTCACATGAAGCCCAGCCCATTGAGGTCTACAATGTGAGGTCCATGTGTGTTTTGACTCTCAACTATGCCTGTCAAGTCTTTCAGAATAAAATCATGTGATATCCTGGCTGAGATTCCCAGTGATCAGTCGAAAGCCACCCTTGGCCTAGATTTCAGTTTCCAAGGGCGACTCTCATGCGTGGCCTTCTAAAATCGCAACACAATTCATGACAATACTTCTCTGAGGTCAGTTCCAGAACTCAGTCTCTAAGGGGAATCATACCAAAGTTCCAGCCCTGGTGGATCCAGTCATTTCTTCCAAACGCTACACAAATGAACACAATTAAAACCAAAACACTCCCACATGGTCCTCACCTTCTTCCATATCTACACTCATTATAACCTCTGGCTAGAGGTTTCCATGAGGGGAGCAGCACAAGACAGTATCCAAAACAAGCTCCCTTGTCCCTTATTTGCTTAAAGTCAGCTAGGCCTGGACACCATTCCTGTGAACCAGGAGTGATAAAATAAGCCTGGCCTTAATACTGCTCTGCTTCTCCAATTTGAGGCCCACTGACTGTCAGGTATAGATTCTTTATGTGATTTGGAGTAATGAAAAAACGCAAGCTCATATGGGCTAGCCTCTGCAGGGCTTTGAAGAACTCATTTGAACCAAAGGATCCCTATTCTCACTTGATGGAGATCAGAAACCTATCAGAGTAAGGCAAGATACTTCATACACAATGACTGATCTTTTTGCCATTTTGGTTTTGGAAGCACACATGGGATCTTTCTTTAGTTCCATCAGGTGCTGAGAATCTAAGCCACTGCCTCACACAGGGCCAAGTGGCTGATTCAGACACATCCCTTTCCAAAGCAATTAAGCAAAGATACACAGGTGATGCCCATTCATTTCCATTTGAAAACAGTTTTCTTCAGGCTTTACAAATTGGTGGCCTGAGGCAAAGACCTTCCTGACACTCAGAGCAACAGAAAAATAGGTAAGCAAAAGGCCCAAATCAGGGTTTCTCTACTGAGACTTTCTTTGTCATACTAATATCTGAGTTTTCTGAGATGCTTGCTATTCCCTTCAGCTATCCAGTATATGGCAATGTCACAGAGCTTGGAGGTGGTACATATCTTGGACACAAAACCATGAGCCTACTCTGGAGAGTGGCCAGAATTCAGGAAGAAAACAGGAACTTCGGAAGATAGTAGGTGTTTTCCGTCCCTAAAGCAACCTGCAGTCCACTCATAAATTGGGCAGGATGAATGTTGGCAAGCTTTCTACTATACAGGACACATCCATTGATGCATTATCTTTTATAATGTCTACAACCACGGACACAGTGGGATACACAGGCATACAAACAATCGCCTTGTCAAATGACTTACTATAAACAGTCCACTCCAAAGCAAACAAACCGCCTTTCTTACCTATTCTCAGAACATGAGACTAAACCACAAAATCACAGCCACACCCACAATGACACCTCCTTTATTCAAGTAGGTCTGTGACTAATTGTAATGTACTCTGACTGATGGGCCATACTATGTTTACTTGAAATGGCCTGTCCTTCTCAGATCTGGTCTCCTTGGCCAAAACTGTGAAGTTTTCAGGAGCCAGTGGTGAGCCACTACCTGCTTTCTCAGGAAATTCCCCTTTTCAGAGCTCTCCTGGCATTTGGCAATCCTCACATCAGTAGGTACCAAGGAAGACTTACTCTGTCCTTGGTTATTTCAAACAACTGAGCCCACTGGGAAAGAAACTGGGACTGACTCTGGGTGCCTGGCTTCCTGGATCCCAAGTTCAGAGAGATCCGTCATCAAGGAAGAGAGGTAGGTCACTTCATTCAGGAACTGAATGAGGTTACTGCCGTGGCAACCACTTTGTCCTAACAATTGCTTTCAAGGGTCCCATGAGATGGAGGCTGCCCCTACCTCCTGTGACACTTTCACAAGTTAGAATGGTATATCAACCATTGGCACCTGGGAACAGCTCTCCACACAGGCCTAGTTTGGTCCATCTTCTCTACATTAAGAAGAGAGAAGCTGATGCAGACACAACCCTTCATCCTGACCAGGTTGTTTGCCATGGAGGATGACTTTTGCTCTCTTAGGTCCTCCATAGCTGCTTACAACTACTCAAGGAATCATTTCTGCATGGACCTTTGAGTTTCTCAGCATGTGGAAGATCCCCTATATTCCTGTATTTTAAGACCAACTCTATCCCTGCTCTTCTGTAAAGTCAAATTGACTGACCAGTGTATGGTTAGGTTAACTAACAGGTTCGATTTGGATTAGGAATCTTTCTGCGGGATGAATAATGGTATTGGGAAACTGCGATATTTACAAGAATATATAGGTGAAATATAAGTATGAAAACAGAAATGTAGCTAAGATTTGAAGCCCAAAAGGGCATTGGGCCCTTGATTGGGATACGTAGCTTTGAATTATGTTCTGCACTGATGTGTCAGATAAATCGATATACAATGGCTTAGGTCCTTGTACCATGGATGATTAAATGAAGAAGAGAACTTCCAGTCAAAAGGGATAGTCGGTAGGATTCGGAAGATTCTCGGTAGGTTTAGAAACAAGAGTGAGTATAGGATTTGGACCAAATGTTGTTTAGCAATAGGGTTTCCGGTAGACAGTGAATGTTAATGTCAGCACAAGTGAAGAGACAGTCACAATGATGAACTGGGGAAAATAGTTAGGAAAGCTGATATCAATAGAGACATTATGAAATCAGGCAAAGTATAAAGTGAGTGATAGGATTAGATATTTTCAACAGGGTTGAGTTTGAATATATAATCTTAGAAAGAAACAAATATGTAGTGACCAATAGGATTGACATTTGACAGCATTACGCAACCTGGACATGGATGTTTAGTAATCCATGCACACTTTTCATTTAGTCTTTGCTACAATCTTAAGTGTGACCTTTGCTTTTTTTGTCCAGAATATTACTGTGATAAAACATATATGTAGATCAGGTGACATGACTATTTCTTCCACCATTTCTGGCAGCAACATATTCAAGACGTATAAATTAGTAATGGGGATAAAAAGAGGTGTACCCTTTGTCTGTGCATATAGAGATAATGCATGAATAGTCCATATTGTGAATAAATAATATATCTGGTTCCGACTTTAAATAATGGATTGAAATTATATCTGAAAAAATACAAGAAATCTTATATTGACATATAAACATTCATTCCAACCAGTTATATATCTAATGGCCACATTAAGGTTATGGTTAATCATGAAGGGTGTGTGAGTTTTGCTTCAAAAGTGATTATGGAAATCGAAAATAATGTGTTTGGAAAGAAGTCTCATGAAAACACCAGTCAAGAAACCTGGAGGAATACATGTTTTATGAAGCAGGAAGTGATTGTGAAACAAATACGTATAAATTTGAGAACTTGTGGATGAAATATATATATCCTATGATTTGTAAAAACTGAAGAAATAGTAATGTACCAGTTTTGAATGAAAATAAACGTCAGAATACACATCATGTCCCATACGAATCTACTTGATTGATGTTAATCTGGGTCAGTTACTGTACAAATATTAGGATTTGTAAGCACCATTTACTCAAGTTAGTTTTCAGAACTACGAAACAAATGTGTATTTCAGGTGGATGAATATTTCTGAGAATAATTTTGTGAAAAGTTGATTATAAATCCACATTTTTGTACATGAATGAATTTAGGGAGTGTATTTAAGATACATATATTTCATATTTTAAAAATCAGGACAGTGTATATATATATATATATATATATATATATATATATATATATATATATATTCATAATTATATATGTGTATATACATATATATGTGTGTATATATATATATATATATATATATATATATATATATATATACACACACACACAAAAAAAAAAAAACAAAACACAGACACAGACATTAAAATGTAGGAATATATACACCAATCGAAGTTCATCATAAAATATATAGCATCCACAGATGCAAAAATATTTATTTTACTCAACAAGGATTTATGTATAATGTTGTTTTACTAGGAAGCTCACCCATAGTTTGAGTTTTCAGTTCCAACAGCGTTTAGAGGAGTGATCACTTCTCACAAGTTTTATCTGCCAAGTCAGTCACCTCACAAAAATGAACGTGTGATACCAGGTAGGATTCTATATAAGCATATAAAAATACATGTGCTGAATAGGCTACAGAGAAAGGCAGACAGGAATTTACATATTTGTTAAATTTAACAACAAATGGAGAACTATTTCAATTAAAAATTGACTAGATTTATAACACCTACCATTTATCATGCAAAAGGCAAGTCCAACTATACCCCATGCCTCCTCTGAACTGCTTGTATTTCTATTCTGTTTGGGTTGTTTTTCTCCATCATATTTGTATTAGTAGACAGAGTATAGTAGGGTATGAGTTATTGTCAGGGATTCAGTATTTTCAATGGAATATTGGAAAATGAATCCAATGTGTATAAAAATATATGCTACACAATTATCTTCCCACTCTCATCCAGAACAATGCCTTTACATTACCTTCACCCCAAGTAAGACACAATTAGAGTAGAAGAGTTTGAAAATCCGTGAATGCATATCTGGGGTGGAAACAGTACTAAGAAACAAATACATATTTCAGGTGGATGAATATTTCTGAGAATAATCTTGTGAAAAGTTGATTATAAATCCACAACATAAATATGAATGAATTTAGGAAGTGTGTAATAAGACACATATTTCATTTTTTAAAAAATCTTGGGAGTGTATCTATATATATATTTATATACACACACAGAGACAGACATTAAAAATTGCAATATATATGCCAAATGAAATTCACCATGAAATGTATATCATCCACAGATCCAAATATATTCATTTTACTGAAGATGGATTTATGTATAATGTTGTTCAACTAGGAAGCTCACTCCCATTTGAATTATCAGTTCAAGCAGCGTTTAGGAGGAGTGATCTCTTCTTCCAATTTGTATCTGCCAAGTCAGCCACCTCACAAGAATGTACGTGTGGTACCAGGTAGAATTCTGTATGTGCATATAAAAATACGTGTGCTGAATAGGCTACAGAGAAAGGGGGACAGGAATTCACTTATTTGTTAACTTTAAAAACGCATGGAGAACTATTTCAACAAATAATTGACTAGATTTATAACTGCTACACTATACCATGCAAAAGGCAACTCCAACTATAAAACATACCTCCTCTAAACTGCTTGTATTTCTATTCTGTTTGTGTTATTTTTCTCCATTATATTAGGATTAGTAGTCAGAGTCTAATAGGGTATATGTTAGTTTCAGGGATTCAGCATTTCTAATGGAAAATAGGAAATTGAATCCAATGTCTATGCAAATATGTGCTACACAATAATCTTCCCACTTTCATCCAGAACAATGCCTTGACATTACATTCTCCTCAAGTAAGACACAATTAGAGGATAAGAGTTAGAATATCTGTGAATATATATCTGGAATGGAAAATACTCAGGAGTTTACAACTTCGGAGGTGGTAGAGAAGATTCTAAAAGTAAGGGACAGGGTTAAACATTCCACAAACATGTAGCTCTGCTGGCCTAAATACTTTTTGAGAAACTGCCTCTAAGGGTGGGCACTTGAAATATTTGATGTTGTGAGGAGATTTAGTTCCTTTGTAGAGAGACCATCAAAGCTGGGTCTGCATCTATGTTACTTGGAGGACATGTTTTCTTATTATCCAATGAACATGAGGCAGCAGTGCTGAATTCTCTCTTTGTAGGTAAACTATGGACACTGGGGTCTAAGTGTCTTTCAGTGTGGACTGTGAAGCCAATTGGTCATTCTCCACTTTTTATCGTGTTTCTCGCTGCTCCACTGGGAGTTTGGTATTTGCTTCAAGAAATACAAGGAGTTAAAATGGGACAGAGTGGTGGAGGTAGTTCTTTAAGGTGTGGTGAGTCAGGGATTTCAGGAGAATGCACCAACCAAGGTTTTATCCCATGTAGCTTGCCCCCTTGAGAATAGCAACATGATTCTGAACATTGCAGTGAATCCTCTCCATATAACAAGATGCCTTTACATATGTGGGTCTATTGGCTGCACCATGTCAGTCACAAGCCATTTGGAAGCCAATGGCTGATCCACATGGCCACAACACAGATGTTTTATCACACAATTGCATACCACTGCTCTAGGCCCACTACTCTCCAGGCTCCAACTTGCTGGCATATATGTTCTACACCATTTTCATGAAAAAAAGGTCAATCAAGGCAGTGTCTGGTATACTCAGGATCAGAAACAGTCCTCCAAAGTATTTCCAGTGCCAGCTGATCATGAAAATATTAAAAATTTCATGGTAACTTTCTAGCCATTTTTCACGGATGAAGTTTGAGGCTCTGAGGGATTCAATTAATTCAGGAACCATTAAATGGTGAAGAAGCTAATTTCAAAGAAAGCTCTGGAGCACTCTCACAGGCAAGGTTTCCCTAAGGGTGGCCAAAATGTCACATGAAGCCAGGCCCATTGAGATCTACAATGTGAGGTCCATGTGTGTTTTAAACTCAAATATGGCTGCCAAGTCTTTAAGAAAAATAGTATGTAATATCCGGGCTGAAATTCCCAGTGTTCTGTGGAAATCCAACCTGGGCCTAGATCTCAGGTTCCAAGGGCGACTCTCATGAGTGGCCTCCTAAAATCCCAACAGAATTCATGGCAATACTTCTCTGAGGTAAGTTCAAGAACTCAGTCTCTAAGGGGAATCACACCAGAGTTCAAGCCCAGTGGAACAGTCATCTCTTCCAACCGCCACACAAATGACCACAATTAAAACCAAAACACTCCCACATGGTCCTCATCTTCTTCCATATAGACACTCCTTATAACGTCTGGCTGGAGTTTTCAATGAGGTCCACAGCCCAAGTCAGTGTCCAAATTAAGGTCCTGTTCCCCTCATTTGTCTAACATCAAGGTGGCCTGGACACACTTCCTGTAAACCAGGAGTGATCAAATAGGCCTGCCATTAATACTGCTTGGGTTTTTCAATTTGAGGCCTTCTGACTCTGTGGTTTAGATTCTTTATGTGAATTTGAGTCATGGGAAAACCCAAGCCCCTCTGCAGAGATTTGAAGAACTCATTTGGCCCAAAGGATTCCTATTCTCACTTGATGGAAGTCAGGATCCTAACAGAGGAAGGTAAAAGAATTCATTCACAATGAGTGAATATTTGCCATTTTGGTTTTGGATGCACACATGGGATCTTTCTTTTGATCCATCAGGTGCTGAGAATCTAAGCCACAGCCTCACACAGGGACAAGAGGCTGATTCAGACACATCTTTTTCCAAAGCAATTAAGCAAAGAGACACAGGTGATGCCCTTCATTTCCATTTGAAAAATGTTTTCCTCAGGCTTCCCAAAGGGGTGGCCAGAGGCAAAGACAACCTGAGATTCAGGGCAACAGAACAATAGGTTAGCAAAAGGCCCAAAGCAGGGTTTCTCCACTGAGACTTTCCTGGTCACACTGATATCTGAGTTTTCTGAGATGCTGGCCATTCCCTTCAGATATCCAGTACATTTCTATGTGACAGAGATTGGAGGTGGTACATATCTTGGACACAAACCCAAGAGCCTATTCTGAAGAGTTGTCAGAATTCAGAAAGAAAACAGGGACTTAAAAAGGTAGTAGGTGTTGCCTATCGTTATGGAAACCACACTCCATTCATTAATTGGGCAGGATGAATGCTGGGAAGCTTTATACTAGAGAGGACACATGCATTGATGCATTCTCTTTTCTAATGTATACAACCACGGACACAGTGGGATACACAGACATAGAAACACTCACCTTGTAAAACGACTTACTAGAAACAGTTCACTCCAAACCAAAAAACCACCTTTCCTACCTATTCTCAGAACAGAGACAAAACCACACACCCACACTCAAAAAACACCTCCTTTCACCAAGTAGGGCTGTCATTATTAGGAGTGTCCTCTGACAGGTTTGCCATACTATGTTCCCCGGTAATGGTATGTCCTGTCTGAGATCCGGTCTCCTTGTCCTACTCTGTGAAGCAGTCAGGAGCCAGCGGTGAGCCACTACCTGCTTAGTCAGGAAAGGCCCCTGTTCAGATCTTTCCTGGCATTTGGCCATCCTCACATCAGTCAGTACCAAGAAGACTGACTCTGTCCTTGGTGATTCCAAACAAATGAGACCACTTGGACTGGGACTGGGACTGGCTCTGGTGCTTGGTTTCCTCGGTCCCAAGTTCAGAAAGTTCCATCAACAAGGAAGTGAGGTAGGTCACTTCCTTCAAGAACTGAATGAGGTCACTGCCTTGGCAACCACTTTGTCCTAACAGTTGCTTCCAAGGGTCCCATGAGATGGAGGCTGCCCCTACTTCCTTTGACACTTTCACAACTTAGAATGGTATATCAACCTTAGGCACCCGGGAACAGCTCTCCACAAAAGCCTGGTTTGGTCCATCTTCTCTACATTAAGAAGAGAGAGGCTGATTCAGACACAACCCTTCATCCTAACCAGGTTGTTTGCCATGGAAAATGACTTTTTGTCTCTCAGGTCCTTCATTGCTGCCTACATCTTCTCCAGTGATCATTTCTGCATGGACCTTTGAGGTTCTTAACAGGTGGAGGATCCCCTACATTCCGTATTGTAAGACCAACTCTGTCCCTGCTTGTCTGTAAAGTTAGATTGAGTGAACAGTGTATGGTTTGGGCTAATTTCATGTTCGATTTGGGTTAGGAATCATTCTGCTGGATGAATAATGGTATTGGGAACCTGTGATATTTATAAGAATATCGAGGTTAAATATATGTATGAAAACAGAAATTAAAGTAAGATTTGAATCCCAGAAGGGCATTGGGCCGTTGATTGGGATATTTAGCTTTGAATTACTATCTGCACACATTCTCAAATAAATCGATATACAATGGCAGAGGAACTTGAACCTTGGATGATTGAATGCTGAAGAGAACATGCAGTCAAAAGGGATTGTCGGTAGGATTAAGAAGATAGTCATTATGTTTAGCAAGTAGAGTTAGTATAGGATATGTAACAAAAGTTCTTTAGCAATTTTTTTCGGGCAGTGAGTGAATATAAATGTCAGCACATATGAAGAAATCAGACACAATGATGAACTGGGGAAAATTTGTAGAAAAGCAGATATCAATAGAGACATTAGGAAATCAGGCAAAGTATAAAGTGAGTGATAGGATAAGACATTTTAAACAGGGTTGAGATTGAATATCTAATCTTAGGAAGAAACAAATATGTAGGTCACCAATAGGATTGACATTTGAGAGCATTAGGCAACATGGACATGGATGTTGTTAGTAATCCATGTTCACTTTCCATTTAGGCTTTGGTACAATCCTAAGTGGGACCTTTGCATTTTGTTTCCAGAATATTACTGTGATAAAATGTATATGTAGATCAGATGACATGATTATTTCTTCCACCATTTCTAGGAGCAGTATTTTGAAGATGTATAAATTAGCATTGGGGGTAAAAAGAGGTGTACCCTGTTTCAATGAATATACAGATAATGCATGAATAGACCTTAATTTCAATAAATAATATAACTTGTTCCACTTTAAATAATGGATTGAATTGATATCTGAAAATATATAAGAAATCTTATATTGATATGCAATTATTCATGACAACCAGTTATACACCTAATGTTAATATTAGGGTACGGTTTATCATGAAGTTTGTGTGAGTTTTGCTTCAAAAGTGATTATGGAAATCGAAAATAATGTGTTTGGAAAGAAGTCTCATGAAAAGGCCAGTCAAGGAACATCGTGGAATTCATGAGTTCTGAAGCAGGAAGTGATTGAAATTGAAAAAAATGTCGATAAATTTGCTTACTTGTGGATGAAATATTATAATATGATGTGAATAAACTGAAGAAATAGTAATGTACCAGTGCTGAATAAAATTGAACATCAAAATACACATCATGTCCCACAGGAATCTACTCACATTGATGTTAAACTGTGTCAGTTACTGTAGAAATATTAGGATTTATTTGCACCATTCACCAAAGTTAGTTTTCTTATTTTTTTAATTTTTATTTATGCTTGTTCAAAACATTACATAGTTCTTGATATATCATATTCCACACTGTGATTCAAGTGGGTTATGAACTCCCATTTTTACCCCGTAAACAGATTGCAGAATCACATCAGTTACACATCCATTGATTTACATATTGCCATACTAGTGTCTGTCGTATTCTGCTGCCTTTCCTAACCTCTACTATCCCCCTCCCCTTACCTCCCCTCCCCTCTTCTCTCTCTACCTCTTTACTGTAATTCATTTCTCCCCCTTGTATAATTTTTTCCTTTCCCTCACCTCCTCTTGTATGTAATTTTGTATAACCCTGAGGGTCTCCTTTTATTTCCATGCAATTTCCTTTCTCTCTCCCTTTCCCTTCCTCCTCTCATCCCTGTTTAATGTTAATTTTCTTCTCATTCTATTCGTCCCTACTCTGTTCTTAGTTACTCTCTTTATATCAATAAAGATATTTGGCATTTGGTTTTAGGGATTGGCTAGCTTCACTTAGCATAATCTGCTCTAATGCTATCCATTTCTCTGCAAATTATATGATTTTGTCATTTTTTAATGCAGAGTAATACTCCATTGTGTATAAATGCCACATTTTTTATCCATTCATCTATGGAAGTGCATCTAGGTTGGTTCCACAGTCTTGCTATTGTAAATTGTGCTGCTATGAACATCAATGTAGCAGTGTCCCTGTAGCATTTTTTTTTTAGGTCTTAAGGGAATAGACTGAGAAGGGGAATACCTGGGTCAAATGGTGGTTCCATTCCCAGCTCTACAAGAAATCTCCATACTGCTTTCCAATTTGGCTGCACAAATTTGCAGTCCCACCAGCAATGTACAAGTGTACCCTTTTCTCCACATCCTCGCCAGGACTTGTTGTTTGAGTTCATAATAAATATCTGGAATGGAAAATGCTCAGGAGTTCACAACCTTGAAGGTGGTAGAGGAGTTTCCAAAAGTAAGGGACAGGGTAAATACCACAAACATGGAGCTGTGTCATCCTTAAGACTTCTTGAAAAAATGCCTCTGAGGTTGGGCACTTGAAATATATGTTGTTGTCAGGAGCTTTAGCTTCGTTTGTAGTGAGACCATTAAAGCTGAGTCTGCATCTATGTGACCTGAAGAACATGGGTTTTTATTTTCCTATGAACACGAGACAGCAGTGCTGAATTCTCTCTTTGTAGGCAAACTGGGGCTACTGGGGGCTAAGTGTCTCCCCGTGTGGACTGTGAAGCCATTTGATCATCCTTCACATTTCGTCATGTTATTTGATGCTGCACTGAAAGTTTGGTATTTACTTTACGAAATAAAGGAGTTTAACTGTGATACAGTGCTGCAGGGAGTTCTGTCACGTGTGGTGGTCAGGATCGGCAGGAGAATGTACCAAGCAGGCTTCTATCACACATAGTTGCCCCCTTGACCATAGCAACATGATTCTGAACATTGCCCTGAAACCTCTCCATACAACAAGATTCCTTTACATCCAAAGGTCTGCTAGCTGCACCATGTCAGTCACAAACCATTTCTAAGCCAATGGCAGATCCACGTGGCCCCAACACAGATGTTTTTTCACACACATACACTCTACTGCTCTTGGCCCACTACTCAGCAGGCTCCAACTTACTGGCATCTCTTTTCTACACCATTATCATGAAACTCAGTCAAACCAGGCACTGTCTTGTATACTCATGATAAGCAACAGGACAACAAATGGTTTTCCCGTGCCAGCTGGTCATGGAAATTTCAAAAATTTCATGGTATTTTCTAGCCATTTTTCAAGGATGAAGTTGGAGGTACTGTGGGTTTCAATTCATTCAGGAACCATTAAATGTTGTGGAAGCTCATTTCAATGGAAGCTCTAGAGAACTCTCACAGGCAAGTCTTCCGAAAGAGTGGCCCAAGGTCACATAAAGCCAGCCACATTGAGGTCTACAATGTGAGGTCCATGTGTGTTTTGACTCTCAACTATTGCTGCCAAGTCTTTCAGAATATAATCAAGTGATATCCTCGCTGAGATTCCCAGTGCTCTGTGGAAAGCCACCCTGGGCCTAGATCTCAGTTTCCAAGGGTGTCTCTCATGCGTGGCCTCCGAAAATCCCAACACAATTCATGGCAATACTTCTCTGAGGTCAGTTCCAGAACTCAGTCTCTAAGGGGAATCCCACAAGAGTTGAAACCCAGGTGGATGCAGTCATCTTTTCCAACCACCACACAAATGACCACAATGAAAACCAAAACACTCCCACATGGCCCTCATGTTCTTCCATATAGACACTCATCATAACCTCTGGCTGGAGGTTTCCATGAGGGGCGCAGACCAAGACACTGTCCAAAATAAGCTCCCTTGCCGCTCATTTGCTGAAAGTCAGGGTGGCCTACACACCCTTCCTGTGAACCAGAACTGATCAAATAGGCATGGCATTAATACTGTTCTGCTTTTCCAATTTGAGGCCTACTGACTGTAAGGTATAGATTCTTTATGTGATTTGGAGTCATCAGAAAACCCAAGCACTTCTGCAGGGGTTCAAAGAACTCATTTGAACTAAAGGATCCCGATTCTTACTTGATGAAGTTCAGGAATCTAATAGAGGAAGGCAAGAGACTCATTTGCCATTTCTGTTTTGAATGCACACATGGAATCTGTCTTTAGATGCATCAGGTGCTGAGAATCTAAGCCACAACCTCACACAGAACCAAGAGGCTGATTCAGACAAATCCTTTTACAAAGCAATTAAGCAAAGAGCCACAGGTGATGCCCATTCATTTTCATTTGAAAACTGTTTTCTTCAGGCTTCACAAAGGGGTGGCCAGAGGCAAAGACCTTCCTGACATTTAGGGCAACAGAAGAACAGGTAAGTAAATGACCCAAAGCATGGTTTCTCCACTGAGACTTTCCTGGTCACACTGATATCTGAGTTTTCTGAGATGCTCCATATTCACTTCAGCTATCAAGTACATGGCCATGTCACAGAGCTTGGAGGTGGTATATATCTTGGACACAAAACCATGAGCCTATTCTGGAGAGTGGTCAGAATTCAGGAAGAAAACAGGATCTTAAGAAGATAGTAGTTTTTGCCCATCCAGAAGGCAAGCCACAGTTCATTCATCAATTGGGCAGGATGAATGCTGGGAAGCTTTCTACTAGACAGGACATATCCATTAATTCATTCTCTTTTCTAATGTCTACAACCACAGACACAGTGGGATACACAGATATAGAAACACTCACATGTCAAACGACTTACTAGAAACAGTCCAATGCAAACCAAACAAACCACATTTCCTACTTATTCTCAGAACATGTGACAAAACCAGAAAACCACAACCACTCCCACAAAGGCACCTTCTTTCCCCAAGTAGGTCTGTGACTATCCAGAGTGTCCTCTGACTGGTGGGTCATACAATGTTCTCCCGAAATGTCCTGTCCTGACTCAGATCTGGTCTCCTTGGCCAACTCTGTGAAGTTGTCAGGAGCCAGCGGTGAGCCACTACCTGCTTTCTCAGAAAAGGTCCCTCTTCAGAGCTCTCCTGGCATTTGGCCATCCTCACATAGGTAGGTACCAAGAAAGACTGACCTTGTCCTTGGTAAAACCGAACAAGTGAGCCCACTGGGACTGGGACTGGGACTGGCTCTGGGTGCCTGTCTTCATGTATCCCAAGTTCAGAGAATTCCTTCACCAAGGAAGTGACGTAGGTCACTTCCTTCAGGAACTGAATTAGGTTACTGCCTTGGCAACCAATTTGTCCGAACAGTTGCTTCCAAGAGTCCAATGAGTTGGAGGCTGCCCCTACTTCCAGTGAAACTTTCACAAGTTTGCATGGTATATCAACCATAGGCACCCAAAAAAAGCTCTCCAGATAGGCCTGTTTGGTCCATCTTCTATACATTAAGAAAAGAAATGTTGATTCAGACACATCCCTTCATGCTAACCAGGTTGTTTGTCATGGAAGATGACTTTTGCTCTCTGACGTCATTCTTAGCTGCCTACATTTAATCCAGGGATCATTTCTTTAATGACCTTGGAGGTTCTCAGCAAGTGGAAGATCCCCTAATTTCTGTATTGAAAGACCATCTCTGTCCCTGCTCTTCAGTAAAGTTAGATTGAGAGAACTGTGTATGGTCAGGGTTAATAACATGTTCCATTTGGGTTAGGAATCATTCTGCGGGATGAATTATGGTATTGGGAACGTGCGATATTTATAAGAATATAAGTGAACTATAAGTATGAAAACAGACATCTAGGTAATATTTGAAGCCCAGAATTGCATTGGACTCTTGGCTGGGATTCTTAGCTTTGAATTATATTCTGCACAGATGTCTCAGATAAATCGATATACAATGGCATAATTCCTTGTACCTTGGTTGATTGAATGTTGAAGAGAACATCCAGTCAAAAAGGGATAATTTGTAGGATTAGTAAGATAGTCGGTAGGTTTTGAAAGAAGAGTGAGTATAGGATTTGGATGAAAAGATCTTTAGCAATAGGGTTTCGGATAGAGAGTGAATGTAATTGTCAGCACATGTGGAGAGTCTGTCAAAAGGATGAACTGGGGAAAAAAAGTAGGAATGCAGATGTCAATTGACATTAGGATATCAGGCAAAGTATAAAGTGAGTGATAGAATTATACATTTTCAACAGGCTTGAGTTTGAATATATAATCTTAGGAAGAAACAAACATGTAGTCACCAATAGGATGATCTTTTGAGAGCATTAGGCAACATGGACATGGATGTTTTCCGTAATCCATGCTCACTTTCCTTTTAGGCTTTGGGACAAACATAAGTTTGACCTCTTCTTTCTAAGTGCAGAATATTACTGTGGTAAAATGTATATGTAGATCAGGTGACATGAGTATTTCTTCCACCATTTCTGGGAGCAATATTTTGAAGACGTATAAATTATTTTTGGAGGTAAAAATGGTGTACACTGTGTCTATAATTATAGAGATAATGCATAAATAGACCATACTGTAAATAAATATTATAACTGGTTCTAACTTTAAATAATGGATTGAATTGATATCTGAAAATATACAGAAAATATTACATTGATATACAATCTTTCATTCCAACCAGTAATATATCTAATGGTTATATCAACATTATGGTTTTTCATGAAGAATGTGTGAGTTTTGCTTCAAAAGTGATTATGGAAATCGGAAATAATGTGTTTGGAAAGAAGTCTCATGAAAAGACCAGTCAAGAAACCTGAAGGAATACATGTGTTTTGAAGCAGAAAGTGATTGAAAGTGAAACAAATGCCTATAAATTTGTGAACTTGTGGATCAAATATATATCCCATGATGTGCCTAAACTGAAGAAATAGTAATGTACTACTGTTACATAAAAATGAACGTCAAAATACACATCATGTCCTCTCCCACAGGAATCTACTTGCATTGATGTTAAACTGGGTCAGTTTTTGTAGAAATATTAGGATAATGCCGCAGTCTTGCTGGGCACAATCAGGAGCCACTTGTCAAAAGAAACTAACTTTATTTTTAGAACCACACACGCCAAACAAAACAGCCTCTCAGGAAAAAACCTTCAGAGCCCCAACTGCCACCACTGGCTTCCCAAAACCTCTCCCTCCCACAGGAGCCTCTCTCTGCCTCCCACAATCCTCCTGCTCTTGAGGCCGATTGGCTGGGTCATGTGGGCGGAGTCAAAAAAGTCCCCCAATGAGCAGTTTTGTTTTTCTGAAAGGGCAGGGAAACAGCCCACTGAGCATCACCACAGAGGAGCCAATCAGCTAGGTGTTGCTGGGGCCACTGTGAGCCAATCATCAGCCGGCAGCTGGAAGTTTGCTGGCAGCAGGAATTTTCCTGGGGCCCCTTCGGCTGTGGCTCTCAACATCTTCCCCTCTCTGTTTAAACAACACGCATGTGGCTTAGGGACCGTGCCTGCCTTAGGTTGTCCAATAGTACATATGGTCTTTACCCGTTAGGTTGGTACCATTGCAATTGGATCTTACCCGTCACTGACTACCCGTCCAGTATAGAGCCACACCTGTGGAGAGGTCTTTGTACCAGCGGGGGTGGGTGAGGTTCTTTGCCTCACCTCTGTTGGCCCCCCAAATTTTAGCTGGACGATCATGACACGCAGAAGGGAGGAAGATACACCAAGTCAATTTACGGCTCCTTTTGGAAAAATTGTACCACCGATGACATCATCAGCAAATATATCCCAACACTACCACAAGTCGCTGCACCAACAGATAGTTCACAATGCATTTAGGTGAGTTCACAATGTGTCCAGGCAAGTTCTGCAAGCTGTACAGGGATGGCTATTGCAGAAGCTGTAGATTGGTATTATCTTTGATTTAACCTGCACTGGGATAAAGATAGGAACTCTGGCAATAATGTCTAAAGAAAAAAAAAACATGTAACATTCCAGAAGGCACTAAAACCAAAAAAAAATATGTAACATTCCAGAAGGCACATCAAAAACCAAAATGGCCCAAAAAGCAGTCATTGAGGATGAAGTCTCTCACCTTCCTCTGTAACGTTCCTGACCTCCATAAAATGAGAATAGGGATTTATTGGGTCAAATGAGTTCTTCAAAACCCTGCAGAGGGTAGCCAATGGGTTATTGGGTTTTTTCATTACTCCAATTCACATCAAGAATCTATACTCCACAGACAGTAGGCCTCAAATTGGAGAAGCAGAGCACTATTAAAGTCAGGGTTATTTGATCACTCCTGGTTCACAGAATGGGTGTCCAGGCCACCCTGACTTTAGGCAAATCAGAGGAAAGGGAGATTATTTTGGACACTGTCTTGGGCTGTGCCCCTCAAGGAAACGTCAAGCCAGAGGTTATGATGCGTGTCTATATGGAAGAAGATGAGGGCCATTTGGGAGTGTTTTGGTTTTCATTGTGGTCATTTATGTGGCAGTCGGAAGAGATGACTGGGTCCACCAGGGCTTGAACTCTGGTGTGATTCCCCTTAGAGTCTGAGTTCTGGAACTGACCTCAGAGAAGTATTGCCATGATTTGTGTTGGGATTTTAGGCGGCCATCCATGAGAGTCGCCCTTTGAAACTGAGATCTAGGCCCAGGGTGGCTTTCCACAGAGCACTGGAAATCTCAGACAGAATATCATATGATGTTATTTTGAAATACTTGCCAGACATAGTTGAGAGTCAAAACACACATGGACCTCACATTGTAGACCTCAATTGGCCTGGCTTCATGTGACTATTTGGCCACTCTTTGGAAAGCCTTGCCTGTGAGAGTTCTCCAGAACTTTCATTGAAATGAGCTTCCTCAACATTGAGTGATTCCTGAAAGAATTGAAACCCACAATGCCTCCACTTCATCCTTGTAAAATGGCTAGATAAATACCATGAAATTTTTGAAATTCGCATGATGAGGTGGCACTGGAGAACCTTTGATGTCCTGTTGCTGATCATTAGTGTACCAGACAGTGCCTTGATTGATTGGGTATAATGAAAGTGGTGTAGAACAGAGATGCCGGTTAGATGGAGACTGCGGAGTAGTTGGCCCAAAGCTGTGGTGTGCAGGTGTGTGATAAAATATTTATGGTGGTGCCATGTGGATCTGCCATTGACTTCCAAATGGCTTTTAGCTGACATGGTGCACCCAGCAGACCCTTATATGCAAAGACATCTTGTTATATGGAGAGGTTTCAGGGCAATGTTCAGAATCAGGTTGCTATGGTCAAGGGGGCAAGCTATGTGGGATAGAAGCCGGGTTGGTGCGTTCTCCTGGAGACTCTGACCCACCACATGTCACAGAACTCCCTCCAACACTGTGTCCCAGTTGAACTCCTTGTATTTTTTGAAGCAAATACAAAACTCCCAGTTCAGCACCAAGCAACACCATGAAAATTGGAGGATGACTAAATGGCTTCACAGTCCACACGGTTAGACACTTTGGCCCAGTGGCCTCTGTTTACCTACAAAGAGAGAAATCAGCACTGCTGCCTCAGGTTCATTGGAAAATAAGAAACCATGTTCTCCAGGTCACATAGATTCAGACACAGCTTTGATGGTTTCACTACAAATGAAGACAAAGCTCCTGACAACAACATATATTTCAAGTGCCACACCTCAGAGGCAGTTTCTCCAGAAGTCTGTTTTCCAGCAGAGCTCCATGGTTGTGGAGTGTTTACCCAGTCCCTTACTTCTGGAAACTCCTCTACCTGCTCCCAGGTTGAGAACTCCTGAGAATTTTCCATTCCAGATATGTATTCACAGATTTTCTAACTCTTCTTCTCTAATTGTGTCTCACTTGGGGCAAAGGTAATGTCAAGGCATTGTTCTAGGTGAGAGTGGGAAAATTATTGTGTAGCACATATTTGCATACACATTGGATACATTATCCTATTTTCCATTTGCAATACTGAATTCCCGACACTAACCCATACCCTACTAGACTCTGACTACTTATCCTAAAATGATGGAGAAAAAGAAACCTAACAGAATAGAAATAAAGGCCTTTTGTAGGAGGCATGGTGTATACTTGGATTTTCCTTATCCTTTATCAAGGATATGTGTTATAAATCTAGTCAAGTTTTCATTGTAATATTTCTCCATGAGTTTTCAAAGTTAACACATATGTAAATTCCTGTCTCCTTTTCTCTGTAGCCTCTTTAGAACATGTATATTTTTATGCATATATAGACTCCTACCTGGTAACACACGTACATTCTTGTGAGCTCACTGACTTTGGAATATACAAATTATGAGAATAGATCACTTCCCCTAAATACTGATGGAACTGAAAATTCAACCTATGGGTGAGCTTCCTAGTGAACAACATCATACATAAATCCATGTTCAGTAAAATGAATATTTTTAGATATGTGGATGATATATATTTCATGATAAATTTCGATTGGCATATATATTGCTACATTTTATTGTTGTGTGTGTGTGTATATATATATATATATATATATATATATATATATATATATATATATATATATATACTCACCAGATTTTCCAGATATTCCAAAATATTAAATATATGTGTCTTATTATACACTCCCTAAATTCATTCAAGTTCATGTATGTGGATTTAAAATCAACATTTTACATGATTATCATCAGTCTGGCTGGGCACAATTCAGGAGCCAATTTTCAAAAGAAACGAACTTTATTTTTAGAACCACACAAGCCAAACAAAACAGCTTCTCAGGAAAAACCCTCAGAGCCAAACTGACACCACAGTCTTTCCACAAGCCTCTCGCTCAACCACAAGCCTCCTATTTTTGAGGCCGATTGGCTGGGTCACATGGGCGGAGCCAAAAAAGTCCACCAATGAGCAGCTCCGTTGTCTGAAAGGGGAGGGAAACATCCCATTGAGCATCGCCACAGAGGAGCTAATCAGCTAGATGTTGCTGGGGGCTCTGTGAGCCAATCATCCACTGGCAGTCTGAAAGGGCGGGGAAACAGCTCAATGAGCATCTGCAATGAGCATCACTGCAGAGGAGCCAATCAGCTAGATGTTGCTGGGGCCGCTGTGAGCCAATCATCAGCCGGCAGCTGGAAGTTTGCTGGCAGCTGGAGGTTTCCTGGGGCCCCTTTGGCTGTGGCTCTCAACATCACCCGCTCTCTGTTTAAACAACAAGCATGTGGCTTAGGGACCATGCATGCCTTTGGTTGTTCAATAGTACATATGGTCCTTACTGGAGACCCGTGGCTGTGGCTATCAACAGGATTTGTATGTACCATTCACTGAAGTTAGTTTTCAGTACTAGGAAACAAATATGTATTTCAGGTGGATAAATATTTCTGAGAAAAATCTTGTGAAAAGTTGATTATAAATCCACATACTTGAACATAAATGAATTTAGGGAGTGTAAATAAGATACATATATTTCATATTTTAAAAAATCTGGAGAGTGTGTGTGTGTGTGTGTGTGTATACACACACAGACACACACAGATATTAAAATGTAGCAACATATATGCAAATCGAAATTCACCATGAAATATACATCAATCACAGATCCAAAAATATTCAATTTTCTTAACAGGGATTTATGTATAATGTTGTTCTACTAGGAAGCTCACCCATTATTTGAATTTTCAGTTCCAACAGCGTTTAGGAGGAGTGATGTCTTCTCACAAATTGTATCTCCCAAGTCAGTCACCTCACAAGAATGTAGGTGTGACACCAGGTAGGATTTGATATGTGCATATAAAAATACATGTGCTGAATAGGCTACAAACAGAGGGAGACAGGAATTCACATATTTGTTAACTTTAAAAACACATGGAGATCTATTTCAATTAAAAATAGACTGGATTTATAACACCTAACATTTATCATGCAAAAGGCAAGATCAACTATACACCATGCCTCCTCTGAACTGCTTGTATTTCAATTCTGTTTGTGTTACTTTTCTGCATCACATTAGAATTAGTAGGCAGAGTCTAGTAGGGTATGGGTTTTCGTGTCAGGGATTCAGTATTTCGAATGGAAAATTGGAAAATGAATCCAATGTGTATGCAAATATGTGCTACACAAAAAAAATTCCCACTCTCATTCAGAACAATGGCTTGAAATAACCACGCCCCATGTACGAAACAATTAGAGGAGAAGAGTTAGAAAATCTGTGAATACATACGTAGAATGGAAAATGCTGAGTAGTTCACAACCTTTCAGGTGGAAGAGACGTTTCCAAACCTTCGGGACAGGGTAAAACTCCACAAACATGGAACTCTGCTGGCCGAAACACTTCTGGAGATACTGACAATGAGGTTGGGTACTTGAAATATATGTTGTTGTCAGAAGCTTTAGCTTCCTTTGTAGTGAGACCATCAAACTTGGTTCTGCATTTTTGTGACCTGGAGGACATGAATTCTTATTGTCCAATGAACATGAGGCAGCAGTGCTGAATTCACTCTTTATAGCTAAACTGTGGCCACTGGGGGATAAGTGTCTCCCCGTCTGGACTTTGAAATCATTTGGTCATCCTCCACTTTTCGTGGTGTTTCTTGCTACTGCAGTGGGTGTTTTGTATTTGGTTCATGACATACAAGGAGTTAAACTGGGACACAATGCTGGAGGGAGTCCTGTAACGTATGGTGTGTCAGGGTCTACAGGAGAATGCACCAACCAGGCTTCTATCCCCCATTGCTTGCCCCCTTTACCATAGGTACTTGATTCTGAACAATGCTCTGAAAACTCTCCATGTAACATGATGCCTTTACATACAAAGTTCTGCTAGCTGCACCATGTCAGTCACAAGCCATTTGGAAGCCAATGTAAGATCCACATCACCCCAACACAGATGTATTGTCACACACCTGCACACAACTGCTCTAGGCCCACTACTCAGCAGGCTCCAACTTACTGGCATCTCTGTTCTACACCATATTCACGAAACGCAGTCAATGAAGGCATTTTCTGGTACACTCATGATCAGCAACAGGACATCCAAAGGTTCTCCAGTGCCACCTGGTAATGGGAATTTCAAAAATTTGGTGGTATTTGTCTAGCCATTTTTGAAGGATGAAGTTGGAGGCACTGTGGGTTTCAATTCATTCAGGAGCCATGAAATGTTGAGTAAGCTCATTTCGATGAAAGCTCTGGAGAACTCTCACAGGCAAGGCTTCCCAAAGAGTGGCCCAAGGTCACATGAAGGCAGGCCCTTTGAGGTCTACAATGTGAGGTCCATGAGTGTTTTGACTCTCAACTATGGCTGCCAAGTCTTTCAAAATAAAATCATGTGATATCCTGGCTGAGATTCTCAGTGCTCTGTGGAAAGGAACCCTGGGCTTAGATCTCAGTTTCCAAGGGCGACTCTCATGCATGGCCTGCTAAAATCCCAACACAATTCAGGGCAATACTTCTCTGAGGTCAGTTCCAGAACTCAGTCTCTAAGGTAAATCACACCTGAGTTCAATCCCAGGTGGACCAAGTCATCTCTTCCAAACGCCACACAAATGACCACAATTAAAACCAAAACACTACCACATGACCCTCATCTTCTTCCATATAGACACACATCATAACCACTGGCTGGTGGTTTTCATGAGTTGCGCAGCCTAAGACAGTATCCAAAATAAGCTCCCTTGCCCCTCATTTGCCTAAAGTCATGGTGTCCTGGACACCCTTCCTGTGAACCATGAGTGATCAAAAAGGCTTGCTGTTAATACTTCTTCGATTTTCCAATTTTAGGCCTACTGACTCTTGGGTTTAGATTCTTAAAGTTAAATGGAGTCATGAGAAAAAACCAAGCACCTCTGGGCTAGCCTCTGCAGGGCATTGAAAAATTCATTTGACCAAAAAGATCCTGATTCTCACTTGATGGAGGTCAGGATCCTTAGAAGAAGTTGAGAGACTTCATCCACAATGACTGCTCTTTTGGCCATTTTGGTTTTGGATACACAAGAGATCTTTCTTTAGATCCCTCAGGTTCTGAGAATCTAAGCCACAGCCTCACAGGGGGCCAAGAGCCTGAATTAGACACATCCCATTCCAAAGCAATTAAACAAAGAGCCAAAGGTGATGCCCATTTATTTCCATTTGAAAACTGTTTTCTTCAGGCTTCGCAAAGGGGTGGCCTGAGGCAAAGTTATTCCTGACATTCAGGGCAACAGAACAATAGGTAAGCAAAATGCCAAAGCAGGGTTTCTCCACTAAGACTTTCCTGGTCACACTTATATCTGAGTTTTCTGAGATGTTCACCATTCCCTTCAGCTATGTAGTACATGGCCATGTCACAGAGCTTGGAGGTGGTACATATTTTGGACACAAAACCATCAGCCTATTCTGGAGAGTGCCCACAATTCAGGAAGAAAACAGGAACTGAGGAAGATAGTAGGTGTTGCCCATCTGTAAGACAAGTCACAGTCCATTCATAAATCGGGCAGGATGAATGCTGAGAAGATTTCAACTAGACAGGACTCATCCATTGATGCATTTTCTTTTCTAATGTCTACAACCAGGGGCACAGTGGGATACACTGATATCCAAACACATGCCTTGTCAAACGACTTACTACAAACAGGTCCCGCCAAAACAAACAAACTGCCATACCTACCTATTCTCAGAATATGAGACAAATTCACAAATCCACACCCACACCCACAAAGACACCTCCTTCCCCCAAGTAGGTCTGTGACTATCTGGAGTTTCCACTGACTCGTGGGCCATAGCATGTTTCAAGGAAATGGCCTTCCTGTCTCAGATCTGCTTTCCTTGTGCAACTCTGTGAAGTTGTCAGGAGCCAGCAGTGTGCCACTACCTGCTTTCTCAGGAAAAGCCCCTCTTCAGAGCTTTCCTGCGTTTTGGACATCCTCACATCAGAAGGTACCAAGAATGACTTACTGTGTCCTTGGTAAATCCAAACAAGTGAGACCACTGGGACTGGGACTGGACTGGCTATGGGTTCCTGTCTTCCTGGATCCCAAGTTCAGAGAGTTCCATCACCAAAGAAGTGATGTGAGGTCACTTCCTTCAGGAACTGAATCAGATCACTGCCTTGGCAACCTCTTTGTCCTAACAGTTGCTTCCAAGGCTACCATGAGAAAGAGGCTGCCCCTACTTCCTGTGACACTTTCACAAGTTAGAATGCTATATCAACCATAGGCACCCAGTAGCAGCTCTCCACACAAGCCTGGTTTGGTCCATCTTCTCTACATTAAAAAGAGAGAGGCTGATTCAGAAACAACGCTTCATTCTGATCATGTTGTTTGCCAGGGAAGATGACTTTTGCTCTCTCAGGTCCTTCATAGCTGCCTACATCTTCTCCAGTGATCATTTCTGCATGGACCTTTGTGGTTCTCAGCAGGTGGAAGATCCCCTACATTCCTGTATTGTAAGACCAACTCTGTCCCTGCTTGTCTGTAAAGTTAGATTGAGGGAACAGTGTATGGTTAGGGTTAATAACATGTTCGATTTGGGTTAGGAATCATTCTGCTGGATGAATAATTGTACAAGAATAATGAGGTGAAATATATGTATGTAAACAGAAATCTAAGTAAAATTTGAAGCCCAGAAGTGGATTGGGCTTCAAGGGATTGTGATGCTTAGCATTGGGATCAAGGGATTGTGATACTTAGCATTGAATTATGTTCTGCAGAGATGTCTCAGAGAGATCGATATACAATGGCATAAGACCCTGTACCTTGGATTATTGAATGTAGAAGAGAACATCCAGTCAGAAAGGGTTAATCGGTAGGATTAGGAAGATAGTCAGTAGGTTTAGGAGGAAGAGTGAGTATAGGATTTGGAACAAAAGTTCCTTAGCAATAGGGTTTCAATTAGAGTGTGAATGGAAATGTCAGCACATGTGAAGAGTCAGTCACAATGATGAACTGGGGAAAATATGTAGGAAAGCAATCAATAGAGACATTATGAAATCAGGAAAAGTATAAAGTGAGAGACAGGATTAGATGTTTTTAACAGGGTTGAATTTGAATATATAATCTTAGGAAGAAACAAATATATTGTCACAAATAGGATTGATTTTTGAGAGCATTAGGCAACTTGGACATGGATGTTTTTAGTAATCCATATTCACTTTACATTTAGGCTTTGGTACAAACATAAGTGTGACCTTTTCTTTTTGTGTCCAGAATATTACTGTGACAAAATGTATATGTAGATAAGGTGACATGAGTATTTCTTCCACCATTTCTGGGAGCAATAATTTGAAGATGTATAAATTAGTATTGGGTTTACAAAGAGGTGTACCCTGTGTCTATGAATATAGAGAAAAAGCATTAATTGACCATACAGTGAATAAATAATATAACTGGTTTCTCTTTAAATCATGGATTGAATTGATATCTGAAAATATATAAGAAATATTATATTGATATAAAATCATTCATTCCAACCAGTTATACATCTAATAGTAATATTGGGGTTATGGATTATCATGAAGGGTGTGTGAGTTTTGCTTCAAAAGTGATTATGGAAATCGAAAATAACGTATTTGGAAAGAAGTCTCATGAGAAGACCAGTCAAGAAACATGGAGGAATACATGTGTTCCGAAGCAGAAAATGATTGAAAGTGAAACAAATGTCAGTAATTTTGCTAACTTGTGGATGAAATATATATCTTATAATGTGCATAAACTGAAGAAATAGTAAAATACCAGTGGTGAATAAGAATGAACATAAAAATACACATCATGTCCCATAGGAATCTAATTGCATAGATGAGAAACTGGGTCAATTATTGTAGAAATATTAGGATTTGTATGCACGATTCACTGAAGTTAATTTTCAGTAATAGGAAACAAATAGTATTTCAGGTGGTTGAATATTTCCGAGAATAATCTTGTGAAATGTTGACTATAAATCCACATACATGAACTAGAATGATATTAAGGAGTGTATAATAAGACACATGTATTTAATATTTAAAAAAATCTGGAGTGTGTATACACACACACACACACACATTAAAAAGTAGTAGTATATATGCCAATCGAAATTCATCATGAAATATATATCATCCACAGATCGAAAAATATTCATTTTCCTGAACATGGAATTATGTATAATATTGTTCAACTAGAAAGCTCACACAGAGGATGAATTTTCAGATCCCACAGTGTTTAGGAGGAGTGATCACTTCTCACAATTTGTATCTGCCAAGTCAGACACCTGACAAGAATGTACGTGTGATACCAGGTAGGATTCTATATATGCATATAAAAATAGATGTGCTGAATAGGCTACATAGAATGGGAGAGAGGAATTCACATATTTGTTAACTTTAAAAACACTTGGAGAACTATATCAATTACAAATTGACTAGATTTATAACACCTACACTTTGTCATGCAAAAGCCATGTCCAACTATACACTATGCCTCCTCTGATATGCTTGTATTTCTATTCTGTTTGAGTTGTTTTTCACCATCATATTAGGATTAGTAGTCAGAGTATAGTAGGGTATGGGTTAGTGTCAGGGATTCAGTATTTCAATTTGAAAATAGGAAAATGAATCTAATATGCATGAAAATATGTGCTACAAATAATATTCCCACTCTCATCCAGAAGAATGCCTTGAAATTATCTTCGCCCCTAGTATGACACAATTAGAGGAGAAGAGTTAGAAAATATGTGAATACATATCTGGACTGGAAAATGCTCAGCATTACACAACTATGGAGGTGGTAGAACAGTTTCCAAAAGTAAGGGACAGTGTAAACACTCCACAAACATGGAGCTATGCTGGCCTAAAGACTTCTTGAGAAACTGCCTCTGAGTTTGGGCAGTTGAAATATATGTTGTTGTCAGGAGCTTAACTTCCTTTGTAGTGAGACCATCAAAGTTTGGTCTGCATCTATGTGACCTGGAGGACATGGTTTCTTATTTTCCAATGAACATGAGGCAGCAGTGCTTAATTCACTCTTTGTAGCTAAACTGTGGTCACTGGGGGCTAAGTGTCTCACCATGTGGACTTTGAAGCCATTTGGTCATCCTCCACTTTTCCTGGTGTTTCTTGCTGCTGCACTGGGTGTTTTGTATTTGCTTCACGACATACAAGGAATTCAACTGGGAAACAGTGCTGGAGGGAGTCCTGTAACATGTGGTGGGTCAGGGTCAGCAGGAGAATGCCCCAACTTGGCTTCTATCCAACATTGCTTGCCCCCTTGACCATACCAACATGATTCTGAACATTGCCCAGAAACCTCTTCATATTACAAGATGCCATTTCATATAATGGTCTGCTGGCTGCACCAAGTCAGTCACAAGCAATTTGGAAGCCAATGTAAGATCCAAATGGCCACACCACAGATGTATTATCACACACCTGCACACCACTGCTCTAGGTCCACTACTCAGCACGCTCCAACTTACTGGCATCTCTGTTCTACACCTTTTTCAAGAAACCCAGTAAATCAAGGCACTGTCTGGTACACTCAGGATCAGCAATGGGACATCCAATGGTTCTCCTGTGCCACCTGGTCATTGGGAATTTCAAAAATTTTATGATATTTATCTATCCATTTTTCAAGAATGAAGTTGGAGGCACTTTGGGGTTTCCATTCATCCCGGAACCATTAAATGGTGAGGAAGCTCATTTCAATGAAAGCTCTGAGGAACTCTCAAAGGCAAGGCTTCCCAGAGAGTGCCCAAAAGGTCACATGAAGCCAGGCCCTTTAAGGTCTATAATGTGAGGTCCATGTGTGTTTTGACTCTTAACTGTGGCTGCCAAGTTTTTCAGAATAAAATCATGTGATATCCTTGCAGAGATTCTCAGTGCTCTGTTGAAAGCTTTCCTGGGCCTAGATCTCAGGTTTCAAGGGCGACTCTCATGCATGGCCTCCTACAATCCCAACACAACTTATGGCAATACTTCTCTGAGGTCAGTTCCAGAACTCAGTTTCTAAGGGGAATCACACCAGAGTTCAAGCCCATGTGGACCCAGTAATCTTTTCCAAACACCACAAAAATGACCACATTTAAAACCAAAACATTCCCACATTTCCCTTATCTTTAACCATATAAACACTCATCATTAACTCTGGCTGCAGGTTTCCAAGAGTAGCGCAGCCCAAGACAGTGTCCAAATAATGCACCCTTGCCCCTGATATGTCTAAAGTAAGGGTGGCCTGTTCACTCTTCTTATGAACCAGGAGTGATCAAATAGGCCTGCCATAAATACTGCTCTGCTTCTCCAATTTGAGGCCTACTGACTGTCAGGTATAGATTCTTTATGTGATTTGGCATCATGAGACAACCCAAGCAGTTCTGCAGGACTTTGAAGAACTCATTTGATCCAAAGGATCCCTATTCTCACTTGATGGAGGTCAGGAACCAAACAGAAGAAGGCAAGAGACTTCATCCACAATGACAGATTTTTTGCCATTTTGCTTTGGATGCACACATGGGATCTTCTTTAGATCTATCAGGAGCTGAGAATCTTAGCCACAGCCTCAAACAGGGCCTAGTGTCTGACTAAGACACATACCTTTCCAGAGCAATTAAGCAAAGAGCCACAGGTGATGCCCATTCATTTCCATTTGAAAACTGTTTCTTCAGGCTTCACAAAGGGGTGGCCTGAGGCAAAGACCTTCCTGACATTCAAGGCAACAGAAACATAGATAAGCAAATGGAGCCAAGCAGGGTTTCTCCACTGAGACTTTACTGGTCACACTGATATATGAGTTTTCTGAGATGTTCCCATTCCCTTCAGCTATCAAGGACATGGCCATGTCACAGAGTTTGGAGGTGGTACATATCTTGGACAATAAACCATGATACTATTCTGGAGAGTGGCCAGAATTCAGGAAGAAAACATCAACTTAGAAAGTTAGTTGGTGTTTCCCATCCATAAGGCAAGCAACAGTCCATTAATCAATTGTGCAGGATGAATGCTGTGAAGCTTTCTACTAGACAGGACACCTCCATTGATGCATTCTCGTTTCTAATGTCTAAAACCACGAACACAGTGGCTACACAGACATAAAAACACTCGCCTTGTCTAAAGACTTACTAGAAACAGTCGACTCCAAACCAAACCAACCACCTTTCCTACCTATTCTCAGAACATAAAACAAAACCGCAAACTCACACCCACAACCAAAAAGGCACCTCCTTCCCAAAAATAGGTCTTTAACTATCTGGAGTGTCCTCTGACTGGTGGGCCATACTATGTTCCAATCGAAATGGCCTGTCCGGTCTCAGATCTTGTCTCCTTGGCCAACTCTGTTATTCTGTGAGGAGCCAGCAGTTAGCCACTACCTGCTGTCTCAAGAAAGGCCCCTCTTTAGAGCTCTACTGGCATTTGGCCATCCTCACATCAGTAGGTACCAAGAAGGTCTGACTCTGTACGTGGTAAATCCAAACAAGTGAGCCCACTGGGACTGGGACTGGGACTGGCTCTTGGTGCCTGGCTTCTTGCATCCCAATTTCAGAGAGTTCCATCACCAAGGAAATGAGGTATGTCACTTTCTTTGGAACTGAATGAGGTCACTGCCTTGGCAACAACTTTATCCTAACACTTGCTTCCAGTGGTCCCATGAGTTGGAGGGTGCCCCTACTTCCTGTGACAATTTGACTAGTTAGAATGGTATATCAAAATAGACACCATGGAACAGCTCTCCACGCAGGCCTGGTTAGGTCCATCTTCTCTACATTAAGAAAAGAGAGTCTGATGCATACACATCCCTTCGTCCTGTCCAGGTTGTTTGCCATGGAAGATGGCTTTTGCTCATTCAGGTCCTTCATAGCTGCCTACTTCTTCTCCAGGGATCATTTCTGCATCGAACTTTGAGGTTCTCAGCAGTTGGAAGATTACCTACATCCCTTATTGAAAGAATATCCCTGTCCCTGCTCTTTTGTAATGTTAGATTGAGGCAACAGTGTATGGTTAGGGTTAATAACAGGTTCGATTTGGGTTAGGAATCATTCTGCGGGATGAATAATGGTATTGGGAACCTGCAATATATAGAAATATAGTGGTTAAATATAAGTATGGAAACAGAAATCTAGGTAAGATTTGAAGCTCAGAAGTGCATTGGGCAATAGATTGGGACATGTAGCTTTGAATTAAGTTCTGCATACATGTTTCAGAAAAATCGATATACAATGGCATAGGACCTTGTACCTCGGATGATTGAATGTAGTAGAGTACATCCACTCAAAAAGGGATAGTCGATAGGATCAGGAAGATAGTCAGTATGTTTCGGAAGAAGATAGAGTATAGGATTTGGACCTAAGTTCATTAGCAATAGGGTTTCGGTTAGAGAGTGAATGTCAATGTCAGCACATGTGAAGGGTCAGTCACAATGTTGAACTGGGAAAAATATGTAGGAAAGTAGATATCAATAGAGACATTAGGAAATCAGGCAAAGTATAAAGTGAGTGAAAAAACTAGACATTTCCAACAGTTTTGAGGTTGAATATATAATCTTAGGAAGAAACAAAAATGTGGTCACCAATAGGATTGACATTTGAGAGCATTAGGCAACCTGGATATGGATGTTTTTAGTAATCCATGTTCAGTTTCCATTTAGGCTTTGGTACAATCATACGTGTGACTTTTGCATATTGTGTCCAGAATATTACTGTGATAACATGCATATGTAGATCAGGTGACATGAGTATTTCTTCCACCATTTCTGGGAGCAATATTTAGAAGACGAATAAATTAGTATTGGGGGTACTCAGAGGTGTACCCTGTGTCTATGAATATAGAGATAATGCATGAATAGACCATATAGTGAATAAATAATATAACTGGTTCCACTTTAAATAATGGATTAAACTGATATCAGAAAATATATGAGAAATACTATATTGATATAAAATCATTCATTCCAACCAGTTATACATCTAATGGTGATATTATAGTTATGGTTTATCATGAAGTGAGTGTCAGTTTTGCTTCAAAAGTGATAAAGGAAATCAAAAATAATGTACTTGGAAAGAAGTCTCATGATAAGACCAGTCAAGAAACCTGGAAGAATCCATGTGTTCTGAAGCAGGAAGTGATTGAAAGTGAAACAAATGCCTATAAGTTTGCTAACTTGTGGATAAAATATATATCCTATGATGTGCATAAATTGAAGAAATCGTAATGTCCCAGTGTTGAATTAAAATGAATTTCAAAATACACATCATGTCACATAGGAATATACTTGCATTGATGTTAAACTGGGTCAGTTACTGTTGAAGTATTAGTATTTATGCAACATTAACTGAAGTTAGTTTTCAGTACTGGAAACAATATGTATTTCAGGTGGATGAATATTTCTGAGAATGATCTTGTGAAAAAGTTGATTATAAATCCATATACATGAACATTAATGAATTTAGGGAGTGTATAAAAGACACATATATTTCATATTTTGAAAAATCTGGAGAGTGTATATATATATATATATATATATATATATATATATATATATATATATATATATATAAACACACACAGACAACAAATTAGCAATCGAAATTTATCATGAAATATATATCTTCCACAGATGCAAAATTATTTCTTTTAGAACATGGATTTATGTATAATGTTGTTCTTCTAGGAAACACACCCCTAGGTTAAATTTTCAGTTCCAACAGAGTTTAACAAGAGTGATCACTTCTCACAAATTGTATTTGTCAAATTAGCCACCTCACAAGAATGTAGGTGTGATACCAGGTAGTGTTCTATATGTGCATTTTAAAATGCATGTGTTGAATAGGCTACAGAGAAAGGGAGATAGGAATTCACATATTTGTTAACATTAAAAACACATGGAGAACTATTTCAATTAAAAATTGACTAGATTTATAACACCTACAATTAATCATGCAAAAAACAAGTCCAACTATACACCATGATTCCTCTGAACTGCTTGTATTCCTATTCTGTTTGTGTTATTTTTCTCCATCATATTATGATTAGTAGTCAGAGTCTATTAGGGTATGCGTTATTGTCAGGGATTCAGTATTTCGAATGGAAAATTGGAAAATGACTCTAATGGGTATGCAAATATGTGCTACACAAAAATGTTCACACTCTCATCCAGAAGATTGCTTTGACATTACCTTAGTTCCAAGTAAGATACAATTAGAGGAGAAAAGTTAGAAAATCTGTAAATACATATCAGGAATAAAAAATGCTCAGGAGTTCACAAACTTGTAGGTGGTAGAGGAGTTTCCAAAAGTAAGGGACAGGGTAAACACTCCACAAACATTGAGCTCTGCTTGTGTAAAGACTTCTTGAGAAACTCTCTGAGCTTGGGCTCTTAAAATAAATGTTGTTGTCAGGAGCTTTAGCTTCCTTTGTTGTCTGACCATCAAATCTGGGTGTGCAAATATGTGACCTGAAAGACATTGTTTCTAATTTTCCAATGAAAATGAGGCAGCAGTGCTGAATACTCTTTTTGTAGTTAAACTATGGCCACAGGGGTGTAAGTGTCTCCCCGGGTTGACTGTGAAGCCATTTGGTCATCCTCCAATTTTCGTGGTGTTTCTTGCTGGTGCACTCTGAGTTTGGTACTTGCTTCATGAAATACAAGGAGTTCAACTGGGACACAGTGCTGGAGGGAGTTCTGTCACGTGTGGAGGGACAGGGTCTGCATGAGAATGCACCAAACAGGGTTCTGTCCCACATAGGTTGCCCCTTTGTCCATAGCAACCTGATTCTGAACATTGCCCAGAAACCTATCCATATAACAAGATGCCTTTACATATAAGGGTCTGCTGGCTGTACCCTGTCAGTCACAAGGCAATTGGAAGCCAATGGCAGATCGACATGCCCCAACACACATGTTTTATCACACACCTTCACACCACTTCTCTAGGCCCACTAATGAACAGGCTCCAACTTACTGGCATCACTGTTCTATACAATTTTCATGAAACTCAGTCAGTCAAGGCACTGTCTGATACACTCATGATCAGCAACAGGACATCCAAAAGTTTTCCAGTGCCAGCTGGTCATGGGAATTTCAAAAATTTCATGGTATTTATCAAGCCATTTTTCGAGGATAAAGTTGGAGGCTCTGTGGGTTTCAATTCATTCAGGAACCATTAAATGTTGAAGAAGCTCATTTCAATGAATGATCTTGAGAACACTCACAGGCAAGGCTTCCCAAAGAGTGGCCAAAAGGTCACATGATGTCAGGCCCATTGAGGTCTACAATGTGAGGTCCATGTGTGTTTTTACTCTCAACTGTGGCTTTAAAGAATTTCAGAATAAAATCATGTGATGTCCAGGCTGAGATTCCCAGTGCTCTGGGCAAAGCCACCCTGCACCTAGATCTCCCTGCACCACAATTAATACCTGAGATCTAGGTTGTATGGCCTAGTAAAATCCAAACACAATTCATGAAAATACTTCTCTGATGTCACTTCCAGAATTCAGTCTCTAAGGGGAATAATACCAGAGTTCAAGCCCAGGTGGACCCAGTCATCTGTTCCAAGCGCCAAACAAAGTACCACAATTCAAAACAAAATGCTCCCACATGCCCCTTATCTTCTTTCATGTAGACACTCATCATAACATCTGGATGGAGGTTTCCATGAGGGGCACAGCACAAGACAGTGTTCAAAATAATCTTTCTTGCCCCTCATTTGCCTAAAGTCAGTGTGGCCTGGAAATCCTGACTGTGAACCAGGAGTGATCAAATACGCCTGCCGTTAATACTCCTTGGCTTCTCCAATTTGATGCCTACTGACTGTGGGGTTTAGATTCTTTATGTAAATTGGATTCATGAGAAAACCCAATCACCTATGGGCTAAACTCTGCAGGGCTTTAAAGAACTCATTTGACCCAAAGGATCCCTATTCTCACTTGATGGATATCAGGAACCTTAGAGAGGAAGGTGAGAGTCTTCATCCACAATAACTGCTCTTTTGGCCATTTTGGTTTTGGATGCACCCATGGGATCTTTCTTTAGATCCATCAGGTGCTGAGAATCTAAGCCACAGCCTCACACAGGGCCAAGAGGCTGATTCACACACATCCCTTTCCAAAGAAATTAAGCAAAGAGCAAAACACACACAGACATTATAAAGTGGCAATATATATGCCAATTGAAATTCATGATGAAATATATATCGTCCACAGATCCAAAAATATTAATTTTACTGAACATGGATTTATGAATAATGTTGTTCAACTAATAAGATTACCCTTAGGTTGAATTTTAAGATCCAATAGCATTTTGGAGGAGTGATCTCTTGTCATAATTTGTATCTGCCATGTCAGCCACCTCACAAGAATGTATATGTGATACCAGGTAGGATTCTATATGTTTATATAAAAATACATGTGATGAATAGGCTACAGAGAAAGGGATACAGGAATTCACATATTTATTAACTTTCAAAACACAAGGAGAACTATTTCAATTAAAAATTAACTAGATTTATAACACCTACCCTACATAATTCAAAAGGCAAGTCCAACTATACACCATGGCTCTTCTGAACTGCTTGTATTTCTATTGTGTTTGTATGCACTGTGGGTTTCAAGAACCATTAAATGTTGAGGAAGCTCATTTCAATGAAACTCTGGAGAACTCTCATAGGCAAGGCTTCCCAAAGAGTGGCCAAAAGGTTAGATATAGCCAGGCCCATTGAGGTCTACAATGTGTGGTCCATGTGTGTTTTGACTCTCAACTATGGCTACCAAGTCTTTAAGAATAAAATCATGGGATATCTTCCCTGAAATTCCCAGTGCTCTGTGGAAAGCCACCCTCGGCCTTGATCTTAGTTTCCAAGGGCGACTCTCATTCTTGGCCTTCTAAAATATCACCACAATTTATGGCAATATGTTGGGGTTCAAGTGTGCAGAGTTTAGCTCCCTCAGGCCTGACAGTGTGCAAGAGCTGTGGCTGTGATTTAGGTCAGCTGAGGCAAACCTCAGTTAGGAGGAGGAAACGTTCTCTTCCCCTTATCGCAAGTCACAAGCTCTGCATGGTTTGGCCAAGAGGAAGAAGCTTCCTGCATACTTGTCCTAGGAAGAGTACATTCTGAAGAGATAAATGCCTGCTCAGGGGAGTAGATAATGTCTACAAGGAACTTTAGGAGGGTACTTATCAAATAAGCAGGAACGATCTGAAGTTAGCTCTGTGTATCTGCTGAGGCATGTTATCTGGGCAATGTGGGCAAAGTGTTATTGAAGAATTGCTTGCTTTTTTAGAAGAAGAATACAAAAGGAACTTGCAAATAAACCTCAGCATGCAGTTGCAATTGCTGCCTTCGCTCTGCATCCCCTGTGTCCCGGTTATTTCGTGACCCTTACCCAAGGACCCGAACGCACTAGACGTTCACAATTGGCGCCGGAATAGGGACTCTGCTGGATTGTCAGAAAGGGTAAGTTCTTTTTCTTTATATTACAGGGTGATGGGACAATCTTCATCTTCTCCTTTTTTACGTATTCTTAGGCATTCACTTGTCATCTATGGTATTAACATTTCTCATTCTGACATAGAGATGTGTCTTAAGGTGGTCAGGAAATGGAATCCCTCGTTCCCGAAGGAAGGATCTATGGATGTAGATAATTGGAAACGGGTCCGTCACAATGTTGAAAAGGCTATGAGACAAGGTAAAAAAATTCCGATTCGGTTTTGGTCTATCTGGTCTATTTTATATACTATGTTTAAAGCTATGGAGGAAGAAAGGTTGATTGGCAATTTACAAAAGGAGCTAGCTCCCTCTATCCTACATCTCCCTCTGGATACTAGTGAAAAGGAAGAGGTAGTAAAAGATACGCAACAATTGACTCATAAATCTTCACAAAATTCTGCTGATTTAATTGGTAATGATAAGAAAAAGAAAACGAAAGTAAAAATGATGATTGACGATCGCTCCATTTCAGAGCAATTCAAGCTTGTTATGGAGAAGGTTCTGGGACGTCTTAATAAAATAGAAGCTAAAATGGACCCTAGGCCTTTATCGGGAACCAGGCCCTCTGCCCCTCCGGCCATTAACACTTTTTTGGCAGCTTCTTTAAAGGCTGTCCAGGAAATGGACTCAGAGCCTTCTGTCGATGAGGATGACACTCCCTTCTTTGCTTTTCCTATAATCAGGCCTGATCCAGCTAATGGAATGGCACATCCACCTCGGTATGAGGGGATTGATATTGATCATATTGGTAGATTAAAAAAGGCAGTGACAACGTATGGACCTCAATCCCATTATGTAAAAGAATTGCTTAATGCTTTTGCTACTCATTAAAATAATTTTGCTCCTGAGGATTGGAAGATTGTGGGCCGTGCTCTTTTACAGGAGCCGGAATATCTTCAATGGCACATGTGGTTTTTAGAAGGATGTGCCACTAAGGCTAGAGAAAATGGTAATAGTCAAAACCCTGTTATTCGTGCCATAGGATACCCTGTTATCTGGCACTGGTATGTATGATGACATTCAACATCAAATTAATATTCCTCCTAAGATTCATGAGCAATTGAAGGAAATAGCTTTAGAAGCTTGGGACAAAATTAGACCTACTGGAGATTATTATGGCAAAGGATGTTACACATGTCCCCTTGTTTGGACGTTATTCTTGTGTTCATGTTACTATTGACACATACTTTAAATTTTTGTGGGCTACCGCTCAAATTGGAGAAACCACCCGTCATGTTATTCAACACTTAATGGAAACATTTGCTATTATGGGAATTCCCGCTATGATTAAAATTGATAATGGTCCGGCTTATACTAGTAAAAATTTTAAAGATTTTTGCAAATTATATGATATTGTTCATCTAACCGGAATAGAATATAATCCACAAGGACAAGCTTTAGTAGAATGTGTACATGCTACGCTTAAAACACAAATTAAAAAATTAAAAAGGAGGAAAATGACAGATTTAAATATGCACTTGTTTAGACATTTACAAAATCAACCTAAAGCATTGTTACATCAAGCCTTATTTATTTTAAATTTCCTTAATCTTTCACAAGGAGAAATATTGACAAGAGCAGAACGACATTTTGAGCAAAAAACCTTAGAAATAGTTCATGAACCAATTTGGATAAAAATTGCGGCAGATGCTGAATGGCAGCCAGGGATTTTACTTTGTAGGGGAAAGGGCTATGCTTATGTTTCAACAGAAAATGGACACCGGCAGTGGCTCCCAGGGTGGTGGATCCAGACCCATCACAATCAGAATGGCACCAAGGGGGGCACCCTATCCACTACCCCAGCCGAGGAATCAAGATCCTGAGCTTGATGTTCCAGTGACAACAATGGTGGAATTGCTGACCCACGCTTGCTTGGCTTCAGTGCAGTACACTCATCATTTACAAACACATTTATGAAAAATTGCTGCTGCAACTAAACCTGTAATTTTGTTTAATGGCTCTTTCTCTGGGACTAGTCAATCTGCTGCTTCTTATAATTTTACTGTATTTAAAGAATATAATATAACTACATGTGCGCCCATGTCATACCTGTTCTTAATTGGAAATGTTACTTTTGATGAGGGAATTTTATGCTTTAATTGTAAATTGTATACCTGTATTAATACATCTGTTTCTATTCCTTCTGGTTATTCCATTGTGTTATTACAACAGCGCTCTCACATTTGGCTTCCTGTAAACTTACAAAGACCATGGTCCCAAGATCCTGTAAATACTTTGGTTCTGAAATTTTTCAGACAATTGTTAAAACGTACTAAACGGTTTGTGGGAGTTGTTGTTGCTGTAATTCTAAGTCTTATTGCAGTGGCTACAGTTGCTACAGTTTCAGGGATAGCTCTACATACTTCTTTACAAACAAAACATTTTGTTGAGGAATGGCATAAAGATTCACATGAGTTATGGCTATCCCAGGCTCAAATTGATTCTAGACTCAAACTCAAATAGATATTTTAAAACAAACAGTTAATTGATTAGGAAAAAAGATACTCACCTTAGAACAAGAAATTAGATTTAAATGTGACTGAAATTCAACTTCTTTCTGTATAACTAATATACAATATAATCAAAGCTTACACGAATGGAGTATCATACAAAATTATCTTGATGGTAATAAAACAGCTCAATTAATGATTGATTCTTTACAAAAATATATATTTGAAATTTTTGGAAAAGGGTTTCAACGTTATGATGCTGCACAAATAGCTGAATTGTTTTTAAAACAGTTAGAGGGATTAAATCCCAAAGGAATTGCTCAAAGTCTTACCCATATGGCAGGAGGAGTGGGAATAGTGTTATGCTTAGTTATTATCCTGTTTGTAATTATATATTGTATGTGCATAAGACCATCTCAAGACTCAATATTAACATTGTGGAAAGCTGTTTTAGAAAAACAAAAAGAAAAGGAAGGAATTGTTGGGGTTCAAGTGTGCAGAGTTTAGCTCCCTCAGGCCTGACAGTGTGCAAGAGCTGTGGCTGTGATTTAGGTCAGCTGAGGCAAACCTCAGTTAGGAGGAGGAAACGTTCTCTTCCCCTTATCGCAAGTCACAAGCTCTGCATGGTTTGGCCAAGAGGAAGAAGCTTCCTGCATACTTGTCCTGGGAACAGTACATTCTGAAGAGATAAATGCCTGCTCAGGGGGGTAGATAATGTCTACAAGGAACTTTAGGAGGGTGCTTATCAAATAAGCAGGAACGATCTGAAGTTAGCTCTGTGTATCTGCTGAGGCATGCTATCTGGGCAATGTGGGCAAAGTGTTATTGAAGAATTGCTTGCTTTTTTAGAAGAAGAATATAAAAGGAACTTGCAAATAAACCTCAGCATGCAGTTGCAATTGCTGCCTTCGCTCTGCATCCCCTGTGTCCCGGTTATTTTGTGACCCTTACCCAGGGACCCGAACGCACTAGACGTTCACAGCAATGCTTCTCTGAGTTCAGTTCCAGAAGTCAGTCTCTAAGGGGAATCACACAAGAATTCAAGCCCAGGTGGACCCAGTCATCTCTTCCAACCGTCACACAAATGACCACAATTAATACCAAAACACTCTCACATGGCCCTCCTCTTCTTCTATAAAGGCACTCATCATAACATCTGGCTGGAGGTTTCCATGAGGGGCATAGCCCAAGACAGTGTCCCAAATAAGCTCCCTTGCCACTCATTTGCCTAAATTCAGGGTGGCTTGGACACCCTTCTTGTGCACCAGGAGTGATCTGTAAGGGTAAAATAAATTGAAATTAAAGTGTAAAATTTGAAGTGTAAAAGACCGGGTTTTGTAAAGTTTCTAAGCTGCAAGGCCTGAGTTAAAATGTAAAGGACCAGGTATTGTTAAGTTCCTATGCTACATGGAAAACCTGAAATTCCTGTAGCTTGTAGTACAATTCCCAACTGCCCAGTAAATATCTCCCCTGACCGCCTGGTTGTTTAATAACCTAGGACCATGTGTGGCCTGGCACATAGGCATCGCAAGGCCTAAACCAATCTGTTTGAATGTGTACCTCGCTTTAGAACTGACCTATCACTCCCGCCTGACCTGTTCCTGCCAATGAATGAACTAATCATGTTTAGGAATTGTTGTTTGATTTTTCTGCAGTGTATGTTGATTTCTTAAAGGAGACTGTGATATATGTAAAGTCCCGCCCTCCCCAAAAAGTGTACTTAAGCACTGCTCAACCCCTGCTCGGGGCTCTGGGCTGCTCTCCCTTCTTGAGTGAGCACGTAGCCCCAGCATGCTGGATTGGATTCTCAATGAACGCCTTTTTCTGTTGCATGAGCCGTGGTCTCTGGGTGGTCTCTTCCTCCGACGTTCACTGGACCCTTACATTTGGTGCGTTGGCGGGGAATCACGCAGCATAGGACAAGGACACCCCAACAGACCCCTCTGGGGGTAAGTAAGGCACTTCTTTCCATTTTTCCTTGCGATAGCTCAGAGCTTTTTGTTCAGGTTTCATTTTTCCGTTTTCGGTTTGGGTTGGCAGAGTGGCTGCAAGCGGAGAACGTAAGTTCCCCCTGTCAGTGGTGGACAAACGTGTCCTAAAGCCACAGGCCACGTCCTTGCAAGGGATGCCTTGGAGGACTCAGGGAGTGACGGATGTGCCCTCATTAGGTGAGGAGGGACGGATGAGCCCAATTAGGTGACTCTGCTGCCAACCCATCATATCTTGCTGGCTATTTTTTTTTCTCTCAGGTTGAATTCACTGTCTGTCTTTGTGGTCTAACCCATCAGGTTTTGCCAGTTACTAGGTTCTAATCTTTACTTCTGAACTCGTGTTAAATGTTAACTGTGTGTACATGATTGTGTAACGTTTGTATTGTCCTTGTCTCTGTTTGAGAAACTCTCATTATGGGACAAAGCCATTCCATGCCTCTGTCCTTGAAGCCTTTCCTGGTCCCTGCCTCCAATCTGACCCCTTCACCCAGGATCCTATCACTCAAAGCTTCTACTCCTCCCCCTCTTCCCTCCATTCTCCCTGAGTCACAAGATTGTAGATCTTGGGGTTGTGAACAAACGGGAGCTGCATGATGGTCTTTGTGTGTCTTTTTATCTGTGTTTTTGTTAAATGTGATGGCATTGTTTGGACCGATGCAGAGTCCCGAGTTCCAACCTTCCTTACATATGTAGAAGTTACTTTAGCTAAATTTTAAACTAATGCTTCTCCTGTGATGGACCAAAAGTCAATAGAACCGCCAGTTTTTCTGTTCTCACCTTTTACACCACTCTTAGCTGTGTTTTAAAGAACTTTGATAAACTTTACTCCCCTTTGTTAAGCAAGATTACAGAAGCAGTGATTTCTTTTCTTCCCGTAGTTGGCTTGAACATGCCCACTGCAGAGGGAAATGTCTGGGGTCTAAGAACTTTGATATCTCGCTTAAACTTTTCTCAAAACCCTGTCCTCATTATTAAATTGGCATTAATTGGCTTTGGGATGGGAACCAAGCCTTCACTCATAAATTTTGACACCTCAGAGGGGACTTCAAATAAACCCCACTCTGCCCTCTTGGGGAAGCCTAGCACTCAAAACAACTGCAAGCAGAGGATGAAATTTTTGGGAGCTGACTACTGCAAAGTTGGGAGACATAGAATATGCCTGGTGCCTGGGGTCCAAGCAAACCAGAGGAACTAATCCTGTAAGTAAATGGTGAGGCTAAGGGACTCCCAGCAGCTGCCAGAGCCATTTTGCTGTGGGGAACTCCCTTATTCCTTACGTGCACTTTAAGGATTTCTCCACCTCTGTTTACTTAACAAAAGGGACAATGAATGCATTAATATGTTGATATTATAGATTGTTTCTTGGGGATGATCTAGGGTGAATGTGTATCTAACAATGATTTTTTTATTTTAACCATCTGGTATCTAAATCGGTTTCTAAAGCATTGCACTATCTTACAGTTAAAAGTTGGGTTTAAACAACTGTTTAGTTTGATTTCAGGTAGTTCATGCTAGGAAACTTAAATACTTAGGATAAAAAAAAATTAAAGAGTTTTAATTTTGAACTAGGCAGCCTGAAAAAATTTCACTAGATATACCAGTGCATTAACTTGGGCAGAGATAATAAATTATGATATGGTATCTATTCCCATCAGTGTTTAAGATTTTAAAAAATGGTACTAAATTAAAACGTTGGTATGGCTTATTGAAATGACATTAATTAGCAACAGTCTTGGAAATTTTTAAAGCTTAATTTCGGATACACATGGTAGTGTGTGTTTTTTTTTAAAAATTTTTCAGCCAATTTAATGTAACTGAATACTATTAGAAACTTCATAACAAAGAAAGGGGCTTAATGATCCTATAGAAACTTCTTCTGATGGTGGCTTTAATATTATCAAAAAATGATCCTATTTTCAGTTTTGTGTGAGCAAGTTTTTCTGGTGTAGAAAAATCTAAAGATATAAAATTTTGAGAATTACATCTTAAACTTGCATCAAAATTTTCAACATCCAAACCTGGAAATTATGACTTATAGCTAAAATGCCTTAGGCCTGAGGTTTCTGCTCAGAATTCCAGTCTTTCCAGTTTTGGAGACCTCAGCCAGGACTTAAGTTGATATGCAAATAAAAGAAGCCTGCAGCACTCAGCAGGAGACAGATAAAAAAGAGTAAAAGTGTCTTTTTTACCTGAACTCAAACTAGACCTAACCAAAAAAGTATATTATATGGTATTTACTAATTACTGGCCACTCATCTTTTTTAGGACTCTTGCTTTTCTTAGATTCTGTATTTTTTTTTTTTTTTTGAGCTCATGATCTTGATTCTGCTGATGGGTTAATGTTTTCTGATCAGTTCTATTTTTGATCGACTCTGGAGGTTTTAGCATTGCAATGGAGATTTCACCTGAAAAACCTACAAGGCCTTTACTATTGTGTTATGTGTTACATTTGTGTTACGTGTTGTATGTTGGTATGTCTGTATGTGTGTATGTCCATATATCATGCAGTGATATGACAATTGACAGATGAGGAGCACTCATGAAAAATTTAAAAATGTATCCAAATGTCTTTGATTCACGTGATTCATATGTTTTAATTCAAATTGGGTAAACAGATAAAAATAAAGATGTCTTTAAAATTAGGCCTATAAGTTTTCTAGGTTTTCAAAAATGCCCTAATAAAATGTAGATGTCTATAAAATAATCTGCTTAAATTCAGAAATTTACAAGTATTGTATTGAAATGTGAACAGAAAGAGGTTAGTAGATGGAAAAGAGAAACTAAAAGGTTCTAGATATAGATCTAATAGAGGAAAAATGTGTTTCTGGATAAGAGAGTCTATATGATTAAGTAATTAAAAGGGTTTAAGTAAATAATAAAAAAGGTGTGTGTAACTTGGTTATATGTGTAAGTTTTGAGCAAGTAATCTTAAAAAATTAAACAGCTGGTAAAACAAGTACTGTTTTTATAAAACTGTGGCATGTTATTTCTTTAAAATCTAAACTTGTTTAATACAAAAACATCAATGTAATTGTGGTGTTAATGTGTTCATATCTTCCAGGTATACAAGTCTGTAAGGTAGAAGCTTCCAAAGACCATTGTATCAAGATGGTGTTCTAAGGTTGTATGGTAATTCTAGGCTTAAAAAAAACATGTTGGAGATTTATGTATATCATTTGTGTTCTATAATTGGACTTGTTATCAATAAGATATGTACAGTTCCATGTTACTTTTTACACTGAGATACAATCTAAAAGTATTTTTAATTTAATGAGAGCCAAATCTGTGAAGGTTTTATTGTAAACACAAAGGTAATGCCCATTCATTTCCATGTGAAAACTGTTTTCCTCAGGCTTCACAAAGGGGTGGCCTGAGACAAAGACTTTCCTGATATTCAGGGCAACATAACAATAGGTAATCAAAAGGCCCAAAGCAGGGTTTCTCCACTGAGACTTTACTGGCTACACTGATATCTGAGTTTTCTGAGATGCTTGCCATTCCCTTCAGTTATCCAGTACATGGCCATGTCAGAGAGCTTGGAAGTGGTACATATATTGGACACAAAATCATGAGCCTATTCTGGAGAGTGGCCAGAATTCAGGAAGAAAACAGGAACGTAGGAAGATAGCTGGTGTTGCCCATTGATAAGGCAAGCCACACTCCATTCATAAATTGTGCCGGAAGAATGCTGGGAAGTTTTCTCCTTGAGAGGATACACCCATTGAGGCATTCTCTTTTCTAATGTCTACAACCACGGACACAGTAGGATACACAGACCTAAAAACACTCGCCTTGTCAAAGGACTAACTAGAAACAGTTCACTCCAAACCAAACACACCCCCTTTCCTAACTATTCTCAGAACAAAAGAAAAAACCACAAACCCACACCCACAACCACAAAGGCACCTCCTTCCCCCAAGTTGGTCTGGAACTATCCCGAGTGTCCTCTGACTGGAGGGCCATACTATGTTCCCCAGAAATGGTCCGTCCTGTCTCAGATCTGGACTCCTTGGTCAACTCTGTGAAGTTGTCAGGAGCCAGCAGTGAGCCTCTACCTGTTTTCTCCGGAAGGGCCCCTCTTCAGAATTTTCCTGGAATTTGGCCATTCTCACATAAGTAGGTACCACAAAAGACTGACTCTGTCCTTGGGAAATCCAAACAAGTGAGAACACTGGAACTGGTGCTGGGACTGGATCTGGTTGACTGGCTTCCTGGAACCCAAATTTGGAGAGTTCCATCAACAAGGATGTGAGGTGAGGTCACTTCCTTCCTGAACTGAATGAGGTCACTGCCTTGGCAACCAATTTGTCCTAACATTTGCTTCCTAAGGTCTCATAACATGGAGGATGTCCCTACTTCCTGTGACACTTTCACAAGTTAGAATGGTATAGAAACCATAGTCACCTGGGAACAGCTCTCCACACAGGCCTAGTTTGGTTCATCTCCTCTACATTAAGAAGAGAGAATCTGATTCAGACACAACCCTTCATCCTGACCAGGTTGTTTGCCATGGAAGATGCCTTTTGCTCTCTCTCATGTCCTTCATAGCTGCCTACATCTTCTCCAGGGATCATTTCTGCATGGAACTTTGAAGTTTTCAGCAGGTGGAAGATCCCCTGCATTCCTGTATTGTAAGACCAAATCTGTCCCTGCTTTTCTGAATACTTAGATTGAGGGAACAGTGTATGGTTAGGGTTAATAATATGTTCAATTAAAACCAAAATACTCCCACATGGCTCTCATATTCTTCCATGTAGACATTCATCATAACCTCTGGCTGGAGGTTTCCATAAGGGGCGCAGTCCAAGACAGTTTCCAAAATAAGTTCCCTTGCCCCTCATTTTCCTAAAGTCAGGGTTTCCTGGACACCCTTCCTGTAAACCAGGATTGATCAAATAGGCCTGCCAGTAATACTGCTCTGTTTCTTCATTTTGAAGCCTACTGACTGTGAGGTATAGATTCTTTATGTGATTTGGAGTCATGTGAGAACCCAAGCACTGCTGCAGGGCTTTGAAGAACTCATTTATCTTAAAGGATCCCTATACTTACTTGATGGAGGTCAGGAACCTAACAGAGGAAGCAAGAGACTTCATCCACCAATGACTGATCTTTTTGCCATTTTGATTTTGGATGCACACATGGGATCTTTCTTTAGATCCATCAGGTGCTGAAAATCAAAGCCCCAGCCTCTCTCAGAGCCGAAAGGATGATTCAGACACATCCCTTTCCAAAGCAATTAAGCAAAGAGCCACAGGTGATGCTCATTCATTTCCAATTGAAAGCAGTTTTCTTCAGGCTTCACAAACTGGTGGCCTGAGGAAAAGACCTTCCTGACATTCAGGTCAACAGAACAGTAGGTAAGCAAAAGGCACAAAGCAGGGTTTCTCTACTGAGACTTTACTGGTCACACAAATATCCGAGTTTTCTGAGATGCTCCCAATTCCCTTCATCTATCCAGTACATGGCCATGTCACAGAACTCGACGGAGGTCCATATCTTGGACAAAAAAACATGAGCCTATTCTGGAGAGTGGCCAGAGTTCAGGAAGAAAACAGGAACTAAGGTAAGAAGTAGGTGCTGCACATATAAGGCAAGCCAGAGTCCATTCATAAATTGGGCAGGATGTGTGCTGAGATGCTTTCTACTAGACAGGAGACATCCATTGATGCATTCACTTTTCTAATATCTACAACCACGGAAAAAGTGGGATACACAAACATAGAAACACTTGCCTTGTCAAATGACTTACTAAAAACAGTCCACTCCAAACCAAACATACTGCCTTTCCTACCTATTCTCAGAACATGATACAAAACCACAAATTCACACCCACACCCACAAAGGCACCTCCATTACCCAAGTAGGTCTGTGACTATCCAGATTGTCCTCAGACTGATGGGCCTTACTCTGCTCCCTCGAAATGGACTGTCCTGTCTCAGATCAGGTCTCCTTTACCAACTCTGTAAAGTTGTCAGATCAATCAGTGAGTCACTACCTGCTTTCTCAGGAAAGGCCCTTCTTCAGAGCTTTCCTGGCATTTAGCCATCCACACATCAGTATGTACCCAGAAAGACCGACTCTGTCCTTTGTAAATCCAAACAAGTGAACCCACTGGGACTGGGACTGGGACTGGCTCTGAGTGCCTGGATTCCTGGATCCCAAGTTCAGAGAGTTCCATCACCAAGGAAGTGAGGTAGGTCACTTCCTTCAGGAACTGAATGAGGTCACTACCTTGGCAACCACTTTATCATAACATTTGCTTCCAAGGGTCCCATGAGAGAGAGGCTGCCCCTACTTCCTGTGTCACATTCACAAGATAGAATGGTATATCAACCATAGGCACATGTTAACAGCTCTCCACACAGACCTGGTTTGGTCCATCTTCTCTACATTAAGAAGAGAGAGGCTTATTCAAACACATCGCTTCATCCTGACCAGGTTGTTTGCCATGGAAGATGACTTTTGCTCTCTCAGGTCCTTCATAGCTGCCTACATCTTCTCCAGGGTTTATTTCTGCATGGAACTTGAGGTTCTCAACAGGTGGAAGATCCCTTACCTACCTGTATTATAACACCAACTCTGTCCCTGCTCTTCGTAAAGTTTAATTGAGGGAAGAGTTCATGGTTAGCATTAATTACATGTTCGATTTGGGTTAGGAATCATTCTGCGAGATGAATAATGGTACTGGGAACCTCCGATATTTACAAGCATATATAGGTGTAATATAAGTATGAAAACAGAAATATAGGAAAGATTTGAAACCCAGATGAACACTGGGCCCTTGATTGGGATACTTAGCTTTGAATTATTTCCGCAAAGTTGTCTCAGATAAATCGATATACAATGGCATAGGACCTTGTACCTTGGATGACTGAATGAGGAAGAGATCGTCCAGACAAAAAGGGATAGTTCCAAAAGTTATTTAGATATAGGGTTTTGGTTAGAGAGTGAATGTAAATGTCAGCATATGTGAAGAGTCAGTCACAGTGATGAACTGGGGAAAATGTGTAGGAAAGCAGATATCAATAGAGACATTAGGAAATCAGGCAAAGTACAAAGTGAGTGATATGATAAGATGTTTTTAACAGGGTTGAGTTTGAATATATAATCGTGGAAGAAACAAATATGTAGTCGCCAATAGGAATGATATTTGAGATCATTAGTTAATCAGGACATGGATGTTGTTAGTAATACATGCTCACATTAAATTTAGGCTTTGGTACAATCATAAGGGTGTCCATTGCATTTTTTGTCAGAAATATTACTGTGATGAAATATAAATGTATATCAGGTGACTACAGTATTTCTTCAACCATTTCTGAAAGCAACATTTTAAGACTTATAAATTAGTATTGGGGACACAAGTACGTATACCCTGTGCCTATGATTATAAAGATGATGCCTTAATAGACCATACTGTAAATAAATAATATAACTGGATCAAACTTTAAATAATGGATTGAATTGATATCTGAAAATATATAGGAAATCTTATATTGATATACATAAGTTCATTATAACCAGTTATACATCTAATGGTAATTTTAGCATTATGGTTTATCATGAAGAGTGTGGGAGTTTTGCTTCAAAAATGATTATGGAAATCGAAAATAATGTGTTTGGAAAGAATCTCATGAAAAGAACAGTCAAGAAACATGGAGGAATACATATGTTCTGAAGCAGGAAGTAATTGCAAGTGAACCAAATGCGTACAGATTTGTGAACTTGTGGATGAAAAGTATTATCCTATGATGTCCATAAACTGAAGAAATAGTAATGTACCAGTGTTGAATAAAAATGAACTTCAAAATACACATCATGTCCCATAGGATTTTACTTGCATTGATGTTAAACTGGGTCAGTTACTGTACAAATATTAGGATTTGTGAGCACCATTCACCGAAGTTATTTTTCAGTACTGGGAAATAAATATGTATTTCATGTGGATGAATATTTCTGAGAATAATCTTGTGAAAATTTGATTATAAATCCACATATAGGAACATGAGTTAAATTAGTGAGTGTATAATAAGACACATATATTTCATATTTTGAATAATCTGGAGAAAAAAAAATATATATATATATAAAGATACAAACACAGACATTAAAATGTAGTAATATGTATGCCAATCAAAATTCATCATGAAATATATATCATCCTCATATCCAAAAATATTCTTTCTACTGAGCATGGATTTATGTATAATGCTGTTCATCTAGGAAATTCACCAATATGTTGAATTTTCAGTTCCATCAGTATTTAGGGGGAGTGATCTCTTCTCACAATTTGTATCTTCCTAAAACAGTAAGCTCACAAGAATGTACGTGTGATACCAGGTAGGATACTAAATATGCCTTATAAATTTTATGAGATGAATAGGCTACAGAGAAAGGGAGAGAGAAATGTACATATGTGTTAACTTTAAAAACTCATGGAGAAGTATTACAATGAAAAGTTGACTAGATTTATAACACATACACTTGATAAAGCACAAGGCAAGTCCTAGTATACACCATGCCTCCTATGAACGGCCTGTATTTCTATTCTGTTAGGTTTCTTTTTCTACATCATATTAAGATTAGTAGTCAGAGTCTAGTAGGGTATGGGTTAGTGACAGGGATTCAGTATTTCAAATGGAAAATAGGAAAATGAATCTAATGTGTATGCAAATATTTGCTAGACAAAAATCTTCCCACTGTCCTCCAAAACAATGCCTTGATATTTCCTTCGCCACAAGTAATACACAATTAGTGGAGAAGAATTTGAAAGTCTGTGAATATATATCTGGAAAAGAAAATGCTCAGGAGTTCACAACCTTGGAGGTGGTAGAGGAATTTCCAAAAGTAAGGTACAGGGTAAACACTCCACAAACATGGAACTCTGGTGACCTAATGAGTTTTTGAGAAACTGCCTCTGAGTTTGGGCCCTTGAAAAATTTGTTGTTGTCAGGAGCTTTAGCTTCCTTTGTATTGAGACCATCAAACCTGGGTCGGCATCTATGTGACCTGGATGACATGGTTCCTTATATGCTATTGAACATGAGGCAGAAGTTCTGAATTTTCCCTTTGTTAGTAAACTGAGGACACTGGGATCTAAGTGTCTAACCATGTGATCTGTGAAGCCATTTGGTCATACTCCACTTTTTGTGGTGTTTCTTACTGCTGCACTGGGAGTTTGGTATTGGCTTCACGTAATACAAGGCGAAAAACTGGGACACAGTGCTAGAGGGAGTACTCTCACGTGTAGTGGGTGAGGGTCTGCAGGAGAATGCACCAACAAGGCTTCTATCTCAAAAAGCTTGCACCCATGTCCATAGCAACCTGATTCTGAACATTGCCCTGAAACCTCTCCATATAACAAGGTCCCTTTACTTGTAAGGTTCTGCTGGCTGCACCATGTCAGTCACAAGTCATTCGGAAACCAATGGCAGAACCATGTGTCCCCAAGACAGATGTTTTATCATACACCTGCCCACCACTGCTCTGGGCCCACTAGTCAGCAGGCTCCAAGGTTCTGGCATCTCTGTTCTCACCATTTTCATGAAACCCAGTCAATCAATGCAATGTCTGGTACACTCGTGATCAGCAACAGATATCCAAAGGTTCTCCAGTGCCACCTGTTCCTTGGAATTTAAAAAATTCATGGTATTTATCTAGCCAATTTTCAAGGATGAAGTTGGAGGCACTGTGGCTTTCAATTTATTCAGGAACCATGAAATGGTGAGGAAGCTTATTTCAATTAAAGCTCGGGAGAACTCTCAGAGGCAAGGCTTCCCAAAGAGTGGCCAAAAGGTCACATTAAGCCAGGCCCATTGAGGTCTACAATTGAGGTCCATGTGTGTTTTGACTCTCAACAATGGCTGCCACGTCTTTCTGAATAAAGTCATGTGATATCCTGGCTGAGATTCCCAGTGCTCTTTGGAAAGCTATCCTGGGCCTAGATCTCAGTCTCCAAGGGCAACTCTCATGTGTGGCCTCCTAAAATCCCAACACAATTCATGGCAATACTTCTCTGAGTTCATTTCCAGAACTCAGTCTCTAAGGGGAATCACTATAGAGTTCAAGCCCATGTGGACCCAGTCATCTCTTCCAACCACCACACAAATGACCACAATTAAACCCAAACACTCCCACATGGCCCTCATCTTCTTCAATATAAACTCTCATCATAACCTCTTGCTGGAGGTTTCCATGAGGGGCGCAGCCTAAGACAGTGTCCAAAATAAGCTCACTTGCCCCTTATTTGCCTAAAGTCAGGATGGCCTGGAAACCCTTCCTGTGAACCAGGTGTGATCAAATAGGCCTGCCATTAATACTGCTCTACTTCTCCAATTTGAGGCGTACTCTCTGTGGGGCATAGATTCTTTATGTGAATTGGGGTCATGAGAAAACCCAAGCACCTATGGGCTACCCTCTGCAGGGCTTTGAAGAACCCATTTCAGTGAGTCGAGGAGTTGGACCAAAAGTTCTTTAGATATAGGGGTTTTGTTATAGAGTGAATGTAAATGTCAGCATATTTGAAGAGTCAGTCACAGTGATGAACTGGGGAAAATGTGTAGGAAATCAGATATCAATAGAGACATTAGGAAATCAAGCAAAGTACAAAGTGAGTGATAGGATAAGACATTTTTAACAGGGTTCAGTTTCAATATTTAATCTTAGGAAGAAACAAATATGTAGTCACCAATAGCAATGATATTTGAGATCATTAGTTAATCAGGACATGGATGTTTTTAGTAATACATGCTCACTTTCAATATAGGCTTTGGTACAATCATAAGTGTGTCCGTTGCATTTTGTGTCAGGAATATTGCTGTGATGAAATGTATATGTATATCAGGTGACTAGAGTATTTCTTCCACCAATTCTTAAAGCAATATTTTAAAGACTTATAAATTAGTATTGGGGATACAAATAGGTATACCATCGGTCTATGAATATAGAGATGATGCCTTAATAGACCATACTGTGAATAAATAATATAACTGGTTCAAACTTTAAATATTGGATTGAATTGATATCTGAAAATATATAGGAAATTTTATATTGATATACATAAATTCATTCTAACCAGTTATACATCTAATGGTAATATTAGCATTATGGTTTATCATGAAGAGTGTCTGAGTTTTGCTTCAAAAATGATTATGGAAATCAAAAATAATGTGTTTGGAAAGAATCTCATGAAAAGAACAGTCAAGAAACATGGAGGAATACATGTGTTCTGAAGTAGGAAGTGATTGAAAGTGAACCAAATGCCTATAAATTTGTGAAATTGTGGATGAAAGGATATATCCTAAAATGTCCATAAACTGCAGAAATAGTAATGTATCAGTGTTGAATAAAAATGAACTTCAAAATACACATCATGGTCCCATAGGTGTCTACTTGCATTGATGTGAAACTGGGTCAGTCACTGTGGAAATATTACGATTTGTATGCACCATTCACTGAATTTAGTTTTCAGTACTAGGAAATAAATATGTATTTAAGGTGGATGAATATTTCTAAGAATTATTTTGTGAAAATTTGATTATAAATCCACATACACACACATGAGTGAATTTAGAAAGTGTATAATAAGACACATATATTTCATATTTTGGAAAATCTAAAGAGTAGATATCTATATCTATATAGATAGATAGATAGATAAATAGATAGATACTCACATACACAGACATTAAAATGTAGCAATATATATGCCATTCGAAAATCATAATAAAATAGATATCATCCACGTATCCAAAAATATTCATTTTACTGAACATTTATTTATGCATAATATTGTTCATCTAGGAAATTCACCCATAGGTTGAATTTCCAGTTCCATCAGTATTTAGAGGGAGCAATCTCTTCTCACAATTTGTATCTTCCAAAATAAGCGAGCTCACAAGAATGTACATGTGATACCAGGTAGAATTCTAAAGATGAATTAAAAAATACATGTGATGAATAGGCTACAGAGAAAGGGAGACAGAAATTTACATATGTGTTAATTTTAAAAACTCATGGAGAAGTATTACAATGAAAAGTTGACTAGATTTATAACACATACCTTTGATAAAGCCAAAGGCAAGTCCAAGTATACACCATGCCTCCTATGAAAGGCCTATATTTCTATTCTGTTAAGTTTCTTTTTCTCCATCATATTTGGATTAGTAGTCAGAGTCTAGTAGGCTATGGGTTAGTGTCAGGGATTCAGTATTTCAAATGGAAAATAGGAAAATGAATCTAATGTGTATGCAAATATGTGCTACACAAAAATCTTCCCACTCTCATCCAGAACAATGCTTTGACATTACCTTTGCCCCAAATAAGACACAATTAGTGGAGAAAAGTTAGAAAATCTGTGAATACATATGTGGAAAGGAAAATGCTCAGGAGTTCACAAACTTGTAGGAGGTAGAACGGGTTACAAAAAGGGAGAGGGTAAACACTCCACAAACATGGAGCTCTGCTGGCCTAATGACTTTTTGAGAAACTGCCTCTGAGGTTGGGCAGTTAAAATATATATTGTTGTCAGGAGCTTTAGCTTCCTTTGTAGTGAGACCATCAATTCTGGGTCTCCATCTATGTGACCTGGATGACATGTTTTTTTATTTTCTAGTGAACATGAGGCAGCAGTGCTGAATTCTCTCTTTGTAGGTAAACTTTAGCCACTGGGGTCTAAGTATCTAACTGTGTTGTCTGTAAAGCCATTTGGTCATTATCCACTTTCATGGTGTTTTTTACTTCTGCACTGTGAGTTTGGTATTGGCTTCACGAAATACAAGGAGTTCTACTGGGACACAGTGCTGGAGGATGTACTCTCACGTGTGGTGGGTTAGTAAAATGCACCAGTGAGGCTTCAATCCCACATAGCTTTTCAATTGACAATAGCAACCTGATTCTGACCATTGGCAGGAATCCTCTCCATATAACAAGATGCCTTTACATAGAAGGGTCTGCTGGCTCTACCATGTCAGTCACAAGTCATTTCTAAGCCAATGGCAGATCCACGTGGCCCCACCACAAATGTTTTTTTCACACACCTACACTCCACTGCTCTAGGCCCACTAGTCTGCAGGCTCCAACTTTCTGGCATCTGTGTTCTACACTTTTTTCATGAAACCCAGTCAATCAAGGCACTGTCTGGTACAATCATGATCAGCAACAGGATATCCAGAGGTTCTCCAGTGCAACCTGGTCATGGTAATTTCAAAAAATTCATGGTATTTATCTAGATATTTTTCAATAATGAAGTTGGAGGCACTGTGGGATTCAATTTATACAGGAACCATTAAAAGGTGAGGAATCTCATTTCAATGAAAGCTCTGGAGAACTCTCACAGGCAAGGCTTCCCAAAGAGTGGGCAAAAGGTCACATGAAGCCAGGCCCATTGAGGTCTACAATGTGAATTCCATGTGTGTTTTGACTCTCAACTATGGCTGACAATCTTTCAGAATAAAATCTTGTGATATCCTGGCTGAGATTCCCAGTGCTCTGTGGAAAGTCACCCTGGGCCTAGATCTCAGTTTCCAATGGCGAATCTCATGCGTGGCCTCCAAAAATCCCAACACAATTCATGGCAATAATTCTCTAAGTTCAGTTCCACAACTCAGTCTCTAAGGGGAATCACAACAGAGTTCAAGTCCAGGTGGACCCAGGCATCTCTTCCAATTGCCACACAAATGACGACAATTAAAACCAAAACACTCCCACAGGGCCCTCTTCTTCTTTTATATAGACACTAATCATAACCTCTAGCTGGAGGTTTCCATGAGGGGCACAGCCCAAGACAGTGTCAAAAATAATCTCCCTTGCTCCTCATTTGCCTAAAGTCAGGGTGGCCTGGACAACATTCCTGTGAAACAGAAGTGATCATATAGGACTGCTGTTAATACTGCTCCACTTCTCAAATTTGAGGCCTACTGACTTTTGGGTATAGATTCTTTGTGTGAATTGGAGTCATGAGAAAACGCAAGCTCCTATGGTCCAGCCTCTGCAGGGCTTTGAAGAACTCATTTGACACAAATGATCCCTATTCTCACTTGATGGAGGTCAGGAATATTACAGAGGAAGGCGAGAGGCTTCATCCACAATGACTGATCTTTTTTCCATTTTGGTTTTGGATGCCCACATGGGATCTTCCTCTAGATACATCAGGTGCTGAAAATCTAAACCACAGGCTCACACACGGCCAAGAGGCTGATTCAGACAAATCCCTTTCCAAAGCAATGAAGTAAAAAGCCACAGGTCATTCCCATTCATTTCCATTTGAAAACTTTTTTCTTCAGGCTTCACTAAGGTTTGGCCTGAGGCAAAGACCTTTCTGACATTCAGAGCAACAGAACAATAGGTAATCAAAAGGCCCCAAGCAAGGTTTCTCCTAGGAGACTTTCCTGGTTACTCTGATATGTGAGTTTTCTGAGATGCTCGCCATTCCCTTCAGCTATCCAGTACATGGCCATGTCACAGAGCTTGGAGGTGGTACGTATCTTGTACAAAAATACATGATACTAATCTTGAGAGTGTCCAGAATTCAGGAAAAAAATGAGAACTTAGGTAGATAGCAGGTGTTGCCCATGGATAAGGCAAGCCTCAGTCCATTCATTAATTGGGAAGGATGCATACTGGGAAGTTTTCTACTAGACAGGACACACCCAATGAGCTATTTTCTTTTCTAATATCTACAAAGAAAAACACAGTGGGATACACAGACACAGAAACAGTCTCCTTGTCTAATGACTTACTAGAAACAGTCCACTCCAAACCAAACAAACCTCCTTTTTTACCTATTCTCAGATCATGAGAAAAAAACACAAACACAAACCAAGACCGACAAATGCACCTCCTTCTTCCAAGTAGGTCTGTGACTATCTGGAGTGTCCTCTGACTGGTAGGACATACGATGTTCCCCAGAAATGGCCTTTCTGTCTCAGATCTGGTCTCCTTTGTCAAATCTGTGAAGTTGTAAGGAGGCAGTGGTGAGCCAATTTCTATCCTCTCAGGAAAGACCCCTCTTCAGAGCTTTCTTGGTATTTGGCAACCCTTACATCAGTAGGTACCAAGAAAGACTGACTCTGTCCTTGGTAAATCCAAAGAAATGAGCCCACTGCGACTGGGACTGGGACTGGCTCAGGGTGCCTGGCTTCCTGGATCACAAAATTCAGAGAGCTCCATCACCAAGGAAGTGAGGTGAGGTCACTACCTTCAGAAAATGAATGAGGTCACTGTCTTGGCCAACACTTTGTCCTAACAGTTTCTTCCTATTGTCTCCTGACATGGAGGCTGCCCTACTTCCTGTGATACTTTCACATGCTAGAATGGTATAGAAACCATAGTCACCTGGGAACAGCTCTCCACACAGCCCTGGTTTGGTCCATCTTTCCTACATTAAGAATAGAGAGGCTGACTCAGACATATCCTTTCATCCTGACCATGTTGTTTGCCATGGAATATGACTTTTGTTCTCTCAGGTCCTTCATAGCTGCCTGCATCTTCTCCAGGGATCATTTCTGCATGGATTTTGAGGTACTCAGCAGGTGGAAGATCTCCTGACTTCCTGTATTGTAATACCAACTTTGTCCCTGCTCTTCTGTAAAGTGAGATTGAGGGAACATTGTATGGTTAGGGTTAATAGCATGTTCGATTTGGGTTGGAAATCATTCTGCTGGATAAATAATGGTATTGGGAACCAGCGATATTTATAAGAATATAGAGGTAAAACATAAGTATGAAAACAGAAATCTAGGTAATATTTGAAGCCCAGAAGGATTTGGACCCTTGATTGGGATCCTTAGCTTGAGTTATGTTTTGCACCGAGGTCTCAGTTAAATTGATATACAATGGCATAAGACCCTGTACCTCAGATGATTAAATGTAGAAGAGATCATCCAGTCAAAAAGGGATTGTGTGTAGGATTAGGAAGATAGTCAGTAGGTTTAGGAGGAAGAGTGAGTCTAGGATTTGGACCAAATGTTCTTTAGCAATAGGGTTTCGGTTAGAGAGTGAATATAAATGACACCATATGTGAAGAGTCAGGCACAATGATGAACTGGGGAAAATATGTAGGAAAGCAGACATCAATAAAGACACTAGGAAATCAGGCAAAGTATAACGTGATAGGATTAGACATTTTCAACAGGGTTGAGGTTGAATACATAATCTTAAGAAGAAACAAATTTGTAGTCACCAATAAGATTGACATTTGAGAGCATTAGGCAACCTGTAATCCATGTTCACATTCCATTGAGGCTTTGGTACAATCATAAGGGTGACCTTCGCATTTTGTGTCCAGAATATTACTGTGATAATATGTATATGAAGATCAGGTGACATGAGTATTTCTTCCACCATTTCTGGGGGAAATATTTGGAAAAGATATAAATTAGTACTGGAGATACTAATAGGCTTACGCTGTGTTGATGAATATAGAGATGATGCATTAATAGACCATACTGTGAATAAATTATATGACTGGTTTCAAATTTAAATAATGGATTTTATTGATATCTGAAAAAATAGAGAAAATCATTTATTGATATACATACATTCATTCCAACCACTTATATATCTAATGGTTATATTAGGGTTACCGTTTATCATGAATAGTGTGTGAGTTTTGCTTCAAAAATGATTATGGAATCAAAAATAATGTGTTTAGAAAGAAGTCTAGTGAAAAGACCAGTCAAGAAACATGGAGAAATATAAGTGTTCTGAAGGAGGAAGTGATTGAAAGTGAACCAAATGTTTATAAATTTGTGAACTTGTGAATGAAAGGATATATTTTATGATGTCTATAAACTGAAGAAATAATAACGTACCAGTTTGAATAAAAATGAACTTTAATAAACACATCATATCCAATAGGAATCTACTTGCATTGATGTTAAACTTGGTCAGTTACTGTAGAAATATTAGGATTTGTAAGCACCCTTCCCTGAAGTTAGTTTTCAGTACTAGGAAACAAATATGTATTTCAGTGGATGTATATTTCTGAGAATAAACTTGTTAAAAGTTGATTATAAATCCACATATATGAATATGAATGAATTCAGGCGGTGTATAAGAATACACATAAATTTCATATTTTGGTAAATCTGGAGAATATATATATATATATATATATATATATATATATATATATTATGTATATATAGACACACAAACACACACACATTATAATGTAGCAATATATATGCCAATTAAAATTCATCATGAAAAATAACTCATCCGCATATCCCAAAATATTCATTTTACTGAACATGAATATAGGAGGAGTGATCTCTTCTCACAATTTGTATCTGCCAAGTCAGCCACCTCACAAGAATGTACATGTGAAACCAGGTAGGATTCTATTTGTGCATATAAAAATACATTTGCTTAATAAGCTACAGAGAAAGGGAGACAGGAATTCACATATTTCTTAACTTTAAAAACACATGGAGAATTATTTCAACAAATAATTGACTAGATTTATAACTCCTACCTTATATCATGCAAAAGGTAAGTCCAACTATACACCATGCTTCTTCTGAAATGCTTGTATTTCTATTCTGTTTGGGTTATTTATCTCCATTATATTAGGATTAGTAGTCAGAGTTTAGTAGGGTATGGGTTAGTGTTAGGGATTCAGTATTTCAAACAGAAAATTGGGAAATGAATCCAATGTGTATGCAAATATGTGCTACACAAAAATCTTCCCTCTCTCATCCAGAACAATGACTTGACATTCCCATCACCCCAAGTAAGTCAGAATTAGAGGAGAAGAGTTAGAAAATCTCTGAATATATATTTAGAATGGAAAATGCTCAGGAGTTCACAACCTTGGAGTTGATAGAGCAGTTTCCAAAAGTAAGTGACATGGTAAACACTCCACAAACATGGAGATCTGCTGGCCTAAACACTTCTTGAGAAATTGCCTCTGAGCTTGGGCACTTGAAATATATGTTGTTGTCAGGAGCTTTAACTTCCGATGTAGTGAGACCATCAAAGTTAGGTCTGCATCTATGTGACCAGGAGGACATGACTTCTTATTTTCCAATGAACATGAGGCAGCAGTGCTAAATTCTCTCTTTGTAGCTAAATTGTGGCCACTGGGGCTAAGTGTCTCCCCATGTGGACTGTGAAGCCATTTGGTCATCCTCGACTTTTCGTTGTGTTTCTTGCTGCTGCACTGGGAGCTTGGTATTTGCTTCACGAAATACAAGGAGTTCAAGTGGGACACAGTGCTGGAGGGAGTTCTGTCACGTGTGGTGGGTCAGTGTCTGCATGAGAATGCACCAACTAGGCTTCTATCCCACATAGCTTGCCCCTTGACCATTGCAACCTGATTCTAAACATTGCCGTGAAAAATCTCCATATAACAAGATGCCTTTATATAGAAGGGTCTGCTGGCTGCACCGTGTCTGTCTCAAGGCATTTGAAAGTCAATGGCAGATCCACATGGCCCCACCACAGATGTTTTATCACACACCTGCACACCACTGCTCTAGGCCCACTACTCAGCAAGCTCCAACTTACTGGCATTTCTGTTCTACACCATTTTCATGATACCTAGTCAATCAAGGCACTGTCTGGTATACTCATGATCAGCAACAGGACATCCAAAGGTTCTCCAGTGCCACCTGGTCATGAGAATTTCTAAAAATTCATGGTATTTATCTAACTATTTTTCAGAGATGAAGTTGTTGGTACTGTGGGTTTCAATTCATTCAGGATCCATTAAATGTTGAGGAAGCTCATTTTAATGAAGGATCTGGAGATCTCTCACAGGCAAGGCTTCCCAAAGAGTGGCCAAATGGTCACATGAAGCCAGGCCCATTGAGGTCTACAATGTGAGGTCCATGTGTGTTTTGACTCTCAACGATGGCTGCCAAGTCTTTCAGAATAAAACCTGTGATATCCTAGCTGAGATTCCCAGTGCTCTCTGGAAAGCCTCCCTGGGCCTAGATCTCAGTTTCCAAGGGCGTGGCCTCCTGAAATCCCAACAACATTCATGGCAATACTTCTCTGAAGTCAGTTCCAAATCTCATTCTCTTAGGGGAATCACACCAGAGTTCAAGCCCAGGTGGACCCAGTAATCTCTTCCGACTACCACACAAATGACCACAATCAAAACCAAAACACTCCCACATGGCCCTCATCTTCTTCCATATAGACACACATCATAACCTCTGGATGGAGTTTTCCATGAGGGGCACAGCCAAACCAGTGCCCAAAATAAGCTCCCTTGCCCCTCATTTGCCTAACGTCAGGGTGGATTGGACACGCTTCCTGTGAACCAGGAGTGATCAAATAGGCCTGCCGTAAATGCTCCACTTCTCCACTTTGAGGCCTTCTTACTGTGGGGTTTAGATTCTTCTTTTTCTAAATTTTTTTGGAAATTTAATTGGAAAGTTAAAAAAAATTGTTTTGCAGAATATTAAATTTCTAATGGCAAAGCCTTCTCCTTGTTTGTGAAGGAAACCTTGATGCCTTGCCAATCTGGTTATATGGAGACACTCAAAATTTTCTGTTACATACTACATGGATGAATGGCTGCAGCACACAGTTTTTTAAAACTGAAAGGCAGATACCAGCAAGTAAGATAACAAATAAAAGACAATTTTATTTAAAAATAAAGTTGTTAAATGACTCAAATATTTAAAATTCAATTCTTTTTTTTCTTTTTTCTTTGGTTGTTCAAAACATTATAAAGCTCATGATATATCATCTTTCATACATTTGACTCAATTGGGTAATGAACTCCAATTTTTACCCCAAAAACAAATCGCAGAATCACATCAGTTACACACTCACGTTTTTACATAATAGCATACTAGTTACTGTTGTATTCTGCTACATTTCCTATCCCCTACTATTCCCCCTCCCCTCCCATCTTCCCTCTCTACCTCATCTGCTGTTGTTTAATTCTCTCCCTTGTTTTTCCCTCTTTAGCCTCACAACCTCTTATATGTAATTTTGTGTAACATTGAGTAGTCTCCTACCATTTCCATATGCTTTTCCTTCTCTCTCCCTTTCTCTCCCCCAACTCATCTCTGTTTAGTTTTAATATTTTTCTCATGTTCTTCCTCCCTGTTGTGTTCTTATTTTCTCTCTATATATAAAAGGAAACATTTGGCATTTGTTTTGTAAGGATTGGATAGCTTCGCTTAGCAGAATCTATTCTAATGCCATTCACTTCCCTCCAAATTCTATGATTTTGTCATTTTTCAGTGCTGTGTAATACTCCATTGCGTATAGATGCCACATTTTTATTATCCATTCGTCTATTGAAGGGTATCTAGGTTGGTTCCACAGTCTAGGTATTGTGAATTGTGCCGCTATGATCATCGATGTGGCAGTATCCTTATACTGCTCTCTATTAAGGTCCTCAGGGAAGAGTCTGAGAAGGGCGATATCTCGGTCAAATGGTGGTTCCATTCCCAGCTTTCCCAGGAATCTCCATACTGCTTTCCATATTGGACTCACCAATTTGCAGTCCCACAAGCAGTGTACAAGTGTACCCTTTACCCCACATCCTCTCCAACACTTATTGTTGTTCGACTTCATAATGGCTGCCAAACTTACTGGAGTGAGATGGTATCTTAGGGTGGTTTTGATTGCATTTCTCTGACTGCTAGAGATGGTGAGCATTTTTTCATGTACTTGTTGATTGATTGTATGTCCTCCTCTGTGAAGTGTCTGTTAAGATCCTTGGCCCATTTGTTGATTGGGTTATTTGTTATCTCATTGTTTAATTTTTTTGAGTTCTTTGTATATTCTAGATATTACGGCTCTATCTGAAGTGTGAGGGGTAAAAATTTGTTCCCAGGATGTAGGATCTCTATTTACCTCTCTTATTGTTTCTCTTGCTGAGAAAAACCTTTTTAGATTAAGTAAGTCCCATTTGTTTATTCTTTTTTATTAACTCTTGGGCTATGGGTGTCCTATTAAGGAATTTGGAGCCCAACCCCACAGTATGTACATCATAGCCAACTTTTTCTTCTATCAGACGCAGTGTCTCTGATTTTATATCTGGCTCCTTGATCCATTTTGAGTTAACTTTTGTGCATTGTGAGAGAAAGGGATGCAGTTTCATTTTGTTGCATATGAATTTCCAATTGTCCCTGCACCATTTGTTGAAGATGCTATCCTTCTTCCATTGCATGCTTTTAGGCCCTTTTTCAAATATAAGAAAGTTGTAATTTTGTGGATTTGTCTCTGTGTCCTCTATTCTGTACCATTGGTCCATCTGCCTGTTTTGATACCAGTACCACACTGTTTTTGTTACTATTGCTTTGTAGTACAGTTTGAACTCTGGATTCACACTTCCTGCTTAGAATTGCTTTCGCTATTCTGGGTCTTTTGTTTTTCCATATGAAATTCATGATTACTTTATCTATTTCTACAAGAAATGCCATTGGGTTTTTGATTGGCATCGCAATAAACCTGTAGAGAACTTTGGGTAATATCGCCATTTTGATGATGTTATTTCTGCCTATCCATGTACAGGGCATATTTTTCCATCCTCTAACATCTTCTTCTATCTCTCTCTTTAGGGTTCTGTAGTTTTCATTGTATAAATCATTCACCTCTTTGGTTAGGTTGATTCCCAAGTTTTTTATTTTCTTTGAGTATACTGTAAATGGAGTGGTTTTCCTCATTTCCATTTCAGAAGTTTTGTTGCTGATATACAGGAATGCCTTTGATTTATGCGTGTTGATTTTATATCCTGCCACTTTGCTGAATTCACTTATTGACTCTAGCAGTTTCTTTGTAGACCCTTTTGGGTCTGTTAAATATATTATCATGTCATCCACAAATAGCGATAATTTAAGTTCTTCTTTTCCTATTTTTATGCCTTTAATTTCCTTTGTCTGTATAATTGCTCCGGATAGTATTTCAAGAACTAAATTAAATAGAAGTGGTGATAGAGGGCATCCCTGTCTTGTTCCAGATTTTAGAGGGAATGCCTTCAGTTTTTCTCCATTTAGGATGATGCTAGCCTGAGGTTTAGCATATATAGCTTTTACCATGTTGAGGTAAGTTCCTGTTATTTCTAGTTTTTATAGAGTTTTAAACATAATGGGATGCTGTACTTTGTAGAATGCTTTCTCTGCATCTATCGAGATGATCATATGGTTCTTCTCTTTAAGTCTATTGATGTGATGGATTACATTTATTGATTTCCGTATATTGCACCAGCCTTGCATCCCTGGGATGAATCCCTCTTGATCATGAAGCACAATTTTTTTATATGCTTTTGTATTTGATTTGCCAGGATTTTATAGAGAATTTTTGCATCCAAGTTTATTAGAGATATTGGTCTATAGTTTTCTTTCATTGAAGTGTCTTTGTCTGGTTTTGGGATCAGGGTGATGTGGCCTCATAGAATGAATTTGGAAGAACTCCTTCTTTTTCTATTTTTTGAAATAGCTTGAAAAGTATTGGTATTAATTCATCTTTGAACGTTTTGTAGAACTCTGCTTTATAACCATCTGGTCCAGGCCTTTTTTTGGTTGGTAGTCTTTTGAAGGTTTCTTCTATTTCTTCCTTTGTTATTGGTCTATTTAAATTGTGTCTTCCGGACTCAATCTGGGCAGATCATATTACATAAGAAATTTATCGATATCTTCATTATCTTCTGTTATATTGGAATATAGGGTTTCAAAATACTTTCTAATTATCTTCTGTATTTCTGTAGTGTCTGTTGTGATATTGCCTTTTTTATCCCATATGTTAGTAATTTGATTTCTCTCTCTACTTCTCTTCATTAGCATGGCTAAGGACCTGTCGATTTAATTTATTTTCAAAGAATTAACTTTTATTTTTTTAATTTTTTTGTTTCAATTTTGTTGATTTCTCCTCTAATTTTAATTATTTTTTGTCTTCTACTACATTTGTTGTTTTGCTCTTTTTTTCTAGGTTTTTGAGATGTAGTGTGAGATCATTTATTTGTTGTTTTTTTCTTTTTTTGAGGAAAGAATTCCAAAAAATGAATTTCCCTCTTAAAACTGCTTTCATTGTTTCCCATAGAATCCGGTATGTTGTGTCTGTATTGTCATTTGTCTCTAAGAAATTTTTTTATCTCCTCCTTTATGTCTTCTGTAACCCATTGATCATTCAGTAACATATTGTTCATTTTCCATGTGATGTAGAATTTTTCCTTCCTTCTTCAATCATTAATTTCAAGTTTCATTCCATTATGATCAGATATGGTGCATGGTATTATCTCCATACTTTTATATTTACTAAGAGTTTCCATATGGCATAATATATGGTCTATATTTGAGTAGGACCAATGTGCTGCTGAGAAGAACATGTATCTACTTTATGATGTTTGATATATTCTATATATGTTGGTAAAGTCTAGGTTATTGATTGTGCTATTGAGTTCTATAGTTTCTTAATTCAGATTTTCTCTAGAGGATCTGTCCAATGGCGAGAGTTGTGTGCTGAAGTCACCCGTAATTATTGTGTTATAGCCTATATGACTCTTGAACTTGAGGAGAGTTTGTTTTATGACTTTGCACCACCATTGTTTGGTGCATACAAATTGATAAATGTTATGTCTTGTTGGTGAATGGTGCCTTTTAACAGTATATAGTGTCCTTCTTTATCACTTTTGATTAACTTAGGTTTTAAGTTGATTTTATTCGATATGAGTATGGCCACTCCTTCTTGCTTCCGGGGGCCAAAAATGGCTGCGAAGTCTTTCAGAATAAAATCATGTGATTTCCTGGCTGAGATACCCATTGCTCTGTGGAAAGCCACCTTGGGCCTAGATCTCAGTTTCAAAGGGTTACAATCATGGGTGGCCTCCTAAAAACCAACACAATTCATTTCAATACTTCTATGAGGTACGTTCCAGAACTCAGGCTCTAAGGGGAATCACACCAGAGTTCAAGCCCAGGTGGACCAAGTCATCTCTTCCAACCCCCACACAAATGACCACAATTAAAACAAAAAAACTCCCACATGGCCGTCATCTTCGTCTATAAAGACCCTCATCAAAAGTTCTGGATGGAAGTTTCCATGAGGGTCACAACCAAAGACAGTTTCCAGAATAAGCTCCCTTGCCTCTAATTTCCCTAAAGTCATGGTAGCCTGGACAATCTTCCTGTGAACCAGGAGTGATAAAAAAGGCCTGCCATTAATTCCGCTCTGTTTCTATAATTTGAGGCTTACTGAATGTCAGGTATAGATTTTTTAATGTGATTTGGAGTCATGAGAAAACTCAAGCACATCTGCAGAGCATTGAAGAATTCATTTGACAAACAGGATCCCTATTCTCACTTGAAGGGGGTCAGGAACCTAACAGAGAAAGGCAAGAATCTTCATCCACAATGACTGCTCTTTTTGCCATTTTGGTTTTGAATGCACACATGGGATCTTTCTTTGGATCCATCAGGTGCTGAGAATCTAAGCCACAGCCTCACACATGGCCAAGAGGCTTATTCAGACAAATCCCTTTCCAAAGCAATTAAGCAAAGAGCCACAGGTGATGCCCATTTATTTCCATTTGAAAATTTTTTATTCAGGCTTCACAAAGGGGTGGCCTGAGGCAAAGACCTTCCTGACATTCAGGGCAACAGAACCCTTGATTGGTATACTTAGCTTGAATTATGTTCTGCACCGAGGTCTCAGATAAATCGATATACAATGGCATAGGACCGTGTACCTCAGATGATTGAATGTAGAAGAGAACATCCAGTCAAAAAGGAATAGTCTGTAGGATTAGGAAGATAGTCAGTAGGTTTAGGAAGAAGAGTGAGTCTAGGAGTTGGACCAAAAGTTCTTTAGCAATAGGGTTTCAGTTAGAGAGTGAATGTAAATGTCAGCACATGTGAAGAGACAGTCACAATGATGAACTGGGGAAAATATGTAGGAAAGCAGATATCAATAGAAAGATTAGGAAATCAGGCAAAGTATAAAGTGAGTGATAGGATTAGACATTTTCAACAGGCTTGAGGTTGAATATATAATCTTAGGAAGAAACAAATATGTAGTAATCAATAGTATTGACATTTGAGAGCATTAGGCACCCTGGACATGGATGTTTTTAGTAATCCATGGTCACTTTCCATTTAGGCTTTGGTACAATCATATGTGTGACCTTTGCAATATGTGTCCAGAATACTACCGTGATAAAATTTATATGTAGATAAGGTGACATGAGTATTTCTTCCACCATTATGGGGAGTAATATTCTGGAAACTTATAAATTAGTACTGGTGATACAAATAGGTGTACTTTGTGTTGATGATTATTGAGATGTTGCATGAATAGACCATATTGTGAATAAAGTATATAACTGGTTCCAACTTTAAATAATGGATTGAGTTTGCATCTGAAAATATATTGGAAATCTTATATTGATATATATACAATCATTCCAACCAGTTATATATGTAATGGTAATATTAGGGTTACGGTTTATTCGTGAAGAGTGTGTATTGCTTCAAAATGATTATGGAATCAAAAATAATGTGTTTAGAAAGAAGTCTAGTGAAAAGACCAGTAAAGAAACATGGAGGAATACATGTGTTCTGAAGTAGTAAGTAAATGAAAGTGAACCAAATGCCTATAATTTTGTGAAGTTGTGGATGAAAAAATATATCCTATGATGTCCATAAACTGAAAAAATAGAAATGTACCAGTGTTGAGTAAAAATGAACTTCAAAATACACATCATGTCCCATATCAATCTACTTGCATTGATGTTAAACTGGGTCAGGTACTGTAGAAATATCAGGATTTGTATGCACCACCTACTGAACTTAGTTTTCAGTAGTAGGAAACCAATATGTATTACAGGTGTATAAATATTGCTGAAAATAATCTTGTAAAAATTGGATTTTGAACCCGCATACATGAATATAAATGAATTTAGGGAGTGTATAATAAGACACATATTTTTCATATTTTTTTAAAATCTGGAGAATATATATATATATGTATGTATATATATATATATATATATATATATATATATATATATATATACACACATATATATTTTTTTCCAGATTTAAAAAAAATATACACACACACACACACACACACACACACATTAATATTTAGCAATATATATGCCAATCGAAATTCATCATGAAATATAATTCATCCACATATCCAAAAATATTCATTTTACTGAACATGGATTTATGTATAGTGTTTTTCACTAGGAAGCTCACCCATAGGTTGAATTTTCAGTTCCATCATTATTTAGGGAGAGTCATCTGTTCTCACAATTTTATATTCCAAAGTCAGGGAGTTAACAAGAATGTCCATGTGATACCAGGTAGGATATTATATATATGCATAAAAAAATACATGTGCTGAATAGGATACAGAGAAAGGGAGACAGGAATTTATATATGTGATAATTTTAAAAAATCATGGAGAAATATTACAATGAAAAGTTGACTAGATTTAAAACACATACTCTTGATAATGCAGAAGGCAAATAGAAGTTTACACCATGCTTCCTATGAAAGGCCTGTATTTCTATTCGGTTAGGTTTCTTTCTCTCCATGATATTAGGATTAGTAGTCAGAGTCTAGTAGGGTATGGGTTAGTGTCAGGGATTCAGTATTTCAAATGAAAAAAAGGAAAATGAATCTAATGTGTATGCAAAAATGTGATACACAAAAATCTTCCCTCTCTCATCCAGAACAATGCCTTGACATAACCATCGCTAAAAGTAAGACACAATTAGAGGAGAGGAGTTAGAAAATCTGTGAATATATATGTGGAATGGAAAATGCTCAGGAGTTCACAACACTGGAGGTGGTAGAACAGTTTCCATAAGTAAGAGAGAGGGTAAACAATCCAGAAACATGGAGCTGTGCTGGCCTAAAGACTTCTTTAGAAACTTCCTTTGATGTTGGGAACAAGAAATATATGTAATTGTCAGGAGATTTAGCTTCGTTTGTAGTGACACCGTGAAATCTGGGTCTGCATCTCTATGAGCTGGAGGACATGGTCCTTATTTTCTAATGAACATGAGGGAGCAGTTCTGAATTCTCCCTTTGTAGGTAAACTGTGGCCACTGGAAGCTAAGTGTCTTTCCGTGTGGACTGTTAAGCCATTTTTTTGATCCTCTTCTTTCCAGGGTGTTTCTTACTCCTGCACTGGGAGTTTGGTATTTGCTTCACGAAATAAAAGGAGTTCAACTGGGACAAAATGCTGGAGGGAGTTCTGTCATGTATTGTTGGTCAGGGTCGTGAAGAGAATGTACGAACCAGGCTTCTATCCTACATAGCTTTCCCCTTGACTATAGCAACCTGATTCTGAACATTGCCCTGAAACCTCTCCATATGACAAGATGCCTTTACATATAAAGGTCTGCTGCCTGCACCATGTCAGTCGCAAGTCTTTTGAAGCCAATGGAAGATCCAGGTGGTCCTACCAAAAATATTTATTTACACACCTACAGTCCACTTCTCTATGCCCACTACTCAGCAGGCTCCAAATTACTGGCATCTCTGTTCTACACCATTTTCACGAAACCCAGTCAATCAAGGCACTCTTTGGTACACTCATGATCAGCAACAGGAAATCCAAAGTTTATCCAGTGCCACCTGGTCATGGGAATTTCAAAAATTTCATGGTATTATTCTAGTCATTTTTCAAAAATGAAGTTAGAGGCACTGTGGGTTTCAATTAACTCAGGAACCATTAAATGGTGAGGAAGCTCATTTCAATGAAAGCTCTGGAGAACACTCACAGAAAAGCCTTCCAAAAGACTGGCAAAAAGGTCACATGAATCCAGACACATTGAGGTCTACAATGTGAGGTCCATATGTGTTTGGACTCTCAACTAGGGCTGCCAAGTCTTTAAGAATTAAATCATGTGATATCCTGGCTCAGAATCCCCGAGCTCTGTGGAAAGCCATCCTGGGCCTAGATCTCAGTTTCAAAAGGCGATTCTCACGCGTGGCCTAGTACAATCCCAAGAGAATTTACGGCAATACTTCTCTGAGGTCAGATCCAGAACTCATTCTTTAAGGGGAATCACACCAGAGTTCAAGCCCAGGTGATCCCAGTCATCTCTTCCAACTAACACACAAATTACCACAATTAAAACAAGAACACTCCCATATGGCCCTCATCTTCTTCCATATTGACACTCATCATAATTTGGCTGGAGGTTTCCATGAGGGGCGCAGACCAAGACAGTGTCCAAAATAAGCTCCTTTGACCCTCATTTGCCTAACGTCAACGTGGCCTGGACACCCATCCTGTGAACCAGGAGTGATCAAATAGGCCTGACATTAATACCGCTCCAATTCTACAATTTGAGGCCTACTGACTGTGGGGTTTAGATTCTTTATGTGAATTTTAGTCATGAAAAAACCAAGCACCTATGGCCTAGCCTCTGCAGGTTTTGAAGAACTCATTTGACCCAAAGGATCCCTATTTTCACTTGATGGAGTTCAGGAACCTTACAGAGGAAGTCAAGAGACTTCATCCCAATGACTGCTCTTTTGGCCATTTTTCCTTTGGATGCAAACATGGGAACTTTCTTTAGATCCATCAGGTGCTGAGACTCTAAGCCACAGCCACACACAGGGCCAGGGGGCTGATTCAGACACATCCCTTTTCAAAGCACTTAAGAGCCACAGGTATGCCCAATCATTTCCATTTAAAAACTGTTTTCTTCAGGCTTCAAAAGGGGTGGCCAGAGGCAAAGACCTTCCTGACATTCAGGGCAACAGAACAATAGGTAAGCAAAAGGCCCAAAGCAGGGTTTCTCCACTGAGACTTTCCTGGTCACACTGATATCTGAGTTTTCTGAGATGCTCCCCATTCCCTACAGCTATCCAGTACATTGCCATGTCACAGAGCTTTGAGGTGGTAAATATCTTGGACACAAAACCATAGGCCTATTCTTGAGATTGGCTGGAATTCAGGAAGAAAACAGGAACTTAGCAAGAAAGCAGGTGTTGCACATCAATAAGGCAAGCTACAGTCCATTCATAAATGGGGCAATATGAATGCTGAGAAGCTTTCTACTAGACACGACACATCCATTGATGAATTCTCTTTTCTAATGTCTACAACCACGGACACAGTGAGATACACAGACAGAGAAACACTCGCCATGTTAAACGACTTACTAGAAACAGTCCACTTCAAACGAAACAAACTGACTTTCCTACCTATTCTCAGAAAATGAGACAAAACCACAAACCCACAACCACACCCACAAAGGCACCTTCTTCCCCCAAGTAGGTCTTTGACTATCCGGAGTGTCCTCTGACTCGTAGGCCATACTATGTTCCCCCAAAATGGCCTGTCCTGTCTCAGATCTGGTCTCCTTGGCAAACTCTGTGAACTTCTCAGGAGCCAACGGTGAGCCACTAACTGCTTTCTCAAGAAAAGCCCCGCTTCTGGGCTTTCCTGGCATTTGGTCTTCTCACGTCTGAAGGTACCAAGAAAGACTGACTGTCCTTGGTAAATCCAAACAAGTGAGACCACAGGGACGGAGACTGGGACTGGCTCTGGGTGCCTGGCTTCCTGGATCCAAAGTTCAGAAAGTTCCATCACCAAGGAAGTGAGGTGAGGTCACTTCCTTCCTGAACTGAATGAGGTCCCTGTCTTGGCAACCACTTTGTCTTAACTGTTGCTTCCAAGGGTCGCATGAGATTGAGGCTACCTCTACTTCCTGTGACACTTTCACAAGTTAGAATGGTATATCAACCATAGGCACACAGGAATAGATCTCCACACAGGCCTGTTTTGGTCCATGTTCTCTACATTAAGAAGAGAATCTGATTCAGACACAACCTTTTATCCTGACCGGGTAGTTTGCCATGGAAGATGACTTTTGGTCTCTCAGGTCCTTTCTAGCTGCCTACATCTTCTCCAGGGATCATTTCTGTATGGGCCTTTGAGGTTCTCAGCAGGTGGAAGTTTCCCTACATTTCTGTATTGTAAAATCAACTCTTTCCCTGCTCTTCTATAAAGTTAGATTGAGGGAACAGTGTATGATTATGGTTAAAAACATGTTTGATTTGGGTTAGAAATCATTGTGCTGCATGAATAATGGTATTGGGAACTTTCTATGTGTATAAGAATATATAGGTGTAATAGATGTATGAAAAAAGAAATCTAAGTATGATTTGAAGGCCAGAAGGGCATTGGGCCCTTGATTGGGATATGCAGTGTTGAATTGCGTTCTGCAGAGATGTCTCAGATAAATCGATATACAATGGCATAGGACCTTGTACCTTTCATGAATTAATGTAGAAGGAGCATTCAGTCAAAAAGGGATAGTCGGTAGTGAAAGGTTAATAAAATAGGTACTTGTAATTTTCTGTTTTTCTGTATGCTTAACAAAACACTGTTGAAATCTTGAGAAATGTTTGCTAATCTTGTTCTAGAATGTACTGTTCCCAACTGCCAAACTGCAGAATGTACTGCCTCACTGGGTGTCACGCAAACCGCCCACTCACCTTTACATATCAGTAAACTTCCCTCCCTTCCCTCTGCAAGGAATGTATGTAAGCTCTGCATAAGCTGTTCTCAGAGCTCTCTGATCTATTTAAGTTAGCTGTGAGCCCCAGCAAGCTGGACCCAAAAAAACCCTTTGCTGTTGCATGACACAGTCTCTTGGTAGTCTCTTCCTCCGACACTCGCCTGACCTTTACATATTGAGGTTCCACCGAGTTCCGGCATTGGCGGATGACAAACCCCAACGGGCTCCTCTCGGAGCAAGTAAGGCGCCTCTTTCTGGTTTCAGGTTTCATGTTAGGGCTTGGCAGAATTGCTGGCGATGAAGAGCCTGGGCTCTCTCTGACGGTGGCTGAGAGATGTGTCACAGAGACACAGGGCACCTCCCTGGGGGACCCCGCAGAGGACTCGGAAAATCAAGGAACAATTGTTTCCTCGACTCAGTGATATTTTGTTTTAGATTCAGTATTGCCATCCTATCCGGTTTTGGGGGCTACGCATTCCTGGTCTCAGTGTTGGACGTCCATTGCCTGTCTTTATGGTCTTGTCTTATCTGTGTCATGTGTCTTTGCTTTTACTGTTTGTGTACCTTTCATAATGGGACAGAGCACTTCAATGCCTCTGTCCCTGACCCTTGATCACTGAACCAAAATCCGCTTAAGGGCTCAGAATCTTTCTTTTTTTAGTAAAACGCTGGACCTGGCAGACTCTCTGTGCCTCAGAATGGCCCATCTTTGGAGTCGTATCGCCCCTAGAAAGATCTTTCTACTTCCCACTAATTTAAAAAGTCAGAGATATTGTCTTTCAGCCAGGGCCACATAGCCATCCTGATCAACAGCCATATATCTTAACTTTGCAGGACCTCTGCAAATCTTCTCCTCCATGGGTGAAGCCTTTCCTTGCCCATTCCTCTGCTCATACTCCTTCCCCCATGATCTCTCAAACCCTCACCTCTTCCTCCTCCTCCACCCTCTGTTCTCCCTGAGTCACAAGATTTGACTCTACTGGACTCTTCTTCCCCTCCTTATCCCCTGCCCTTGTCCCCTAACACACAACACACTCTAAGTGATTCCCCTGCTGCTGACTAAGCCTCTCTACCATTGGAGGAAGCTAAGCCGGTAATAGGATCTGATAATGGACCGATGTTCATGGCCCACGTAAGTCAGGGGTTAGCCAGGAACCTGGGGATTAATTGGAAGTTATATTGTACTTATAGACCACAGAGTTCAGGACAAGTAGAAAGAACGAATAGAACCATTAAAGAGACCTTAACGAAATTAAGCTTAGAGACCAGCATAAAAGATTGGACTATGCTCCTGATTTATGCAATGTTTCATGCAAGAAAAAATCTTTCTGTTTCTTTGAGTAACCTTACCCCCTGAGAAATTCTCTATGGTGGCCCTCGTCCAGTAAGGGTCCTAAGCCCAACTGTAAGACCTAAGGATCCTTTCCACACGCTCTTGCTTTACAGACTTAAAGCTCTTGAAAGAACTCAGTGATACCTGTGAAAATAGCTGGCCACTGCCTACCAAACTGTGTACCAGGGGATTCCACATCCATATCAAATAAGAGACTTCATCTATGTAAGATGACATCAGGTGTCATACCTGGAAACCCGCTGGAAAGAATCATACCAGTTGCTACTTATAACACCTACAGTGGTAAAGGTATACAGAATCACTTCCTGGATCTATGCCTCTCATATCAAGCCTGCTCCTTGTCCAGAATCTTTCTGGAAACTGGAAAAGACTGGTAACAGTTTAAAATTGTGTATTCGCCATGTGGATAAGGTTATATACTCTCCCCTTGGCCACAAGTAGTCCTAACCCTCATCAGCCTGTTAAGCAGCGATGGCTGATCACAAATCCTACTGGAAAAGAGTATAATCTATCCCGCATACAGCCCCCTTAGGGACCTGGTGGCCATCTCTCCACCCAGACATTTGTCAGCTGGCCATAGGTCTTTTCTATTGGGATATCCCTGATGAAGAAAATCCCACTAAAATACCATTAAATTCCTTCCGTACCATAGATAATGGAAACAAACATTATGGATGTAGGGACACGCGAGGCAGATGCAGGTTGGCTAGCCTAGATTACTATGTTTGCCTGGCAAACTATCAAAGCCACAAACAGTAACGGCTGTGTGGGGGAAAAGCCGACTTCTTCTGTATGTCATGGAGATGTGAGCATACAGGGGCTGCCTGATGGAACCCCAATACTTCATCAAATTCAGTACACAGCATTGGCCATATTACCAAGTAGACAACAGAAAAAGGATGGCCCCTAGAGAGGTCTCTAGATCCTCAAATTTTGCGTGACCTTTTTAACTTCTGCAAGTGCTCAAAAGGGTGAAAGGAGATTCCCCTATGTGGAAGCCTTTTCCCTCCTTCACTCACATCCTGAACTATGCTTCTCCAATAGATTTTTATCCTCAGCCTTCTGCTCCAGACTCTCTGCTGTCACTCCCACCTCAGCAACCTGATTTCTCCCCTCCAATTACTAGATCAGAAACCCAAACCTCCACCAGTTCTCAGACAATTGCCCGCTTGTGAGGTAGCAGGTACTGAGGTACCCCTCCACCGACTCATTCCTCTCTTCTCCTGTCAGTGCCCTCACCGGGTCCCACCAGGTCCTCTTTCCAGCTAACCCAAAGCTCAAACGAGCAAAGGAGAGCTCTCAGACCCTTATGCAAGATGTAATATAAATGGCCATTAAAGTTGCTTTGTCATCACTGAAAACAGGTTACTAAAATTTAAAGTCCGTCACAGAATTTTGGGATACTCACTCCCGTTTTCTGCTCTGCTCTACCTGTTCTACTGCTCAAGTTTTGTTGCTAGGAAATTCCCAAACCCCTTTCCAATTATTCTTTTACATCTCTCTTTTTCCTCATTCTCAGATCCTCGGAGCTTCTCTCAGTCCCACCTTCCCCGTATTCCCCCTCTGTACCAGGCCCACAGAAAAGTCTTAAATGTCCTTCTCCAGAAGTCTTCACCATGGCTGACTTTAGAACTTTCAGCATAGAGTTTCTATAAAGAGTTCAATGTAGATAAACTTTCTCTTTTTGTATTGCCCTGTTCTACTTGGCCACTGGCTAAAAAACTCAGAACTTCTAAGCTAGACAACCCCTAACTAGTTTTTCACAAAATATGTGAACAAGGCCTCTGGCCTTCAGCTGGGGCTTCACAGAAATGGCTACATTTGTAAGATAAATAAATTACCAACTGGGCTCCGTTGTAACAGCTGGCAGGGGGAAAATAAGAAAGGGAATAAAAAGCTCTCCCCCTCCCTTGTGTCCTTGAAAATTTAACTTGCCCAGAACAGAGGAAAAATCAGAAACAAATACTGCTTTTTTGAACTTCTGCAGACTGTAAACTTCTGAGCCCCATCCCTTATATGTTGGGAACAAAATTCTGAAACTACCTAAACTTGAGTTTCAGGGGATTAATTGATTACAACAGAAGCAATGCCCTCTGAATCCGGTTGCAACAAAATAGGACTGTTTCCCTGTCTTCAGTGCTATCTTAGGTGCCTTGCCTTGTCTGTCCCTACAACAGCATAATTCTATATACTTAAACATTTTTATGTTTTCATGAAATGGTCAACAGATGTGATTAATTTTGAAATGGTGCAGATTTTTCCCAGAGTGCTCTATCATGACGCAGGTTCGTTTGAAGATCAAATAGGGGGGGCATACAACCGGTTCCACTAGGAACATGTATCCCTCACTTTAGCCATCCTATTAGGAATAGGAGTTGCTGCACGGATGGGCACAGGAACCACTGCCATTGTCCATGGGACGTAACAAATGACCCAATTAGAAGCAGCAATAGAGCAAAACTAAGATGTTAGAAACCTCCATCAGAGCTTTGCATGAATCTTTAACCTCTCTCTCTGAAGTTTTTTTACAGAACAGTTGAGGGTTGGACCTCCTCTTCATTAGAGAAGGGGGCCTTTGTGCTGCATTGAGGGAAAAATGTTGTTTTTATGCTGACCATACTTGAGTTGTAATAAAATCTATGAGTAAATTTAAAAGACACCTTGAAGAGCATCAACAAGAGAGGGAGGCCCAAAATGGGTGGCTTGAGTCTTGGTTCACACACTCCTCCTGGTTAACTACGTTTTTATCATCCCTGGCCAGTTCAATAATAATCCTCATATTATTGCTAACTATAAAACCCTGTTTTCTCAACCGTGTAATTTCTTTTCTCCATGCTCAAATTGGACGAGTTAAACTTATGGTAATACCCCACTAGCAGACATAGAATGTGACACCCTCCAATGATCATTTTTATGATTAAAAGTAGCCATTTTATTAAAGGTTAATAAAATAGGTACGTGTCACTTCTTGTTTTTCTGTATGCTTAACAAAACACTGTTGAAATCTTGAGAAATGCTTGCAAATCTTGTTCCCAGAATGTTCTGTCCCCAACTGCCCAACTGCAGAATGTACTCCCTCACCCAGTTGCACGCAAACCACCCACTCGCCCTGACCCATCAATAAAATTCCCTCCCTGCCCTCTCCAGGGAAAGTATATAAGCTCTACTTAAGCTATTCTCAGGGCTATCTGCTCTATTCAAGTGATCTCTGAGCCCCAGGATGCTGAACACCCAAAAAACCCTTTGATGTTGCATGAGATAGTCTGTTGGTGGTCTCCTCCTCTGAAGCTCGCCCCACATTTACTTGGATGATTGAAGAGAACATCCAGTAGAACATCTGTTGGTGGTCTCCTCCTCTGAAGCTCGCCCCACATTTACTGGATGTAGAAGAGAACATCCAGTCAAAAAGGGATAGTCTGTAGCATTAGGAAGATAGTCAGTACTTTTAGGAAAAAGGGTGAGTATAGGAATTGGAAAAAAAGTTCTTTAGCAATAGGGTTTCGATTAGAGAGTGAATGTAAATGTCAGTACAGGTGAAGAGTCAGTCACAATGATGAACTGGGGAAAATATGTAGGAAAGCAGATATCAATAGAGACATTACGAAATCAGGCAAAGTATAAAGTGAGTGATAGGATTAGATATTTTGAACAGGGTTGAGTTTAAATATATAATCTTAGGAAGAAACAAATATGTAGTCACAAATAGGATTGACATTTGAGAGCATTAGGCAAATTTCAGGTGGATGAATATTTCTCAGAAAAATCTTGTGAAGAGTTGATTATAAATCCACATACATAAACATGAATGAATTTAGGGAGTGTATATAAGACACATATATTTCATATTTTGAAAAATCTGGAGAGTATATATATATATATATATATATATATATATATATATATATACAAAACACACACACAGACAAAAAAGTAGCAATATATATGTCAATCAAAATTTATTATAAAATATATATCATCCACAGATCTAAAATATTAATTTTACTGAACATGGATTTATGTATAATGCTGTTCAACTAGCAAGCTCACCCATAGGTTGAATATCCAATTCCAACAGGTTTAGTAGGAGTGATCTCTTCTAACAATTTGTATCTGCCAAGTCAGCCACCTCACAAGAATGTACGTGTGGTACCAGGTAGGAATCTATATGTGCATATAAGAATACAGAGAAAGGGAGACAGGAATTCACATATTTGTTAACCTTAAAAATACATGGACAACTATTTCAACAATAAATTGACTAGATTCATAACTCCAACTCTGTATCATGCAAAAGGCAAGTCCAACAATACACCAGGCCTACTCTGAACTGCTTGAATTTCTATTCTGTTTGCGTTAGTTTTCTCCATCATATTAGAATTAGTAGTCAGAGTCTGGTCGGGTATGGGTTAGAGTCAGGGATTCAGTATTTTGAATGGAAAATAGAAAACTGAATCCAATGTGTATGCAAATATATGCTACAGAAAATTCTTTCCACTCTCCTCCAGAACAATGCCTTGACATTACCTTCGCCCCAAGTAAGACACAATTAGAGGAGAAGAGTTAGAAAATCTGTGAATACCTATCAGGAATGGAAAATGCTCCAGATTTCACATCTTTGGAGGTGGTAGAGGAGTTTCCAAAAGTAAGGGACAGGGTAAAACTCCACAAACATGGAGCTCTGCTGGCCTAAAGACTTTTTGAGAATCTGCCTTTGAGGTTGGGCACTTAAAATATATGTTGTTTTCAGGAGCTTTAGCTTTATTTGTAGTGAGACAATCAAAGCTCGATCTGCATCTATGTGACCTGGAGGACATGGTTATTTATTTTCCAATAAAAATGAGGAAGCAGTGCTGAATTCTCTCTTTGTAGGTAAACTGTGGCCACTGAGGGCTAAGTGTCTCCCCGTGTGGACTGTGAAACAACTTAGTCATCCTCTAATTATCATGGTGTTTCTTGCTGCTGCACTGGGAGTTTGGTATTTGCTTAATGAAATACAAAGAGTTCAAATGGGAAACAGTGGTGAAGGGAGTTCTGTCAGCTGTGGTGGTCAGGGTTTTCAGGAGAATGCACCAACCAGGGTCCTATCCCGCGTAGCTTGCCCCCTTGACAATAGCAACATGATTCTGAACATTGCCCTAAAACCTCTCCATATAAAAATATGCCTTTATGTATATGGGTCTGATGGCTGCACCATGTCAGTCTCAAGCCATTTGGAAGCCAATGGAAGATCCACATGGCCCCACCACAGATGTTTTATCACTCACTTGCATAACACTTCTCTAGGCCCACTACTCACCAGGCTCCTACTTACTAGCATCTCTGTTCTACACCATTTTCATGAAACTTGGTCAATCAAGGCGCTGTCTGGTATATTCATGATCATCAACAGGACATCAAAGGTTCTCCAGTGACATCTGGTCATGGGAATTTTAAAAATTTCATGGTAATTATCTAGCAATTTTTCACGGATGGAGTTGGAGGCACTGTGGGTTTCAATTCATTCAGGAACCATTAAAGGGTTAGGAAGCTAATTTCAGGGAAAACTCTGGAGCACTCTCACAGGCAAGGCTACCCAAAGAGTGGGCAAAAAGTCACATGAAGCGAGGCCAATTGAGTTCTATAAAGCGAGGTCCATGTGTGTTTTGAATCTCAATAATGCATACCAAGTCTTTCAGAATAAAATCATGTAATATCCTGGCTGAGATTCCCAGTGTTCTGTGGAAAGCCAACCTGTGCCTAGATCTCAGGTTCCAATGGCAACTTCATGCCTGGCCTCCTAAAATCCCAACACAATTCATGGCAATACTTCTCTCAGGTCAGTTCCAGAACTCAGTCTATAAGGAGAATCACACCAGAGTTCAAGTCCAGGTGGACCCAGACAACTCTTCCAACCGCGACTCAAATAAAAACAATTAAAACCAGAATACTCCCTCATGGCCCTATTCTTCTTCCATATAGACACTAATCATAACCTCTCCCTGGAGTTTTCCATGAGTTGTGCAGCAGAAGAAAATGTCCAAAATAAGCTTCTTGCACCTCTTTTGCCTAACTTCAGGGTGGCCTGGGCACCCTCCCTGTGAACCAGGAGTCATCAAATAGGCCTGCCCTTAATACTGCTCCGCTTATCCAATTTGTGGCTCTCTGACTGTGGGGTCTAGGTTCTTTATGTGAATTGGAGTCATGAGAAAAGCCAAGACAGTGTCCAAAATCAGCTCGCTTGTCCCTCATTTGCCTAAAGTCAGGGTGGCCTGGACACCGTTTCTGTGAACCAGGAGAGATAAAATAAGCCTGCCGTTAATACTTCTGTGTTTCTCCAATTTGAGGCCTACTGATTTCAGGTATCAATTCTTTATGTGATTTGGAGTTATGTGAAAACCCAAGCACCTCTGCAGGGAATTGAAGAACTCATTTGACCCAAAGAATCCCTATTCTCACTTGATGGAGTTCAGGAACCCAACAGAGGAAGGCAAGAGACGTCATCCATAATGAATGATTTTTTTGCCATTATGGTTTTGGATGCACACATGGGATCATTCTTTAGATCCATCAGGTGCTGAGAATCTAAGTCATAGCCACACACATGGCGAAGAGACTAATTCAGACACATCCCTTCCCAAAGCAATTAAGCAAAGAGCCACAGGTGATGCCATTCATTTCCATTTGAAAACTGTTTACTTCAGGCTTCACAAAGGGGTGGATTGAGGCAAAGAACTTCCTGACATTCAGGGCAAAACAACAATAAGTAAGCAAAAGGCCCAAAGCAGGGTTTCTGCACTGAGACTTTCCTGGTCACACTGATATCTGAGTTTTATGAGATTCTCGCCATTCTCTTCAGCTATCCAGTACATGGCCATGTCACAGAGTTTGGAGGTGGTACATATTTTGGACACAAATCCATGAGCCTATTCTGGAGAGTGGCCAGAATTCAGGAAGAAAACAGCAACTTAGAAAGATAGCAGGTGTTGCACATTGACAAGACAAGCTGCACTCCATTCATATATTGGGCAGGTTGAATTATGGGAAGATTTACACTAGACAGGACACATCCATGAATGCATTCTCTTTTACAATGTCTACAACAACGGACACAGTGGGATACACAGACATAGAAACACTCGCCTTGTCAAACGACTTACTAGAAACTGTCCACTCCAAGCCAAACAAACCGCCTTTCCCATCTATTCTCAGAACATGAGACAAAACAATAAACGCACACCCACTCCCACAAAGGCACCTCCTTCCCCCAAGTAGGTCTGTGACTATCCAGAGTGTCCTCTGACTGGTGGGCCATACACCAGGCCCATTGAGGTCTACAATATGAAGTCCATGTGTGTTTTCACTCTCAACTATGGCTGCCAAGTCTTTCGAATGAAATCATGTGATATCTTGGCTGAAATTCCCAGTGCTCTGTAGAAAGCCACTCTGGGGCTAGATCTCAGTTTCCAAGGGTGACTCTCATACATGGCCTCTTAAATCACAACACAATACATGGCAATACTTCTCTGAGATCAGTTCCTGAACTCAGTCTATAAGGGGAATCACACCAGAGTTCAAGCCCAGGTAGACCTTGTTATGTCTTCCAACTGTCACACAAATATCCACAATTAAATCCAAAACACTTCCACATGGCACTCATCTTCTTCCATTTACACAATCATCATAACCTCTGGCTGGAGGTTTCCATGAGGGGTGCAGCCCAAGACAGTGTCCAATATAACCTCCCTTGCCCCTCATTTGCCTAAAATCAGGGTGGCCAGGACATCCTTCCAGTAAACCAAGAGTGATCAAATAGGCCTGCCATTAATATGGCACTGCTTCTCCAATTTGAGGCCTACTGACTGTGTGTTTAACATTCTTTATGTGAATTGGAGTCCTGAGAAAAACCAAGTACTTATCGGTTAGCCTCTGCAGGGTTTGGAGGAACACATTTGAACCAAATGATCACTATTCTCACATGATGGAGGACAGGAATCTTACAGAGGAATGCGAGAGACTTCATCCACACTGACTGCTCTTTTGTCCATTTTGGTTTTGGATGCACACATGGGATCCTTCTGTAGATCCATCAGGTGCTGAGAATCTAAGCCACAGTCTCACACAGGGCCAAAAGGCTGATTCAGACACATCCCTTTCCAAAGCAATTAAGCAAAGAGCCACAGGTGATGCCCTTTCATTTCCATTTGAAAACTGTTTCTTAAGGCTCTACAATGGTGTGGCCTGAGGCAAAGATCTTCCTGACATTTAGGGCAACAGAACAATTGGTGAGCAAAAGGCCCAAAGCAGGGTTTCTTCACTTAGAATTTCCTGGTCAAACTGATATCTGAGTTTTCTGAGATGCTCCCATTTCTTTCAGCTATCCAGTACATGGCAATGTCACAGAGCTTGGAGGTGGTACATATTTTGGACACAAAACCATGAGCCTATTCTGGAGAGTGGCCAGGATTCAGGAAGAAAACAGGAACTTAGGAAAATTGTTGGAGTTGTCCACCCATAAGTCAAGCCGCAGTCCATTCATAAATTGGGCAAGTTGAGTCTAGACAGGACACATCCAATGATTCATTCTCTTTTCTAATATCTAAAACCACGGACACAGTGGGATACACAGACAAAAAAACACTTGCCTTGTCAAACGACTTACCAGAAACAGTTCACTCCAAACCAAACAAACAGCCTTTCCTACCTATTCTCAGAACATGAGACAAAATCTCAAACCCACACGTACACACACAAAGGAAGCTTTTTCCCCCAAGTAGGTCTGTGACTATTGGGAGTGTCCTCTGACTGGTGGGCCAAACTATGTTCTGATGAAATCGCCTGTCCTGTGTCAGATATGGTCTCCTTGGCCAAATCTGTGAAGTTGTCACTAGCCAGCGGTGAGCCACTACCTGCTTTCTCAGGAAAGGCCCCTCTTCAGAGCTTTCCTGACATTTGTTCATCCTCACCTCAGTAGGTACCAAGAAAGACTGATTCTGTCCTTGGTAAATCCAAAAAATAAGACCACTGGGACTGGGACTGAGACTGGCTCTGGGTGCCTGGCTTCCCGGATTCCAAGTTCAGAGAGTTCCATCAACAAGGAAATGAGGTGAGATTACTTCCTTCAGGAATTCTTTGAGGTCATTGCCTTGGCAACCACTTTGTCCTAACTGTTGCTTAAAATAGTCCTATGAGATGGAGGCTGCCCTTGCTTCCTGTGACACTTTTACAAGTTTGAATGGTATATCAACCATAGGCACCCAGGAACAGCTCTCCACACATGCCTGGTTTCGTCTATCTTCTCTACATTAACAAGAGAGAGGCTTATTCAGACACAACCCTTCATCCTGGAAAGGTTGTTTGCGATGGAAGATGTGATTTGCTCTCTCAGGTCCTTCATAGCTGCCTACATCTTCTCCAGGGATCAAATCTGCATGGACATTTGAGGTTCTCAGCAGGAGGAAGATACCCTACATTCCTGTATTGTAAGACAAACTCTGTCCCTGCTCTTCTGCAAAGTTAGATTGAGGGAAGAGTGTATGGTTAGGGTTAATAACATGTTCGATTTGGGTTACGAATCATTGCGAAGGATGATTAATAGTATTGGGAACCTGCGATATTTATAAGATTATAGAGGTGAAATATAAGTATGGAAACAGAAATCTAGGTAAGATTAGAAGCCCAGAAGGGCATTAGGCCCTTGATTGGGATATTTAGCTTATAATTACGTTCTGCACAGATGTCTCAGATAAATCGATAATCAATGGCATAGGACCTTACACCTTGGATGATTGATTTTAGAAGAGAACATCCACTCAAATTGAGATAGTCGGTGGGATTAGGAAGGTAGTCAGTACGTTTAGGAAATAGAGTGAGTATAGGATTTGGAGCAAAAGTTCTGTAGCAATAGGGTTTTGGTTATTGAGTGAATGTAAATTTCAGCACATGTGAAGAGTCAGTCACAATGATGAACTGGGGAAAATATGTAGAAAGGAAAATATCAATACAGACATTACAAAATGAGGCAATTATACAGTGAGTGATAGGATTAGACATTTTCAATAGGGTTGAGATTGAATAAATAATCTTAGGAAGAAACAAATATGTCGTCACCAATAGGAATGACATTTGAAAGCATTAGGAAACCTGGACATTTATCGTTTTAGTAATCCATGTTCACTTTCCATTTAGGATTTGTTACAATCATAAGTGTGATCTTTGCAATTTGTTCCCAGAAAAACATTGTGATCAAATGTATATGTAGATCATATGACATGAGTATTTCTTTCACCATTACTGGGAGCAATATTTGAAGACATATAAATTAGTATTGGGGGTACAAAGTGGTGTACCCTGTGTCTATGAATATAGAGATAATGCATGAATAGACCATACTGTGAATAAATATTATAACTGGTTCCACTTTAAATAATGGATTGAATTGATATCTGAAAATATATAGGAAATCATATATTGACATACAATCATTCACTCCAACCAGTTATATATCTAATGGTAATCTTAGGGTTATTGTTTATCGTGAAGTGTGTGTGAGTTTTGTTTCAAAAGTGATTATGGAAATCGAAAATAATATGGTTGGAAAAAAGTCTCATGAAAAGACCAGTCAAGAAATATGGAGGAATCCATGTGTTCTGAAGCAGGAAGTGATTAAAAGTGAAACAAATGCCTATAAATTTTCTAAATTGTGAATGAAATATATATCCCGTTATGTGCATAAACTGATGAAATAGTAATGTAGCAGTTGAATAAAAGTGAACGTCAAAATACACATCATGTCCAATAGGAATCTACTTGCCTTGATGTTAAACTGGGTCAGTTACTGTAGAAATATTAGAATTGTGTGCATTATTCACCAAAGATATTTTTTTTTATTTATGGTTGTTCAAAACATTACATAGTTCTTGATATATCATATTTCACACTTTGATTCAAGTGGGTTATGAACTCCCATTTTAACCCTGTATACAGATTGCAGAATCACATCAGTTACACATCCATTGAATCACATATTGCCATACTAGTGTCTGTTGTATTCTGCTGCCTTTCCTATCCTCTACTATCCCCCCTGGCCTCCCCGCCCCTCCCCACTTCTCTCTCTACTCCCTCTATGGTAATAAATTTCTCCTTCTTGTATTATTTTTCCCTTTCCCCTCAATTCCTCTTGTATGTAATTTTGTATAACCCAGAGGGTCTCCTTCCAATTCCATGCAATTTTCCTTCTCCCTCCCTTCCACCTCTCATCCCTGTTTAATGTTAATCATCTTGTCATGCTCTTCGTCTCTATCTGTTCTTAGTTACTCTCCTTATATCAAAGATGACATTTGGCATTTGTTTTATAGGAATTGTCTAGCTTCACTTAGCATAATCTAGTCTAATGCCATCCATTTCCCTGCAAATTCTATGATTTTTTTCATTTTTCAATGCAGAGTAACATTCCATTGTGTATAAATGCCACATTTTTTTTATCCATTATTCTATTGAAGGGCATCTAAGTTGGTTCCACAGTCTTGCTGTTGTGAATTGTGCTGCTATGAACATCGATGTAGCAGTGTCCCTGTAGCATGCTCTTTTTAGGTCTTTAGTGAATAGACCAAGAAGGGGAATAGCTGGGTCAAATGGTGGTTCCATTCCCAGCTTTCCAAGAAATCTCCATACTGCTTTCCAAATTGGCTGCACCAATTTGCAGTCCCACCAGCAATGTACAAGTGTACCTCTTTTCCCACATCCTTGCCAGCACTTCTTGTTGTTTGACTTCATAATGGCTGCCAATCTTACTGGAGTGAGATGGTATCTTAGGGTGGTTTTGGTTTGCATTTCTCTGACTGTTGGAGATGGTGAGCATTTTTTCATGTACTTGTTGACTGATTGTATGTCCTCATCTGAGAAGTGTCTGTTCAGGTCCTTGGCCCATTTGTTGATTGGGTTATTTTTTATCTTATTGTCTAATTTTTTGAGTTCTTTGTATACTCTGGATATTAGGGGTCTATCTGAAGTGTGAGTAGTAAAGATTTGTTCCCAGGATGTAGGCTCCCTATTTACCTCTCTTATTGTTTCTTTTGCTGATAAAAAAACTTTTTTAGTTGAGTAAGTCCCATTTGTTGATTCTAGTTATTAACTCTTGTGCTATGGGTGTCCTACTGAGGAATTTGGAGCCCAACCCCACAGTATGTGCATCGTAACCAAATTTTTCTTCTATCAGACAGTGTGTCTCTGATTTGATATCAAGCTCCTTGATCCATTTTGAGTTAACTTTTGTGCATGGCGAGAGAAAGGGATTCAGTTTCATTTTGTTACATATGGATTTTCAGTTTTCCCAACACCATTTGTTGAAGATGCTATCCTTCCTCCATTGCATGCTTTTAGCCCCTTTATCAAATATAAGATAGTTGTAGTTTTGTGGATTGGTTTCTGTGTCCTCTATTCTGTACCATTGGTCCACCTGCCTGTTTTGGTACCAGTACCATGCTATTTTTGTTACTATTGCTCTGTAGTATAGGTTGAAGTCTGGTATCGCTATACCGCCTCATTCACACTTCCTGCTTAGAATTGTTTTGCAATTCTGGGTCTTTTATTTTTTCATATGAATTTCATGATTGCTTTCTCTATTTCTACAAGAAATGCTTTTGGGATTTTGATTGGCATTGGATTAAACCTATAGAGAACTTTTGGTAATATTGCCATTTTGATGATGTTAGTTCTGCCTATGCATGAACAGGGTATATTTTTAAATCTTCTAAAATCTTCTTCTATTTCTCTCTTTAGGGTTCTGTAGTTTTCATTGTATAAGACTTTCACCTCTTTTGTTAGGTCAATTCCCCCTTTTTTTTAAGATATTGTGAATGGAGTGGTTGTTCTCATTTCCATTTCAGAGGATTTGTCGCTGATATACAGGAATGCCTTTGATTTATGCGTGTTGATTTTATATCCTGCCACTTTGCTGAATTCATTTATTAGCTCTATTAGTTTCTTTGTAGACCCTTTTGGGTCTGCTAGGTATAGAATCATGTCATCTGCAATAGTGATAACTTTAGTTATTCTTTTCCTATTTATATGCCTTTAATTTTTTTCATCTGTCTAATTGCTCTGGCCAGTCTTTTGAGAACTATATTGAACAGAAGTGGTGAGAGCGGGCATCCCTGTCTTGTTCCAGATTTTAGAGGGAATGTCTTCAATTTTTCTCCATTCAGAATGATGCTAGCCTGCAGTTTAGCATAGATTGTTTTTACAATATTGAGGAATGTTCCTGTTATTTCTAGTTTTTCTAGAGTTTTGAACATAAAGGGATGCTGTACTTTGTCGAATGCTTTTTCTATATCTATCTAGATGATAATTTGGTTTTTATTTTTAAGTCTATTGATGTGGTGAATAACATTTATTGATTTTCGTATATTGAACCCTCCTTGCATCCCAGGGATGAATCCTACTTGATCATGGTGCACATTTTTTTGATATGTTTTTGTATCTGATTCGCCAGAATTTAATTTAAGATTTTTGCATTTAGGTTCATTAGAGATATCGGTCTTTAGTCTTATTTCTTTGAAGTGTCTATCTGGTGTAGAAATAAGGGTGATATTGCCCTCGTAGAATGAATTTGGAAGATCTCCCTCTTTTTCAATTTCCTGAAATAGCTTGAAAAGTATTAGTATTAGTTCATATTTAAAGGTTTTGAAAAACTCTGCTGTATACCCATATGGTCCTGGGATTTTCTTAGTTGGTAGTCTTTGGATGGTTTCTTTTATTTCCTCAATTGATATTGGTATGTTTAGGTTGTCTATATCTTCCTAACTCACTCTGGTCAGATCATATGACTTAAGAAATTTTTCGATGCCTTCACTATCTTCTATTATATTGGAGTATAAGGATTCAAAGTAATTTCTGATTATCTTCTGTATTTCTGAAATATCTGTTGTGATATTGCCTTTTTCATCCCGTATGATAGTAATTTGAGTTCTCTCTCCTCTTCTTTAGCATGGCTAGGGGTCTGTCCATTTTATTTATTTTTTCAAAGAACCAACTTTTAGTTTTGTCAATTTTTTCAATTGTTTCTTTTGTTTCGATTTTATTAATTTCTGCTCTGATTTTAATTATTTCTTTCCTTCTACTTCTTTTGCTGTTGTTTGCTCTTGTTTTTCTAAGATTTTGAGATGAATTATGAGATCATTTATTTGTTGGTTTTTTCTTTTTCTAAGAAATGAACTCCAAGCAATGAATTTTCCTCTTAGAACTGCTTTCAATGTGTCCCATAGATTCCGATATATTGTGTCTGTGTTTTCATTTTTGTCTAAGAATTTTTTATTTTTCTCCTTGATGTCTTCTATAACCCATTGATCATTCAGTAACCTATTGTTCATTCTCCAAATGATGCATAATTTTTTCTTCCTTCTTTTATCATTGATTTTTAGCTTCATTCCATTATGATAAGATAAGATGCATGGTATTATCTCTACTCCTTTATATTGTCTAAGAGTTGCCCTGTGACATAATATATGATCTATTTTTGAGAAGGATCCATGTGCTGCTGAGGAAAAATGTAACTGCTTGATGTTGGGTGGTATATTCTATATATGTCAATTAAGTCTAGGTTATTAATTGTGTTATTGAGTTCTATAGTTTCCTATTTCAACTTTTGTTTGGAAGACCTGTCCAGTGGTGAGAGAGCTGTGTTGAAGTCTCCCATGATTATTGTATGGTGGTCTATTAGACTCTTGAACTTGAGAAAAGTTTGTTTGATGAACATAGCTGCACCATTGTTTGGGGCATATATATTTATGATTGTTATGTCTTGCTGGTGTATGGTTCTCTTGAGCAGTATGTAGTGTCCCTCTTTATCCCTTTTGATTAACTTTGGCTTGAAATCTATTTTATTTGATATGAGTATGGACACTCCTGATTTTTTCCGAAGTCCATATGAGTGATATGATTTTTCACAAACTTTCACCTTCAGTGTATGTATGTCTTTTTCTTATCAAATGCGTCTCTTGTAGGCAGCATATTATTGGATCTTGTTTTGTGATCCATTCTACTGGCCTGTGTCTGTTAATTGGTGACTTTAAGCCATTAACTTTTATGGTCATTATTGAGATAAGGGTTGTTCTTCCAGCCATATTTGTTTATTTATGTTATTAAACATGGATTGTTTTCCGCTTTGATTATTTCCCCCTTTTAATGTCCTACCTCCCACTGTTGGTTTTCATTATTTTCCATTTAATCTTCCTGTAATATTTTGCCAAGGAATTTTTGAAGAGATGGTTTTCTAGCTACAAATTCTTTTAACTTTTGTTTATCGTGGAAAGTTTTAATTTCATCTTCCATCCTGAAGCTTAATTTCGCTGGATACACAGTACATGGTTGGAACCCATTTTCTTTCTGTGATTGAAAAATGTCATTCCAGGATCTTCTAGCTTTCAGAGTCTGTGTTGAAAGATCAGCTGTTATCCTGATTGGTTTACCCCTAAATGTAATCTGCCTCCTTTCTCTTGTAGATTTTAAAATTCTCTCCTTATTCTGTAAGTTGGGCATCTTCATTATAATGTGTCTAGGTGTGGATCTCTTATGATTTTTCACATTCGGCGTCCTGTAGGCTTTTAGAACTTGGGAGTCTGTCTCATTCTTCAAGTCTGGGAAGTTTTCTCGTATTATTTCATTGAATACTTGCTCATTCCTTTGGTTTGGACCTCTATACCTTCCTGTACTCTTAAGTTTGGTCTCTTTATGTTATCCCATATTTCTTTAATGTTCTGTTCATGGTTTCTTAACAGTTTTGCTGAGCTGTCTATGTTCTTTTCAAGTTGAAATACTTTGTCTTCATTGTCTGATGTTCTATCTTCTAAGTGTTCTACTCTTATGGTAGTATTCTCAATTGAGTTTTTAAGATGGTTTATTGCTTCCTGCATTTCTAGGATTTCTGTTTGTTTTTTTTTTTTACAACACCTATCTCCCCGTACAGTTGATCTTTTGCTTCTTGGATTTGTTTATGTAATTCATTGTCGAAGTGATATTTCATTGTCTGATTTTGCTGTCTAATGTCTTCCTTGAGACTCCAGATTATCTGAAGCATGTATATCCTGAGTTCTTTATCTGACATTCCATCTGCTGCAGCTATTACCTCTTCTAAAGTTGTGTTGACCTGCATTGCTTGTGGTTCTTTTTTCCTTGTCTTTTCATACTGCTCGCGTTTCTTTCTGCTTGGTGAAACTGTTGTGATTTTGAAATTTTCCCCCTATATATTTATATTGCTCTTGTATATTTGAAAAGTCTTCCTTGCAGGGGCGGGGGTGGCTGTGCTGCTCCTCCAATTGGGGTGATCTATCTACCACGCTGATGGGCCGCTAGGCCTGTTCTTCTGATCGGTTGCAGGTCTGCTAATCATGCAGGCACGGGAGGCAGCTCTGCTCTGCCCCTCCTCCAATTGGTGTGACGTGTCTACCACGTCCGTGGACCCCTGCGTTGTTCTGCCAATTGGTCGCAGGTCTGCCTACCTTGCAGGCATGGGCGGCGGCTCTGCTCTACCTCTACTCCAATTGGAGTGACGTGACTACCACGCCGGCGGGCGGCTGGGCCTGGTCCACCGGTTGGTCACAGGTCTGCCTATCTTGTGAGCACGGGCTACAGATCTGTTCTGCCCCTACTCCAATTGGTGTGTCGTGACTACCATGCCGGCAGGTTTCTGGGCCTGTTCTGGGCGTGGGCGAAGGCTCTGCTCTGCCTCTACTCCTATTTGGGTGATGTGACTACCATGCCGGTGACCCACTGGGATTGTACTAGGCGCGAGAGAAGGCTCTGCTCTGCAACTACTCCAATTGGGGTGACGTGACTACCACACCTGTGGGTCGCTGGGCCTGTTCTGGGCACGGGTGGTGGCTCTGTTCTGCCTCTACTCCAATTGGGTTGACGTGACTACCATGCAGGTGTGTCACTGGGTCTGTTCCAGGCGCGGGCGGCTTCTCTGCTCTGCCCCTCTGGCTTGATGACAAAGTGAGAGAGACCCGGGTATTTGTGACTCACTTTCTTCCCCAGGAGACCATCTGTTTCTGTCACTGCTGGTATCAATGAAGTCATCTCCTCTGCTGCTTTCTGATGACATCAGAAATTTGCCATGTTGGTATTCCATGTGAAAGGCAGCATTTTGTTCCCTTTTCTGGGTGACCAAAGCAATGGGTGAGTCCTGACCGGCCCTCACAAGCCGCGTCTCAATCCTGTTGCCACTGTCTTTGAAGGCTCGGTTGATATTTACCTCCACAGTATTCAGCAAGACCCGGACCGAGAAGCAGTTTCCGCGGGTTTTTTAGCCCTGGGCCAGATCAGTTCCGAGAGGCGGAATTCGGCCTCTCTGGGCTTGGTGTATGTTCTAATAGGAGCAGGCTCCAAGATGGAGTTTCTGCAGGTGCTTTAGCACTGAGCCTGAGTAATTTGTCTGCGACACAAAGTTGAATGGCATCCTGAAATCACCTGTTCTATAGCTGAATGAGCTTCGATCAGTCGAAAACAGGGATGGTGACATCAGCTCTCCAAGATGGTGGCCGCTGGCTTCCTCTGTGGTCTGACCAGTGTGGAGAACCGAATTGGACCGCATCCTTCCCCGTCTCAAACCCAGAATTTAGCACTTAGCACAGTGATTGCATACCTGGCAGGAGCCCACAGAATCCACACCGCTGTATATTTGCATTGCTATCTCTTCGTTTCCCAGTGCACGCCGCAGACTCTAGCCGCAGACCGATTTCCTGAATAAGCAGCATGACCCTCCGTGCGGACAAATCACTCGTGTTTGAGCCCGCGTAGCTGATCCTCGTGAGATGGAAATATGCCCACTAGGTTTTGGAGCACCCCAATTTTGCTGGAAATTTCTAACAAGATAGGTTTTAGCCGTTATAACTCATCATTCTCCCGCACAGTGACGCGGTACATGGGGGTGATGCACTCCATTCACCACCATCATATGATCCCCGAAGTTAGTTTTCAGTACTAAGAAACAAATATGTATTTCAGGTGGATGAATATTTCTGAGAATATTCCTGTGAAAACTTGATTATAAATTCACATACATGAATATGAATGAATTTAGGGAGTATATAATAAGAAAAAAATACTTCATATTTTGAAAAATCTGGAGAGTGAATATATATATATATATATATATATATATATATATATATATATACACTCACAGACATTAAAAAGTAGCATTATGTATGCCAATCGAAATTCACCATGAAATAATATATCATCCACAGATCCAAAATTATTCATTTTAATGAACATGGATTTATGTTGTTCAACTAAGAAGCTCACTCATATGTTGAATTTTCAGTTCCAACAGCGTTTAGTAGGAGTGATCTCTTCTCACAATTTGCATCTTCCAAGCCAGCCACCTCACAAAATGTACGAGTGATACCAGGTAGAATTCTATATGTGCATATAAAAATACATGTGATGAATAGGCTACAGAGAAAGGGAGACAGTTATTCACATATTTGTTAACTTTTAAAACACATGGAGAACTATTTCAATTAAAATTTGCTAGATTATAACACCTACCATTTATCATACGAAAGGCAAGTCCAACTATACACCATGCCTCCTGTGAACCTCTTGTATATCTATTCTGTTTGGGTTATTTTTCTCCACCATATTAGAATTAGAAGTCAAAGTCTAGTAGGGTATGTGTTAGTGTCAGGGATTCAGTATTTCGAATGGAAAATTGGAAAATGTATCCAAGGTGTATGCAAATATGTGCTAGACAAAAATCTTCCCACTCTCATTCAGCACAATTCCTTGACATTACCTTCGCCCCACATAAGACACAATTAGAAAAGAAGAGTTAGAAAATCTGTGAATACATATGTGGAATAAAAAATGCTCAGGAGTTCACAAATTTGCAGGTGGTAGAGGAGTTTCCAAAAATAAAGGACAGGGTAAAAACTCCACAAACATGAAGTTCTGCCAGCCTAACATCTGGAGAAACTGCCTCTGAGGTTGGGCAATGAAATATATGCTGTTTTCAGGAGCATTAGCTACATTTGTTGTGAGACCATCATAGCTGAGTCTTCATCTACGTGATCTTGATGACATGGATTCTGATTTTCCAATGAACATGAGGCAGCAGTGCTGAATTTTGTATTTGTAGGTAACCTGTGGCCACTGGGGTCTAAGTGTCTCCCCTTGTGGACTGTAATTCCATTTGGTCATCCTCCATTATTCGTGGTATTTCTTGCTGCTGCACTGGGAATTTGGTATTTGCTTCATGAAATACAAGGAGTTCAACTGGGACACAGTGCTGAAGTGAGTTCTGTCAAGTGTGGTGGGTCAGGTTCGTCAGGAGAATGCACCAACCAGGCTTCTATCCCACATAGCTTGCCCCATTGACCATAGCAACCTGATTCTGAACATTGCCCTAAAACCTCTCCATATAACAATATGCTTTTACATATAAGGGTCTACTGGCTGCAAAATGTCAGTCACAATGCATTTGGAAGCCAATGGCAGATCCGCATGCCCCCACCACAGATGTTTTATTACACACCTGCCAACCACAACTCTAGTACAACTACTCAGCAGGATCCAACTTACTGGCATATCTGTTCAACACCATTTTCATAAAACCAAGTCAATCAAGGCACTGTCTTGTATACTCATGATCAGCAACAGGACATCCAAATGTTCTCCAGTGCTACCCAGTCATGGGAATTTCAAAAATTTTATGGTATTGATCTAGCCAATTTTCAAGGATGAAGTTGGAGGCACTGTGGATTTCAATTCACTCAGAAACCATTAAATGGTGAGGAAGCTCATTTCAATGAAAACTCTGGAGAATTCTTACAGGCAAGGCTTCCAAAAGTGGCCAAAATTCAGATTAAGCCAGGCCCATTGAGGTCTACAATGTATGGTCCATGTGTGTTTCGACTCTCAAATATGGCTGCCAAGTCTTTAAGAATAATATCATGTGATATCCTGGCTGAGATTCCCTGTGCTCTGTGGAAAGTCAAATTGGGCCTAGATGTCACTTTCCAAGGGCAACTCTCATTCATGGCCATCTAAAATTCCAACACAATTCCTGGCAATAATTCTCTGAGATCAGTAAAAGAACTCAGTCTCTAAGGGGAATCACACCAGAGTGCAAGCCTAGGTGGACCCAGTGATCTCTTCCAACCACCAGACAAATGTCCACAATTAAAACCAAACACTCTCACATGGCCCTCATCTTCTTCCATATAGACACTCATCATATCCTCTGGCTGGAGGTTTCCATAAGGGACGCAGCCCATGACAGTGTCCAAAATGAGCTCCCTGCCCCTCATTTGCCTAAAGTCAGGGTCGCCTGGACCCTCTTCCTTTGAACCAGGAGTGATCAAATAGGCCTGACTTTAATATTGCTTGGCTTCTCCAACTTGAGGCCTTCTAGCTTTGGAGTTTAGATTCTTTAAGTGAATTCGAGTCATGAAAATCAAGCACCTATGGCCTAGCCTCTGCAGGGCTTTCAAGAACTCATTTGACCCAAAGGATCCCTATTCTCACTTGATGGATATCAGGAACCTACAAGAGAAAGGCAAGAGAGTTCATCAACAATATCTGATCTTTTTGCCATTTTGGTTTTGGATGCACGCATGGGATCTATCTTTAGATCCATCAGGTTCTGAGAATCTAAGCCACAGACTCACACAGGGCCAACAGGCTGATTCAGACATATCCCAATCCTAAGCAATTAAGCAAAGAGCCACAGGTGATGCCCATTCATTTCCATTTGAAAACTCTTTTCTTCAGGCTTCACAAAGTGGTGGCTTGAGGCAAAAAACTTTCGGACATTCAACAGAACAATAGGTAAGCAAAAGGACCAAAGCAGGGTTTCTCCACTGAGACTTTCCTGGTCAACAGATATCTGAGATTTCTGAGATGCTAGCCATTTCCTTCAGCTATCCAGTACAAAGCCATGTCACAGATCTTGGAGGTGGTACAAATCTTGGACACAAAACCATGATACTATTCTGGAGAGTGGGCAGAATTGAGAGAGAAAACATTAAATTAGGAAGGTTGTAGGTGTTGCCCATCCATAAGGCAAGCCAGAGTCCACTCATGAATTGGGCAGGATGAATGCTGGGAAGCTTTCTACTAGACAGGACACATCCATTGATGCATTGTCTTTTCTAATGTCTACAACAATGGACTCAGTGGTATACACACACATAGAAACACTCGCCTTGTCAAAGGACTTAATAGAAATATTCCACTCCATACCAAACAAACCGCCTTTCCTACCTATTCTCAGAACATGAGACAAAACCACAAACTCACACCCATACCCACAAAGGCACCTCCTTCCCCCTAGTAGGTCTGTGACTCCCCGGAGTGCCTCTGACTGGTGGGCCATACTATGTTCCTCCGAAATGACCTCTCCTGTCTCAGATCATGTCTGCTTGGCCAACTCTGTGAAGTTCTCAAGAGCCAGCGGTGAGACACTACTTGCTTTCTCAGGAAAAGCCCCGCTTCAGAGGTATCCTGGCTTTTGGCCATCCTCACATCTGTAGGTACCAAGAAAGACTGACTCTGTCCTTGGTAAATCCAAACATGTAAGACCACTGGGACTAGGACAGGGACTGTCTCTGGGTGCCTGGCTTCCTGGATTTCAAGTTCAGAGAGTTTCATCACCAAGGAAGTGAGGTGAGATCACTTCCTTCAGGATCTGAATGATGTCCCTGCCTTGGCAACCACTTTGTCCTAACAGTTGCTTCCAAAAGTACCATGAGGTGGAGGCTGCCCTGATTTTCATGGGACACTTTCTCTAGTTAGAATGTTATAACAACCATAAGCACCTGGGAACAGCTTCCACACAGGACTGGTTTGGTCCATGTTCTATACATTAAGAAGAGAGAGACTGATTCAGACACAACCCTTCATCCTGACCAGGATGATTGCCATGGAAGATGACTTTTGCTTTCTGAGGTACTTCATAGCAGCCTTCATCTTCACCAGGGATCATTTCTGCATGAACCTTTGAGTTTCTCAGCAGGTGAAGATCCCCTAGATTCCTGTAGTTTAATACCCACACTGTTCCTGCTCTCCTGCAAAGTTAGTGTATGGTTAGGGTTAATAATATGTTCGATTTGGGTTAGGAATCATTCTGCAGGATGAATAATGAAATTGGGAACCTGCGGTATTTATAAGAATATATAGGTGAAATATATGTATGAAAATGGGAATCTAAGAAAGATTTGAAGCCCAGAAGGGCATTGGGCCCTTGATTTGGATACTTAGTGTTGAATTATGTTCTGTACAATTGTCTCAGTTAAATCGAAATACAGTGGCATAGGACCTTGTACCTTGGATGATTGAATGTAGAAGAGAACATCCAGTCAAAAAGGGATAGTCAGTAGAATTAGGAAGATAGTCAGTAGGTTTAGGAAGAAGATTGAGTATATGATTTGGAATAAAAAGCTTCTTTAGCAATAGGGTTTCGTTTAGAGAGTGAATGTAAATGTCAGCACATGTGAAGAGTCAGTCACGATGATGAACTGGGGAAAATATGTAGGAAAGCAGGTGTCAACAGAGACATTACGAAATCAGGAAAAGTATAAAGTGAGTGATAGGATTAGACATTTTCAACAGGGTTGAGTTTGAATACATAATCATAGGAAAAAACAAATATGTCGTCACGAATGGGAATGACATTTGAGAGCATTAGGCAACCTGGACATGGATGTTATTAGTTATCCACGTTCACTTTCCTTTTAGGCTTTGGTACAATCATAAGTGTGACATTTTTATGTTTTTTTTTGTTCAGAATATTACTGTGATAAAATGTATATGTAGATCAGGTGACATGAGTATTTCTTTCACCATTTCTGGGAGCAATATTTTGAAGACGTATACATTAGTATTAGGGGTACAAAGAGGTGTACCCTGTGTCTATTAATATAGAGATAATGCATGAATAGACCATACTATGAATAAATAACGTAACTGATTCCACTTTAAATAATGGATTGAATTGATATGTGAAAATATATAAGAAATTTTATATTGATATACAGTCATTCATTCCAACCAGTTATATATCTAATGGTAATATTAGGATTATGGTTTATGATGAATGGTGTTTGAGTTTTGCTTTATACATGATGATGTTAAACAAAAATAATGTGTTTGGAAAGAAGTCTCATGAAAAGACCAGTCAAGAAACATGGAGGAATACATGTGTTCTGAATCAGGAAGTGATTGATCGTGAAACAAATGACTATAAATTTTCTAATTTGTGACTGAAATATATATCCCATAATGTGCATAAACTGAAGACATAGTAACGTACAAGTGTTGAATAAAAATGAAAGTCAAAATACACATCATGTTCCCTAGGGATCTACTTGCATTGATTTTAAACTGGCTAAGTAACTGTAGAAATATTAGGGTTTTTATGCACCATTCACTGAATTTAGTTTTCAGTACTAGGAAACAATATGTATTTCAGGTGGATGATTATTTCTGAAAATAATCTTGTGGAAAGTTGATTATAAATCCACAGATATGAATATGAATGAATTTAGGGAGTGCATAATAAGACACATATAAGACACATATATTTCATATTTTGAAAAATCTAAAGAGTATATATATATACAGGCATATGCACAGATATTAAAAAGTAGCAATACAGGAGATCCATTCTGAAGGCAGGCATGGAGAAATCAAGTCTCTGATCTCTTCAGCTGCGCGGGCATAGGGAGTCGTAAACTGTCTAAATGCTGTTTGCTCAGAATCACTAGGCAATATTGACCTGTTGTGAATCTGGGGCGAACAGTCTGGGCCCCTGAAAACACACACAAAGCCCGGATTGGGTGCATTCAAACTTAGATTCGTCTGGTTTTTGTGACTCAGCACTAACATTCCCGCTGAAATAACTGGTTGGGCTTTCTGAATTGACAGAGTTAAAAGCCAACTGAGCCTTCATAGGCAGTGGCCACAGAATTGAAATGGGGCTTGGGAGAGATAGTCAGGACCCACCTGTTGCATTGGTCACCCAGCAAAGGGAATGAACAGTCACCATTTGAATGGGACACCACCATGGCAGAGAACTGACGTCACAGGCGGAGGAGATAACTTTATTGAAACCAGCGCGACAAGTGTGTAATCCCATTGCCATCTCTCTCAACACCTCAGGGAAACCTCAAGGGCCCTCCCCACCTCTACCGTAATGGCCCCTCCCAGCTCTCCAAGGAGCGCGATACCTAGATCTAGGGAATCAAGATTGGCTCGGGACTCACAGCGTGGAATTCCCGGCTACCGCTCCCACCAGTGCTGACAATTGAGGTCTCTTTCACCACCTACTGGGGCCATGGCTCCCGAAGGGCAAGCAAATTCGCTGGGGGTTCTCAGCCCCAAGCTCTACAAACTTAGGGTCTGAGGGAGGCAAACAAGGAGAGTGTGCCCAGGCATTCATGGAAACAGGGCTACCAGGAGCAGAGGCCTGGCTTGTAACCAGTATTGTGGTGAGCGTCACAGGTGAGTGGGGCCTGGCTTGAGGAAGCACAAGAGAAGGCCCTAGGCACTCAGGATTGGAGACCCGCCCAGTCTGGGAGGAAGAGCTGCTTCACAGTGATTGGTTCCCACTTATTGAGAGGAGAAGCTTGGCCCAGTGCACACAGCTCCACCTACTGGAAGAGAAGTTAATTGAACTCTAGGACTATATGTATTATTATTAATTTATTATTTGTATTTTTTCTTTAACTTTCATTTTCATTTTTGTTGCTGTTGTTCTTTAAATTTTTAATGTTTTTATTTTTTAATTTTTTATTTTATTATTATTATTATTTTAAATTTTAATTTTCAATTTTTTAATCATCATTATTACTTAAAATTTTCTTTCTTGATTTTCTATTTTTTTCTTTTGTCTTTTCATTTCTTTTCAATTTTCTTATTCCCCCTTCCTTGAATTCTACCTGCCTACTCTCATTCTCTTTAGTGACTTCTCCCTTCCCTTCTAATATCTTTCCTCCCAAGCATCAAATAAATTTATAAGAGTAAGCAGTAACTCAGTAGTCAAACAGAACAAGAAGTAACATGAGCAGCATAAAAAAGCAAGGAAGAAAAGGAGTACGAACAATGAAGGACACACTAAATATTCAAGAGCACCTAGAGTCATCAGAAAAATGGTCATATAAAGAACTCAAGGAATACCTTAGACAGATGGAAAGTAACCTTAAAGAGGATACGAGACAGCAAAAACAAACAGTGATAGAACGCATTGAAAATGAATTACATAAACAGATAAAATAAGAAATTAAGCATCTTTATCAGGAGATAGAGATTATTACAAAAATCAAACAATAATTCTAGAAATCAAGGAAATGATAAACCAAATTAAAAACTCAATTGAGAGTATCACTATCAGAGTAGAGCAAGTAGAAGACAGAATGTCAGATAAAAAAGACAAAATATATCATCTTGAAAAAAGTCTAGCCAACAAAGAAATGCTGTAAAAAATTATGAGAAAACATTCAAGAGATATGGGATAACATAAAAAAAAAAAAAAACTAATGAGTCATATGGATAGACGAAGGTATAGAGATTCAAACCAAGGGAATGAGAAACCTGCTGAATGCAATAATTACAGAAAACTTTCCAGAAATAAAAATGGAAATGGATAAACAAATTGTAGATGCTTACAGGACACCGAGCACACAAAATCACAGTAGACCAATACCAAGACACATTGTTATGAAGATATCCAATATACAGAACAAAGAGAAAATATTAAAAGCTACCAGAGAAAGGAGGAAGATTACAATCATTACAATCAGGGGTAAACCAAAAAGGTTAACAATGGATTTTTCATCATAGACGCTGGAAGTGAGAAGATCCTGGAACAACGTACTTCAAACACTGAAAGACAATGGATGCCAACCAAGAATTATGTATCCAGCAAAATTAACCTTAAGGTAAGACAACGAGATAAAAATATTTCATGATAAACAAAAGCTAAAAGAATTTGCAGCCAGATAACCAGAATTGCAAAGCATCTTGAGCAAAACACTACACGAGGAAGAAATGAAAATCAACAACGAAAACCATCAGAGAGAAGTGCCTCAGTAATGACAGAGGGTGGGGGAAAAGCTAATCATGGAGAAACAAACTAATTTAAAAAAAAAGGTATAAGCAAACATGGGTGGCAGTACAAACCATATATCAATAGTAACTCTAAATGTTAATGGATTAAACTCTCGAATAAAGTGACATAGGCTTGTAACTTCAAATAAAAAAAAAACAAATCCAACAATATGTTGCCTCCAAGGGACACATCTGAATGGAAAAGACATACACAGGCTGAAGGTGAAAGATTGGGAAAATTAATACCATGCACACGGTCCTCATAAGCAAGCAGGGGTGGCCATCCTTCTATGGAATAAAATCGACCTCAAGACTAATTTAATCAAAAGGGATAAGGAATGACATTATATACTGTTTAAAGAAACCATTCACCGACAAGACATAACAATTATCAATATTCACGCAGAAAATAATGGTGCTGCGATGTTCATAAAACAAATTATCCTCAAGTTCAAGAATAAAATAGACCACAATACAATAATTATGGGTGACTTCAACTCACCTCTCTTACCATTGGACAGATCCTCCAAACAAAATTGAATAAAGAAAGTATAGAACTCAATATCACAATCAATACCCTAGACTTAACTGACATATATAGAATATATCAACCATCATCAAGTGGATATACTTTTTTTCTCAGCAGCACATGGATCCTTCTCAAAAATAGACCATATGTTATGCCATAGGGCAACCCTCAGTAAATGTAAAGGGGTGGAGATAATACCATGAATTTTTTGTGATCATAATGGAATGAAACTGGAAACCAATGATAAAAGAAGGAAGAAAAAATCATACATCACATGCAAAATGAAGAATATGTTACTGAATGATCAATGGGTTACAGAAGACATAAAGGAGGAAATCAAAAAATTTTTACAGATAAATGAAAATACAGACATAACATATCAGATTCTATGGGACACATGAAAAGAAGTTTTAAGAGGTAAATTCATCGCCTGGAGGTCATTCCTCAAAATAGAAAAAAAAAAAAAAAACAAATAAATGAGGTCACACTTCATCTCAAAGCCCTAGAAAAGGAATAGCAAAACAACAGCAAATGTAGCAGAAGGCAAGAAATAATTAAAATCATAGCGAAATTAAAACAAAAGAAACCATTGAAAAAATTAACAAAACTAAAAGGTAGTTCTTCGAAAAGAAAAATAAGATCGACAGACCCTTAGCCATGCTAACGAAGAGAAGAAGACAGAGAACTCAAATTACTAACATACGGGATGAAAAAGGCAATATCACAACAGATGCTACATAAATAGAGAAGAAAATTAGAAATTATTTTGAAAAACTGTATTCCAATAAAGTAGAAAATAGTGAAGACATCGATAAATTTCTTAAGTCATATGATTTGCCCAGACTGAGTCAGGAGGAAACACACAATTTAAACAGACCAATATCAATGGATGAAGTAGAAGAAGGAATCAAAAGACTACCAACCAAGAAAAGCCCAGTACCGGATGGGTATACAGCAGAGTTTTACAAAACCTTTAAAGAAGAATTAATACCAATACTTTTCAAGTTATTCAGGAAATAGAAAAACTGGGAGCTCTGCCAAATTCATTCTATGAGGCCAACCTCACCCTGATTCTGAAACCAGACAAAGACACCTCAAAGAAAGAAAACTACAGACCAATATCTCTGATGAACCTAGATGCAAAAATCCTAATTAAAATTCTGGCGAATTGGATACAAAGGCACATCAAAAAAATTGTGCACCATGATCAACTTGGATTCATCCCTGGGATGCAAGGAGGGTTCAATATATGGAAATCAATAAATGTTATTCACAACATCAATAGACTTAAAGATAAGAACCATATGATCATCTCGATAGACGCAGAAAAACCATTCAACAAAGTCGAGCATTCCTTTATGTTCAAAACATTTTAAAAACTAGGGATAACAGGAACTTACCTCGACATTGTAAAAGCTAACTATGTTAAGCCTCAGGCTAGCATAATTCTGATTGGAGAAAAATTGAAGGCATTCCGTCTAAATTCTGGAACAAGAAAGAGATGTCCTCTATCACCACTTCTATTCAATATAGTTCTCGAAAAACTGGCCAGAGCAATTAGAGAGATGAAAGACATTAAAGGCATAAAAATAGGAAAAGAACTTAAATTATCACTATTTGTAGATGACATGATTCTATACATAGAAACCCAAAAGGGTCTACAGAAAAAACTACTAGAACTAATAAATGAATGCAGCAATGTGGCAGGATATAAAATCAACATGCATAAATCAAAGGCATTTCTGTATATCAGCGACAAAACTTCTGAATCAAAAATGAGTCAAAACACTGCATTCCCAATTTCCTCAAAATGATTAAATACTTGGGAATCAACCTAACAAAAGAGGTAAAATATTTATATAATGCAAACTACAGAACCCTAAAAAGAGAAATAGAATAAGATCTTAGAAGATGGAAAAAATATACCCTGTTCATGGATAGGCAGAACTAACATCATCAAAATGGCGATATTACCAAAAGTTCTCTATAGGTTTAATGCAATGCCAATCAAAATCCCAAAGGAATTTTTTGTAGAAATAGATAAAGCAATTATGAAATTCAAATGGAAAAATAAAAGACCCAGAATAGCAAAAGCAATTCTAAGCAGGATGTGTGAATCAGGCAGTATAGCGATACCAGATTTCAAACTATATTACAGAGCAATCATAACAAAAACAGCATGGTACTGGTACCAAAACAGGCGGGTGGACCAATGGTACAGAATGGAGGACACCGAGACTAATCCAAAAAGCTACAACTATCTTATATTTGATAAAGGAGCTAATGGCCTGCAATGGAGGAATGATAGCATCTTCATCAAATGGTGTTGGGTAAACTGGAAATCCATATGCAACAAAACGAAACTGAATCCCCACCTCTCGCCATGCACAAAAGTTAACTCAATGTGGATCAAGGAGCTAGATTCAAATCAGAGTCTCTGCGTCTGATAGAATAAAAAGTTGGCTCCAATCTACATATTGTGTGGTCAGGCTCCAAATTCCTTAATAGGACACCCATAGAACAAGAGTTAATAATAAGAATCAACAAATGGGACTTACTTAAACTGAATTTTTTTTTCTCAGAAAGAGAAACAATAAGAGAGGTAAATATGGAGCCTACATCATGGGAACAAATTTTTAGTCCTCACCCTTCACATGGAGCCCTAATATCCAGAGTATACAAAGTATACAAAGAACTCAGAAAATTAGACAATAAGATAACCAATAACCCAATGGGCCAAGGACCTGAACAGAAACTTCTCGGAGGAGGACATAGAATCAATTAACAAGTACATGAAAAAATGCTCTCCATTTCTAGCAGTAAGAGAAATGCAAATAAAAACCACCCTAAAATACCATCTCAATCCAGTGAGATTGGCAGCCATTATGAAGTCAAACAACAACAAGTGCTGGCGAGGATGTGGGGAAAAGGGTACTCTTGTACATTGCTGGTGGGACTGAAACTGGTGCGGACAATTTGGAAAGCAGTATGGAGATTCCTGGGAAAGCTGGGAATGGAAGCACCATTTGACCCAGCTATTGCCCTTCTCAGAATGTTCCCTGAAGACCTTAAAAGAGCATACTACAGGGATACTGCCACATCGATTTTCATAGCAGCACAATTCACAATTGCTACACTGTGGAACCAACGCAGATGCCCTTCAATAGATGAATGAATAAAAAAATGTGACTTTCATATACTATGGAGAATTACGCAGCACTAAAAAATGACAAAATCATGGAATTTGCAGGGAAATGCATGGCACTGAGCAGATTGTGGTTACTGAAGCTAGCCAATCCCTAAAAAACAAATACCAAATGTCTTCTTTGATATAATGAGAGCAACTAAGAACAGAGCAGGGAGGAAGAGCATGAAGAAAAGATTAACATTAAGCAGAAACATGAGGTGGGAGGGAAAGGGAAAGAAGAGGGAAATTGCATGGTAATGGAGAGAAACACTTATTGTTACACAAAATTACATATAAGAGGTTGTGGGAAAATAAACAAGGAGAGAAATGAATTACAGTAGGTATGGTAGAGAGAGAAGATAGGAAGAGAGGGGAGTGGGGATAGTAGAGTATAGGAAAGGTAGCAGAATAGAACAGTAACTAATAGGGCATTGTGTAAAAATACGGATGTGTAACTAATGTGATTCTGCAATCTGTATTTGGAGTAAAAATGGGAGTTCATAACCCACTTGAATCTAATGTATGAAATATGATATGTCAACAGCTTTGTAATGTTTTGAGCAACCAATAAAAGAAAAAAAAAGTAGCAATATATATGCCAATAGAAATTCATCATGAAATGTACATAATCCACAGATCGAAAAATATTCATTTTACTGAACATGGATTCATGTATAATGTTTTTCAACTAGGAAGCTCACCCATAGGTTGAATTTTCAGTTCCAACAGCGTTTAGGAGGAGTGATCTCTTTTCTCAATTTGCATCTGCCAATTCAGCCACCTCACAAGTGTATACGAGTGATATCAGGTAGAATTCTATATGTGCATATAAAAATACATGTGCTGAATAGGCTACAGAGAAAGGGAGACAGGGATTCACATATTTGATAATTTTAAAAACACATGTAGAACTATTTCCACAAAAAATTGACTAGATTTATAACTCCTACATTATATAATGCAAAAGGCAATTCCAACTATACACCATGCGTCCTCTGAACTGCTTGTGTTTCTTCTCTTTTTGGCTTATTTTTCACCATCATATTAGGATTATTAGTCAGAGACTAGTAGGGTATGGGTTAGTGTCAGGAATTCAGTATTTCAAATGGAAAATTGGAAAATGAATCCAATGTGTATGTAAATATGTGCTACACAAAAATCTTCCCACTCACATCCAGAACAATGCCTTGACATTATCTACGCCCCAAGTAAAACACAATTAGAGTAGAAAAGTGTGAAAATCTATGAATACATATATAGAATGGAATATGCTCGGGAGTTCACAACCTTGGACGTGGTAGAGGAGTTTCCAAAAGTAAAGGACAGGGTAAACACTCCACAAACAAGGAGCTCTGCTGGCCTAAGAATTCTTGGGAAACGACTTCTGAGGTTGGGCACTTGAAATATATGTTGTTGTCATGAGCTTTAGCTTCCTTTGTAGTGAGACCATCAAAGCTGGGTCTGCATCTATGTGACCGAAAGACATGGTTTCTTATATTCCAATGAACATGAGGCAGCAGTGCTCAATTCTCTCTTTGTAGGTAAACTGTGTCCATTGGAAGCTAAGTGTCTCCCGGTGGGGACTGTGAAGACATTTGGTCATCCTCCACTTTTCGTGGTATTTCTTGCTGCTGCACTGGGAATTTGGTATTTGCTTCACAAAACATAAGGAGTTCATCTGGGACACAGTGCTGGAGGGAGTTCTGTCACGTGTGGTGGGTCAGGGTGTGCAGGAGAATGCACCAACCAGGCTTCTATCCCACATAGCTTGCCCCAATAACCATAGCAACCTGATTCTGAACATTGCCCTGAAAACTCTCCATATTACAAGATGCCTTTAAATATAACGGTCTGATGTCTGCACTATATCAGTCACAAGCCATTTGGAAGCCAATGTCAGATTCACATGGCCCCACCATGATGTTTTATCACACACCTGCCCACCAGTGCTCTAGGCCCCCTACTCAGCAGGCTCCAAATTACTGGCTTCTCTTGTTCTACACCATTTTCATGAAACCCAGTCAAAAACAAGGCACTGTCTGGTATACACATGATCAGCAACAGGACATAAAAAGTTTCTGCAGTGCCACCTGGTCATGGAAATTTCAAAAATTTCATGGTATTTATCCAGCAATTTTTCAAGGATGAAGTTAGAGGCACTGTGGGTTTCAATTTATTCAGGAACCATTAAATTTGAGAAAGTTCATTTCATTGAAAGCTCTGGAGAACTCTCACAGTCAAGGCTTCTCAAACAGTTGCCAAAGGGTCTCCTAAAGCCAGGCCAATTGACGTCTACAATGTGAGATCCATGTGTGTATTGACTCTCAAATATTGCTAACAAGTCTTTCAGAATAAAATCATGTGATATCCTGGCTGAGATTCTCATGCCTCTTTGGAAAGGACCCTGGGCCTAGATCTCAGTTTCCAAGAGTGAGTCTCATGTGTGGCCTCCTAAAATCCCAACACAAATCATGGCAATACTTCTCTGAGGTCAGTTTCAGAACTCAGTCTCTAAGGGGAATCACACCAGAGTTCAAGCCCAGGTGGACCCAGTGATCCCTTTCATCCGCCAAAAACTGACCACAATTAAAATCAAAACACTCCCACAGTGCCATCATCTTCTTCCATGTAGACACTCATCATAACCTCTAGCTGGAGGTTTCTATGAGCCCAAGGTAGTGTCCAAATAAGCTCACTTGCCCCTCATTTGCCTAAAATCATGATGGCCTGGACACTCTTCCTGTGAACCAGGAATGATCAAATATTCCTGCTGTTAAAGTGTTCCACTTCTCCAATTTGAGGCCTACTGGATGTAGGGTATAGATTCTTTATGTGATTTGGAGTCATGAGAAAACCCAAGCAAATATGGGCTAGCCTCTGCAGGGATTTCAAGAACTCATTTGACGCAAAGGATCCCTATTCTCACTTGATAGAGGTCAGGAACCTAAAACAAGAAGGCAAAAATATTTATCCACAATGACTGCTCTTTTGGCCATTTTAGTTTTGGAAGCGCATGGGATCTTTCTTTAGATCAATCAGGTGCTGAGAATCTAAGCCACAACCTCATACAAGGACAAGAGGCTGATTTAGACACATCCCATTCCAAAGCAATTAAGCAAAGAGCCACTGGTGGTGTCCATTCATTTCCATATGAAAACAGTGTTCTTCAGGCTACACAAAGGGGTGGCCTGAGGCAAAGATCTTCCTGACATTCAGGGTAATAGAAATAGAAGTAAGCAAATGGCCCAAAGAAGGGTTTCTCCACTGAGACTTTACTGGTCACACTGAAATCTGAGTTTTCTTAGATGCTCCCATTCCCTTAAGCTATCCAGTACATGCCATGTCACAGAACCTTGTGGTGTTACATATTTGGGAAAGAAAATCATGAGCCTATTCTGGAGAGTGGCCAGAATTCACGAAGAAAACAGGAACTTTAGAAGATAGTAGATGTTGCCCATCCATAAGCAAGCTGCATTCCATTCATTAATTGGGCAGTATGAATGCGGGGAAGCTTTCAACTAGAGACAACACATCCATTGATGCATTCTCTTTTCTAATGTCTACAACCACGGATACAGTGGGATACACAGACCTAGAAACACTCACCATGTCAAACGGCTTACTAGAAACAGTCCACTCCAAACCAAACAAACCACCTTTCCTACCTATTCTCAGAACATGAGAAAAAACCACAAACTCACACCTACAACGGCAAAGGCACTTCCTTCCCCCAAATAGGTCTGTGACTATCCGGAGTGTCTTCTGACTGGTGGGCCATATTATGTTACCCTAAAATGGCCTGTCCTGTTTCAGATCTGGTCTCCTTGGCCAACTCTGTGAAGTTGTCAGGAGCCAATGGTGAGCCACTACCTGCTTTCTCAGGAAAGGCCCCTCTTCAGAGCTCTGCTGGCATTTGGCCATCCTCACATCAGTAGGTACCAAGAAAGACTGACTATGTCTTTGGGAAAAGCAAGCAAGTTAGCCCACTGGAACTGGGAGTGGGACTGGCTCTGGGTGCCTTCCTTCCTGGATCCCAGGTTCAGAGAATTCCATCACCAAGGAAGTGAAGTGAGGTCACTTCTTTCAGGAACTGAATATGGTCACTGCCTTGGTAACCACTTTGTGCTAACAGTTGCTTCCAGGGTTCCCATGAGGTGGAGGCTGCCCCAACATCCTGTGACACATTCAGAAGTTAGAATGGTATATCAACCATAGGCACCAGGGAACAGCTCTCCACAGAGGCCTGGTTCAGTCCATCTTCTCTTCATTAAGAATAGAGAGGCTGATTCAGACCATCAATTAATCCTGACCAGGTTGTTTGCCATGGAAGATGACTATTGCTCTCTCAGGTCCTACATAGCTGCCTATATCTTCTGCAAGGATCATTTCTCCATGGATCTTTGAGGTTCTCAGCAGGTGGAAGATCATCATTCCTATATTGTAAGACCCACACTGTCCCTGCTCTTAAGTAAGTTATACTGAGGGAACAGTGTATGGTTAGGGTTAATAACATGTTCAATTTGGGTTAAAAATCATTCTGCGGAATGAATAATGGTATTGGCAAAATGCGATATTTACAAGAGTATATATGTGAAACATAAGTATGAAAGCAGAAATCTAGGTAAGATTTGAAGCCCAGAAGGGCATTGGGGACTTGAGTGGGATTCTTAGCTTTGAGTAATGTGCAGCACAGATGTCTCAGATAAATCAATATACACTGGCATCGGACCTTGAACCTTGGATATTGAATGTTGAAGAGAACATCCAGTCAAAAACCAATAGTTGGTAGGATTAGGAAGGTAGTTGGTAGGTTTAGAAAGAAGAGTGAGTATAGGATTTGGACCAAAAGTTCTTTAGCAATAGGATTTCGGGTAGAGAGTGTATGTAAATGTAAGCACATGTGAAGAGTCAGTCACAATGATGAACTGGGGAAAAATAAAGGAAATCAGATATCAATAGAGACATTAGGAAATCAAGCAAAGTATAAATTGTGTGATAGGGTTAGACATTTTCAACAGGTTTGAAGTTGAATATATAATCTTAGGAAGAAACAAATATGTAGTCAAACATAGAAATGATATTTGAGAGCATTAGGCAACCTGGACATGGATGTTTTTAGTAATCCATGCTCACTTTCCATTTACGCTTTGGTACAATTGTAAGTGTGACCTTCGCTTTTTGTGTCCAGAATATTTCTGTAATAAAATGTGTATGTAGATAAGGTGACAAGAGTATTTCTTCCACCAATTCTGGGAGCAATATTTTGAAGACTTACAAATTAGTATGGGGGTACAAATAGGTGTACCCTGTTTCTATGAATATAGACATAATGCATGAATAGACCATACTGTGAATAAGTAATATAACTGGATCCACTTTAAATAATGGATTGAATAAATATCTGAAAATTTATAAGAAATTTTATATTGATATGCAATCATTCATTCCAGCCAGTTATATATCTAACGATCATCTTAGGGTTATGGTTTATCATGAAGGGTGTTTGAGTTTTGGTTCAAAATTGATTATGGAAATCGAAAATAATATATTTGGAAAAAAGTCTCATGAATAGACCAGTCAAGAAACAAAGAGGAATACATGTGTTCTGCAGCAGGAAGTGATTGAAAGTGAAACAAATGGCTATAAATTTGCTAACTAGTGAATAAAATATATATACTATGATGTGCATAAACTGAAGAAATAGTAATGTACCAGTGTGGAATAAAAATTAACGTCAAAATACACATCATGTCCCATAGGAACCTACATGCATTGATGTTAAACTGGGTCAGTTAATGTAGACATATTAGGATTTGTATGCACCTTTTACTGAAGTTAGTTTTCAGTACTAGGAAACAAATATGTATTTCGGGTGGATGAATATTTCTAAGAATAATCTTGTGAAAAGTTGATTATTAATCCACATACATGAACATGAATGAATTTAGGGAGAATATATAAGACACATATATTTCATATTTTTAAAAATATGGAGATATATATATATATATATATATATATATATATATATATATATACACACACACACACACACACACACAAACAAACACAGACATTAAAAAGTAGCGATATATATGCCAATCGAAATTCATGATGAAATATATATCATAAAGATGCAAAAACATTTATTTTAGTGAACATGGGTTTATGTATAATGTTGTTCCACTGGGAAGCTCACCCATAGGTTGAATTTTCAGTTCCAACAGCTTTTAGGAGGAGTGATCACTTCTCACACTTTGTATCTGCTAAGTCATATACCTCACAAGGATGTACGTGTGATACCTTGTAGGATTCTATTTGTGCATATAAAAATACATGTGCTGAATAGGCTCCAGAGAATGGGAGACAGTAATTCACATATTTGTTAATTTTAAAAACACATGGAGAACTATTTCAATTAAATATTGAATAGATTTATAACACCTACCCTTTATCAATCAAAAGGCAAGTCCAACTCTGAACTGCAAGTATTTATGTACTGTTTGGGTTATTTTCTTCCATCATATTAGGATTAGTAGTCAGAGTCTAGTAGAATATGGGTTAGTGTCAGGGATTCAGAATTTCAAATGGAAAATAGGAAAATTAATCTTCTGACTCTCATCCAGAACAATGCCTTGTCATTACCTTCGCCCCAAGGAAGACACAATTAGAGTAGAAGAGTTACAAAATCTGTGATTACATTTCTGGAATCAAAAATGCTCAGGAGTGCACAAACTTGGAGGTGGTATAGGAGTTTCCAAAAGTAAGGACAGGGTACACACTCCACAAACATGAAGCTCTGCTTCCCCAAAACTTTTTGAGAAACTGCCAGTGAAGTTGGGCACTGAAATATAGGTTGTTGTCAGGAGTTAAGCTTCCTTTGTAGTGAGACCCTCAAAGCTGGGTCTGCATCTATGTGACCTGGAGGATAACGTTTTTTATTTTCCAATGAACACGAGGCAGCAGTGCTGAATTCTCTCTTTGTAGGTAAACTGTGGCCACTGGGGGCTTATTGTCTCCCCGTGTGAACTGTGAAACCATTTGGTCATCTTCCACTTTTCGTGATGTTTCTTGCTGCTGCACTTGGAGTTTGGTTCATGCTTCACTAAATACAAGGAGTTCAACTGGGAAACAGTGCTTGAGGTAGTTCTGTCAAGTGTGGTGGGTCAGGGTCTTCAAGAAAATTCACCAACCAGGCTTCTATCTCTCAAAGATTGCCCCCTTGTCCATAGCAACTTGATTCTGAACATTGCCCTGAAACTACGCCATATAACAAGATGCCTTACATATAAGGGTCTGATGTCTGCACTCTGTCAGTTACAAGCCATTTGGAAGCCAATGGCAGATCCAAATGGCCCCACCATGATGTTTTATCAGATGCCTGTCCACCACTGCTCTAGGCCCACTACTCAGCAGGCTCCAAAATACTGGCATCTCTGTTCTAAACAATTTTCATGAAACCCTGTCAATCAAGGCACTGTCTGGTACACTCATGATAAGCAACAGGACATCGAAAGTTTCTGCAGTTCCACCTGGTCATGGAAATTTCAAAAATTTCGTGGTATTTATCTAGCCATTTTTCAAGGATGACGTTAGATGCACTGTGGATTTCAATTATTCAGGAACCATTAAATGTTGAGAAAGTTCATTTCAAAGAAAATTCTAGAGAACTCTCACAGGCAAGGCTTTCCAAAGAGTGGACAAAAGGTCACTTGAAGCCAGGACCATTGAGGTCTACAATGTGAGGTCCTATGTCTTTTGACTCTCAACTATGGCTGCCAAGTCTTTCAGAATATAATCATGTGATATCCAGGCTGAGATTCCCAGTTCTTTGTGGAAAGCCACCCTGGTCCTAGATCTCAGGTTCCAAGGGCGACTCTCATGCGTGGCCTCCTAAAATCCCAACACAATTCATGGCAATACTTCTCTGAGATCAGTTTCAGAACTCAGTCTCTACGTGGAAACACACCAGAGTTCAAGCCCAGTTGACCCAGTCATCTCTTCCAACCGCCACAACAATGACCAGAATTAAAACCAAAACACTCCCACATGGCCCTCATTTTCTTCCATATAGACACTCATCATAACCTTGGCTGGAAGTTTTTATGAGGCACACAGCCCAAGACAATGTCAAAATAAGCTCCCTTGCCCTTCATTTGTCTAAAGTCAGTGTTTCCTGGACAACGTTCCTGTGAACCAGGACTCATCGAAGAGGCCTGCCATTAATACTGTTCCGCTTTTCCAATTTGAGGCATACTGACTGTCGGGTATAGTTTTTTTATGTGATTTGCAGTCATGGGAAAACCCAAGCACCTATGGGCTAGCCTCTGCAGGGCTTGAAGAACTCAGTTGACCCAAAGATCCCTCTTCTCACTTGATGGAGATCAGGAACCTTACAGAGGAAGGCAAGAGACTTCATCACAATGACTTCTCTTTTGGCCATTATGGATTTGGATGCACACATGGGATCTTTCTTTAGATCCATCAGGTGCTGAGAATCTAAGCGATAATCTCAAACTGCACTAAGAGGCTGATTCAGACATATCCCTTTGCAAAGCAATTAAGCCAGGAGCCACAGGTGATGCCCATTTATTTCCATTTGAAAACTGTTTTTTTTTTCAGGCTTTGGAAATGTGTGGCCTTAGGCAAAGACCTTCCTTACATTCAGGGCAACAGAACAATAGGTAAGCAAAATCCCAAAGCAGATTTTCTCCACTGAGACTTTCCTGGTCACACTGATATCTGAGTTTTCTGAGATATTCACCATTCTCTTGAGCTATCCAGTACATGGCCATGTCCCAGATTGTGGAGGAGATACATATCTTGAACACAAAACCATGAGTCTATGAGAGAGTGGCCAGAATTCAGGAAGAAATCAGGAACGTAGGAAGGTAGTAGGTGTTGCCCATCCATAAGGTAACCTGCAGTCCATTCATAAATTGGACAGGATGAATTCTGCGAAGATTTCTACTAGACAGGACACATCTATTGATGCATTCTCTTTTCTATTGTCTACAACCACGGACACAGTGGGATACCCAGACATAGAAACACTCGCCTTCTCAAAGGACTTACTAGAAACAGTCCACTCCAAACCAAACAAACCAACTTTCCTACATATTCTCAAAACATGAGACAAAATCAAAAACACACACACACACACACACACACACACACACACACACACAAAGGCACCTTCTTTCCCCAAATAGGTCTGTGACTATCCGGAGCGTCCTCTGACTGGTGGGCCATACTATGTTCCCCTGAAATGGGCTGTCCTATGTCAGATCTGGTCTCCTTGGCAAAACTGTGAAGTTATCAGGAGCCAGCGGTGAGCCACTGCCTGTTATCTCAGGTAAAGCCCCTCTTCAGAGCTTTCCTGGCATTTGTCCATCTTCAATTTAGTAGTTGCCAAGACAGACTGACTCTGTCCTTCTTAAATCCAAACATTTGAGACCACTGGGACTTGGACTGGGATTGCCTCAGGGTGCCTGGCTTCCTGGATCCCAAGTTCAGAGTGTTCCATCAACAAGAAAGTGACATAAGTCACTTCGTCTAGAACTGAATGAGGTCACTGCCTTGGCAACCACTTTGTCCTAACAGTTGCTTCCAAGGGTCCATGAGATGGATCCTGCCCCTACTTCCTATGACACTTTCACAAGTTAGAATGGAATATCAACCATAGGCACCCGGGAACAGCTCTCCACACAAGCCTGGTTTGGTCTATCTTCTCTACATTAAGAAGACAGAGACTGCTTCAGACACACCCCTTCATCCTGACCTGTTTTTTTTTTGTCATGAAAGATGACTTTCGCACTCTCAGGTCCTTCATAGCTGCCTACATCTTCTTTAGGGATCATTTCTGCATGGACCTTTGAGGTTCTCCGCAGGTTGAAGATCTCCTACATTCCTGTATTGTAAGACCAACTCTGTCCCTGCTCTTCTGTAAAGTTAGATTGAGGGAACAGTGTATGGTTACGGTTAATAACATGTTTGATTTGGGTTAGGATCATTCTGCTGGATGAATAATGGTATTGGGAACCTGCGATATTTATAAGATTATATAGGTGAAATATATGAATGAAAACAGAAATCTTGGTAAGATTTGAAGCCCAGAAGGGCATTGGGTCCTTGATTGGGATACTTAGCTTTTAATTTTGTTCTGCACAGATGTCTCAGATAAATCTATACACAATGGCATAGGACCTGATACCTTGGATGATTGAATGTTGAGGAGAACAACCATTCAAAGAGGGAGAGTCGGTAGGATTAGGAAGATAGTTGGTAAGATTAGGAAAAAGTGTGAGTATACCATTTGGACAAATAGTTCTTTAGCAATAGGTTTTCAGGTAGACAGAAAATGTAAATGTCAGCACATGTGAAGAGTCAGTCACAGTGATGAACTGGGGAAAATATGTAGGAAAGCAGATATAAATAGAGACATTAGGAAATCAGGCAAATTATAAAGTGAGTGATAGCAATATACATTTTAAACAGGCTTGAGATTGAATATATAATATTAGGAAGTAACAAATATGTAGTCACCAATAGGATTGACATTTGAGAGCATTAGGCAACGTGGACATGGGTGATTTTCATAATCCATACTCACATTCCATTTAGGCTTTGGTACAATCGTAAGTGTGACTTTGCATTTTGTGGCCAGAATATTACTGTGATAAGACGTATATGTAGATCAGGTGACATGAGTATTTCTTGCACCATTTCTTGGAGCAATATTTTGAAGGGGTATAAATTAGTATTGGGGGTACATATGGGTGTACCATGTATGTATGAATATAGAGATAATGCATGAATAGACCATACTGCGAATAAATAATATAACTTGTTCCAACTTTAAATAATGGATTGAATTGATATCTGAAAATACACAGGAATCATATATTGATATACATACATTCATTCCAACCAGTAATACATCTAATGGTAATATTACGGTTGTGGTTTATCATAAAGAGTGTGTGAATTTTGCTTCAAAATTGATTATGGAAATCGAAAATAATGTGTTTGGAAAGAAGTCTCATGAAATTACCAGTCAACAACAAAGAGCAATACATATGTTCTGAAGCAGGAAGTGATTGATGTGTTACAAATTTCTTTAAATTTGTGAACTTGTGGATGAAATGTATATTCTATGATGTACAAAAACTGCAGAAATAGTAACGTACCAGTGTTTAATAAAAATGAACGTCAAAATACACATCATGTCCCATAGGAATCTACTTGCATTGATGTTAAAGTGGGTCAGCTACTGTAAAAATATAAGGATTTGTTTGCACCATTCACTGAAGTAACTTTTTAGTACTAGAAAACAAATATGTATTTCAGGTGGATGAATATTTTTAAAATAATCTTATGAAAAGTTTAATATAAAACCACATACATGAACAAGAATGAATTTAGGGAGTGTATAATAGGACACATATATTTTATATTTTGAAAAATCTAGAGAGTATATATATATATATATATATATATATATATATATATATATATACAAAAAAAACACACACAGAGACATTAAAAAGTTGCAATATATATGCCAATTAAAATTCATTGTGAAATATATATCATCCACAGATCCAAAAATATTAATTTTACTGAACATGGATTTATGTATAATGTTCTTCAATTAAGAAGCTCACTCATAGTCTGAATTTTCAGTTCCAAAAGCATTAATGAGGAGTGATCTCTTCTCACACTTTGTATCTGCCAAGTTAGCCACCTCTCAAGAATATACGTGTGATACCAGGTAGGATTCTTTATGTGCGTATAAAAATACATGTGATGAATAGGCTACAGAAAAATGGAGACAGGAATTCACATATGTGTTAACTTAAAAAACACATGCAGAACTATTTCAACAAAAAATTGACAAGATTTATAACTCCTACCCTATATCATGCAAAAGGCAAGACCAACTATACACCATGCCTCCTCTGAAGTGCTAGTATTTCTATTCTGTTTGGGTTATTTTTCTCCATCATATTAGAATTAGTAGTCAGAGTCTAGTAGGGTATGGGTTAGTGTCAAGGATTCAGTATTTTGAATGGAAAATTGAACAATGAATCCAATGTGTATGTAAATATGTGCTACACAAAATTATTCCCACTCTCATCCAGAAAATGCCTTGACAATTCCTTCACCCCAAGTAAGACACAATTAGAGGAGAAGATTTAGAAAATCTGTGAATAAATATGTGTAATGGAATATGCTCAGGAGCTCACAACCTTGGAAGTGGTAGAGTAGTTTCCAAAAGTATGGGACAGGGTAAAAACTCCACAAACATGGAGGTCTGCTGGCCTAGAGACTTCTTGAGAAACTGCCTGTGAGGTTGGGCACTTGAAAAATATGTTGTTGTCAGGAGCTTTAGCTTCCTTTCTAGGGAGACCATAAAAGCTTAGTCTGCATCTATGAGACCTGGAGGACATGGTTTCTTATTTTCCAATGTACATGAGGCAGCAGTGCTGAATTCTATTTTTAGGTAAACTGTGGCTACAGGGTGCTAAATGTGTGCTGGTGTGCACTGTGAAGCCATATGGTCATCTTGCATTTTCGTGGTGTTTCTTCCTGCTGCACTGGGAGTTTGGTATTTGCTTCACGAAATACAAGAAGTTCAACTGGGTCACAGTGCAAGAGGAAGTTCTGTCATGTATGGTGGGTCAGGTTTTGCAGGAGGATACAAGAACCAGGATCCTATCCCACATATCTTGCCCCCTTGATCATAGCAACCTGATTCTGAACAATGTCCTGAAACCTCTCCATATAACAACTTGCCTTTACATGGAAGGTTCTGCTGGCTGCACCATGTCAGTCACAAGCCATTTGGAAGCCAATGGAAGATCCACATGGCCCCACCACAGATGTTTTATCACATACCTGCCCACCACTGCTCTCACCTACTACTCAACAGAGTCCAACTTACTGGCATCTCTGTTCTACACCATTTACATGAAACCCAGTCAATCAAGGCACTGTCTGGTATATTCATGATCAGCAACAGGACATCAAAAGGTTTTCCAGTGCCACCTGGTGATGGGGAATTCAAAAATTTCATGGTATTTATCTAGCCATTTTTCAAGGATGAAGTTGGAGGCACTGTGAGTTTCAATTCTTTCAGGAACCATTAAATGGTTAGGAAGCTCATTTCAATGAAATCTCTGGAGAACACTCACAGGTAAGGCTTCCCAAAGAGTGGCCAAAAGATCATATGATGTTATGCCCATTTAGGTCTACAATGTGAGGTCGATATGAGTTTTGACTCTCAACTATGGGTGCCAAGTCTTTCAGAATAAAATTTGTGGTATCCTGGTTGAGAGGCTCAGTGCTCTGTGAAAAGCCACCCTGGGCCTAGAACTCAGTTTCCAAGGGTGACGCTCATGCCTGGCTTCCGAAAATCTCAACACTATTCATGGCAATACTTCTCTGAGGTCAGTTCCAGAACTCAGACTGTAAGGGAATCACACCAGAGTTCAAGAACATGTGGACCAAGTCATCTCTTCCAACCGCCACCCAAATGACCACAATTTAAACCAAAACACTCCAACGTGGCGCTCATCTTCTTCCATATAGATACTCACAATTACCTATGGCTGGAGTTTTCCATGAGGGGCACAGCCCAAGACCGTGTCCAAAATAAGCTCTCTTGCACCTAATTTGCCTAAATTCAGGGTGGCCTGGACACCCTTCTTGTGAACCAGGAGAGATTAAATAGGCCTCCCGTTAATAGTGCTCCGCTTCTTGAAATTGAGGCCAAATGACTGTGGTGTTTGGATTCTTTATGTGAATTGGAGTCTTGAGAAAACCCAAGCAACTATGGGCTAGCCTCTGCAGGGCTTTGAAGAACTCATTTGACCCAAAGGATCTCTAATCTGACTTGATGGAGGTCAGGAAAGTTACAGAGGAAGGCGAGAGACTTCATCCACAAGCACTGCTCTTTTGGCCATTTTGGTTTTGGATGTACACATGAGATCTTTCTTTAGATCCATCAGGAGCTGAGAATCTAAGCCACAGCCTCACACAGGGTAAATAGGCTGATTCAGACACATCCTTTCCAAAGCAATTAAGCAAAGAGCCACAGGTAATGCCCATTCATTTCCATTTGAAAACTGTTTTCTTCGGGCTTCACAAACTTGTGGACTGAGGAAAAGACCTTCCTGACATTCAGGGCAACAGAAGAATAGGTAAACAAAAGGCCCCATCAGGGTTTCTCCACTGAGACTTTCCTGGTCACACTGATATCTGAGTTTTCTGAGATGCTCACCATTCCCTTCAGCTATACAGTACATGGTCATGTCACAGAGCTTCGAGGTTGTACATATCTTAAACAGAAAACCATGAACCTATTCTGAAGAGTGGCCAGAATTCAGGAATAAAACAGGAACTAAGGAAGATAGCAGGTGTTGCACATCAATAAGGCAAGCTGCAGTCCATTCATAAATAGGGCAGAATGAATGCTGTGAAGCTTTCTACTAGACAGGACATATTCATTGATGCATTCTCTTTTCTAATGTCTACAACCACGGACACAGTGGGATACACAGACATAGAAATTCTCGCCTTGTCAAAAGACTTACTAGAAACAGTTCACTCCAAACAAAACAAACCACCTTTCATACCTATTCTCAGAACATGAGACAAAACCACAAACCCACACCCACACCACAAAGGCACCTCCTTCCCCCAAGTAGGTCTGTGACTATCCGTAGTGTCCTCTAACTGGTGGGCCTTACTATGTTCCCTGGACATAGCCTGTTCTGTCTCAAATCTGGTCTTTTTGGCCAACTCTGTGAAGTTGTCAGGAGCCAGCGGTGAGCCACTGCCTGCTTTCTCAGGAAAGGCCCCTCTTCATAGCTTTCCTTGCATTTGGCCATCCTTACATCAGTAGGTCCCAAGAAAGACTGAGTCTGTCCTTCGTAAATCAAAATAAGTTTGACCACTGGGACTGGGACAGTTACTGGCTCTGGGTGCCTGGCTTCCTGGATTCCAAGTTCAGAGAGTTCTATCACCAAGGAAGTTAGGTGAGGTCACTTCCTTTTGGAACTGAATGAGGTCACTGCCTTAGCAACAACTTTGTCCTAACAGTTGCTTCCAAGGTTCCCATGAGAAGGAGGCTGCTCCTACTTCCTTTGACACTTTCACAGGTCAGAGTGGTATGTCAACCATAGGCATGCAGGAGCAGCTCTCAACACATGCCTGCTTTGGTCCATCTTCTCTACATTAAGAAGAGAGTGGCTGATTCAGACACATCCCTTCATCCTGAGCAGGTTGTTTGCCATGGAAGACTTTTGCTCTCTCAGGTCCTTCATACTTGCCTACATCTTCTCCAGGGATCATTTCTGCGTGGACCTTTGAAGTTTTCAGCAGGTGGAAGATCCTCTATATTCCTGTATTTTAATACCAGTTCTGTCCCTGCTCTTCTGTAAAATTAGATTAAGAGAACAGTGTATGGTTAGGATTAATAACTGGTTTGATTTGGTTTAGAAAGGAAACTACACGGTTGAGCAAACAGGGTCCTACAGTTAGCAATAATATGAGGATTTTTAATGCACCAGCCATGGCAGATAAAAGCGTAGTTAATCAGATCACTATGTGAACCAAGACTCAAACCTCCCTTTTGGGGCCTCTGTCTCTCTTTGATGCTCTTCAAGTCGTTTTCTTAATTTACTCATAGATTCTTTTACAACTCCAGTATTGTCGGCATAAAAACAACATTCTTCCCTCAATGCAAGTAAAAAGGCACCTTTCTCTCATAAAGAGGAGGTCCAACACTCACCTGCTTTGTAAAACAACTTCAGAAAGAGAGAGGTTAAAATTCCTGTAAAGCTGTGATGTGGGTTTTTAATGTCTTTAAGCTTTGGCCTATTTCTGCTTCTAATTACGTCTTTGTTGTGTCTCATGGACTACCCCACCCCTTCAGCAACTATTATTCCTAATAGGATGGCTAAAGTGAGGGATACAGGTTCCCAGTGAAACCGGGTTGTATGCCCCCCTATTTGATCTTTAAATGAACCTACGTCATGATAGAGAACTCTGGAAAACATCTGCATCATTACATAGTTAATCACATATATTGACCATTTTATGAAAACATAAATAATGTTAAAATGTATAGAATTATACTGTTGTAGGGACGGACAAGGAAAGGGACCTAAGATAGCACCAAACACAGGAAAACAGTCTTATTTGGTTGCATCCGGATATAGAGGGCATTGCTTCTGTTGTAATCAATTAATCCCCTGAACCCCAAGTTTCAGTAGTTTTAGAATTTGTACCCAACATGTAAGGGAAGTGGCTCAGAAGTTCACAGTCTGTAGAAATTCACAAAAATCAGTTTTTGTTTGTGTTTTTGTTCCTCTGTTCTGGGCAAGTTAACTTTTCAAGGACACCTTGGAAAGGGAGAGCTTTTTTGTCTCTTTTTTTTCTCCCTGCCAGCTGTCACCATGAAGCCCAGTTGGTAACTTTTTATCTTAGGGGTCTGAGGGCTCTTCTCAGCTGGTTTGAGCTTTGGTTTAGCTTCTTAGAGGACTTGGTGGGACCTAGTGCAGGCACAGACAGAAAAAGAGAGGAGTGAGTGAGTGGAGGGGTACCTCAGTACCTGCTACCTCAGCAAGGGGGCAATTGTCTGAGAACTGGCGGAGGTTTGGGTTTTTGATCTAGTAATTGGAGGGGAGAAATCAGGTTGCTGAGGTGGGAGTGACAGCAGAGAGTCTAGAGCAGAAGGCTGAGGGTGAGGAACTATTGGAGAAGCATAGAACAGGATGTGAGTGAAGAAGGGAAAAGGATTCCGCATAGGGGAATTTTCCCCTTTTGAGCACTTGCTGAAGTTAAAAATGTCACACAGAATTTGAGGATCTAGAGAATCCTCTGGGGGCCATAGTTTTTGGTTGTCTAATTGGTAATATGGCCAATGCTGTGTACTGAATTTGATGAGGAGTTTGGGTTCCACCAGGCAGCCCCTGTATGCTCACATCCCCATGAGTTACACAAGAATTTGGCTTTTCCCCCACACAGCCATGGCTGTTTGTAGCTTTGATAGTCCGCCGGGCATACATAGTAATCTAGGCTAGCCAACCTGAATCTGGCTCGCGTTTCCGTGCATCCATAATGTTTGTTTCAATTATCTATGGTACGGAAGGGATTTAATGAAACTTTAGTGGGATCCTCTTCATCAGTGTTATCTCAATAGGAAAGACCTATACCAAGCTGAAAATTATCTGGGTGGAGAGATAGCCACCAGGTCCCTAAGGGGGTTGTATGCGAGATAGCCCATACTTCTTGTCTAGTAGGATTTGAGATCAGCCTTCACTGCTGAACAGGCTGATGAGGGTTAGGGGTACTGGTGGCCAAGGGGAGAGTCTATAGTCTTGTCCACATAGCGAATACGCAATTTGAAATGGTTACCAGTCTTTTCCAGTTTCCAACCAGAGTCTGGACACAGCGAAGACTTGAGATGAGAGGCATGGATCCAAAAAGTGATTCTGTCTACTTTTACCGCTGTAGGTGTTATAAGTAGCACCTGGTATGTTCCTTTCCAGCGGGGTTCTAGGGATGACACCTGATGTTGTCTTATGTAGACGAAGTCTCTTACTTGATATTGATGTGGAATCCCCTCGTCCCCAGGTTGGTAGGCAGTGGCCAGCTGTTTCCACAGTTATCACTGAGTTCTTTCAATGGCTTTAAGTCTGTCAAGCAAGGGGTGTGGAAGGGATTGTTAGGCCTTAGAGTTGGCGATTAGGTCCATTACTGGATGATGGGCATCATAGAGAATTTCATAAGGGGTGAGGTTACACAAAGAAACAGAGGGAGTATTTCTCACATGAAACATTGCATAAGGCAGGAGCATAGTCCAATCTTTTATGCTGGTCTCTAAGCTTAATTTTGTTAAGGTCTCTTTAATGGTTCTATTTATTTTTTCTACCTCTCCTGAGCTCTGGGGTATATAAGCATAATGTAACTTACAATTAATCCACACCTGACTTACCTGGGCCATGAACACAAGTGCATTATCAGACCCTATTACCTTAGACAGACTGTATCTTGGAAAAATATCTTCCAGGATCTTCTTGAGAATCATTTGCGCCGTTGTTTTTTTTTTTTTTTTCTGTGTGTGTGTGTGTGTGTGTGTGTGTGTGTGTGTGTAAGGCTTCAATCCATCCTGAAAATGTATCTACAAAGAGTAGGAGATATTTAAGTCCATACCTTGCTGGCTTAATTTCAGTAATGTCCACTTCCCAGAATTGTCCTGGTCTGGTTCCTCGTAGGTGCTTTCCTCTAAGAAACTTGGAAGGGTAAGCATTAAGCAATTGACTGACCCGACAGGCTTTTGTTACCGGTTCAGTTATTTCTTTTCGCTGTGAGTCGGTTAGTGGAAAAGTCTGTTCTTAATCTTACAGGAATGCCTGCAGTTTCTTTGAACCAAGGTGATTGAGTTGATGTACATTTTTAACGTAGTGTAGGGCTTTCTGTAATTGCAGGCTGAGCTCAGTAAAGTTGAGGCGTTCAGTGTCAGTGTCCTTAGATGTTATCTAAAACTTCCTGGTACTCAGGGGTCCATTGGAATTGGGCATCTCCCTTTAACAGCGGGTATAAAGGAGCAGCTAAGGACGCAAACCCATTTATCCATAACCTGCAAAACCGAGCAATCCCAAGAAACTCTCTTAGTTGTCTGCTGTAAGATGGGGTTGGTATCTACTCAACAGTTTGTTTTCTGGGCTCAGTGAGCCATCGTTTACCGCCCCTAAGGAAATAGTTGAGGAAGATTACTTCTTGCTGGCAAATTGGGCAATTTTGGCAGAAGCTCTATACCCGAGTTGAGCAAGCTCGGATAATAGTGCTTGGGTCCCAGTTCACAGTTTTCCTTGGTGTTGGATGCCAGTAGCAGGTTATCCACGTATTGAAGCTGGGTGACTTCGGGGTGTGTAGTTCTGAAATTGTTGAGATCTCTGTGGAGGGCTTCATCAAAGAGAGTGGGGGAGTTTTTGAACCCCTCTGCGAGTCTAGTCCAAGTTAGTTGACTAGACTTTCCGGTTTCTGGGTCTACCCACCCAAAAGCAAACAGCAACTGACTATCTTTATGCAGAGGCAAGCAAAAGAAAGCTTGTTTTAAGTCCAGAACAGTATACCATTTCTGCTCAGGGTTCAGAGTGCTAAGAAGATTGAACAGATTAGGTACCGTGGGGTGAATGTCCTGCACTCTGTTGTTGATCTCTCTTAGGTCTTTAACAGGGTGATAGTCCCCGGTTCCTGGCTTTTTCTTTTAATAGCAGGGGAGTGTTCCAGGCCAATTGACAGGGCCTTAGGACCCCTAAGGCCAGATATTTCTGAATATAGGGCCTTATCCCATCTTTAGCTTTTTATGCTTAGAAGATATTATTTGACATTGATTGGGGAGGCTGAGGTTTTTAACTCCACTGTTATTGGAGGTTGTTTCACAGCCAGGCCTAACACAGCAGTTTTTGCCCAGGCATCTGGGTAATCTGTTATCCATTTCTGGGGTAGCTTGCCTGTTTGATCAGTCTTGGGCGGTGTGAAGAGTGGATGTTCATCTTCTACTAATATAGTTAAAGCAGTGACTATAGGAGTTTTTACTGAAGGATTTAGAAATTTCATTTGGGGGCCTTCAGGGTTAAAAGTTATTTTGGCCCAGAGCTCGGTGAGCAGATCTCTGCCCATCAATGGGTGCGGGCATTCTGGGATTACTAGGAAGGAGTGATGGATTTTTCCTTTCCCCAGGTCCATGGTCCTCTTAGTAGTCTAAGCCCGATATTTACTGCCATTAGCCCTTTGAACTACAGACCTTTTATTTGATAGACCACCCAATGGGGCCTTAAGGGCTGAGTATACTGCTCCTGTATTCACTTCAAAGTTTACTGGGGTCCCCTACACTTCAAAAGTTACCCTGAGCTAGGCGAACGAATCTGAGCCCCAACTTTCTTAGTCATCCTCCAGAGTCAGAATGGCTGGCTGGCGTGTCTGTCTCTTTATAGGGCACTCTTTGGCCCAGTGTCCTTTTTTTTTACAGTAGGCACATTGATCTGAGGCCAGGGGTGGCCTCTGGCATGGGTCCAGGTATCCCTTCCTGTCACCTTATGTCTTAATTTCTGGCCTCTTTCTTGTTGTGACCAGGATCTTAGTCAATGCCTTAGTCTTTCTTTTGCTTCTCTCATCCTCCCTTTGCTCCCTTTCTTTTTCCCTGTTTCTCTCTTATAGTATACTTTTTCGGCTTCTCTGACTAAATCTCTCTTTTAACTTTTTTTTTTTTAATATCCATGGCAGCTTCCCCAATTAAGGCCATCGTGACAGATGCCTTTTGATCTGCTGCCTGAGGATCGAAAGGAGTATATCTCTTATATGCCTCCATAATTCTCTCTAGAAACATAGAGGAAGATTCATCAGGCCTTTTAATAATTTCTCTTACCATGGCCAAATTAATTGGTCACCTAACGGCCCCTTGGATACCCGCTATTAGAGCCTGGCAATAATTGGACCGATGCTCCCTATCTTCAAAGGTGTTGGGGTCCCAGTTGGGTTGGTTTAAGGGGGAGCCGGCTTTGTTTATGTTGGGAAGTTGTGTTGGTCGCCCATCAGGTCCGAGGATATTTTTTTCTAGCTTCCAGGAGGTTTATCTCTCATTCCTCTGTCATGAAGAGAGTCCCTAGGAGTTGTTGGCAGTCATCCCAAGTAGGCAGGTGTGAAAACGTTGGCGAGTTCTCTGAGTTTTTTTAGCTGGGCCAGCTTCCTCCAGGGAAGGAGGGGCTGTGTGTGCCATGGGACAGTCATCTGGAGGGCGCTGGGCCATCCTGGCTTCCTCGAATGGTGGAGAGGCTGAGTCAGCAGCAGGGGAATTACTTACAGGGTTTTGGGGGTTGGGGGACAAGGGCAGAGGATAAGGACGAGTAGAGTCTTGAGACTCAGGGAGAATAGAGGGTGGAGGTTGAGGAGCAGAGAGTTTGAGAGATCGAATCATAGGGGAAGGAGTAGGAGTGGGTGCAGGGACAAGGAAAGGCTTCACCCATGGAGGAGGAGATTTGCAGAGGTCCTGACAAGTTAAGATATATGGCTATTGATCTGGATGGCTATGTGGCCCCGGCTAAAAGACAATATCTCAGACTTTTCAAATTAGTGCGAAGTAGAAACATCCTTCTAGGGGCCATCCGACTACAAAGGTGGGTTATTCTGAGACACAGAATCTGCCAGGTCTGGTGTTTTACTGAAAAAGAAAGATTCTGAGCCCTTAAGCAGACTTTGGTCCAGTGATTAAGAGTCAGGGACAGAGGCATTGAAGTGCTCTGTCCCATAATGAAATATACACAGACAGTGAAAGCAACAACACATGACACAGACAAGACAAGACAATAAAGACAGGCAATGGACGTCCAATACTGAGACCAGGACTGAGTAGCCGGCAAAACCTGATGGGCTGGCAATTCCGCATCTGAAAGAAAATATCACTGAGTCGAGGAGACTATGGTTCCTCGTTTTCCCGAGTCCATCCCCCAGGGACATGGCCTGTGACTCTGTGACATGTGTGTCAGCCACCGTGGGAGAGAGCTCACGCTCTTTACCAATAGCCATTTTGTCAAACCCTAACCTGAATCCTGAAACCAGAAAGAGGGGCCTTATTTACCCCAAGAGGAGCCCGTTGGGGGTCTTTCATCTGCAGCTGCTGGATCTCGCTGGGGCCACCAGAAGTAAAGGTCGGGTGAGCGTCGGTGGAAGAGACCACCAAAAGACTGTCTAATGCAACAGCAAAGGGTTTATTGGGAGTCCGGCATGCAAGGGCTCAGAGCTCACTTGAATAGAGCAGAGAGCCCTGAGAACAGCTTAAGAATTGCTTATAAATTTTCCTTGGAGAGGGCAGGGAGGGAAGTTTATTGATGGGTAAGGGCGAGTGGGCGGTTTGCGTGCAAATGGTTGATGGAGTACATTCTGAAGTTTGGCAGTTGGGGGAAGCACATTCTGGGAACAAGAAGAGCAAACAGTTCTCAAGATTTCAACAGTGTTTTATTAAGCATACAGAAAAACAGGAAGTGACAAGTACCTATTTTATTAACCTTTCAATATAAGTATGAAAACAGAAATCTAGGTAAGATTTGAAACCCAGAAGTTCATTTGGCCCTTGATTGATATACTTAGCTTTGAATTATGTTCCGTAGAGATGTCCCAGAAATATGGATATACAATGACACAGGACCTTGTACCTTCTCAGACGTCAGTTCCAAAACACAGTCTCTAAGGGGAATCACACCAAAGTTCAAGACAAGGTGGACCCAATTATCTCTACCAACCGCCACACAAATGATCACAATTAAAACCAAAACACTCCCAAATGGCACTCATCTTCTTCCAAATAGACACTCATCATAACTTCTGGCAGGAGGATTCCATGAAAGGCGCAGCACAAGACAGTGTCCCAAATAATCTCCCTTTCCCCTCATTTGCCAAAAGTCAGAGTGGCCTGGACACCCTTCCTGTGAACCAGGAGTGATCAAATATGCCTGCCATTAATACAGCTCTGTTCTTCAATTTGAGGCCTACTGACTGTGGGGTTTAGATTCTTTATTTGAATTGGATTCATAAGAAAACCCAAGAACCTATGGGATAGCATCTGCAGGGCTTTGAAGAACTCAATTGACCCAATGGATCCCTTTTCTCAATTGATGGAGGTCAGGAACCTTACAGAGGAATGCGATAGACTTCATCAACAATGACTGATTTTTTGGCCATTTTGATTTTGGATCCACACATGGGATCTTTCTTTAGATCCATCAGGTCCTGATAATCTAAGCCACAAGCTCACACAGGGCCAAGAGGCTGATTCAGACACATCCCTTTACAATGCAATTATGCAAAGAGCCACAGGTGATGCCCATTCATTTCCATTTGAAAACTGTTTTCTTCAGGCTTCACAAAAGCGTGGCCTGAGGCAAAGACCTTCCTGACATTGAGGACAACAGAACAATAGGAAATCAAAAGGCCCTTTGCAGGGTTTCTCTACTGAGACTTTCCGGGTCACACTGATATCTGACTTTTCTGAGATGCTTGCCATTCTCTTCAGCTATCCAGTACATGTCCATGTCACAGTGGTTGGAGGTGGTACATATCGTGGATGCAAATGCATGAACCTATTCTGGAGAGTGGCTAGATTTCAGGAAGAAATCAGGAACTTAGGAAAATAGCAGGTGTTGCCCATCGATAAGGCAAGCCCTAGTGCGTTCATAAATTGGGCAGGATGAATGCTGGGAAGCTTTCTACTTGACAGGAAACATCCATTGATGCATTCTCTTTCCTAATGTCTATAAGCACGGACACAGTGGGATACACATAGAAACACTCACCTTGTGAAACAACTTACTAGAAACAGTTCACTCCAAACCAAACAAACCGACTTTCCTGCCTATTCTCAGAACATGAGACAAAACCACAAACACACATCCACACCCACAAAGGCACCTCCTTCCCCAAGTAGGTCTCTCACTCTCCAGAGTATCCTCTGACTGCTGGGCCATACTATGTTCCCCCAATATGGCGTGTCCTGTCTCAGATCTGGTCTCCTTGTTCAATTTGTGAAGTGTTCAGGAGCCAGCTGTGAGCCACTACCTGCTTTTTCAGGAAAGGCCCCTCTTCAGAGAACTCCTGGCATTTGACCATCCTCACATCAGTAGGTACTAAGAAAGACTGACTCTGTCCTTTCTAAATGGAAGCAAGTGAGACACTGGGACTGGGACTGAGACTGACTCTGTGTGCCTGGCTTCCTGGGTCCCAAGTTCAGAGAGTTCCATTACCAAGGGATTGAGGTGAGGTCACATCCTTCAGGAACTGAATGAGGTCACTGCCTTGGCAACCACTTTATCCAAACAGTTGCTTTCAAGCGTACCATGAGAAGGAGGCTTACACTATTTTCTGTGGCACTTTCACAAATTAGAATGGTAAATCAACCATAGGCACCAAGGAACCGCTCTCCACACAGGCCTGATTTGGTCCATCTTCTTTATATTTGGAAGAGAGCCTTTAGTCCAGGGAGCACTGCAGTGAACCTCTGCACTAAAACTATTAGCAAGCACCTGAAGGAGGAGGCCTCCATAGGTAAGTGGCTCCTTTATAACATCTGATATCCGGTTAAGGGAGATCTTTTCTGATGACAGAGATGTGGCACGGGGAGGCTCACATATACTTCTGTCCAGGACAGTAACGAGAATCTTTCTGTCCTCTGTTCTGTTCTGTAGGGAATTCCTCTGGAACTGTAGAGAGGTGCTGACGGGCACGCACACGCTCCTACCCTGGAGCTTTAGCAAGATGTTGCACTGTTCCCCTGTTTCTGTGTTTAGGCGCCGGGTTTCTGTTTATTTGTGTTCTGTGTTCTATTTGTTTGTTTGTTTGTTTGTTTGTTTTTGTTCGTTTTGTGGTGTGATTTTGGTGGTAAAAACTTAAGTATATTGGACATGAAAATCAGAAATAAAGAGAGTAAGCCTGACACCCCTTTGGACTGTGTTTTAAGGAACTGCAATGAACTTTATCCCCCTTTGTAAAGCAGGATGATAGAAGCCCCTAGGTGGCTGCCTGGAGCACACCCATTGCAGGGGGCAATCCCTGCTGGGGACCTAAGAACTGAGTATCTCCCAGATTAACAAGTGAAACTCCTTTAAAACCCCTCTTCCCTTCAGATAAAGAGAGTCACAACTTTGGCAGAGTCCCCTGTGTTTCTCCTTTGTTACCCAAACAATAAACCTCCTTTTTTCTTTTTCTCAAAACCCAGTCCTCATTATTAAATTGGTATTAATTGGCTTCAAGGTCAGGAACCAAACTTTAAGTTACAAATCTTGTACCCCCCCTCCGCCCCGGAACTTTGTGAGAGCTATCTACTGAAATGTTAAGAGATAGAACATGCTTGGTGTGGAACTGAATCAGAGGAGCTTATCCTGTATGTAAAAGGAGAAACTGAGGGACTCCCAGCAGCTGCCAAAGCCCTGTTGATTCAGGGAATTACCTCCTTCCTTCCCTGCACTGTAAGGATTATGCCACCTCTGTCTTGTTAAAAAAAGAGAAAAAGAAAAAGGGGACACTAAATGCAGTAAAGTCACCATGGAGACACTTCATTTTACATTTCAGGTTGCCCCTCTGTGAAAACATCTGGTCCCATTGTGGGGACATCTATGGTGCCACTGGTGTAGGAGATTTTTCTCTTATCTGCTCTGGTTTAAAGGGTTCTGTCTGACAGCCATAGTCTGGACCTCCTTTCTGTCTGTATTGTGTCTTTGTTTCTGGCCCTTTAAGGCATGTGCAATAATGTGTTGATATTATAAATTGTTTTTTGGGAATGATCTTAGCTGAATGTGTATCTAAATGATGATGTTTTATTTTAACAATCTGATATCTGAATGGGTTTTTGAAGCATTGCACAGTCTTGCAGTTAAAAGTCGGGTTTAGGTAATTGTTTAGTTTATGATTTCAGATAATTCATGCCAGAGAACTTAAATACTTAGGATGGATAACTGAAGAACTCTACTTCCAAGTTGGCAAGAAACTTCCCAGTCATACAGTCTTTTTTTTTTTCACCAATTTTGAATTGGGTAGCCTGGGAAAATGTCACTGTGTGTACCAGTGCATTAATTTGGACATGGATAGTAAATCATAGTATGGTGTCTGTTGACAAAACAAGATGTAAAGATATAAAATTTTGTGAATTGTGTCTTAAACTTGTATCATAATTTTCAACATCGGAACCTGAAAATTATGGTTAAAATGCCTTAGTCCTGAGATGTCTGTTCAGAATAGCAGTTTTTTTGCTGCTCCTTCCAGACATCAGCCATGACTTATGTTGAAATGCAAATGAAAGAAGCCTGCAAGCTTTGTAGGAGACTGATTTGAGGTCTAAGGGAAAAAAAGGTAAATTGTATGGTATTTACTAATTACTGGCAAGTCATTTTTTCTAGGACTCTTATTTTTTTTCTTAGATACTTTATGTTTTTTGACCTCATGATTTTGAGCATACAGACCTAGGTTAATGTTTTACTGATCAGTTCTATCTTTGACCAACTGTGGACTTTTTGAAACATTGCAATAAAGATTTCACCTGTGAAAAGCTACAAGGCCTTTACTATTACTATGTGTGCACAATTTTGTTATGTGTTGTATGTCTATATATACATATGTCCATATATCATATATATGATACACAAATTAACATACATAAGGAGTGCTCATAAAAAAAAGCGCTCATAAAAACAAATTTTAAAAAGTGGATCCAAAGATCTTTAATTCACGTGATTTAAATGTTTCAATTTAAATTGCATAAAGAGATAAAAACAAATGTCTTTAAATTTAAGCTTACAAAGTTTTCTAGGTGTTCAAACATCTAACAAAATATTAACATCTACAAAATGTCTAATATGCCTTGGCTCTAGTACCTTTCCTTCAACATAAAAATGGTTTACACTTTTCAATACATTTCTCTAACTTTTTGATAAATAAGTAAAGTAAATTTGATATGGGATTACTCATTCATGAGTACTTTTGTTAGATATCTGATTGATTTACTAAGATCTGTATTTTTTTTAGTAAACTCTGTATAAGATTGTAAAAATCAGTCATGTGTTAATGAGACAAAAATTTCTTAAAACATAAGTTTATCCATAACATTGATTTTATTAAGATTTATGTTTTCTAGAGAAAGCAACCATAAAAATTAAACAACTGATTAAATAAGAACTGTTATTTTAGAGCACTGTACTGCCATTTCTTTAAAAGCCAAACTTGATTAATGTAGAAACATAAATATAATTGTTATGCTATTAATGTTTTCATATCTTACAGGTATGCAAGTCTGTAAGGTAGAAACGTTAAAAGAGCATTATATCAAGCTGGTGCTCTGAAGTTGTGTGGTAAAAAATATATTGGGGATTTATTTACCTGTTATCAATAAGATATGTAAATTTTTATGTTACCTTTTACATTGGGGAACAATTTAAATGTATTTTTAAGTTAATGAGAGCCTAATCTTTGTAAAGGTTAAAAACTTTCAGCCTTTCTTTAATTCATGTTTTAAATGTGATATCATATGGTGTTAGCTAATGTTCATGTGACCTCAAACAATTTATGTAAACTTTGTCAAATGATATTTTAAAATAAAGATCAGCTTTAGAACTAAAATACTTAAGATTTATAAAGAGCCCTGCCTTACCTGAGATAAGGCTGTGTGTCCCATCTTACTACATGTGAGAATGACTATGAAACCAGTAGGTCAGATAATATTTCTTTAAAGTTATGTTAAAAAGGTTTTTTTTATTGTCAATATTCCTAGGATGTCAAACAGGGGATATAATGTAATACTCAGCCAAAAAATTCAGGGTAGCTATTACACGAACTAAGTATTTTTACTTTTGTTAATTTTAGTTTGAAATTTTCTTATAAGTGATCTAAATATTCCCTGTTAGTGTTTTACAAATGTGTTGCTTTAAGAACACAACATGGGTTTATTCAAGATAATAAGTCATCAACTACAATACAGACAGAATAATACAGATCCCAATTAATAAAAAGGTAATTATAAAGTTATAGACATTAAAGCCCAGTACTCTTAATATAAGGCTGTTAAAATTTATTTGCTGGATGTTTAAGATTAGGATTTAAAATTAATGTTAAATGAAAAGGGCCAAGAAAACCAATATTTGGCTCTTGCCCTCTGAGTCAGTCTGAATCCAGGGAACAGGGGACTTCTCTAAAGAGCTTTGCAACTCTGAGCCACATAACCTCCTGATCAGGGAGATTAATGAGACCACTGGAGAACAGAAAGCCAATCAGTGCATTTGTTACAAAGAGGAGAGTCATCAGAGAAAGGAGACATCCATGATGCTTCTGAGGGAAGCCAAATGGTCAAGCAAGACCTGGACCCACCTAGCGCAAATGGCACTAGCAGAACTGAGAATCTCCTCTCAAGTTTCCCCATAATTGATTCCCACAAAAGCTCAGCTGACTGTTAACAATAGATAGAAACAAAAGTCAGTTTGACTGCTTCATCTTAAACACTTAGCAAAGACAGTTAAGACCAAAATACAGCCATTCCTGGGCATTTTAAATAATAATAATAATAATAATAATATTTTAAGGTATGCACTTTATCTTATCCTCCCAAAATAAGTAAGACTGGAGGCTACAAAGAAGGATTCTCAGACAGGAATACCTAATACTTACAAAAAGAGACTATCAAGAAGAGCTGCCACAGGCAGAAATTTTCAGTTTAAGACCTACAGATATTCCTAACCTACACAGGTAGGCTTGGTGTTTGCTAGTACGATTATCCAGCCCTGAGTAACAGAATTAAAGGTTTCTCTATTAGACGCAGAGGTCATACTAGTAAAAGGATTTTACAAGATCAGATGACATTAACTTATTAAATTGTGTCTTATTGGGAGGGCCAACTGTAACACTTAAAGTTAAATATTAAGTTGACAGTCCTGATAACTGGGGATATTAAAGACTGGTGAGGGAATTTCTATACAGTGACATGTTCCAGCTGCTGCAACATTTATTCAGTACTCATGGTTTTTGTTTCACTCATAGAAGAACCCATTCACAGATGACTTTACAACCTGTTCTTCCCCAACCTGACTTCAAACCGAGCTGAATTCTAAAAGGAAACTCATGTCTCTCAACTGACTTCTAATAGGCAACTCATGTCCCTCACGCCGAGCCCACTCACGTCACCCTGTCTCAGGACAGAAGAAGAAAAAATTAGTGATGCCACTCTTCTTACAACAATGGAGAGAAAGATAAATGGACTATCAATATAAGTAATTAATTAAGTCAGGTAAAATCAGGGAGATCGGTTTTGGGTGAGTTCTAAAAATTTGGAGACTCTTACCTGAGGGATTAAAATTTCCTCAGTGCTCTTCCCCTAATCTATCAAAGATTTGAAAGGGACACAGAGAAAAGTGGGGAATTGTAGACCCAACCTGATCTTTTATTAAAATTGGCAGCCATCATGCCACAAAGCCATGAAAAGACAATTTTGGCTTTACCATAAATTACTTCAAATTATGAACCTGCATGGAATGCCTGCCCGCGCCTTGAACTCACGCATGCCCGGCTCTCTGACCAGATAGCAGCTCTCTCTGAAACTTTAGTGACACATCATAAATATTTGCCTTCACTGGCCAGACAACAACCCTCTCTGAGGCTCTAATGGTCCTCATGAATTCTGATGTAGGGACAGCAAAAAAATTGTAAACTACCTTTAGTGTGATGTTTATCAGAGTTCTGTTATCTGTAACCCCCTTTTGTGTAACTTTCTGGGCTATAAAGCTGGGCTGTAGGAAAGCTGGGGTTGCTGTCTTTTTCCCACCGTTTTGGGAGGGAGAGGCAGCACGGCCGGTGGAAAAAATAAGCTTAATTTTAATTGATTTTAATTTGAGTCAGTGGTCTTTTCTAGCGTCCTGGTCTAACAGGTAAACACTCCAAAAACATGAAGCTCTGCCGGCCTAAAGACTTCTTGAGAAAATTCCTCTGAGGTTGGGCACTTGAAATATATGTTGTTGTAAGGAGATTTAGCTTCCTTTCTAGTGACACCATAAAAGCTGGGTCTGCATCTACGTGACCTGGAGGACATGTTTTCTTGTATTCTAATGAACATGAGGCAACAGTGCTGAATTTTCTATTTGTAGGTAAACTGTGGCCACTTGGTGCTAAGTGTCTCCCCGTGTGAACTGTGAAGCCATTTGGTCATCCTCCACTTTTCGTGGTGTTTCTTGCTGCTGCACTGGGAGTTTGGTATTTGCTTCATGAAACACAACGAGTTCAACTGGGACCCAGTATTGGAGGGAGTACTGTCACTTGTGGTGGGTCAGGGTCTGCAGGAGAATGCACCAACCAGGCTTCTATCTCACAAAGCTTGCCCCTTTGTCCATAGAAATCTGACTCTGAACTTTGCCCAGAAACCTCTCCATGTAACAAGAAGGGTCTGCTGGCTGCACCATATCAGTCACAAGCCATTTTGAAGGCAATGGAAAATCCTCATGGCCACACCACAGATGTATTATCACACACCTGCCCACTACTGCAATAGGCCCACTACTCAGCAGGATCCAACTTACTGGCATCTTTGTTCTACACCATTTTCATGAAACCCGGTCAATCATGGAATTCTCTTGTACACTCATGATCAGGAAAAAGACATCCAAAGGTTCTCCAGTGCCACCCGGTTAAGGGAATTTCAAAAATTTTATTGTATTTATCTAGCCATTTTTCATGGATGAAGTTGGAGGCACTGTGGGTTTCAGTTCATTCAGGAACCATTAAATGGTGAGGAAGCTCATTTCAATGAAATCTCTGGAGAACTCTCACAGGCAAGTCATCCCATAGAGTGGTCAAAAGGTCACATGAAGCCAGGCCCATTGAGGTCTTCAATGTGACGTCCATGGGTGTTCTGACTGTCAACGATGGCTGCCAAATCTTTCAGAATAAAATCATGTGATATCTTAGCTGAGATTCCAAGGCTCTGTGGAAAGTCACCCTCGTTTTTGATCTCAGTTTCCAAGGGGGAATCCCAAGCGTGGCCTCCTAAAATCTGAACACAGTTCATGGCAAAATTTCTCTGAGATCAGTTCCAGAACTCAGACTCCAAGGGGAATCACACCACAGTTCAAGCCCAGGTAGACCCTGTCATCACTTCCAAGCACTACACAAATGACCACAATTAAAAACCAAAACACTCCCACAAGGCCCTCATCTTCTTCCATATAGACACTCATCATAACCTGTGGCTGGAGGTTTCCATGAGGGGCTCAGGCCAAGACAGTGTACAAAATAACCTCCCTTGCCCCTAATTTGCCTAAAGTCATGGTTGCCTGGACACCCTTCCTGAGAACAAGGAGTGATCAAATAGGCCTGCCATAAATACTGCTCTGCTTCTCCAATTTGAGGCCTACTGACTCTCGGGTATAGACTCTTTATGTGAATTGGAATCATGAGAAAACCCAAGCACATATGGGCTATCATCTGCAGGGTTTTGAGAACTCATTTGACACAAAGGATCCCTATTTTCACTTGATGGAGGTTAGGAACCTTACAGAGGAAGGCGAGAGACTTCGTCCACAATGACTGCTTTTTTGGTCATTTTGGTTTTGGAAGCACACATGGGAACTTTCTTTAGATCCATCAGGTGCTGAGAATCTATGCAACAGCCTCACACATGGCCAAGAGTCTGATGCAGACACATCCCTTTCCAAAGCAATTAAGCAAAGAGCAACAGGTGATGCCCATTAATTCCCATTGAAAACCGTTTCCTTCAGGCTTCACAAACGGGTGGCCTGAGGCAAAGACCTTTCTGACATTCAGGGCAACAGAACAAGAGGTAAGCAAATGGCCCATTGCAGGGTTTCTCGAATGATATCTGAGTTTTCTGAGATGATCCCATTCCCTTCAGCTATCCAGTACATGGAAATGTCACAGAGCTTGGAGATGGTACATATCGTGGACACAAAACCCTGAACCTATTCTGGAGAGTGGCCAGAATTCAAGAAGACAAACAGAAACTTAGGAAGATAGTAGTTGTTGCCCATCCATTAGGCAAGCCACAGTCCATTCATAAATTGGGCAGGATGAATGCTGTGAAGCTTTCTACTAGACAGGACACATCCATTAATGCATTCTCTTTTCTAATGTCTACAACCACGGACACAGTGGGATAAACATAGAAACACTCGCATTGTCAAAAGACTTACTAGAAACAGTCCACTCCAAGCCAAACAAACCGACTTTCCTACATATTCTCAGATCATGAGACAAAACCACAAACTCACACGAACACCCACAAAGTCAAATCCTTCCCCCAAGTAGGTCTGTGACTATCCGGAGTGTCCTCTGACTGATGGGCCATACTACGTTTCCCCGAAATGGGCTGTCCTATGTCAGATGTGGTCTCCTTGGCCAACACTGTGAAGTTGTCAGGTGACAGTGGTGAGACACTACCTGCTTTCTCAGGAAAAGCCCCTCTTCAGAGCTCTCCTGGAATTTGGCCATCCTCACATCAGTAGTTACCAAGAAAAACCAATTCTGTCCTTGGTAAATCCAAACATGTGTGGCCACTAGGACTGGGACTGGGAATGCCTCTGGGTGCCTGGCTTCCTGGATCCCAAGTTCAGAGAGTTCCATCACCAAGAAAGTGATATAGGTCACTTCCTTCAGGAACCGAATGAGGTCACTGCCTTGGAAACCTCTTTGTCCTAACAGTTGCTTCCAAGTGTCCCAATAGATGGAGGCTGCCCCTCCTTCCTGTGACACTTTCACAAGTAAGAATGGTATATCAAACATAGGCACCCGTGAACAGCTCTCCACACAGGCCTGGTTTGGTCCACCTTCTCTACATTAAGGAGAGAGAGACTGCTTCAGACACACCCCTTCATCCTGACCTGTTTTTTTTTTTTTTTTTTTTGTCATGAAAGATGACTTTTGCTCTCTCAGGTCCTTCATAGCTTTCTATATCTTCCCCAGGGTTCACTTCTGGATGGACCTTTGACGTTCTCAGCAGGTGGAAGATCTCTTACATTTCTATATAAGACCAACTCTGTCCTTGCTTTTCTGTAAAGTTAGATTGAGGAAACAAAGTATGGTTAGGGTTAATAACATGTTTGATTTGGGTTAGGAATCATTCTGCTGCATGAATAATGGTATTGGGAACCTGCAATATTTATAAGTATATATAGAGGTGAAATATATGTATGAAAACACAAATCTAGGTAAGATTTGAAGCCCAAAAGGGCATTGGATCCTTGATTGGGATACTTCACTCTGAATTATGTTGTACAATGTGTCTCAGATAAATCTATACATAATGGCATAGGACCTTGTACCTTGGATAATTGAATGTCGAAGAGAACATCCAGTCAAAAAAGGATAGTTGGTAGGATTAGGAAGATAGTTGGTAGGATTAGAAAAAAAGAGTGAGTATAGGATTTGGACAAAAAGTTCTTTAGCAATAGGGTTTCAGGTAGACAGAAAATGTAAATGTCAGCACATGTGAAGAGTCAGTCACAATGATGAACTGGGGAAAATATGTAGGAAAGCAGATATCATTAGAGACATTAGGAAATCAGGCAAATGATGAAGTTATTGATAGGATTAGACATTTTCAACAGGCTTGAGGTTGAATGCATAATCTTAGGAAGAAACAAATATGTAGTCACCAATAGGATTGACATTTGAGAGCATTAGGCAACCTGGACATGGGTGATTTTCATAATCCATACTCACATTCCATTTAGGCTTTGGTACAATTGTAAGTGTGACTTTGCATTTTGTGGCCAGAATATTACTGTGATAAAATGTATATGTAGATCAGGTGACATGAGTATTTCTTGCACCATTTCTGGGAGCAATATTTAGAAGAGATATAAATTAGTATTGGGGGCACAAATAAGTGTACCATGTGTGAATATATAATATTACTGATTCCAACTTTAGAAATTGGAATAAATTGATATCTGATAATACACAGGAAATGTTATATTGATATACATACATTCATTCCAACCAGTTATACATCTAATGGTAATATTAGGGTTGTGGTTTATCATAAAGTGTGTGTGAGTTTTGCTTCAAAATTGATTATGGAAATCGAAAATAATGTGTTTGGAAAGAAGTCTCATGAAATGACCAGTCAAAAGCAAGGAGGAATACATGTGTACTGAAGCAGGAAGTGATTGAATGTGTTTCAAATGTCTTTAAATTTGTGAACTTGTGGATGAAATGTATATACTATGATGTACAAAAACTGAAGAAATAGTAATGTACCAGTGTTAAATAAAAATGAACGTCAAAATACACATCATGCCCCATTGGAATCTACTTGTATTGATGTTAAATTGGGTCAGTTACTGTAGAAATATAAGGATTTGTTTGCACCATTCAGTGAAGTGAGTTTTCAGTACTAGAAAACAAATATGTATTTCAGGTGGATGAATATTTCTGAAAATAATCGTATGAAAATTTGATTATAAAACCACATACATGAGCATGAGTGAATTATTTAGGGAGTGTATAATAAGACACATATATTTTATATTTGGAAAAATCTAGAGAATATATATATATATATATATATATATATATCACAGAGAAACATTAGAAAGTAGCAATATATATGCCAATGAAAATTCATCGTGAAATATATATCATCCACCGATCAAAAAATATTAATTTTACTGAACATGGATTTATGTATAATGTTGTTCAACTAAAAAGCTCACTCATAGTTTGAATTTTCAGTTCCAAAAGCGTTTAGGAGGTGTGATCTCTTCTAATACTTTGTTTCTTCCAAGTTAGCCACCTCACAAAAATGTACGTGTGATACCAGGTAGGATTTTATATGTGCATATAAAAATACATGTGCTGAATTGGCTACAGAAAAAAGGAGACAGAAATTCACATATGTGTTAACTTTAAAAACACATGGAGTACTATTTCAACAAACAATTGACAAGATTTATAACTCCTACACTATATCATGCAAAAGGCAAGACCAACTATACACCATGCCTCCTCTGAACTGCTTGTATTAATATTATGTTTGGGTTATTTGTCTCCATCATATTAGGATTAGTAGTCAGAGTCTAGTAGGGTATGGGTTACTGACAGGGATTCAGTATTTCGAATGGAAAATTGTAAAATGAATCCAATGTGTATGTAAATATGTGCTACACAAAAATCTTTCCAATCTCATTCAGAACAATACCTTGACAACACCTTCACCCCATGTAAGACACAATTAGAGGAGAAGAGTTAGAAAATCCATGAATCCATATCTGGAATGGAATGCGATCAGGAGTTCACAACCTTGGAAGTGTTAGAGGAGTTTCCAAAAGTAAGGGACAGGGTAAACACTTCAAAAACATGGAGGTCTGTTGTCCTAGAGACTTCTTGAGATACTGCCTGTGAGGTTGGGCACTTGAAATATATGTTGTTGTCACTTGCTTTAGCTTCCTTTTTAGTGAGACCATGAACCTGGGTCTGCATCTATGTGACCTGGAGGACATGGTTTCTTATTTTCCAAAAAACATGAGACACCAGTGCTGAATTCTCCCTTTGAAGGTAAACAGTGGCCCCTTGGCGCTAAATGTCTCTCTGTGTGGACTATGAAGCCATATGGTCATCCTCTATTTTCATGGTGTTTCTTGGTGCTGCACTGGGAGTTTGGTATTTGCTTCACGAAATACAAGGAGCTCAACTGGGACACAGTACGTGAGGGATTTCTGTCACATGTGGTGGGTCAGGGTCTGTAGGAGAATACAAGAACCAGGCTTCTATCCCACATAGCTTGCCCCCTTGAACATAGCAACCTGATTCTGAACAATGTCCTGAATCCTCTCCATGTAACAAGATGCCTTTACATATAAGGGTCTGCTGGCTTCACCATGTCAGTCACAAGCCATTTGGAAGCCAATGGCAGATCCACATGGTCCCACCACTGATGTTTTATCACACACATGCCCACCATTGCTCTAGGCCCACTAATCAGCAGGATCCAACTTTCTGGCATCTCTGTTAAACACCATTTTCATGAAAACCAGTCAATCAAGGCACTGTCTGGTATACTCATTGTTGGGAAAAGTATAAACGGCAGCCATACCCCAGAGAAAAACCCCAACATGGCGCCTAAGCACTTCTTCTTTCTACCTTCTTCTTTTCTGCAGTGGTGCGAAATGTTCCCGCCCGTGTGAACTCTTCTGCTGGCGCCAATTTCAAATCTTGCTGGCCAGGAACCTTAGTTCCAATAAGAACTAAATCCTGGGCTCCGGAGCTGATATCTGAAAGAACTTGCCAATAAACGGATTGCCTGCCATTTATCTAAGCCCTCCCATCTCCTCCTTAGTTCTATATAAGCACACAGATTTTTGCAATAAAATTGGAATTCTCCCGGTGAAGTGCCTTTGCGTGGGGAGTTCTTTCATTCTGGTGCCCCGTGTGAGGATATGGGTGAGCTCTTTCCAACAAGAGCCCCGTCCCCTGCTCCACCTTGACACTCTGTCCTGGTCTGCCCTTTTCAGACGCAGGCTTCCTGCACTCACCACTGATTTGTTGTATGTAAGCCTCCCCTGACCCCGGCTCGCCAACTCCTTTTGGGCTACCGCTGGCTTTGTGACCATGATCATCTGTCACACACTAGACGCCTGGTAGGGGGGAGGGAATTCCTCCCACTAAGACATTTACTGGTTGCAGTGGACCCTCTGGTGATTCGTTTCCCTTTGGGGTGTGAGGCTTCTGAGTTTACATGAGAGGCTCTGTGGTTTTTTCTCCTCTGCTGCTGCTGCCGCTGCCGGCTAGAGTTGCTGTTTCCTGCGGGGCTGCTGTGTCTGGCTGAAGCTGCCTCTCTGCTCAGGGAAAACTGAACTCCCGTCCTGGAACTGCAATTTCCGGAGCCGGAGTTCTGTTTTCATTACTTACTTCTTCCGCTGCGTTCGAAAACTTTCCTGATGTCAGGTTGCCCGTGGCTCTGAAACCATTGGGTCTCACAGATCACACTTCACTGGTGACGATCAGGTAGTGCCCTCTGTATTTCCTCATGATGGCTGGTCATTTTGGGGATGCCCACCTGACCCCCATTCACCCTGAGCTTCCCGGAGTCCGTTCCAGTCCGGGTTTTCTCTTTGTCTCTCTTGCTTACACTTATTCATTCTCTCTCTCTCTCTCTCTCTCTCTCTCTCTCTCTGTCTCTCTCTCTCTCTCTTCCATCTCTCCCTGTGACTGTGGGCACCTCTTCATCTGTACCTGAAACCCCACCTCTCAAATGTTTAATAAAAAATCAGGCCACACTCTCCCTCACACAAGACATCAAGCCCAAACTTCTAATCAAATTCTGTACCCAAGATTGGCCTACATATCCACTGGATAATGGCAATCATTGGCCTCCAGAAGGCTCCTTAGATCCAAACCTCCTCTTGGACCTTTTTAATTACTGCCAGCATCTGAAAAAGTTGAGTGAGATTCCCTGTATTGAATGTTTTAGCCTTCTCGCACAGCACCCTGTCTCTGCTCCTCCTGCCCTCCCTCTCAGGTCCTTCTCACTTGCAAACCCCTCTCTTCCTCTAGTTCTACTCCTGACTTCACAGATTCTTCCTCATTCGACCCACCAGATGAACCCCCACCTTATCCCCCAGCCCCAACTGACCCTTCTCTCCCGCAAAATCCTCCTCTTCCTCTGCCTGATTCCAGGGATCCTCAACCTTCCATTTCATCCCCCTCCCTTCCGCCCTCTTCTGCCTGCTCCACCTCCTCCTCTTCCACAGAGACACTCCCTTCCCCTCCCTCTCCTTCCTGTCCACCGCCTGCCTCTTTCAGTCCTCCTGTTACCAGGTCTAAGGGACTCCTTCCCACCCCCAAGACAATCACACCCCTTCGTGAGGTAGCTGGTCCCGAGGGTGTCATCAGAGTCCACGTGCCCTTCTCCATGTCGGACATTACTCAGCTAGAGAGGAAGTTAGGCTCTTTCACCACTGACCCCACCACTTACATTTGGGAGTTTCAATGGTTACTGCAAGCATATAGCCTCACTCATCATGACATCTACATGCTCTTGGCCAATAAACTTCTCCCCAAGGAAAGGCAATGGGTCTGGGAGCTAGCCCAAGCCCATGCTGATGAAAATCATAGGACCAATCCTAAACACCCACAGGCCCTCATGCTGTCCCAGAGCAGGATCCCCTATGGGCTTACAGTCTAGTGACCTTTTTTCATCCTGCCTCTTGGCGGGCCTGAAAAAGGCCACCCGCAAGGCTGTTAACTTTCAAAAGGTGCAGGAGGTCATTTAAAGGAAGGAGGAAACACCTTCAGAATTCCTGGATAGACTAACCGAGGCCCTTCAACAGTACACAAACCTCGACCCAGAAACCCCTGATGGCTGTCATGTCTTAATGACATATGTTCTGGCCCAAAGCTACCCTGACATTAAAGCAAGCTTAAAAAGCTTGAACAGGGCCCTGCTACTCCTCAGACCGAAATCCTCGCTGTCGCTTTCAAGGTTTTTCATGGTAGAGAGGATGAAAGTGAACGCCGTAGGCAGAGGGCTGAAAATGCCAAATTCCAAATGTTGGCCCAGCTCATTCAGAGAAGGCCATCACCACGAATTCCCAATATGACACCCACTGGAGCTTGCTTCAAATGTGGTAAGGAGGGACATTGGACCAGAAATTGTTCTTCGCCAAGGACACCCTACAACCCCTGCGCAAAATGCCATCAAAGTGGACACTGGGGGGCAGACAGCCCAATAACCCAGAAGGGAGGTTGGTCTGCCACCCAGCAACCCCAGCCTCACCTGGGCTTGGCAGAGGAGGATTGACGGAGTCCTGGGCCTTCCCTCCAGACTATTACCATCAAGAATCAAGAGCCTAGGGTCACCTTCCTGGTGGATGGATGCTTCATTAACTTCCTCTTGGATACTGGTGCCGCTTTTTCGATCTTGAGGGAGTATTAGGGTCCTAACACACCCTCAAAAACTCCTATTTTCAGGGTAGGAGGTAAAAAGCTTTTTCCTCACCCCCCCCATCATGTTATATGCAGGGATCCCTTTTGTCCTTCACTCACTTCTTTCTAGTTATGAGCCATTGCCCCATTCCCCTTCTGGGAAGGGACATACTCTCACTATTAAAAGTCACCATTCACATATCACACCACACCTCTCCTACCTCTCATTTCCTCATGATGTTCCTAGGGGCAGATACACCTCCTTCTTGCACTCTCCCACGACTATCTAAACCATTTAACCCTGAGGTTTGGGACACAATTACACCCTTTATGGCTAAATGCAGTCCTATTCATATTGTCTTACGGGACCCTTCAAGATATATTAGTCAACCACAAAATCCACTCACAACCACATCCCTCCTTGGATTAGAACCCATCATCCAGGATTTATTACGAAAGGGGTATCTTAGGCCTACACACTCTCCTTTCAACACACCCATTCTGGCAGTTAAGAAACCTAACGTGTCCTACAGGCTGGTTCAAGAAATTCGCCTTGTCAACTCCTCTGTGGACCCCATCCACCCGCTAGTGACCAACCCGTACACCCTCCTCTCTCAGATCCCTGCCACTACTACTCACTTCTCAGTCCTATATTTAAAAGATGCATTCTTTTCTATTCCCTTGTTCTCAGAATCTCAGGATATCTTTGCTTTTTCATGGACTGACTCTCACATCTGCCATTCTCATCAGCTTACCTGGACTGTCCTCCCACAGGGATTCAGGGATAGCCCCCATCTCTTTGGTCAATTTCTTGCCCAGAACCTCAAATCCTTTCACCTGACCTGTCCTGACTCTACTCTCCTTCAATATGTCTATGACCTTCTTCTATGTAGTCCTTCTGGGAACACTCTCAATCCCACACCACTAAGCTTCTTAAATTCCTAAAAGACAAGGGATATAGGGAGTGTCCCCACAAGGCCCAGGTTTCCCAGTCTTCTGTCACCTATCTTAGTTTTTGCCTTACACCCGGGAAAAAGGAAATAACACTGGATAGGAGGCAACTCCTCTGTGATCTTTCAGTGCCCTATACGAAAGCCAAAATACTATCATTCCTCGGATTAGCAGGTTATTTTAGGGCCTGGATCCCAAATTATTCTCTTCTCTCCAAACCCCTGTATGACCTAGCAAAGGGACCCCCTAGTGAATCTCTTGCCTCCTCTCCCATCTACCACTTCTGCAGGGTTCAGCACCTCCTCTTAAAGGAACCTGCCCTTCACCTTCCAGATCTTTCAAGAACATTTTATCTATATGTCCATGAAAAAGGGGGGCAAGCACTTGGGGTCTTAGGTCAAAACTATGGGCCTACATTTGCACCTGTGTCATATTTGTCCAAGCAACTAGACCCTACCATCCGTGGGTGAGCCCCTTGCTTAAGAGCTCTGGCTACTGGACAAATTTTACACAAAGAAGCCTCTAAGCTGACTTTTGGGGCCCCTTGAACTATCCACTCCCCACATCACTTGAAGGATATTTTAGCTTAAAAGGGCCTTCAAACCCTCCCTACATCCAGAGTTCTGTTGCTCCTCACTTCCTTTCTGGAAAACCCTAATATTATTTTCCTCCCCTGCTCTGCACTGAACCCTGCCTCACTGCTCCCAATGACTCCCATGTCTCACACACTAACTCATAATTGCTTAGAAACCTTAGATGATTTCCTCCCCTGTCATTTTTCCATTTCTGAGAGACCACTCACCAAGCCTGACCTTATCTGGTTTACTGACAGCAGTTCCTTTAGGCAGAACGGAACTCATTACTCTGGATACGCTGTATTTTCAGCCACTGAGATTATAGAGGCCAAAGTTTTGCCTTCAGGAACTACAGACCAGCAGGGTGAACTTATAGCATCAACTCGTGCCTGCCTTCTAGCACAAGGCAAATCCCTCACCCTCTAAACTGATTCAAAATATGTCTTCCATATCTTATTATCCCATGCTGCAATTTGAAAGAAGCGAGGCCTACTTACCACCAAAGGTAATGTGATCACTAATTCAGCTCTTATAACCAATCTGATAGAGGCCTCCCACTTACCCACCCAGTTGGGAGTTGTCCATTGTACGTCGCATCAGAAGGACGGCTCTCTTATCACTTAGGGCAATGCCAAAGCTGACCAGGCGGCACAAATGGCTGCTACCACTTCCAATTATGGCCCCCATGGGGGACATATAATGGCCACTTTAGGCAGCTCATCTGAAGCCCCTACTTCTTTCAGTAAGAACAAGCATCTTTTCAAGTTCCTTCATACTCTATTCCTTTCCAATTCTCAGTCTTTGACCCTTTTTATACAGAGTTTCTTCTCCCTCACACCCTCTGACAAGCCATGCTACAGAATATAGCCTCTAATTGTCAGATCTGTCAGCGGACCAACCCTCATACTCCTTTAAGGCCCAAACCTTTCCCTTCCCACCAAGCCCGGGGACACATTCCCGCTGCTGACTGGCAGTTAGACTTCACCAACATGCCCACAGTATGGCACTAAATACCTCCTTGTCTTTGTGGACACTTTCTCTGGTTGGGTTGAGGCATTTCCCACTTCCAATAAAAAGGCTTGCACTGTAGCTTCAATCTTACTGACAGACATCATCCCCAGGTTTGGTATGCCCACTTCCCTACAATATGACAATGGCCCTGAGTTGACTTCTAGGATCACACAAAAGGTCTCTCAAGCCCTCTCCTTCAAGTGGCATTTCAACTGTCCATATTTCCCCCAGGCTTCAGGGAAAGTGAAAAGGGTAAACCATATTCTAAAGGAAGTCCTTACCAAATTGACAGTGGAATTAAACATAGACTGGGTCAAACTCCTTCCCTTGGCTTTGCTTTGAATCAGAGCTCTCCCTAAGAAATAATCTTTACTGTCTCCTTTTGAGATAATGTATGGAAGACCTCTCATAACCCCTGGGTTTGTCATTTCACAAGGACCTCTCACCCGAGATTTGTCTTTGCCTCTCTTCTTCATCTCCGCTCGGAACTCTGGAAATATCAGGACTGGCTTCTTCCGGACCCAGTCTCCTCTCCAAACACTCCTCCCTTAACACCTGGGAGTCTAGTCTATTATAATACCCCAGAGGAGAAAGGGACTCTTGCCCCAAAATGGGAAGGCCCCTATCCTGTCATTCTCTGTACCCCCACCGCCGCCAAACTCTCCTTACCAGACAACCGTCCCACTCCCTGGATTCACATGTCTAGGTTGAAGCCACATCACCAGGAGGCCCCACCTGCTGACGACAGGGCCACCCCAGAGAAACTCCAAGAATCACCTCCTGAACCTCCCCTTTAATCCTGCTCTCCACACCCATCTCACCCATTTAAGTTGCGGCTCACACGGTTTTCCTTGCAGCCCAATTCCTCTTAAAGAAGGCACAATGAGCTCTCCCCACACCCTAGTCATCTCTAACTGCTTATTTTTTGTGCTCTGCTAATTTTCTGTGCTCTGTCAGGACTGGTCTTTACCCTCCTCACCTACCATGCATTTATTCACTCTTCAGGAACGATACTCAGAACATGGCATGCAGAAGGTCCGCGCAGTGGATGTAACTACTTGCTTCATCAACAACTGCACCTCTATTTCCCTAAAATTGTCACCTTCAAGGACCTTCGTCCCTGGTAGCTGGAACTGGCCTTTCATTTGCTTCCTTTTTGATCAAACAAAAGACTATTGTCATTGGTGGCCTGAGATATATAATGGGTGCCCCTATTGGTCATGCAGGTTCCATGATGAACGTGGTAGCTATTCTTACCACTCACTTGGCTACCCTGAAGGGTGGACTTCTAGTTACATAAAGTGGCATAAAGGCTCTTCATCCAATAACAATGGATGGTATACTTTAGATAAACCTGACCCCAAGGCCAAACGTTGGGGCTATGTTGAGTTTGCTGTCTATGCTCGGACAACCTCAGTCAGACCCACAGGGTGGATGACTATTGGCCGCACCCTGATTACGCCACCTAAGGCAACCATCCAGGTAGTCGAACACATTAAGGAGTCAGAATCAAAACTTCGAGATCGTATCCATAGCTCATCCAAAGAGGATTCAGAGCCTTCAACCCCCTCAGGTCCCCCTCCCACATGGCTCAATTTGCTACACCAAACTTTTTGATTATTAAACTCCACCCCTCTTTCTGTGCCTACTTCTCAGTGCTTTCTCTGTGCTTCACTTAGTCGTCCACTTCTAGCAGCAGTCCCATTAGCGGCAGGAAATATTCCAGCAAAAAACAAAAATTTCTCTAAAAAGGACAACCCCTACATGTGACACGTATCCCACTGTGGGAAAGTTATTCCACCAATACTTTATTTCCTTTCATCTGTTTCCACCTGCCAATAATGAATCCTTTACCCATTTGTTCCTTGAGCTACAGCACCCCATAGAGCCCTGTGTTTATGCAACCTGGACATTTCCTCTGGTGTAATGGGTCTTTAAGTACCTCAACGATCAATGTCTCTGGCACCCGTTTCCTGGTTACTGTAGTTTCTCACCTATCTTTGTATACTCCCACCGAATTCTGACAGTTGGCCCTACCTTCCCGCACCCGTAGGGTAGTCTTTCTGCCGGTTCTGGTAGGCCTCATTTTAACAACCTCAGTGACGAGTCTCGGACTCTCTGGTGGAGCTATAGGTCATGCTCTATGGGCATCCAATGACCTTCAACAAAAACTGCAGGAAACACTCAATACCATGGCTGAGTCTCTGGGTTCCTTGCAGCGGCAAGTTACTTCATTGGCACAAGTGGCTTTACAGAACCAAAGGGCAATTGATCTTCTCACTGCAGAAAAAGGGGTTACATGCCTATTCCTCAGAGAGGAATGTTGCTATTATGTTAATGAATCTGGGCTAATAGAAAAAATGTTGTTAAATTGCAGGAATTATCGACCCAATTGCTCAAACCTACCTCCTCCAATCCCATAACGAGGTTCTTCCAATCCTATCTTGATATGTACTTACTACATATCTTGGGGCCCCTTATTGGGATGCTCCTTTTTTGTGCTCTCTTGCCCTGCATAATGAAGTGCCTTCAAACCCAACTGCAAAAAATTCCTAATCAAACTTTCAACCAGCTTTTGCTTAGGCACTACCAGCCTCTGATGAACGATGAACCCCCAACATCTCCAATAGAACAGTTAACTCAGTGATGAAGCTCACTACCAGGCACGATGGAATGCAATGGGTATCAGACAGCGGGAGACAATGAGCTCCAAGAACCTCTTAATCTGCCATTCAGGATTCATGAGTCTTTACCACCTTCTAAGCTTTCTCATGGCCCTTGGCCTCTTCTATGTCAGTCCCCCAACATGGTACTTGTGCCAAAAATTGACATTTGCTTTAATTTTTATCTTCATTCTGTTTTTATTCGCTCTGATCTTCTTCAGGTGCTGGTGACGCCATGTCCAGGCAATGCTTCCAGTATTTCCTAGAGTCTCTGTTACAGGACCAGTGGCTGATACCAACAATCTCTTCCATCCAGGACTGGTTCCATGCCATCGACAACTTTGGCTTCAGGGAACATTCATTGACTTCACCCCTACGAAAGTAGCTGTCTATAGCAACTGGGTTTTATTTCTGGCTGCCATGATATCCCCATACCTGCCCCCTGAGCATTCCTCCACTTCTCTTTCTAGGCCCCACACCACCCCCACACAGCAGGAAGCAGCCGGATCTGACAGACGATGCCCCACTTCCTATGAAAACAAAAAGGGTGGAATGTTGGGAAAAGAATAAATGGCAGCCATACCCCAGATAAAAACCCAAAAATGGCGCCTAAGGACTTCTTCTTCCTACCTTCTTCATTTCTGCAGTGGCGTAAAAAGTTCCCGCCCTTGTGAACTCTCCCCCCAGCGCCAATTTCAAATCTCGCTTGTGGGGAGCCTTAGCCCCAATGAGAACTAATTCCTGGGCTCTGGAGCTGATATTTGAAAGAACTTGCCAATAAATGGGTTGCTGCCATTTATCTAAGCCCTACCATCTCCCCCTTAGTTCTATATAAGCACAGAGCTTTTAGCAATAAAATTGGAATTCTCCCGGTGAAGAGTCATTGCGTGGGGAATTATTTCACTCATGATCAGCAACAGGATATCCAAAGGTTCTCCAGTGCCACCTGGTCATGGGAATTTCAGAAATTTGATGGTATTTATTTAGCCATTTTTGAAGGATGAATTTGGAGTCACTGTGCGTTTCAATTAATGCAGGAACCATTATGTGGCGAGGAAGCTCATTTAAATGAAATCTCTGGAGAACTCTCACAGGCAAGGCTTCCCAAAAAGTGGCCAAAAGGTCACATGAAGCCAGGATCATTGAGGTCTACAATATGAGTTCCATGTGTGTTCAGACTCTCAACTATGGCTGCCAAGTCTTTCAGAATAAAATCATGTGATATCCTTCCTGAGATTTCCAGTGCACTGTGGAAAGACACCCTGGCCCTCGATCTCAGTTTTCAAGGGCAATTCTCATGTGTGGCCTCCTAAAATCCCAACACATTTCATGGCAATACTTCTTTGAGGTAAATTCCAGAATTCAGTCTCTAAGAGGAATCATGCCAGAGTTCAAGCCCAGGTAGATCCAGTTGTCTCTTCCAACCGCCAAACAAATGACCACAATTAAAACCAAACACTCCCACATGGCCCTCATCTTCTTCCATATAGACACTTATCATAACCTCTGGCTGGAGTTTTTCATGAGGGGTGCAGCCCAAGACAGTGTCAAAAATAAGCTCCCTTGCCCCTCATTTGCCTAAAGTCAGGGTGGCCTGGACACCCATCCTGTGAACCAGGAGTGATCAGATAGGCCAGCTGTTAATACTGCTCTGCATCTCCATTTTGAGGCCTACTGACTGTCAGGTATAGATTCTTTATATGATTTGGAGCCATGAGAAAACCCAAAAACCTATGGGCTAGCCTCTGCAGGCCTGTGCATAACTCATTTGACCCAAAGGATCTGTATTCTCACTTGATGGTGGTCAGGAAACTTACAAATGAATGCGAGAGATTTCATTCACAATAATTGCTCTTTTGGCCATTTTACTTTTGGATGCACACATGGGATCTCTCTTTACATCCATCAGGTGCTGAGAATCTAAGCCACAACCTCACACAGGGCCAAGAGGCTGATTCAGACACATCCCTTTCCAAAGCAATTAAGCAAAGAGCCACAGGTGATGTCCATTCATTTCCATTTGAAAACTGTTTTCTTCAGGCTTCACAAAGGGGTGGCCTGAGGCAAAGACCTTCCTGACATTCAGGGCAACAGAACAATTGATAAGCAAAAGGCCGAAAGCATGGTTTCTCCACTGAGACTTTGTTGGTCACACTGATATCTGTGTTTTCTGAGATGTTCGCCATTGCCTTCAGCTATCCAGGACATGGCATTGTCACAGAGCTTGGAGGTGGTACATATTTTGGACACAAAACCATGAGACTATTCTGGAGAGTGGTGAGAATTCTGGAAGTAACAGGAACTTAGGAAGATAGCAGGTGTTGCCCATGGATAAGGCAAGCTGCAATCCATTCATAAATTGGGCAGGATGAATGCCGGGAATCTTTCTACTATACAGGACATATCAATTGTTGCATTCTATTTTCTAATGTCTACAACCACGGACACAGTGGGATACACAGATATAGAAACACTCGCCTTGTCCAACGACTTACTAGAAGAAGAACACTCCAAATCAATCAAACCGTCTTTCCTACCTATTCTCAGATCATGAGACAAAACCACAAAATCACACCCACACCCACAAAGACACCTCCTTCCCCCATGTAACTCTCTGACTATCCGGAGTTTCCTCTGAGTGGTGGGCCATACTATGTTCCCCCAAAATGGCCTGTCCTATCTCAGATCTGGTCTCTTTGGCCAACTCTGTGAAGTTGTCAGGAGCCTGCGGTGAACCACTACCTACTTTCTCAGGAAAGGCCCCTATTCAGAGCTCTCCTGGTATTTGGCCATCCTCACATCTGTAGGTACCAAGAAAGACTGACACTCTCCTTGGTAAATATAAACAAGTGAGCCTACTGGGTCTGGGACTGGACTGGCTCCGGGTGCCTGGCTTCCTGGATCCCAAGTTAAGAGAGTTCCATCACCAAGGAAGTGAGGTAGATCACTTCTTCAAGAACTGAATGAGGTCATTGCCTTGACAACCACTTGTCCTAACAGTTGCTTTCAAGAGTCCCATGAGATGGAGGCTGCCACTACTTCCTGTGACACTTTCACAAGTTAGAATGGTATATAAACCATGGGCACCCTGGAACAGCTCTCCACCTAGGACTGGTTTGGTCCATCTTCTCTACATTAAGAAGAGAGAGGCTGACTCATACACATCCCTTCATGCTGACAAGGTTGTTCTCCATAGAAGATGACTTTTCTCTCTCAGGTCTTTCGTAGCTGCCTACATCTTCTCAAGGGATCATTTCTGCATGGACCTTTGATGTTCTCAACAGGTGGAAGATGCCCTACATTCCTGTATTTTAAGAGCAACCCTGACCCTGCTCTTCTGTAAAGTTCGATTGAGAGAACAGTGTATGGTTTGGGTTAGTAACATGTTCAATTTGGGTTAGGAATCCTTCTGCATGACGAATAATGGTATTGGGAAATATGATATTTACAAGAATATATAGGTGAAATATAAGTATAAAAACAGAAATCTAGGGAAGATATGAAGTCCAGAAGGGCATTGGGCCCTTAATTGGTACACTTAGCTTTGAATTATTTTCTGCAAAAATGTCTCAGATAAATCTATATACATATATATATGGCATAGGAGCTTGTACCTTGGATGATTGAATGTCGAAGAGAACATCCACTCAAAAAGTGATAGTCGGTAGGATTAGGAAGATAGTCAGTAGGTTTACAAAGAAGAGTGAGAATAGGATTTAGACCAAAAGTTCTTAAGCAATAGGGTTTCAGGTAGACAGTGAATGTAAATGTCAGCACAAGTGAAGAGTCAGTCACAATGATGAACAGGGGAAAATATGTAGGAAAACAGATATAAATAGAGACATTACTAAATCAGGCAAAGTATAAGGTGAGTGATAGGATTAGACATTTTCAACAGGCTTGAAGTTGAATATATAATCTTAGGAAGAAACAAAAATGTAGTCACCAATAAGATTGACATTTGAGAGCATTAGGCCACCTGGACATAGAAGGTTTTAGTAATCCATGCTCACTTTCCATTTAGGCTTTGGTACAACCTTAAGGGTGACCTTTGATTTTTTTTGTCCAGAATATTACTGTGATAAAATGTATATATAGATCAGGTGACATGAGTATTTCTTCCACCATTTTTTGAGGAATATTTTGAAAACATATAAATTAGTATTGAGGGTAAAAATAGGTGTACACTGTGTCTATGAATATAGAGATAATGCATGAATAGACCATACAGTTAATAAATAATATAACTGGTTCCACTTTAAATAATGTATTGAATTGATATCTGAAAATATATAAGAAATCATATATTGATATAGAATCATTCATAACAACTAGTTATACGTCTAATTGTAATCCTAGGGTTATGGTTTATCGTGAAGAGTGTGTGAGTTTTGCTTCAAAAGTGATTATGGAAATTAAAAATAATGTGTTTGGAAAGAAGTCTCATGAAAAGACCAGTTTGAAACATGGTAGAACACGTGTTTTCAGAACCTGAAAGTGATTGAAAGTGAAATAAATGCCTAAAAATTTGTGAACTTGTGGATGAAATATATATCCTATAATGTGAATAAACTGAAGAAATAGTAATGTACCAGTGTTGAATAAAAATGAACTTCAAAATACTTATCATGTCCCATAGGAATCTACTTGCATTGATGTGAAACTGGGTCAGTTACTGTAGAAATATTAGGATTTATATGCACCATTCACTGAAGTTAGTTTTCAATACTAGGAAAAAAATATGTATATCAGGTGAATGAATATTTCTGAGAATAATCTTGTGAAAAGTTGATTATAAATCCACATACATAATCATGAATGAATTTAGGGAGTGTATAATAAGACACATATATTAAATATTGTGAAATATCTGGAGATAATATATATATATATATATATATATATATATATATATATATATATATATATATATATAACCACACACAGATTTTAAAAATTAGCAATATATATGCCAATCGAATTACACCTGAAATATATATCATCCACAGATCCAAAAATATTCATTTTACTGGATATGGATTTATGTATAACTTTTTTCAACTAGGAAGCTCACCCATAGGTTGAATTTTCACTTCAAACAGCGTTTAGGAGGAGTGATCTCTTCTCACACTTTGTATCTGCCAAGTCATGTAACTCACAAGAATGTACATGTGATACCAGGTAGGATTCTATATGTGCATATAAAAATACATGTGCTGAATAGAATACAGAGAAAGGGAGACAGGAATTCACATATTTGTTAACTTTAAAAACACATGGAAAACTATTTCAACAAAAAATTGACTAGATTTATAACTCCTACCCTATATAATGCAAAAGGCAAGTCCAAGTATACAACATGCCTCCTCTGAACTGCTTGTATTTCTATTCTGTTTCGGTTATTTTTCTCCATCATATTAGGATTAGTATTCAGAATCTAGTAGAGTATGTGTTAGTGTCCGGGATTCAGTATTTCAAATGTAAAATAGAAAAATGAATCCAATGTGTATGCAAATATGTGCTAAACAAAATCTTCCCACTCTCATCCAGAATAATTGCTTGACATTTCCTTCGCCCAAAGTAAGACACATTTAGAGGAGAAGAGTAATAAAATCTGTGAATAATATGTTCAGGCGTCTACAACCTTGGAAGTGGTAGAGGAGTTTCCCTACTATGGGACAGGGTAAACACACCATAAACATGGAGCTCTGCTGGCCTAAATACTTCTTGAGAAACTGCCTCTGAGTTTGGGCACTTGAAATATATGTTGTTGTCAGGAGCTTTAGCTTCTTTCTAGTGAGACCATCAAAGCTGTGTCTGCATCTATGTGACCTGGAGGACATGGTTTCTTATTTTCCAATGAACATGAGGCAGCAGTGCTGAATTCTCTCTTTGTAACTAAACTGTGGCCACTGGGGGCTAAGGGTATTCCCATGTGGACTGGGAAGCCATTTGGTCATCCTCCACTTTTCATGGTGTTTCTTGCTGCTGCACTGGGACTTTAGCATTTGCTTCATGAAATAAAAGAAGTTCAACTGGGACACAGTTCTGGAGGCAATTCTGTCATGTGTGGTTCTTCAGGGTCTGCAGGAGAATGCACCAACCAGGCTTCTATCCCACATAGCTTGGCCCCATGTCCATAGCAACCTGATTCTGAACATTGCCCGGAAACATCTCTATATAAAAAGAAGCCTTCACATGGAAGGGTCTGCTGGCTGCACCATGTCAGTCACAAGCCATTTGGGAGCCAATGGCAGATCCACATGGCCCCACCACAAATTTTTTATCACACACCTCCCTACCACTGCTCTAGGCCCACTTCTCAGCAGGTTCCAACATGCTGGCATCTCTGTTCTACACCATTTTCATGAAACCCACTCAATCAAGGCACTGTCTTGCATATTTACGATCAGCAACAGGACATCCAAAGTTTCTCCAGTGCCACCTGGTCATGAGAATCTCAAAAATTTCATGGTATTTATCTAGGCATTTTTCAAGGATGACGTTGCAGGCACTGTGGGTTTCAATTCATTCAGGAACCATTAAATGGTGAGGAAGCTCATTTCAATGAATGCTCTGTAGAACTCTCACAGGCAAGGCTTCCCAAAGATTGGCCAAAATGTCACATGAAGCCAGGCCTATTGAGGTCTACAATGTGACGTCCATGGGTGTTGTGACTCTCAACTATGCCTGCCAAGTCTTTCAGAATTAAATCATGTGATATCCTGGTTGAGATACCCAGGGCTCTGTGGAAAGCCACCCTGGGCCTAGATCTCAGTTTCCAAGGGTGATTCTCATGGGTGGACTCCTAAAATCCCAACAAAATTTATGGCAATACTTCTCTGAATTAAGTTTCAGAACTCAGTCTCTAAGGGGAATCACACCAGAGTTCAAGCCCAGGTGGTCCCAGTCATGTCTTCCAACCGGACACAAATGACCAAAATTAAAACCAAAACCCTCCCATATGGCCCTCATCTTCTTCCATATAGACACTAATCACAACCTCTGTCTGAAGGTTTCCATGAGTGGCGGAGTCCAAGAGAGTGTCCAAAATAACTCCCTTGCCCCTCATTGCCGTAAATTCAGGGTGGTCTGGACACCCTTCATGTGAAACAGGAGTGATCAAATATGCTAGACGTTAATACTTCTATGCTTCTCCAATTTGTGGAAAACTGAGTGTCAGGTATATATTTTTATGTGATTTGCAGTCATGAGAAAACACAAGCACCTCTGCAGGTCTTTGAAGAACCCATTTGACCCAAAGGATCCCTATTCTCACTTGATGGAGTTCAAGAACTTTAAAGAGGAAGGTGAAAGACTTCATCCACAAGGAATGCTTTTTGGCCATTTTGGTTTTGGATGCACACATGGGATCTCTCTTTACATCCACCAGGTGCTGAGAATCTAAGCCACAACCTCACAAAGGGCCAAGAGGCTGATTCAGACACATCCCTTTCCAAAGCAATTAAGCAAAGAGCCACAGGTGATGCCCATTCATTTGCATTTGAAAACTGTTTTCTTCAGGCTTCACAAAGGGGTGGCCTGAGGCAAAGACCTTCCTGACATTCAGCGCAACAGAACAATAGGTTAGCAAATGGCCCAAAGCAGTGTTTCTCCACTGAGACTTTCCTGGTCACACTGATATCTGAGTTTTCTGAGATGCTCGCCATTCCCTTCAGCTATCCAGTACATGGCCATGTCACAGAGCTTGGAGGTGGTACATATCTTGGTCACAAAATCAGGAGCCTATTCTGGAGAGTGGCCAGAATTCAGGAAGAAAACAGGAACTTAGGAAGATAGCAGGTGTTATCCATCCATAAGGCAAGCCACATTCCTTTCATAAATTGGGCAGAAAGAATTCTGGTAAGCTTTCTACTAGCCTGGACACATCGTTTGATGCATTCTCTTTTCAAATGTGTACAACCATTGACACAGTGGGATACACAGACATAAAAACACTCCCCTTGTCAAATCACTTATTAGAAATCGTCCACTCCAAACCAAACAAACCGCCTTTCCTACCTATTCTCAGAACATGAGACAAAATCACAAACACACACTCACACCCACAAAGTCACCTCCTTTCCCAAAGTAGGTCTCTGACTATCGGGTGTGTCCTCTGACTGGTGGGCTGTACTATGTTCCCATCAAATGGCCTGTCCTGTCTCAGATCTGGTTTCCTTGGCCAACTCTGTGAAGTTGTCAGGAGACAGCGGTGAGCCACTTTCTGCTTACTCAGGAAAGGCCACTCTTCAGAGCTTTCCTGGCATTTGGCCATCCTCACATTATAGGTACCAAGAAAGACTGACTCTGTTCTTGGTAAATCAAAAGAAGTGAGACCACTGGGACTGGGACTGGGACTAGATTTGTGTGTCTGGATTCCTGGATCCCAAGTTCAGAGAGTTCCATCACCAAGGATGTGAGGTGATGTCACTTCCTTCAGGAACTGAATGAGTTCACTGCCTTGGCAAGCACGTTGTCCTCACATTTGCTTCCAAAGGTCCCATGAAATGGAGGCTGCCCCTAATTCCTTTGACACTTTCACAAGTTAGAATGGTATATCAAACATTGGTAACCGGGAACAGCTCTCCACAGAGGCCTTGTTTGGTCCTTCTTCTCTACATAAAGAAGAGAGAGGCTGATTCAGACACATCCCTTCATGCTGACCAGGTTGTTTGCAATAAAAGATGACTTTTGCTCTCTCAGTTCCTTCACAGGTGCCTGCAACTTCTCTAGGGATCATTTGCGCATGGACCTTTGAGTTTCTCAGCAGTTGGAAGATCCCCTACATTTCTGTATTTTAAGACCAACTCTGTCCTTGCTCTTCTCTAAAGTTAGATTGAGGGAACAGTGTATGGTTAGGGTTAATAACAGGTTTGATTTGGAATAGAAATCATTCTGCTGGATGAATAATGGTATTGGCAACCTGCAATATTTTCAAGACTATATAGGTAAAATATATGAATCTGAAAACAGAAATCTAGGTAAGATTTGAAGCCCAGAAGGGCATTGGGCCCTTGATTGCGGTATTAAGCATAGGACCTTGTAACTTGGATGATTGATTGTCAGAGAGAACTTCCAGTCAAAAAGGGATAGTCGGTAGTATTAGGAAGATAGTCGGTATGTTTATAAAGGAGAGTGAGTATAGGATTTGGACCAAAATTTCTTTAGCTATAGGGTTTCGGGTATTGAGTGAATGCAAATGTCAGCACATGTGAAGAATCAATCACAATGATGAACTGGGGAAAATATGTAGGAATGCAGATATCAATAGAGACTTTAGGAAATCTGGCAAAGTATAGTCGGTAGTGAAATGTTAATAAAATAGATTCTTGTCACATCCTGTTTTTCTGTATGCTTAATAAAACACTGTTTAAATCATGAGAAGTGTTTTCTAATCTTTTTCCCAAAATGTTCTGTCCCCAACTGCCAAACTTCAGAATGTAATCCCTCACCCAGTTGCACGCAAACTGCTCACCCGCCCAGACCCATCAATAAACTTCCCTCCCTGCCCTCTTTAAGGAAAGTATATAAGCTCTGCCTAAGCTGTTCTCAGGGTTCTCTGCTCTATTCAAATGAGCTCTGAGCCACAGCATGCTGGACCCCCAATATACCCTTTGTTTTTGCATGAGAGAGTCTCTTGGTGGTCTCTTCCCCCAACGCTCTTCCGATCTTTATATATGGAGGTTCCACCGAAATCCAGCAGCGGTGAATGAGAGACCCCAATGGGCTACTCTCAGGGTAAGTAAGGTGCCTCTTTCTGGTTTCAGGTTTCAGGTTAGGGCTTGGCAAAATTTCTGTCGATGAAGTGTGTGAGCTCTCTTTGATGGTGGCTGGCAGACGTGTCACAGAGCCACAAGGCAAGTCCCTGGAGGATGCCACAGAGGACTCGGGAATTGAGGAATAATAGTCTCCTCGACTCAGTGATATTTTGTTTCAGATTCGCTATTGCCAGCCCATCGGGTTTTGCCGCCTGCTCAGTCTTGGTCTCAGTGTTGGAGGTCCATTGCCTGTCTTTATTGTTTTCTCTTATCTGTGTCCTGTGTCGTTGCTTTTACTGTTTGTGTATCTTTCATTATGGGACAGATCACTTCAATGCCTCTGTCCCTGACCCTTGATCACTGGACCAAAGTCCGCTTAAGGGCTCAGAATCTTTCTTTTTCAGTAAAACGCTGGACCTGGCAGACTCTGTGTGCCTCAGAATGGCCCACCTTTGGATTTGGATGGCCCCTAGAAGGATCTTTCTACTTCCCACTAATTTAAAAAGACAGAGATGTTGTCTTACAGCAAGGGCCACATAGCCATCCTGATAAACAGGAATATACCTTAACTTGGCAGGACCTCTGCAAATCTCCTCCTCCGTGGGTGAAGCCTTTCCTTGCTGTGTCCCCATTCCTATTCCTTCCCCCATGATCTCTCAACCCCTCTGCTCCTCCTCCTCGTCCACCCTCTGTTCTCCCTGAGTCACAAGATTTGACTCTACTGGACTCTCGTCCCCCTCCTTATCTTCTACCCTTGTCCCACAACCCCCAACACCCTCTAAGTGATTCTCCAGCTGCTGACTCAGCCTCTCCGCAATTGGAGGAAGCTAAGCCAGCCCAGGGCCCTCCAGATAACTCCCCTGTGTCACACACAGCCCCTCCTCCCCTGGAGGAAGCTGGACTTGCTAAAGGAACTCGCCGGTGGCAAATGATTGAAAACCCTGGAACTCCAGTGTTGCTTTCCCTCCATCCCTAGGGGCCAATGATTGACGATGGCCATGGGGAAAAAATGCAAGCCTACCAGTATTGGCCTTCTCCTCTTCAGACCTATATAAATGAAAAATAACAATCCCTCTTTTACCGAGGACCCAACCTGGCTCTCAGGTCTGGTGAAGTCATTGATGTTTTCACACCAACCTACTTGGGATGACTGCCAACAACTCCTAGGGACTCTCTTCATGACAGAGGAACAAAAGAGAATCCTCCTGGATGCTAGAAAAAAGTATCCTCGAACCAAATGCGTGACTGACACAACTTCCCAACATATTCAAAGCCGGCTTTCTCTTGAAACGACCCAACTGGGACCCCAACACCTTTGAAGGTAGGGAGCATCTGTCCACTTATCGCTGGGCTCTAATAGTGGGTATCTTAGTGACCTCTAGGTGACCAACTAATTTGGCCAAGGTAAGAGATATTATTTAAGGGCCTGATGAATCTCCCTCTATGTTCCTAGGGATAATTATGTAGGCATATAAGAGACATACTCCTTTCGATCCTCAGGCAGAGGATCAAAAGGCATCTGTCACAGTGGCCTTTATTGGGAAAGCTGCCCTGGATATTAAAAGAAAGTTACAATGCTTAGGTGGATTACAAGGTATGACTTTGAGGGATTTAGTCAGAGAAGCCGAGAAGGTATACTTTAAGAGAGAAACTGAGGAAGAGAAGGGAGCAGAGCGAGAATAAAAGAAACAAAAGACAGACTAAGGCATTTACTAAGGTCCTGGTCACAACAACAAATAGGCCTGAAATTAAGCAACAGAGAGACAGGAAGGGTACCTGGGCCCACACTAGAGGCCACCCCTGGCCTCAGATCAATGTGCCTACTCTAAAGAAAAAGGACACTGGGCCAAAGAGTGCCCTAGAAAGAGACAGCCACGCCAGCCAGATATTCTGACTCTGGAGGAATACTAAGAAAGTCCGGGCTCAGATCCTCTCTCTGACCTCAAGGTAACTTTTGAAGTGGAGGGGAACACAATAAACTTTGAAGTAGATACAGGGGCAATATACTCAGGCCGTAAGGCCCATTGGGCCCTCTACCGAATAAAAGGTCTCTAATTCAAGAATCTAACAGAAGTAAATATCGAGCTTTGACAACTAAGAGGACCATGGACGAGGGAAAAGGAAAAATCCATCACTCCTTCCTAGTAATCCCAGAATGCCTGGCCCCATTGATGGCAGAGATCTGCTCACCAAGCTCTGGGCCAAAATAACTTTTAACCCTGAAGGCCCCCAAGTGGAATTTTTTAATCCTTCAGTAACTACTCCTATAATCATGGCTCTAACTATGTCAGTAGCTAATGTCCATCAACTCACTCACCTTTGTTCAAAGAAACTGCATTCATTCGTGAAGGATCAAGAACACAGTTTTCCACTAACCTACTCACAGCAAAAGGAAATGACTGAATGGGTAACAAAAGCCTGTCATGTCCATTAATTGGTTAATGCTTACACTTCCAAGCTTCCTGCAGGAAAGCACCTACGAGGAACCAGACGAGGACAATTCTGGGAAGTGGACTTTACTGAAATTAAGCCAGCAAGTATGAACTTAAATAACTCCTAGTCTTTGAAGATACATTTTCAGGATGTATTGAAGCCTTCCCCACAAAAAAAAAAAATAAGAAAGAAAAAAGAAGAAAAAAGAAACATTGCAAATGTTTGTAAAGAAGATCCTGGAAGATATTTATTCTCCCCTTGACGACCAGTAGTCTTAACCCTCATCAGCCCCTTAAGCTGCGATGGCTGATCACAAATCCTACTGGACAAGAAGTATGGTCTATCTCGCATACAGCCCCCCTGGTGGCCAACTCTCCACCCAGTCATTTGTCAGCTGGCTATAGGTCTTTCCTATTGGGATATCCCTGATGAACAGGATCCCACTAAAATTCCATTAAATCCCTTCCGTACCATAGATAATGGAAACAAACATTATAGATGTAGGGACACGTGAGCCAGATGCAGGTTAGCTAGCCTAGATTACTATGTTTGCCCGGCAGACTATCAAAGCCACAAACAGTCACGGCTGTGTGGGGGGAGAGCAGACTTCTTCTGTAACTCATGGGGATGTGAGCATACAGGGACTGCCAGATGGAACCCAAACTCCTCATCAAATTCTGTACACAGCATTGGCCATATTACGAATTAGATAACCAAAACCGATGGCCCCCAGAGGGGTCTCTAGATACTCAAATTCTGTGTGACCTTTTTAACTTCTGCAAGTGCTCAAAAGGGTGAAAGGAGATTCCGCTATGTTTAGGCCTTCTCACTCCTTTGCTCACATCCTGAAGTATGCTTCTCCAATAGATGCTCACCCTCAGCCTTGTGCTCCAGACTCTCTGCTGTCACTCCCACCTCAGCAACTTGATTTCTCCCCTCCAATATCTAGATCAAAAACCCAAATCTCCACCGGTTCTCAGACAATTGCCCCATTGCTGAGGTCGCAGGTACTGAGGTACCACTCCACTCACTCACTCCTCTCCTCTCCTGTCAGTACCCGCACCGGGTCCCACCCGGTCCTCTTACCAGCTAATGCAAAGCTCAAACCCGCTGAGAAGTATCCTCAGACCCTAATACAAGATGTAATGAAAATGGCCTTTAATGTTGCTTTGTCATCACTAAAAACAGGTTACTAAGAATTTAAAGTCACTCACAGGCTTTTTAGATACTCACTCCCGTCTCCCCCTCTGTTTTATCTGTTCTACTGCTCAAGTTTTTGTTGCTATTAAGATCCCAAAGCCCTCTCCCAATATTCTTTTACATCTCTCCTTCCTCATTCTCAGATCCACAGAGCTGCTCTTATCCCTGCCTTCCAAATTGTCCCCCTCTGTACCGGGCCCACAGAAAAGTCTTAACTGACCTTCTCCAGAAGTCTTCACCATGGCTGATTTAGGACTTTCAGCAAAAGAGTCCCTATAAAAGAGTTCACTGTAGATAAACTTCCTATTTTTGTGTTGCCCTGGTCTTCTTGGCAACTGGCTAAAAAATTCAGCACTCCTGATCTAGACACACCCTTACTAGTTTTTCACAAAATATGTGAAAAAAGGCCTCTGACCTTGAGCTGGGGCTTCACAGAGATGGCTATATTTCTAAGATAAAGAAGTTACAAACTGGGCTGCATGGAAACAGCTGGCAGGGGGAAAAAAAGAAAGGGAAGACACCCCCACCCAGGTGTCCTTGAAAAGTTAACTTGCCCAAACTGAGGAAAAAACAGAAAAAAAACTGCTTTTTGTGAACGTCTGAAGACTGTGAACTTCTGAGCCCCTTCCCTTACTTGTTGGGTACAAAATTCTGAAACTACCTAAACTTTGGTATCAGGGGATTAATTGATTACAACAGAAGCAATGCCCTCTGAATCTGGATGAAACCAAAAAAGACTGTTTCTGTGACTTTGGTGCTATCTTAGGTGCCTTGCCTTGTCCGTCCCTACAACAGTATAATTCTATATACTTAAACATTGTTTATGTTTTCATGAAATGGTCAACAGATGTGATTAATTGTGAAATGGTGCAGATGTTTCCCATAGTGCTCTATCATGACGCAGGTTCATTTGAAGATCAAAGAGGGGGACATACAACCCGGTTCCGCTGGGAACATATGTCCCTCACCTTAGCCATTCTATTACGAATAGGAGTTGCTGCAGGGTTGGGCACAAGAACCACTGCTCTGGTCCATGGGAAACAACAAATGACCCAATTAGAAGCAGCAATAGATCAAAACTTAAAGATTTTAGAAACCTCCATCACAGCTTTGCAGGAATTTTTAACCTCTCTCTCTGAAGTTGTTTTACAGAACAGTCGAGGGTTGGACCTCCTTTTCATGACAGAAGGGGGACTTTGTGCTTCATTGAGGGAAGAATGTTGTTTTTATGTCGACAATACTGGAGTTGTAAAAAAATCTATGAGTAAATTAAAAAGACGCTTTGAAGAGCAACAACGAGAGAGAGAGGCACAAAAAGGGTAGTTTGAGTCTTTTTTTACACAGTCCCCCTGGTTAATTACGTTTTTGTCAACCCTGGCCAGTCCAATAATAATCCTCATATTATTGCTAACTATAAAACCCTGTTTTCTCAACCATGTAATTTCTTTTCTCCAAGCTCAAATTGGACAAATTAAAATTATGGTAATACCCCACTAGCAGACATAGAATGTGACACCCCACAACGATCACTTTTATGATTAAAAGTAGCTAGAAAAAGAAGTGGGGAATGAAAGGTTAATAAAATATGTACTTGTCACTTCCTGTTTTTCTGTACGCTTAACGAAACACTGTTGAAATCTTGAGAACTGTTTGCTAATCTTGTTGCCAGAATGTGCTGTCCCCAATTGCCAAACTGCAGAATCTACTCCCTCACCCGGTTGAATAGAAACCTGAACTGTACTTGGATCATTGAATGTAGAAGAGAACATCCATTCAAAAAGTTATAGTCAGTAGGATTAGAAAGATAGTTGGTAAGTTTAGGAAGAAAAGTGAGTATAGGATTTGGAACAAAAGTTCTTTAGCAATAGGGTTTTGGTTAGAGAGTCAATGTAAATGTCAACACAAGTGAAGAGTCGGTCACAATGATGCACAGGGGAAAATATGTAGGAAAGCAGATATCAATAGAGACATTAGGAAATCAGGAAAAGTATAAAGTGAGTGATGGGATTAGATATTTTCAAGAGGGTTGAGGATGAATATATGAGCTTAGGAAAAAACAAATATGAAGTCAACAATAGGATTGACATTTGATAGCATTAGCGTAGCCCAAGACAGTGTCCAAAATAAGCTCTGTTGCCCCTCATTTGCCTAAATTCCCAGTGGCCTGTACACCCTTCCTGTGTACCAGGAGTGATCAAATAGGCCTGCCCTTAATACTGCTCTGCTTCTCCAATTTGAGGCCTACTGAGTGTCGGGTACAGATTCTTTATGTGAATTGGAAAGATGAGAAAACTCAAGCACCTATTGGATAGCCTCTGAATATATTTGAAGAACTCATTTGACCCAAAAGATCCCTATTCTCACTTGATGGAATTCAGGAACCTTACAGAGGAAGGCAAAATACTTCATCCACAATGACTGCTCTTTTTGCCATTTTGGATTTTATGCACCCATGGGATCTTTCTTTAGATCCATCAGGTGCTGAGAATCTAAGTCAAAGAATCACACTGGGCCAAGAGGCTGATTCACACACATCTCTTTCCAAATCAGTTAAGGAAAGAGCCAAAGGTAAAGCATATTCATTTCCATTTGAAAAATCTTTTCTTCAGGATTCACAAAGGGTTGGCCTGAGACAAAGACCTTCCTGACTCTCAGGGCAACAGAACAAAAGGTAAGCAAATGGCCCAAAGCAGGGATTCTCCACTGAGACTTTACTGGTCACACTGATATCTGAGTTTTCTGAGATGCTCACCATTCCATTCAGCTATCCAGTACATGGCCGTGTCACAAAGCTTGGAGGTAGTACATATCTTGGACACAAAACCATGAGCCTATTCTGGAGATTGGCCATAATTCAGGAAGAAAACAGCAACTTAGGAAGGTAGCAGGTATCGCCCATCAATAAGGCAAGCCGCAGTCAATTCATAAATTGTGCTGGATGAATGCTGGGAAGCTTTCTATGAGACAGGACACATCCATTGATGCATTCTCTTTTCTAATGTCTACAAGCACGGACACAGTGGGATACACAGACATAGAAACACTTGCATTGTCAAACGACTTACTAGAAACAGTTCACTCCAAACCAAACAAACCGCCTTTTCTACCTATTCTCAGAACATGAGACAAAACCACAAACCCACACCCGCAAAGGCACCTCCTTCTCCCAAATAGGTCTGTGACTATCCGGAGTGTGCTCTGACTGATGGGCCATACTATGATCCTCCGAAATGGCCTGTCCTGTCTCAGATCTGGTCTTCTTGGCCAACAATGTGAAGTTGTTAGAAGCCAGGAGTGAGCCACTATCTGCTTTCTCAGGAAGAGCCCCTCTTCCGAGTTTTCCTGGCATTTGGCCATCCTCACATCAGTAGGTATCAAGAAAGACTGACTGTGTCCTTGGTAAATCCAAAAAAGTGAGACCACTGGGACTAGGACTGGGACTGACTCTGGGTGCCTGGCTTTCTGTATCCCAAGTTCAGAGAGTTCCATCACCAAGGAAGTGAGATGAGATCACTTTTTTCAGGAACTGAATGAGATCACTGCCTTGGCAACCACTTTGTCATAACAATTGCTTTCAACTCTCCCATGAGATGGAGGCTGCCCCTACTTCCTGTGACACTTTCACAAGTTAGAATGGTATATCACCCGTAGGCAAAAGGGAACAGCTCTCCACACAGGCCTGGTTTGGTCCATCTTCTCTACATTAAGAAGAGATAGGCTCATTCTGATGCAACCCTTAATCCTGACCAGGTTGTTTGCCATGGAAGATGATTTTTGCTCTTTCAGGTCTTACATAGCTGCCTACTTCTTCTCCAGAGATCATTTCTGCATGGAGCTTTGAGATTCTCAACAGATGGAAGATCCACTGCATTCCTGTATTGTAAGACCAACACTGTCCCTGCTCTTCTGTAAACTTAGATGTGAATTGGAGTCATGAGAAAACCCACGAACCTATGGGCTAGCCTCTGCAGTGCTTTAAAGAATTCACTTGACCCAAATGATCCCTATTCTCACTTAATGGAGGTCAGGAACCTTACAGAGGAAGGCGAGAGACTCTATCCACAATGACAGCTCTTTTGTCCATTTTGGTTTTGGATGCACACATGGGATTTTTCTTTAGACCCATCATGTGCTGTGAATCTAAGCCACAGCCTCACATAGGGCCGAGAGGCTGATTCAGACACATCCATTTCCAAAGCAATTAAGCAAAGAGGCACAGGTAATGACCATTCATTTCCATTTGAAAACTATTTTCTTCAGGCTTCACAAAGTGTGGCCTGAGGCAAAGACCTTCCTGACATTCAGGGCAACGGAATAGGTAAGCAAAAGGCCCAAAGCAGGGTTTCTCCATTGAGACTTTTATGGCCATACTGATATCTGAGTTTTCTGAGATACTCGCCATTCCCATCAGCTATCCAGTACATGGCCATGTCACAGAGATGGAGGTGGTACATATCTTGGACACAAAATCATGAGCGTATTCTGGAGATAGGCCAGAATTCAGGAAGAAAACAGGAATTTAGGAAGATGGCAGGAGTTGCCCATCCATACGGCAAGCTGCAGTCCATTCATAAATTGCACAGGATGAATGCTGGGAAGCTTTCTCGTAGACAGGACACATCCATTGATGCATTCTCTTTTCTACTGTCTACAATCACGGACACAGTATGATATATAGACACAGAAACACTCACCTTGTCAAAGAACTAACTAGAAACAGTCCAATCCAAAACAAACAAACCAGCTTTCCTAACTATTCTCAGAACATGAGACAAAACCACAAACTCACACTCACACCCAAAAAGGCACCTCCTTCCCCCAAGTAGGTCTGTGACTATCCGGAGTGTCCTCTGACTTGTGGGCCATAATATGTTCCCCCAAAATGGCGTGTCCTGTCTCCGATCTGGTCTCTTTGGCCAACTCTGTGAAGTTGTCAGGAGCCCGTGGTGAGAAACTACCTGCTTTCTCTGGAAAGGCCAGTCTTCATTGTTTCCAGGCATTTGGCTGTCCTCACATCAATACGTACCAAGAAAGAGTGACTCTGTCTTGTTAAATCCAAACAATGAGCCCACTGGGACATGGACTGGGTTTGACTCTGTGTGCCTGGTTTCCTGGATCCCAAGATCACAGACTTTCATCACCAAAAATGTAAGGTGAGGTCACTTCCTTCAAGAACTGAATGAAGTCACTGCCTTGGAAACCACTTTGTTTTAACAGTTGCTTCCAAGGTTCCCAAAAGATGGAGGCTGCCTCTACTTGCTGTGACTCATTAATAAGTTAGAATGGTATATCAACCATAGGCATCGGGGAACAGCTCTCCACACAGGCATGGTTTGGTCCATCTTCTCTACATTAGGAAGAGAGAGGCTAATTCAGACACATCCCTTCAACCTGACCAGGTTGTTTGCCATGGAAGATGACTTTTGCTCTCTCAGGTCCTTCATAGCTGCCTACATCTTCTCCAGGAATCATTTCAGCATGGACCTTTTAGGTTTTCAGCAGGTGGAAGATCGCCTATATTCCTGTATTGTAAGAACAACTCTCTCCCTGCTCTTCTGTAAAATTAGATTGAGGGAAAAGTGTATGGTTAGGGTTAATAACATGTTCAATTTGGGTTCGGAATCATTCTCTGGAATGAATATTTGTATTGGGAACCTGCGATATTTATAAGAATATAGGTGAAATATAAGTATGAAAACAGAAATCTAGGTAAGTTTTGAAGCCCAGAAGGACATTGGGCCCTTGATTGGGATACTTAGCATTGATTTATGTCCTGCACAGTTGTCTCAGTTAAATCGATATACAATGGCATAGGACCTTGTAATTTGGATGATTGATTGTGGAAGAGAACATCCAGTCAAAAAGGGATATTCGGTAGGATTAGGCAAATAGTCTGTAGGTTTAGATAAAAGAGTGAGTATAGGGTTTGGACCAAAAGTTCTTTAGCAATAGGGTTTCGGGTAGAGAGTGAATGTAAATGTCAGCACATGTGAAGAGTCAGTCACAATGATGACCTGGGTAAAATATGTAGGAAAGCAATATTTTGAAGACGTATAAATTAATTGGGGGTACAAATAGGTGTACCCTGTGCCTATGAATATAGAGATAATGCATGAATAGAGCATACTGTGAATAAATAATATAACTGGTTCGAACTTTAAATAGTGGATTGAATTGATTTCTGAAAATATACAGGAAACCTAATATTGATATACAATCATTCATTCCAAACAGTTATGCATCTAATGGTGATATTAGATTTATGGTTTATCATGAAAAGTGTGTGAGGTTTGCTTCAAAAATGATTATGAAATTAAAAAAAAATGTGTTTGGAGAGAAGTCTCATGAAAAGACCAGTCAAGAAACGGGGAGGAATACATGTGTTCTGAAGCAGGAAATGATTAAAAGTGAAACGAATGCCTATAAAGTTGTGAACCTGTGGATGAAATATATATCCTATGATGTGCAAAAACTGCAGAAATATTAATGTAGCAGTGTTGAATATAAATGAACGTCAAAATACACATCATGTCCCATAGGAATCTACTTGCATTGATGTTAAACCGGCTCAGTTACTGTAGAATTATTAGGATTTGTATGCACCATTCACTGAAGTGAGTTGTCAGTACAAGGAAACAAATATGTATTTCAGGTGGATGAATATTTCCAAGAATAATCTTGTGAAAAGTTGATTATATTTCCTCATGCATGAACATGAATGAATGTATGAATGTAGAGAGTGTATATAAGACACATATATTTCATATTTTGATAAATCAGGAGAGTATATATATATATATATATATATATATATATATATATATATACAAAAAAACACACACAGAGACATAAAAAAGCAGCAATATATATGCCAATCGAAATGTATAATGAAATATATAACATCTACTGATGCAAAAATATATACTTTACTGAACATGGAATTATGTATAATGTTGTTGTACTAGGAAGCTCACCCATAGGTTGAATTTTTAGTTCCAACAGCGTTTAGGAGGGGTAATCTCTTCACACAATTTATATCTGCCGAGTCAGCCACCTCACAAAAATGTACGTGTGATACCAGGTAGGATTCTATATGTACATATAAAAATACATGTGCGGTATAGGCTACAGAGAAAGGGAGGCAGAAATTCACATATTTGTTAATTTTAAAAACACATGAAAAACTATTCCAAATAAAAATTCACTAGATTTATAACACCTACCATTTATTATGCAAAAGAAAAGTCCAAAAATACACCATGCCTCCTCTGATCTGCTTGTATTTCTGTTCTATTTGGGTTATTTTTCTCCATCATATTAGGATTAGTAGTCAGAGTCTAGTAGGGTATGTGTTAGTGTCAGGGATTCAGTATTTTGAATGGAAAATAGGAAAAAGAATCCAATGTCTATCAAATATGTGCTACACAAAATATTTTCACTCTCTCATCCAGAACAATGCCTTGACATTACCTTCGCCCCAAGTAAGACACAATTAGTGGAGAAGAGTTAGAAAATCTGTGAATATATAACTGGAATGGAAAATGCTCAGGAGTTCTCAACCTTGGATGTGGTAGAGAAGTTTTCATAAGTAAGGGACAGGTTAAAAACTCCACAAACATGGAGCTCTGCTGGCCTAAAAGACTTCTTGATAAACTGCCTCTGAAGTTGGGCACTTGAAATATATGTTGTTTTCAGGAGCTTTAGCTTCCTTTGTCGTGAGATCATCAAAGCTGGGTCTGATTCTATGTGACCTGGAGGACATTGTTTCTTATTTTCTAATGAACATGAGGCAGCAGTGGTGCCTCATGTGAATTCTCTCTTTTAAGTAAAATGTGACCAGTGCGTGCTAAGTCTCTCCCCATCTGGGCTGTGAAGCCATTTTGTCATCCTCCACTTTTTCATGGTTTTTCTTTCTCCTGCATTGGGAGTTTGGTATTTGCTTCACAAAATACAAGGAGTTCAAAAGGGACACAGTACTGGATGGAGTTCTGCCACATGTGGTGGGTCAGGGTCTGCAGGAGAATGCACCAACCAGGCTTCTATCCCACATAGCTATTCCCCTTGTCTATTGCAACCTGATTCTTAACATTGCCATGAAACCTCCGCATTTAACAAGATACCTTCATATATTAGTGTCTGCTGGCCTCACCATGTCTGTCACAAGCCATTTGGAAGCCAATGGCAAATCCACATGGCCACATCAGAGAAGTATTATCACACACATACACACCACTGCTCTAGGCACACTACTCAGCAGGCACCAACTTACTGGCATCTCTGATCTAGATCATTTTCATGAAACACAGTCAATCAAGGCACAGTGTAGTATACTCATGATAAACAACAGGACATCCAAAGGTTCTCCAGTTCTACCTGGTCATGGGAATTTCAAAAATTTCATGGTATTTATGAAGCCATTTTACAAAGATGAAGTTGGAGGCACTGTGGGTTTCAATTCATTCAGGAACTATTAAATGGTGAGGAGGGACATTTCAATGAAAGCTGTTGGGAACTCACACAGGCAAGTCTTCTCAAAGAGGGGCCAAAGGTCACAGGAAGCCAGGCCCATTGAGGTCTACAATGTAAGGTCCATGTGTGTTTTGACTCTCAACTATTGCTGCCAAGTCTTTCAGAATAAAATAATGTGATATCCTGGCTGAGATTCCCAGTGCTCGATGGAAAGCCACACTGGGCCTAGATATCAGTTTCCAAGGTCGACTCTCTTGCATGGCCTCCAAAAATCCCAATACAGTTAATGGCAATACTTCTCTGAGGTCAGTTCCAGAACTCACACTCTAAGGGGGATCACATGAGAGTTCAAGCGCAGGTGGACACAGTCATCTCTTCCAACCACCACACAAATGACCACAATTAAATCCAAAACACTCCCACATGACCCTCAATTTCTTCCATATACACACTCATCATAGCCTCTGGCTGGAGATTTCTATGAGGGGCGAAGCCCAAGACAGTGTCCAAAATAAGATCTCTTGTTACTCATTTGCCTAAAATCAGTGTGGGCTGGACATCCTTCCTGTGAACCAGTAGTGATCAAATAGGCCTGCCGTTAATACTGCTCCACTTCACCAATTTAAGTCCTATTGACTGTGGGTTTTAGATTCTTTATGTGAATTGGAGTTATCAGAAAACCCAAGCACATATGGGCTAGCCTCTGCAGGGCTTTGAAGAACTCAGTTGACCCAAAGGATCACTATTCTCACTTGATGGAGGTCAGGAACCTTACAGAGGAAGGCGAGAGACTTCATCCACAATGACTGCTCTTTTGGCCAGTTTGGTTTTGAATGCACAAATGGGGTCATTCTTTAGATCCATCAGGTGGTGAGAATCAAAGCCACAGCCTCACATAGGGCCGACAGGCTGAGTCAGACACATCCCTTTCCAAAGCAATTAAGCAAAGAGCCACAGGTGATGCCCATTCATTTCCATTTGAATACCGTTTTCTTCAGGCTTCAGAAAGGGGTGGTCTGAGGCAAAGACCTTCCTGACATTCAGAGCAACAGAGCAACAGGTAAGCAAAGGCCCAAAGCATGGTTTAACCACTGAGACATTCTTGGTTACACTGATATCTCAGTTTTCAGAGATGCCCAACATTCCCTTCAGCTATCAAGTACATGGACTTGTCAAAGAGCTTGGAGGTGGTACATATCTTGGACACAAAACCATGAGCCTATTCTGGAGTGTAAGCAGAATTCAGGAAAAAAAACAGGAACTTAGGAAGATAACAGGTGTTGCCCATCCATAAGGCAAGCTGCAGTCCACTCATACATTGGGCAGGATGAATGCTGGGAAACTTTCTACTAGACCGGACACATCTATTGATGCATTCTCTTTTCTAATGTCTACAACCACGGACACAGTGGGATACCCAGACATAGAAACACTCACCTTCTCAAAGGACTTACTAGAAACAGTCCACTCCAAACCAAACAAACCGACTTTCCTACATATTCTCAAAACATGAGACAAAATCACAAACACACACACACACACACACAAAGGCACCTTTTTTTCCCAAAATAGGTCTGTGACTATCTGGAGCATCCTCTGACTGGTGGGCCATACTATGTTCCCCGGAAATGGGCTGTCCTATGTCAGATCTGGTCTCCTTGGCCAAATCTGTGAAGCTATCAGGAGCCAGCGGTGAGCCACTGCCTGCTTTCTCAGGAAAAGCCCCTCTTCAGAGCCTTCCTGGCATTTGTCCATCTTCAATTCAGTAGTTGCCAAGAAAGACTGACTCTGTCCTTCCTAAATCCAAACATGTGAGACCACTGGGACTTGGACTGGGATTGCCTCAGGGTGCCTGGCTTCCTGGATCCCAAGTTCAGAGTGTTCCATCAACAAGAATGTGACATAGGTCACTTCGTCTAGAACTGAATGAGGTCACTGCCTTGGCAACCACTTTGTCCTAACAGTTGTTTCCGAGTGTCCATGAGATGGAGCCTGCCTCTACTTCCTATGACACTTTCATAAGTTAGAATGGAATATCAACCATAGGCACCCGGGAACATCTCTCCACACAAGCCTGGTTTGGTCCATCTTCTCTACTGCTTCAGACACACCACTTCATCCTGACCTTTTTTTTTGTCATGAAAGATGACTTTCGCTCTCTCAGGTTCTTCATAGCTGCCTATATCTTCTTTAGGGATCATTTCTGCATGGACCTTTGAGGTTCGCAGCAGTTTGAAGATCTCCTACATTCCTGTATTGTAAGACCAACTCTGTCCCTGCTATTCTGTAAAGTTAGATTGAGGGAACAGTTTATGGTTAGGGTTAATAACATGTTCTATTTGGATTAGGAATCATTCTGCTGGACGTTTAATGGTATTGGGAACCTGCAATATTTATAAGAATATAGAGGTGAAATATATGTATGAAAAAAGAAATCTAAGTAAGATTTGAAGCGCAGAAAGTCATTGGGCCCTTGATTGGGATACTTAGCATTGAATTACGTTCTGACAGATGTCTCAGATAAATCGGTATAAAATGGCACAAGACCTTGTATCTTGGATGATTGAATGTAGAAGAGAATATCCAGTCAAAAAGAGATAGTCAGTAAGATTAGGAAGATAGTCAGTAGGTTTAGGAGGAAGAGAGAGTATAGGATTTGAAAAAAAGTTCTTCAGCAATAAGTTATCAATTAGAGTGTGAATGTAAATATCAGCACATGTGAAGCGTCAGTCACTATGTTAAAATGGGGAAAATATGTAAGAAAGTAGATAGCAATAGAGACATTACGAAATCAGGCAATGTATAAAGTGAGGGATAGGATTAGACATTTTCAATAGGGTTGACTTTGAATATATAATCTTAAGAAGAAACAAATATGTAGTCACCAATAAGATTGACATTTGAGAGAATTAGGCAACCCGGACATCGATGTTTTTAGTAATCCATGTTCACTTTCCTTTCAGGCTTTGGTACAATCATAAGTGTGACCTATGCATTTTTTGTCCAGAATATTTCTGTGATTAAATGTATATGTAGATCAAGTGACATGAGTATTTTTTCCACCAAAATTTTGAAGACGTATACATTAGTATTGGGGGTACAAAAAGGTGTACACTGTGTCAATGAATATAAAGAAAATGCATGCATAGACCATACTGTGAATAAATAATATAACTGGTTTTACTTTAAATAATGGATTGAATTGATATCTGAAAATATATAAGAAATCTTATATTGGTATACAATCATTCATTCCAACCAGTTACACATCTAATGGTAATATCACAGTTATAATTTATCATGAAGGGGAAGTGAGTTTTGTTTAAAAAGTGATTATGGAAATCGGAAATAATGTGTTTGGAAAGAAGTCTCATGAAAAGACCAGTCAAGAATCATGGAAGAATACATGTGTCCTGAAGCAGGAAGTGATTGAAAGTGAAACAAATTCCTATAAATTTGCGAACTTGTAGATGAAATATATATACTATGATGTGCATGAACTTACGAAATAGTAATGTACCAGTGTTGAATAAAAATGAACGTAAAAATACAAATCATGTCCCATAGGAATCTACTTGCATTGATGATAAACTGGGTCAGTAACTCTTGAAATATTAGGATATGTATGTACCATTCACTGAAGTTAGTTTTCAGTACTAGGAAACAAATATGTATTTCAGGTGGATACATATTTCTGAGAATAATATTGTGAAAAGTTCATTATAAATCCACATACATGAGCATGAATGAATTTAGCGAGTGTATATAAGACACATATATTTCATATTTTAAAAATCTGGAGAGTAAATATATATATATATATATATATATATATATATACACAAAAAAAATACACACACAAACTTTAAAATGTCAAAACACACACAGACATTAAAAAGTAGCAATATATATGCCAATCGAAATTTATCGAGAAATATATATCATCCACAGATCCAAAAAAATTCAGCTTAATAAACATGGATTTATGTATAATGTTGTTCAACTAGGAGCTCACCCATTGATTGAATATTTAGTTCCAACAGCGTTAAGATTGTGATCTCTTCTCACAATTTGTATCTGCTATGTCAGCCACCTCACAAGGATGTACGTGTGATACAAGTTAGGATTCTATATGTGCATATCAAAACACATGTCCTGAATAGGCTACAGAGAAAGGGAGACAGGAATTCACATATTTGTTAAGTTTAAAACTCATGGAGAGAAATCCAAAATGGCAGATGGTATGGAGAGATCAAGTCTCTGATCTCTTCACCTGCGGGGGAATAGGGAGTCATAAACTGTCTAAATGCCGTTTGCTCAGGATCACTAGGCAATGCTGCGCTGACGTGAATCTGGGGTAAACAGTCTGGGCCCCTCAGAACACACACCGACCCCAGATCTTTTGCATTCAACCTCCGGTTTGCCTGCTTTTTGTGACTCAGCACTAACGATCCAGCTGAAATAACTGGTCGGCCCTTCTGAACTTACAGAGGTAGAAGCCAACCTAGCCTTCATAGGCAGTGGCCAAAGGACTGAAACGGGGCATGGGAGAGACAGTCAGGACCCACCCATTGCATTGGTCAACCGGCAAAGGGAAGGGACGATCACCATTTACATGGGATACCACCATGGCATAGAACTGACGTCATGGGTGGAGGAGATAACTTCATTGAAACCAGCGCGACAGGTGTGTAATCCCCTAGCCATCTTTCTCCACACAGCAGGGAAACCTTAAGGGCCCCTCCCAGCTCTCCCGTAAGGGTTCCTCTGAGCTCTACCATGAGCGCGATAGCCAGACCGAGAAAATCAGGAGTGGCATGGGACTCGCTGTGCAGAACTCCTGGCAACCGCTCCCACCAGTGCTGACAACTGAGGTCTCTTGCACCAGCTACCGGGGGCGTGGCTCCCAGAGGGCAAGCAAATTCGCTGGGGGTTCTCAGCCCCAAGCTCTACAAACTTAGGGTTTGAGGGAGGCAAACCAGGAAAGAGTGCCCGGGCATTCATCAAAACAGGGCTCCCAGGAGCAGCAGACCTGGTGTGTCTCCAGTATTGTGGTGAGTGTCACAGGTGAGCGGGGCCTGGCGTGAGGAAACACAAGAGAAGACCCTAGGGTGTCAGGATTGGACACCTGCCCAGTCTGGGAGGAAGAGCAGCTGCATAGTGATTGGTTCCCACCTATTGAGAGGAGAACCTTGGCCCAGTGGGCACAGCACCACCTACTGGATGAGAAGTTAATCAAACTCTATGACTGCATTTATTATGATTATTATTTATTTTTCATTTTTAAATTTGGGGTGTTTTTTTGTTTTTGGTTTTTCCTTCTTTTTCTTTCATTTTCATTTTTTTTTTGTTGTTTTTCTTTAACTTTTTTAATGTTTTTATTTTTTTAATTTTTTAATTTTATTATTATCATTAATTTTTTAAAATTTTACTTTTCATTTCTTTATTATCATTTTTTTAAATTTTTCTTTCATTCTTTATTTTCTCTTATTTTCTTTTGTCTTTTCATTTCTTTTCAATTTTCTTATTCGCCCTTCCTTGAATTCTACCTGCCTACTCTCATTCTCTTTAGTGACTTCCTCCCTTCTCTTCTAATATCTTTCCTCCCAAGCATCAAATAAATTTATAAGAGTAAGCACTAACTCAGCACTCAAACAGAACAAGAAGTAACATGAGCAGCATAAGAAAGCAAGAAAGAACAGGTGTACAAACAATGAAGGACACCCTAAATATTCAGGAGGACCTAGAGTGATCAGAAAAAAATGGTCATATAAAGAACTCAAGGAATACCTTAGACAGATGGAATGGAACCTTAAAGAGGATACGAGAAAGCAAATCCGAACAGTGAAAGAACACATTGAAAATGAATTAGATAAACAGATAAAAAAAAAAGTTAACCATCTTTATCAGGAGATAGAGAAAATTAAAAAAAATCAAACAATAATTCTAGAAATGAAGGAAATGATAAACCAAATTAAAAACTCAATTGAGTGTATCACTAACAGAGTGGAGCAAGTAGAAGCCAGAAAGTCAGATAATGAAGACAAAATATATCATCTTGAAAAGAGTCTAGCCAACTCAGAAAGGCTGGTAAAAAATCACAAGAAAAACATCCAAGAGATATGGGATAACGTAAAAACACCAAACTTATGAGTTATCTGGATAGAGAAAGGTACAGAGATTCAAACCAAGGGAATGAGTAACCTGCTGAATGAAATAATTACAGAAAACTTTCCAGAAATAAAAAAGGAAACGGATATACAAATTGTAGTTGCATAGAGGACACCGAGCACACAAAATCACAGTAGAGCAACGCCAAGACATTTGTTATGAACATATCTAATATACAGAACAAAGAGAAAATTTTAAAAGATACAAGAGAAAGGAGGCAGATTACATTCAGCGGTAAATCAATAAGGTTAACAATGAATATTTCATCACAGATGATGAAAGCGAGAAGATCTTGGAACAACGTATTTCGAACACTGAAAGACAATGGATGCCAACCAAGAATTCTGTATCCAGCAAAATTAACCTTCAGGTACGACAACAAAATAAAAATATTTCATGATAAACAAAAGCTAAAAGAATTTGCAGCCAGAAAACCAGCATTGCAAAGCTTCTTGAGCAAAACACTACACAAGGAAAAAATGAACAACAACAACCAAAACCATCAGTGGGAAATGCCTGGGTAATGACAGAGGGCAGGGGGAAAGCTAATCATGGAGAAACAAACTAATTAAAAAACAAAGATAAATAATCAAACATGGCTGGCAGTACAAACAATACATCAATAGTAGCACTAAACATTTATGGCTTAAAATCTCCAATAAAGCGACATAGGCTGGTAACTTGGATTAAAAAACAAATCCAACAATATGTTGCCTCCAGGAGACACATCTGAATGGAAAAGACATACACAGGCTGAAGGTGAAAGGTTGGGAAAATTTATACCATGAACATGGTTCTTGTAAGCAAGCAGGGGTGGCCATCCTCATATCGAATAAAATCAACTTCAAGACTAAGTTAATCAAAAGGAATAAGGAAGGACATTATATACTGTTGAGAGGAACCATTCACCAACAAGACAAAACAATTAAAATATTTATGCACCAAATAATGGTGTTGCAACATTCATAAAACAAATTCTCCTCAAGTTCAATAATCAAATAGACCACAACATAATTATTATGGGTGACGTCAACACCCCTCTCACCATTGGACAGATCCTCCAAACAAAAGTTGAATAAAGAAACTATAGAATTCAATATCACAATCAATAACCTAGACTTAACTGACATATATAGAATATATCAACCATCATCAAGTGGATATACTTTTTTCTCAGCAGCACATAGATCCTTCTCAAAAATAGACCATATATTATGCAATAGGGCAACCCTCAGTAAATATAAAGGGATGGAGATAATACCATGCATTTTATCTGATCATAATGGAATGAAACTGGAAATCAATGAGAAAAGAAGGAAGAAAAAATCCTACATCACATGGAAAATGAACAATATGTTACTGAATGATCCATGGGTTACAGAAGACATAAAGGAGGGAATCAAAAATTCTTAGAGATAAATGAAAATATAGACACAACATATTGGAATCTATGGGACACAATGAACGCATTTTAAGAGGTTAATTCATCGCCTGGTGGTCATTCCTCAAAAAAAGCAAAAACCAACAAATAAATGAGCTCATACTTCATCTCAAAGCCCTAGAAAAGAAGAGCAAAACAACAGCAAGTGTAGCAGAAGGCAAGAAATAATTAAAATCAGAGCGGAAATCAATGAAATTGAAACAAAAGAAATTATTGAAAAAAAACTAACAAAATAAAAGTTGGTTATTCGAAAAAATAAATAAGATCAACAGACCCTTAGCCATGCTAACGAAGAGAAGCATAGAGAGAACTCAAATTACTAACATAGAGGATGAAAAAGGCATTATCACAACAGATGCTACAGAAATACAGAAGACAATTAGAAATTATTTTGAAAACCTATATTCCAATAAACTAGAAAATAGTGAAGACATCGGTAAATTTCTTAAGTCATATGATTTGCCCAGACTGAGTCAGGAGCATACACACAATTTAAACATACCAATATCAATGGATGATTTAGAAGAAGCAATCAAAAGACGACTAACCAAGAAAATCCCAGGACCAGATGCGTATACAGCGGAATTTTGCAAAACCTTTAAAGAAGAATTAATACCAATACTTTTCAAGTTATTTCAGGAAACAGAAAAAGAGGGAGCTCTGCCAAATTCATTCTATGAGGCCAAAATCACCCTGATACTGAAACCAGACAAAGACACCTCAAAGAAAGAAAACTACAGACCAATATATCTGATGAAGCTTGATGCAAAAATCCTCAATAAAATTCTGGTGAATCGAATACAAAGGCACATCAAAAAATTGTGCACCATTATCAAGTAGGATTTATCCCTGGGATGCAAGGATGTTTCAATATACAGAAATCAATACATGTTATTCACCACATTAATAGACTTAAAGATAAGAACCATATGATCATCTCGATAGATGCAAAGAAAGCAGTCGACAAAGTACAGCATCCCTTTATGTTCAAAACATTAATAAAACTAGGGATAACGGAAATTTACCTCGACATTGTAAAAGCTATCTATGCTGAGCCTCAGGCTAGCATCATTCTGAATGGAGAAAAATTGAAGGCATTCCCTCTAAAATCTGGAACAAGACAGAGATGCCCTCTATCCCCACTTCAATTCAATATAGTTCTCGAAACACTGGCCAGAGTAATTAGACAGACGAAAGAAATCAAAGGCATGAACATAGGAAAAGAAGAACGTAAATTATTACTATTTGCTGGTGACATGATTCTATACATAGAAGACCCAAAAGGGTCTACAGAATAAAACTACCAGAACTAATAAATGGATTCAGCAATGTGGCAGGATATAAAATCAACACGCATAAATCGAAGGCCTTTCTGTATACCAGCGGCAAAACTTCTTAAAAGGAAACGAGGAAAAACAGTCCATTCAAAACATCTTCACAAAAATAAAATACATGGGAATCAACCTAACAAAAGAGGTGAAAGATTTATACAATGAAAACTATAGAACCCTAAATAGAGAAGTAGAAGAAGATCTTAGTAAATGAAAAAATATACCCTGTACATGGATAGGCAGAACTAACATCATCAAAATGGCGATATTACCAAAAGTTCTCTAAAGGTTTAATGCAATGCCAATCAAAATCCCAATGGCATTTCTTATAGAAATAGATAAAGCAATCATGAAATTCAAATGGAAAAATAAAAGACCCAGAAATACAAAAGCAATTCTAAGCAGCAAGTGTAAATCAGGTGGTATAGTGATACCAGATTTCAAACTATATTACAGAGCAATAGTAACAAAAACAGCATGGTACTGGTACCAAAACAGGCGGGTGGACAAGTGGTACAGAATACAGGACACAAGAGACTAATCCACAAAGCTACAACTATGTTGTATTTGATAAAGGAGCTAAAAGCATGCAATGGAGGAAGGATAGCATCTTCAACAAATGGTCTTGGGTAAACTGGAAATCCATATGTAACAAAATGGAACTGAATCCCCTCCTCTCGCCATGCACAAGAGTTAACTCAAACTGAATCAAGAAGCTAGATATCAAATCAGTGACTCTGCATGTGTTAAAAGAAAAAGTTTGCTCCAATCTACATATTTTGGGGTCGGGCTCCAAATTCCTTAATAGGACACCCATAGCACAAGAGTTAATAACAAGAATCAACAAATGTAACTTACTTAAATTGAAAAGTTTTTTCTCAGCAAAAGAAACAATAAGAGAGGTAAAAAAGGAGCGTACATCATGGGAACAAATTTTTACTCATCACACTTCAGATAGAGCCCTAATATCCAGAGTATACAAAGAACTCAAAAAATTAGACAATAAGATAACAAATAACCCAATCAACAAATGGAACAAGGACCTGAACAGACACTTCTCAGAGGAGGACATACAATCAATCAATAAGTACATGAAAAAATGCTCACCATCGCTAGCAGTCAGAGAAATGCAAATCAAAACCACCCTAAGATACCATCTCACTCCAGTAAGATTGGCAGCCTTTATGAAGTCAAACAATAACAAGTGCTGGTGAGGATGTGGGGAAAAGGGTACTCTTGTACATTGCTGGTGGGACTGCAAACTGGTGCGGCCAATTTGGAAAGCAGTATGGAGAATCCTGGGAATGCTGGGAATTGAACCACCATTTGACCCAGCTATTGCCCTTCTCGGACTATTCCCTGAAGACCTTAAAAGAGCGTATTACAGGGATACTGCCACATCGATGTTCATAGCAGCACTATTCACAATTGCTAGACTGTGGAACCAACAAAGATGCCCTACAATAGATGAATGAATAAAATAAATGTGGCATTTATACACCATGGAGTAATACACAGCAATAATAAAAATGAAAAAATCATGGAATTTGCAGGAAAATGGATGGCACTAGAGCAGATAATGCTTAGTGAAGCTAGCCAATCCCTAAAAAAAATATCAAATGTCTTATTTGATATAATGAGAGCAACTAAGAGCAGAGCAGGGAGGAAGAGCAGGAAGAAGATTAACATTAAACAGAGACATGAGTTGGGGGGGAAGGGAGAGAAAAGGGAAATTTTATGCTAATGGAGGGAGACCCACATTGTTACACAAAATTACATATAAGAGGTTGTGAGGGGAATGGGAAAATAAACAAGGAGAGAAATGAATTACAGTAGATGGGGTAAAGAGAGAAGTTGGGAGGTGAGGGGAGGGGGGATAGTAGAGGATAGGAAAGGTAGCAGAATACAAAAGTTACTAATAGGGCATTATTTAAATGTGGATGTATATCCGATGTGATTCTGCAATCCGTATTTGGGGCAAAAATGGGAGTTCATAACCCACTTGAATCTAATGTATGAAATACAATATGTCAAGAGCTTTGTAATGTTTTTAACAACCAACTAAAAAAATAAAATAAAATAAAATAATTGAAAAAAAAACACATGGAGATCTATTTCAACACAAAATTGACTAGATGTATAACTCCTACCTTATGTAATGCAAAATGCAAGTCCAACTATACACCATGCCTCCTCTGAAATGCTTGTCATTCTATTCTGTTTGGGTTGTTTTCCTTCATCTTATTAGTATTAGTAGTCAGAGTTTAGTAGGTTAGGTGTTAGTGTCAGGTATTCAGTATTTCGAATGGAAAATTGGAAAATGAACCCAATGTGTATGCAAATATGTGCTACACAAAAATTTTCCCACTCTCATCCAGAACAATGCCTTGACATTACCCTCGCCCCAAGTAATACATCATTAGAGGTGAAGAGTTAGAAAATCTGGGAATAAATATCTGAAATGGAATATGCTCAAAAGTTTACAACCTGGGAGGTGGTAGAGTAGTTTCCAAAAGTAAGGGACAGGGTAAACACTCCACAAACATGGAGCTGTGCTGGTGTAAAGACTTTTTGAGAAACTGCGTCTGAGTTTGGGCACTTGAAATATATGATGTTGTCAGGAGCTTTAGCTTCCTTTGTAGTAAGACCATCAAAGTGGGTCTGCATCTATGTGACCTGAAGGACATGGTTTAATATTTTTCAATGAACATGAGGCAGCAGTGCTGAATTCAATCTTTGTAGGTAAACTGTGGCCACTGGGGGCTAAGTGTCTCCCCGTGTGGACTGTGAAGTCATTTGGTAATCCTCCACATTTTGTGGCGTTTCTTGCTGCTGCACTGGTAGTTTGGTATTTGCTTCACAAAATACAAGGAGTTGAACTGAAACACAGGGCTGGAGGGAGTTCTGTCACGTGTGGTGGGTCAGGGTCTGCCGGAGAATGCACCAACAAAGGTTCTGTCCCTCATAGCTTGCCCCTTTATCATAGCAACCTGATTCTGAGCATTGCCCTGAAACCTCTCCATATAACCAGATGCCTTTACATATAAGGGTCGGCTGGCTGCACCATGTCAGCCACAAGCCATTTGGAAACCAATGGCAGATCCACATGGCCCCACCACAGATATTCCATCACACAGCTGCCCACCACGGCTATAAGCACACTATTCAGCAGGCTCCAAATTACTGGCATCTCTGTTCTACACCATTTTCTTGAAACCCAGTCAATCAAGGCACTGTCTGGTATACTCATAATCAGCAACAGGATATTCAAAGGTTCTCCATAGCCACCTGTTCATGAAAATTAAAAAAAATTCATGGTATTTATCAAGCCATTTTTCAAGGATGAAGTTGGAGGCAATGTAGGTTTCAAATCATTCAGGAACAATTAAATGATGAGGATGCTCATTTCAATAAAAGGTTTGGAGAACTCTCAGAGGCAAGTCTTCCCAAAGAGTAGCCAAAAGGTCAAATGAAGCAATGTGCATTGAGGTCTACAATATTAGGTCCATGTGTGTTTTTACTCTCAACTATGGCTGCTAAGTCGTACAGAATAAAATCATGTGATATCCAGGCTGAGATTCCCAGTGCTCTGTGGAAAGCCACCCTGGGCCTAGATCTCGGTTTCCAAGGGCGAATCTCATGCGTGGCCTCCTAAATTTTCCTACACAATTCATGGAAATACTTCGATGAGGTCAGTTCCAGAACTCAGTCTCTAAGGGGAATCACACCAGAGTTTAAGCCCAGGTGGAACCAGTCATGTCTTCCAACCGCCACACAAATGGCCACAATTAAAACCAAGACATTCCCACATGACGTCATCTTCTTCCATTTAGACACTCATCATAACTTCTGGCTGGAGGTTTCCATGAGGGGCTCACCCCAAGACAGTGTCCAAAAAATCTCCCTTGCATCTTATTTGCCTAAAGTCAGGGTGGACTGTACACCCTTCTTGTGAACCAGGAGTGATCAAATAGGCCTGCCATTAATACTGCTCCACTTCTCCAATTTGAGGCCTACTGACTAAGGGATTTAGATTCTTTATGTGAATTGAAGTCATGAGAAAACCTAAGCACCTATGGGCTAGCATCTGCAGGGCTTTGAGGAACTTATTTAACCCAAAGGATCCCTTTTCTCACTTGATAGAGGTCAGCAAACTTACAGAGGAAGGCGAGAGACTTCATCCACAAGGACTGCTCTTTGGCCATTTTGGTTTTGGATGTACACATGGAATCTTTCTTTAGAGACATCAGGTGCTGAACTCTAAGCCACCACCTCACGCAGGGCGAAGAGTCTGAATAAAACACATCCTTTTCAAAGCAATTAAGCAAAGTGCCACAGGTGATGCCCATTCATTTCCATTTGAAAAGTGTTCTCTTCAGGCTTCCAAAAGGTGTGGCCTGAGGCAAAGACCTTCCTGACATTCAGGGCAACAGAACAATAGGTAAGCATAAGGCCCAAAGCAGGGTTTTTCCACTGAGACTTTCCTGGTCCCAATGATTTCTGAGTTTTCTGAGATTCTCGCCATTCCCTTCAGCTATCCAGTACATAGCCATGTCACAGAGCTTGAAGGTGGTACATAACTTGGACACAAAACCATGAGCCTATTCTGTAGAGTCTCCAGAATTCAGGAAGAAAACAGGAACTTAGGAAGATATCAGGTGTAGCCCATTGATAAGGCAAGCAGCAGTCCATTCATAAATTGGGCAGGGTGAATGCTGGGAAGCTTTCTAATAGACAGGACACATCCATTGAGGCATTCTCTTTTCTAATGTCTACAACCACGGACACAGTGGGATACACAGACATAGAAACACTCACCTTGTCAAAGGACTTACTAGAAAAGGTTCACTAAATCCAAACAAACCGCCTTTCCTACCTATTCTCAGAACAAGGGAAAACCACAAACCTACACCCACACCCACAAAGGCACCGCCTTATCCCAAGTAATTCTGAGACTATCTGGAGTGTCCTCTGACTGGTGGGCCATAGTATGCTCCCTCAAAATGGCATGTCCTGTCTCAGATCTCTTCTCCTTATCCAACTCTGTGAAGTTGTCAGGAGCCAGCAGTGAGCAACTACCTTTTTTCCCAGGAAAGGCCCGTCTTCAGAACTCTCTTGGCATTTGGCCATCCTCACATCGGTAGGTACCAAAAAAGACTGATTTTGTCCTTGGTAAATCTAAACAAGTGAGAACATGGGACTGGGACTGGGACTGGCTCTGGGTGCCTGGCTTCCTGGATCCCAAGTTCAGAGATTTCCATCACCAAGAAGTGCAGTGAGGTCACTTCCTTCAGGAACTGAATGGGATCACTGCCTTGGCAACCACTTTGTCCTAACAGTTGCTTCCAAGGGTCCCTTGAGATGCAAGCTTCTCCTACTACCTGTGACAGTTTCACAAGTTAGAATATTATATCCACCATAGGCACCTGGAAACAACTCTCCACACAGGCCTGGTTTGGTCCATCTTCTCTACATTAAGAAGAGAGAGGCTGATTCAGACACAACCCTTCATTCTGACCAGGTTGTTTGCCATGGAAGATGACTTTTGCTCTCTCAGGTACTTTATAGGTGCCTACATCTTATCAAAAGATCATATCTGCATAGACCTTTGAGTTTCTCAGCAGGTGAAAAATCCCCTATAGTCCTGTATTGTAAGACCAACTCTGTGTCTGCTCTTCTGTAAACTTAGATTGAGGGTAGAGGGTATGGTTAGGATTAATAACATGTTCGATTTGTGTTAGGAATCATTCTGCTGGATGAATAATAGTATTGGGAGCCTGAGATATTTTTAAGAATACAGAGGTGAAATATTGTAATGGTCGGGCGAGTATAGGAGGAAGAGACCACCAAGAGACTGTCTCATGCAACATAAAAGGTTTTATTGTGGGTCCAGCATGCTAGGGCTCAGAGTTCACTTGAATAGAGCCCTGAGAACAGCTTAAGCAGAGCTTATATACTTTTCTTGGAGAAGGCGGGGATAAAAGTTTATTGATGGGTCAGGGCGAGTGGGCGGTTTGCTTTCAACCAGGTGACTGAGTACATTCTGCAGTTTGGCAGTTGGGGACAGCACATTCTGGGAACAAGATGAGCAAACAGTTCTCAAGATTTCAACAGTGTTTTGTTAAGCATACAGAAAAACAGGAATTGACAAGTACCTATTTTATTAACCTTTCATTCCCCACTTCTTCTTCTGGTTACTTTTAATCATAAAAGTGATCATTGATGGGTGTTACATTTTATGTCTGCTCCTGTGGTATATTGTTGTCTGATTACCATAGTTTAACTTGTCCAATTTGTGCTTGGAGAAAGGAAACTACATGATTTATCCAAAAGGGTCCTACAGTTCACAATAATATAAGGATTATTAATGGACCAGCCAGGGCTGATGAAAGCATGGGTAACCAGACGAACTGTGTGAGCCAAGACTCAAACCACCCTTTTTGGGCCTCTCTCTCGTTGATCCTCCTCAAGGCGTTTTCTTAATTTACTCCTAGATTCTTTTACAACTCTAGTGTGGCCGCCATAAAACAACATTCTTCCCTCAATGCACCACAAAGTCCCCCTTCTCTCATGAAGAGGAGGTTTTAACCCTCACCTGTTCTGTAAAACAGCATCATAGAGAGAGGTTAAACATTCCTGTAAAGCTGTGATGGAGGTTTTATTATCTTTAAGTTTTGGTCTATTGCTGCTTCTAATTGGGTCATTTGTTGTGTCCTTTGGACTAAGCCAGTGGTTCCTTTGCCCATTTCTGCAGCAACTCCTATTCCTAATAGGATGGCTAAAGTGAGAAATACAGGTTCCCAGCAGAACTGGGTTCTATGCCCTCCTAATTGATCTTTAAATGGACCTGCGTCAAGATAGAGCACTCTGGGAAACATCTGCAACATTACATAATTAATCACATCTGTTGACCATTTCATGAAAACATAAACAATGTTTAAGTATATAGAATCTTTCTGTTGTAGGGACGGACAAGGCAAGGCACCTAAGATAGCACCGAAGACAGGGAAACAGTCCTATTTGGTTGCAAACGGATTTAGAGGGCATTGCTTCTGTTGTAATTAATTAATCCCCTGAACCCCAAGTTTAGGTAGTTTCAGAATTTGTACCCAAATGTAAGGGAAGGGGCTCAGAAGTTCACAGTCTGCAGAAGTTCACAAAAAGCTGTTTTTCTATCTTTTATTTTTTCCTCTGTTCTGGGCAAGTTAACTTTTCAAGGACACCTGAAAGGGAGAGAGATTTTTTTTCCCTGCCAGCTGTTACCATGGAGCCTAGTTGGTAACTTCTTTATCTTAGAAATGTAGCCATCTCTGTGAAGCCCCAACTCAAGGTCAGAGGCCTTTTTCACATATTTTTTGAAAAACTAGTAAGGTTGTGTCTAGCTCAGAAGTGCTGATTTTTTTTAGCCAGTTGCCAAGTAGACCAGGGCAACACGAAAAGAGGAAATTTATCTACAGTGAACTCTTTTTTAGTTACTCTTTTGCTGAAAGTTCTAAAGTCAGCCATGGTGCAGACTTCTGGAGAAGGTCAGTTAAGATTTTTTTTTGGGCCTGGTACAGAGGGGAAAGACGTGGAAGGCAAGGCTGAGAGCAGCTCCATGGATCTGAGAATGAGGAAGGAGAGATGTAAAAGAATATTGGGAAAGGGGTTTGAGTTTTTTCTAGCAACAAAAACTTGAGCAGTAGAACAGATAGAGCAGAGGGGATGACGGGAGTGAGTATCCCAAAAAGCCTGTGAGGGATTTTAAATTCATAGTCACCTGTTTTCAGTGATGACAAAGCAACTTTAAAGGCCATTTTCACTACATCTTGGATAGGGGTCTGAGTGATCTCCTCAGCTGGTTTGAGCTTTGGGTTAGCTGGTTAGAGGACCTGATGGGACCTGGTGCGGGCTCTGAGAGGAGAAGAGAGGAGTGAGTGTGTGGAGGGGTACCTGAGTACCGGATACCTCAGCAAGGAGGCAATTGTCTGACAACCGGCAGAGGTTTTGATTTTTGATCTAGTAATTGGAGGGGAGAAATCAGGTTGCTCAGGTGCGAGTGCCAGCAGAGAGTCTAGAGCAGAAGGCTGAGGGTGAGCATCTATTGGAGAAGTATAGTTCAGGATGTGAGCCAAGGAGGAAAAAGTCCTCCACATAGGGGAATCTCCTTTCACCCTTTTGAGCACTTGCAGAAGTTAAAAAGGTCACGCAGAATTTGAGGATCTAGAGACCCCTCTGGGGGATCATCGGTTTTGATAGTCTAATTAGTAATATGGCCAATTCTGTGTATTGAATTTGATGATGAGTTTGGGTTCCACCAGGCAGTCCCTGTATGCTAACATCCCCATGACTTACAGAAGAAGTCGGCTTTTCCCCCACAAAGCCGTGGCTGTTTGTGGCTTTGATAGTCTTCCGGGCAAACATAGTAATCTAGGCTTCCAACCTGCATCTGGCTCATGTGTCCCTACATCCATAATGTTTGTTTCCATTATCTATGATACGGAAGGGATTTAATGGAATTTTAGTGGGATCTGCTTTATCAGGGATATTCTAATAGGAAAAACCTATAGGCAGCTGACAAATGTCTGGGTGTTGAGATGGCCAACAGGTCCCTATGTGGGCTGTAAGCGAGATAGACCGTTTTTCTTTTCTATGAGGATTTGTGATCAGCCATCGCTGATGAATGGGCTGATGAGGATTAGGACTAGTGGTGGCCAAGGGGAGAGTCTATAGCCTTATCCTCATGCCAAATACGCAATTTGAAAGGGTTACCAGTCATTTCCAGTTTCCAGAAAGAATATGGACAGGGCACAGGCTTGAGATGGGAAGCATGGATAGAGGAAGGGATTCCGTCTACATTTACTGCTGTAGGTGTTATAAATAGCACGTGATATGTTCCTTTCCAGTGGGGTTCCAGGGATAACACCTGATGTCGTCTAATATAGATGAAGTCTCTTACTTGATATCGATGTGGAGTCCCCTCGTCCCCAGGTTGGTAGGACATGGCCACTGTTTTAACAGGTATTGCTGAGTTCTTTCAAGAGCTTTAAGTCTGTCAAGCAATGGGGTGTGCAAGGGTCCTTAGTTTTTTGAGTTGGGGTTAGGTCCCTTACTGGAGGAGGGGCAACATAGAGAATTTCACAGGGGGAGAGGTTACACAAAGAAACAGAGGGAGTAATTCTTACATGAAACAGTGCATAAGGCAGGAGTACAGTCCAATCTTTTATGCTGGTCTCTAAGCTTAATTTTATTAAGGTCTCTTTAATGGTTCTATTAATTTTTTCTACCTGTCCTGAGCTCTGGGATCTATAAGCATAATGTAACTACCAATTAATCACCAGGGTACTGGTTAACCCATGACTTACCTGGGCCATGAACACCAGTCCATTATCAGACCCTATTACCTTAGGCAGGCCGTATCTTGGAAAAATGTCTTTCAGAATCATCTTGACCACCATTTGCGCCATGTTTTTTTTTTTCTTTTCTTTTTTTTTTTTTTGTTGAGAATGTTTCAATACATCCTGAAAATGTATCTACAAACTAGGAGATATTTAAGTCCATACCTTGCTGGCTTAATTTCAGTAAAGCCCACTTCTGAGAACTTTCCTGGTCTGGTTCCTCGAAGGTGCTTTCCTGCAGGAAGCTAAAAAGTGTAAGCATTAACCAATTGATGGACCCGAGAGGCTTTTGATACCCATTCAGTTATTTCCTTCTCCTGTGAGTCGGTTAGTAGAAAACTCTGTTCTTGATCCTTCAGTAAAGAATGCAGTTTCTTTGAACTAAGGTGAGTGAGTTGATGCACATTTTCTACTGACTTTGTTAGAGTCATGACTATAGGAGTTTTTACTGAAGGATTTAGAAATTCCACTTGGGGGCCTTCAGGGTTAAAAGTTATTATGGCCCAGAGCTTGGTGAGCAGATCTCTACCCATCAATGGGGCCAGGCATTCTGGGATTACTAAGAAGGAGTGATGGATTTTTCCTTTCCCCAGGTCCATGGTCCTCTTTGTTTTCCATGCCCGACATTTACTGCCCCTTGAACTAGAGACCTTTTATTTGATAGAGGACCCAATGGGGCCTTAAGGTCTGAGTATATTGCCCGTGTGTCTACTTCAAAGTTTACTGGGGTCCCCTCAACTTCAAAAGTTATTTACTTTCACTGTGAGTTGGTTAGTGGAGTTGGTTAGACTTCATTCACAAAGAGTGCTCTTTTGGCAATTTTGGTTTTGGATGCACACAAGGGATCTTTCTTTAGATTCATCAAGTGCTGAGAATCTAAGCCACAGCCTCACACAATGCCAAAATGCTGATTCAGACACATCCCTTTCCAATGCAATTAAGCAAAGAGTAACAGGTGATATCCACTCATTTCCATTTGAAAACTCTTTTCTTCAGGCTTTACAAAGGGGTGGCCTGAGGCAAAGACCTTCCTGACATTCAGACAACATAACAATAGGCAAGCAAAAGGCCCATAGCAGGGTTTCTCCACTGAGACTTTCCTGGTAACACTGATATCTGAGTTTTCTGAGATGCTCACCATTCCCTTCAGCTGTCCAGTACATGGCCATATCACAGATCTTGGAGGTTGTACATATCTGATACACAAAACCATGAGCCTATTCTGGAAAGTGACCAGAATTCAGGAAGAAAACAGGAACTTTGGAAGATAGTAGATGTTGCCCATCCATAAGTCAAGCCACAGTCCATTCATCAATTGGGCAAGATGAATCCTGGGAAGCTTTCTCCTAGACAGGAAACATCCATTGATGCACTCTCTTTTCTAATTTCTACAATGACGGACACAGTGGGATACACAGAAATAGAAACACTCGCCTTGTCTAATGACTTACCAGAAACAGTTCACATCAAACCAAACAAACCGCCTTTCCTACCTATTCTCAGAACATGAGACAAAACCACAAACACACACCCACATCCACAAAGGCACCTCCTTCCCCCAAGGAGGTCTGTGACTATCCAGAGTGTTCTCTGACTGGTGGGCAATACTATGTTCTCCCAAATTGGACTGTCTTGTTTCAGATCTGGTCTCCTTGACCAACTCTGTGAACTTCATAGCTGCATACATCTTCTCCAGAGATTATTTCTGCATGGATCTTTGAGGTTCTTAGCAGGTGGAAGATCCCCTACATTCCTGTATTGTAAGACCAACACTGTTCCTGCTCTTCTGTAATGTTAGATTGAGGGAACAGTGTATGTTTAGGGTTAATAACATGTTTGATTTGAGTTAGGAATTATTCTGCAGGATGAATAATGGTATTGGGAACCTGCGATATTCACAAGAATACATAGGTGAAATATAAGTATGAAAACAGGAATCCTGGTAAGATTTGGAGCTCAGAAGGGCATTGGGCCCTTGATTGGGATACTAAGTTTTGCATTATGTTCTGCACACATGCCTCAGATAAATCGATATAAAATGGCATAGGACCTTGTTCCTTGGATGATTGAATGTTGAAGAGAACATCCAGTCAAAAAGGGACAGTAGGTAGGATTAGGAATATAGTCAGTAGGCCTAGAAAAAAGCGTGAGTATAGGATTCGGACCAAAATTTTTTTTAGCAATAGGGTTTCATTTAGAGAGTGAATGTCAATGTCAGCACATGTGAAGAATGAGTCACAATGATGAGCTGGGGAAAATATGTAGGAAAGCAGATATCAATAAAGACATTACAAAATGAGACAAAGTATAAAGTGAGTAATTCGATTAGACATTTTCAACAGGCTTGAGTTTCAATATATAACCTTAGGAAGAAACAAAAATGACGTCACCAATAGGATTGACATTTGAGAACATTAGGCAAATTGAACATGGATATTTTTAGTAATTCATGTTCACGTTCCATTTTGGCTTTGGTACAATCATAAGTGCGACCTTTGTTTTTTGTGTCCTGAATATTACTGTGATAAAATGTATATGTATATCAGGTGACATGGGTATTTCTTGCCCCATTTCTTGGAGCAATATTTTGGAGACGTATGAATTAGTATTGGGGTTCAATGAGGTGTACCCTGTGTCTATGAATACAGAGATAATGCGTGAATAGACGATAATGTGAATAAATAATATAACTGATTCCACTTTAAATAATCGATTGAATTGATATCTGAAAATATACAGGAAATTTTATATTGATAAACAATCATTCATTCCAATCGGTTATACATCTAATTTTAATATTAGGTTTATGGTTTATCATGAAGAGTGTGTGAGCTTTGTTTCCAAAGTGATTATGGAAATCAAAAATAATGTGTTTGGAAAGAAGTCTCATGAAAAGACCAGTCAAGAAACCTGGAGGAATACATGTGTACTGAAGCAGGAAGTGATTGAAAGTGAAATAAATGCCTATAAGTTTGTGAACTTGTGGATGAAATATATATCTTATGATGTGCGTAAACTGAAGAAATAATAATGTACCAGTGTTGTAAAAAAATGAACGTCAAAATACACATCATGTCCCATAGGAATCTACAGGCAATGATGTTAAAGTGGGTCAGTTACTGTAGAAATATTAGGATTTGTATGCAACATTCACTGAAGTTAGTTTTCAGTACAAGGAAACAAATATGTATTTCAGGTGGATGAATATTTCTGAGAATAATCTTGTGAAAAGTTGATTATAAATCCACATACATGAGCATAAATGAATTCAGGGAGTGTATAAAAAGACACATATATTTCATATTTTGAAAAATCTGGAGAGTGTGTATACATACATATATATATATTATATATATATATATTATATATATATATATATATTATTTATATATATTATATATATATATGTATGTATATAAACACACACAGACATTAAAAAGTAGCAATATATATGCCAATTGAAATTCATCATTAAATATATATCATCAACAAATGCAAAAGTATTTATTTTAGTAAACATGGATTTATGTATAATGTTTTTCAACTGGGAAGCTCACCCATAGTTTGAATTTTCAGTTCCAAAAGCATTTTGGAGGAGTTATCTCTTCTCAAAATTTGTATCTTTCTAGTCAGTCACCTCAAAAGTATGTATGTGTGATACCAGGTAGAATTCTATATGTGCATATAAAATTACATGTGCTGAATAGGCTACAGAGAAAGGGAGACAGGAATTCACATATTCGTTAACTTTAAAACACATGGAGAACTATTTCAACAGAAAATTTACTAGATTTAAAACACCAACCCTTTATCATGCAAAAGACAAGTCCAACTATACACCATTCCTCCTCTGAACTGCTTGTATTTCTATTCTGTTTGGGTTATTTTTGTCCATCATAATGGTTTAGTAGTCAGAAACTAGTCAGCTATTGGTTAGTGTCAGGGATTCAGTATTTCAAATGGAAAATTAGATAATGAATCCAATGTGTATGCAAATATGTGCTAAACAAAATTCTTCCCACTCTCATCCAGAACAATGCCTTCACATTACTTCTGCCCCAAGTAAGACACAATTAGAGGAGAAGAGTTAGAAAATCTGTGAATACATATCAGGAATGCAAAATCCTCAGGAGTTCACAACCTTGGAAGTGGTAGGGGAGTTTCCAAAAGTAAGGGACAGTGTTGATAGATCCAACCTGATCTTTTATTAAAATTGGAAGCCATCTTGCCACAAAGCCATGAAAAGATAATTTTGGCTTTACTATAAATTAGTGCAAATTCTGAACCTGCTTGGAATGCTTACCAGTGCCTTGAACTCACCCATGCCTGGATCTCTGACCAGATAGCAGCACTCTCTGAAACTTTAGTTATACCTCAAAAATATTTTCTTTCCCTGGCCAGACAACTAGTCTCTGAGGCTCTAATGGTCCTCATAAATTCTGATGTTGGGGCCAGCAAAAAAAAAATGTAAAATACAATTAGTGTGATGCTTGTCAAAGTTCTCTTATCTGTAACCCCCCTTTTGTGTATCTTTCTGGGCTACATAGCTGGGCTATAGGAAAAGTGGGGTTGCTGTCTTGTTCCCGCCTTTTTGGAAGGGAGAGGCAGCCTGGCCGGTTGAAATAATAAGCTTGCCTTAATTTGATTTCAATTGGAGTCAGTGGTCTTTTCTTGCATCCTGGTCTAACATTTTGGAGTTCCAAAGCGAGATGACCCTGATCACAAGATCACCCAGATCACAAGACCAGACTGCTGGAAATTCTGAAGCTGGCCTTCCCTCCAGGGCTCCAGGCTGGAGAGCCACTCTAGGGGGTGTGCAACTTGAGACGTTCCAAGGCCTTGGATTGAGCCTTCGGTTCGTGGAGAACTGCAGTGAACCAAAGCACTAAAACTATTAGCAAGCACCTGGTGGAGGAGGCCTCCATAGGTAAGTGATGCCTTTATAACATCTGATATCCGGTAAAGGGTGATCTCTTCTGATGACAGAGAGGTGGACTGGGGAGGCTCACATATACTCCTCTCTGGGACAGTAACGAGAATCGTTCTGTTTTCTGTTCTGTTCTGTAGGGAATTGCTCTGGAAGGGTAGAGAGGTGCCGACGGGCAGGCATGCCCTCCTACCCCAGACCTTTAGCAAGATGTTGCATTGCTCCTCTGTTTTTCTATTTTGGCACCGGGTTTCTTTTTTTGTGTGTGTTTTCTTCTGTGTTCTATATGTTATTTGTTTGTTTGGTTTTGTGCGTTTTGTTGTGTGATTTCTGTGGTAAAATCTTAAGGATATTGGACGTGAAAAAGGGAAACAAAGCAAGTAAGCCTGACACCACTTTGGACTGTGTTCTAAGGAACTATGATGAACTTTACCCTCCTTTGTTAAGCAGGATGAGAGAAGCCCCAAGCTGGCTGCCTGGAGCACACTCACTGCAGAGGGCAATTCCTGCTTGGGACCTAAGAACTGAGTATCTCCCAGGTTAACAAGTGAAACTACTTTAAAACCCCTTGTCCCTCCAGATCAAGAGAGTCACAACCTTTGGGCAAAGTCGCCTGTGTTTCTCCTTTGCTAGCAAAGCAATAAACCTCCCTTTTTCTTTTTCTCTAAACCCAGTCCTCATTATTAAATTGGTATTAATTGGCTTCAAGATCAGGAAGTGAACTTTAAGTTACAAATTTTGATCCCCCCCCCACCCCGGAACTTTTTGAGAGCTGACTACTGAAATGTTAGGAGATGGAGCTTGCGTGGGGTGGACCCGAACCTGAGGAGGTAATCCTGTAAGTAAAAGGAGGGACTGAGGGACTCCCAGCAGCTGCTGAAGTCCTGTTGATTCAGGGAATTTCCTCCTTCCTTTCCAGCACTGTAAGGATTATACCACCTCTGTCTTCTTAAAAAAGAGAAAAAAGAAAAAGGGGACACTAAATGCAGTAAAGTCACCATGGAGACCCTTGATTTTACATTTCAGGTTGCCCCTCTTTGAAAACATCTGGTCCCCTTGTGGGGACATCTATGGTGCCACTGGTGTAGGAGATTTTTCTCTTATCTGCTCTGTTTTAATGGCTTCCGTCTGCCAACCATAGTCTGGAGCTCCTTTCTGTCTTTCTTGTGTCTTTGTTTCTGCCCCTTTAAGACATGAGCAATAATGTTTTGATATTATAAATTGTTTCTTAGGAATGATCTTAGCTGAATATGTGTCTAAAGGATGATGTTTTATTGTAACAATCTGTTATCTGAATTGTTTTTTGAACCATTGAACAATCTTGCAGTTAAATGTCAGTTTTAGGTAATTGTTAATTTATGATTTCAGATAATTCATGCCAGAGAACTTAAATACTTAGGATGGAAAACTAAAGAACTCTACTTCCAAGATGGCAAGTAACTTGGCAATCATTCAGTCTTTTTTTTCACCAATTTTGAATTGCGTAGCCTGGAAAATGTCACTGTGTGTACCAGTGCATTAATTTGGACAAGGATAGTAAATCATAGTATATCTTTTGACAAAACAAGATGTAAAGATATAATATTTTGTGAATTGTATCTTAAAATTGTATCATTATTTTCAACATCCTAATCTGAAAATTATGGGTAAAATGCCTTAGGCCTGAGGTGTCTGCTCAGAATAGCAGTTTTTTCCAACTCCTTCAAGACCTCAGCCAGGACTTATGTTGAAATGCAAATGAAAGAAGCCTGCAAGCTCAGTCAGAGACTGGTCTGAGGCCTAAGGGGGAAAAATGTAAACTGTATGGTATCACCTAATTACTGGCCAGTGATTTTTTCTAGGACTCTTATTTTTTTCCTTAGATTCTTTTTTTATTTTTTTTTTTGAGCTCATGATTTTAATCCTACAGACCTAGGTTAAAGTTTTTCTGATCAATTCTCTCTTTGACCCATTGTGGAGTTTTTGAAACATTGCAATGGAAATTTCACCAGTGAAAAGCTACAAGGGCTTTAGTATTATTATGTGTGCACACTTCTTTATGTGTTGTATATATATATATATATATATACATATGTCCTTATATCATATATATGATACACAAATTAACATATATAAGAAGCGCTCATAAAAATGCGCTCATAAAGACAAATTTTAAAAAGTGGAACCAAAGATCTTTAATTCACGTGATTTAAATGTTTCAATTTAAATTGGATAAACAGATAAATATAAATGTCTTTAAATTTAAGGTCACAAGTTTTTCTAGGTGTTCAAAAATCTAATAAAATAATAATATCTACAAAAGGTCTAATATACCTTTGTTCTAGGACTTTTTCTTCAACAACAACAAAAAAATGTTTTACAATTTTCAATACAATTGTCTAATATTTTGATAAATAAGTAAAGTAAATTTCATATGGGATTACTCATTCATGAGTACTATTGTTTGATATCTGATTGATTTACTAAGGTGTGTATAAGTTTGTACTAAAGTCTGTATGAGATTGTAAAATTCAGTCATGTGTTAAAGAGACAAAAATTTCTGAAAACATAAGTTTATCCATAACATTGTGTTTATTAAGTTTTATTTTTTCTAGAGCAAGCAACCATTAAAACTAAACAACTGATAAAATAAGAACTGTTATTTTAGAGAACTGTACTGCCATTTCTTTAAAAGCTAAACTTGGTTAATGTAGAAACATCAATGTAATTGTGATGCTATCAATGTGCTCATATCTTCCAGTTATACAATTCTGTAAGGTAGAAACTTGAAAAGAGCATTATATCAAGCTGGTGTTCTAAAGTTATATGGTAAAAAATTATATTGGGGATTTATTTACCTGTTATCAATAAGACATATAAAGTTTTATGTTACTTTTTACATTGGGGAACAATTTAAATGTATTTTTAAGTTAATGAGAACCTAATCTATGTAAAGGTTAAAAACTTTCAGCCTTTCTTTAATTCATGTTTTAAATGTGATATCATACGGTGTTAGCTAATGTTCATGTGACCTCAAACAATTTATGTAAACTTTGTAAAATGATATTTAAAAAACAAAGATCAGCTTTAGAACTAAAACACTTAAGATTCATAAAGACCCCTGCATTACCTGAGATAAGGCTGTCTGTCCCATCTTACAATATGTTAGAATGACTATGAAAGCAGTAGGTCAGATTCTATTTCATTTAAAGTTATGTTCAAAAGTTTCCTTGTTTTTCTTTTTTCTGCAAAGATTCCAAGGATCTTAAACAGGGGATATAATGTATAACTCAGCCAAAAAATTAAGGGTAGCTATTACACTAACTAAGTATTTTTACTCTTGTTAAAAATTTTTATATTGTAATTTCCTTATAAGTGATCTAAAGAGTCCCTGTCAGTGTTTTATAGAAGTGTTGCTTTAAGAACACAACATGGGTTAATTTAAGATAATAAGTCATCACCTACAAGACAGACAGAATAATACAGATCCCAACTAATAAAAAGATAAATAATTTTAAAGTCATACACATTAAACGCCAGTACTTGTAATATAAGGCTGTTAAAAATTATTTGCTGGATGTTTAAGATTAGCATTTAATTAAAGTTAAATGAAAAGGGTCAAGAAAACCAATATTTTACTCTTGCCCTCTGAGTCAGTCTGAATCCAGGGAACAGGGGACTTTTCTAAAGAGCTTTGCAACTCTGGGCCACATAACATCCTGATCAGGGAGATTAATGAGACCACTGGAGAACAGAAAGCCAATCAGTGCATTTGCCATGAAGAGGAGAGTCATCAGAGAAGGGAGACATCCTGATGCTTCTGAGGGAAACCACATGGTCAAGCAAGACCTGGACCCACCTAGCGAAAATGGCACTATCAGAACTGAGAAGATGCTCTCAAGTTTCCCCAAAATTGACTCCCATAAAAGCTCAGCTGACTGTTAACAATAGATAGAAACAAAAGTCAATTTGACTGTTTCATCTTAAACACTTAGCAAAGACAGTTAAAACGAAAATACAGCAATTCTTGGGCATTTTAATTAATAATAATAATAATAATAATAATAATAATAATAATATTTTAAGGTATACACTTTATGTTAGCCTCCGAAAATAAGTAAGACTGGAAGTTACAAAGAAGGATTCTCAGACAGGAATGCCTGATAACTATAAAAAGAGACTATCAAGAGGAGCTGCCAGAGGCAGAAGTTTTTAGGTTAAGTCCTACTGATATTCCTAACCTACACAGGTAGTCTTGGTGTCTGATAGTACGATTATCTAGCCCTGAGTAACAGAATTAAAGGTTTCTCTATTAGACACAGAGGTCAACTAGTAAAAGGATTTTGCAAGATCAAATGACATTATATTATTACACTGTATCTTATGGGGAGGGACAACTGTAACAAGATAATTAAAAGGTTAAGTTGACAGTCCTGATAACTGGGGAAACTAAATCCTGGTGAGGGAACTTCTAAACAGCGACATGTTTCAACTGCTGCAACATTTATTCAGTACTCATTGAGAAACAAAAACTTTCAGGGCAGCAGAACAATAGGTAATCAAAAGGCCCAAAGCAGGGTTTCTCCACTGAGACTTTAATGGTCACACTGATATCTGAGATTTCTGACATTGTTGCCATTCCTTTCAGCTATCCAGTACATGGCCATGTCACAGAGATTGGAGGTGTTACATATCTTGAACACAAAACCATGAGTCTATTCTGGATTGTGGCCAGAATTCAAGAAGAAAACAGGAACTTAGGAAGATAGCAGGTGTTGCCCATCGATAAGGAAAGCTGCAGTTCATTCATAAATTGGGCAGGATGAATGTTGGGAAGCTTTCTACTAGACTGGACACATCCAATGATGCATTCTCTTTTCTAATGTCTACAACCATGGACAGAGTGGGATACACAGACATAGAAACACTTGCTTTGTCAAATGACTTACTAAAAACCATTCACTCCAAACCAAATAAACCCCCTTTCCTACCTATTCTCAGAAAATGAGACAAAACCACAAACCCACACCCACACACACAAAGGCACCTCCTTCCCCCAAGTAGGTTTGTGACTATCCGGAGTGTCCTCGGACTGGTAAGCCATGCTGTGTTCACCAGAAATGGCCTGTCCTATCTCAGATCTGGTCTCTTTGACCAAATCTGTGAAGTTGTCAGAAGCGAGCTGTGAGCCACTCCTGCTTTCTCAGGAAAGGCCGCTCTTCAGAGCTTACCTGGCATTTGGCCATCCTCACATCAGTAGGTTCAAAGAAAGACTGACCCTGTCATTGGTAAATCCAAACAAGTGAGACAACTGGGACTGGGATTGGGACTGGCTCTGGGTGCCTGGCATCCCGGATCCCAAGTTCAGAGAGTTCCATAACCAAGGAAGTGAGGTGAGGTCACTTCCTTCCTGAACTGAATGAGGTCACTGTCTTGGCAACCAGTTTGTCCTAGCAGTTGCTTCCAAGGGTCCCATGAGATGGAGGCTGCCCCTACTTCGTGTGACCCTTTCAGAAGTTAAAATGTTAAATCAAACATAGGGACCCGATAACAGCTCTCCACACACGCCTGGTTTGGTCCATCTTCTCTACATTAAGAATAGAGAGGCTGATTCAGACACAATCCTTCATCCTGACTAGGTTGCTTTCCATGGAAGAAGACTTTTGCTCTCTCAGGTCCTTCATAGCTGCCTACATCTTCTCCAGGCTTCATTTCTGCATGGACCTTTGAGGTTCTTAGCAGGTGTAAGATCCCTTACATTCCTGTATTTTAAGACCACCTCTGTCCCTGCTCTTCTGTAAAGTAAGATTGAGGGAACAGTGTATGGTTAGGGTTAATAACAGATTCGGTTTCGGTTAGGAATCATTCTGCAGGATGAATAAAGGTATTCGGAACCTAAAATATTTACAGCAATATATAGGTGAAATATAATTATGAAAACAGAAATCTAAGTAAGATTTGAAGCCCAGAAGGTCATTGGGCCCTTGATTGGTATACTTAGCTTTGAATTACTTTCTGCACAGATGTCTCAGATAAATCGATATACAATGGCATAGTACCTTGTACCTGGGATGATTGAATGGAGAAGAGAACATCCAGTCAAAAAGTGATCGAAGTTAGGATTAGAAAGATAGTCGGTAGGTTTAGGAAGAAGAGTGAATATAGGATTTGGAACAAATGTTCTTTAGCAATAGGGTTTCGGTTAGAGAGTGAATGTAAGTGTCACCACATGTGAAGATTCAGTCACAGAGATGAACTGGGGAAAATATCTAGGAAAGAAGATATCAATTGAGACATTACAAAATTAGGCAAAGTATAAAGTGAGTGACACAATTAGACTTTTTCAAAAGGGTTGAGTTTGATTATATAATCTTTGGAAGAAACAAATATGTAGTCACCAATAGGATTTTCATTTGAGAGCATTAGGCAACCTGGACAAGGATGTTTTCAGTAATCCATGTTCACTTTCCGTTTAGGTTTGGTACAATCATAAGTGTGACCTTTGCTTTTTGCATCCTGAATATTACTGGGATAAAATGTATATGAAGGTCAGGTGACATGAGTATTTCTTCCACCATTTGGGAGGAATATTTTGAAGATTTAAATTAGTATTAGGTTTCAATGAGTTGTACCCTGTGTCTATGAATATAGAGATAATGCATGAATAGACGATACTGTGAATTAATAATATAACTGATTCCACTTTAAATAATGGAATGAATTGATATCTGAAAATATTTAAGAAATCTTATATTGATATACATTCATTCATTCCAACCAGTTGTACATCTAATGTTAACATTAGGGTTATGGATTATCATGAAGAGTCTGTGAGTTTTGCTTCAAAAGTAATTATGGAAATTGAAAATAAAGTGTTTGGAAAGAAGTTTCATTGAAAGACCCGTCAAGAAACGTGGAGGAATACATGTGTTCTGAAACAGGAAGTGATTGAAAGTGAAACAAATGCCTATAATTTGCGAACTTGTGGATGAAATATATATCCTATGATGTGCATAAACTGAAGAAATAGTAAAGTACCAGTGTTGAATAAAAATGAATGTCAAAAGTCACATCATATCCCATAGGAATCTACTTGCATTGATGTTAAACTGGATGAGTTACTGTAGAAATATTAGGATTTGTATGCACCATTCACTAAAGTTAGTTGTCAGTACTAGGAAGCAATATGTATTTGGGGTGGATGAATATTTTTAGAATAATCTTTTGAAATGTTGATTATAAATCCACATACATGAACATGAATGAATTTATAGAGTGTATAATAAGAAGCATATATTTCATATTTTGAAAAATCTGCAGTGTGTGTGTGTGTGTGTATATATATATATATATATATATATATATATATATATATATATACATATAACACACAGACATTAAAATGTAGCAATATATATACCAATCGAAATTCGTTGTGAAATATATATCATCCACAGGTCCAAATATATTTATTTTACTCAGCATGGATTTATGTATAATGTTGTTCAACTAGGAAATTCACCCATAGTTTGAATTTTCAGTTCCAACAGCCTTTACTAGGAGTGATCTCTGCTCACAATTTGTATCTTCCAAATCAGCCATCTCAAAAGAATGTACATGTGATACCAGGTAGGAATCTATATGTGCATATAAAATTACATGTGCTGAATAGGCTACAGAGAAAGGGAGACAGGAATTTATATATTTGTTAACTTAAAAACACATGGAGTACTATTTCAACAAAAAATTGACTAGATTTATAACAGCTACACTTTATCATGCAAAAGGGAAGTCCAATTGTACACCATGCCTCTTCTGAACTGCTTGAATTTCCAATCTGTTTGGGTTATTTTTCTCCATCATATTAGGATTAGTAGTCAGAGTCTAGTAGCTTATGGAGTAATGTCAGGGATAAAGTATTTCCATAGGAAAATTGGAAAATGAATCCAATGATTAGGCAAATATGTGCTACAAAAATTCCTCCCACACTCATCCAGAACAATGCCTTGACATAACCATTTCCCCAAGTATGACACAATTAGAAGAGAATAGTTTGAAAATCTGTGATTATATATCTGGAATAAAACATGCTCTGGAGTTCATAACCTTGGAGGTGGTAGAGGAGTTTCCAAAAGTAAGGGACAGGGTAAACACGCCACAAACATGGATTTCCGCTGGAATAAAGACTTATTAAGAAACAGCCTCTGAGTTTGGACACATGAAATATATGTTGTTGTCAGGAGCTTTAGCTTCTTTGTAGTGAGACCATCAAAGCTGGGTCTGCATCTATGTGACCTGGAGGACGTGTTTTTTTTATTTTCCAATGAACACGAGGCAGCAGTGCTGAATTCTATCTTTGTAGGTAAACTGTAGCCATAGGACACTAAGTGTCTCCCCCCCTGTGAACCGTGAAGCCATTTGGTCATCCTCCATTTTTCCTGGTGTTTCTTGCAGCTGCACTGGGAGTTTGGTATTTGCTTCACGGAATACAAGGAGTTCAACTGGGACACAGTGCTGGAGGGAGTTCTGTCACGTGTGGTGGGACAGGGTCAGCAAAAGAATGCAGCAACCAGGCTTCTATCCCATATAGCTTGCCCCCTTGACTATAGCAACCTGATTCTGAACATTGCCCTGAAAGTTCTCCATATAACAAGATGCCTTTACTTAAAAGGGTCTGATGGCTACGCCATGTCTGTCACAAGCCATTTGGAAGACAATGCCGGATCCACATGGCCCCACCACAGATGTTTTATCACACACCTGCCCACCACTTCTCTAGGCCCACTACTCAGCAGGCACCAACTTACTGGCATCTCTGTTCTACACCATTTTCATGAAACCCAGTCAATCAAGGCACTGTGTGGTACACTCATGATCAGCAACAGAACATCCAAAAGTTGTCCAGTGCAACCTGTTCATGGGAATTTTAAAAATTATATGGTATTTATCTAGCCATTTTTTAAGGATGAGGTTGGAGGCACTGTGGGTTTCAATTCATTCAGCAAACATTAAATGGTGAGGAAGCTCATTTCATAGAAAGCTCTGGAGGACTATCACAGGCAAGACTTCCCAAAAAGTGGCCATAATGTCACATGAAGCCAGGCCCATTGAGGTATACAATGTGAGGTCCATGTGTGTTTTGCCTCTCAACTCTGGTTGTCAAGTTTTTCAGAATAAAATTATGTGATATCCTACCTGAAATTCCCAGTGCTCTGTGGAAAACAACCCTGGCCCTAGATAAGTTTGCAAAGGCAACTCTTGTGCGTGGCCTCCTAAAATCCCAACACAATTCATGGCAATATTTCTCTGATGTCAGTTCCGGAACTCAGTATCTAAGGGGAATCACACCAGAGTTCAAGCCAAGGTGGACCCAGTCATCCCTTCCAAGTGCCACACAAATAACCACAATTAAAACCAAAACACTGACACATGGCCCTCATCTTCTTCCACATAGGCACTTAACAAAAACTCTGGTTGTTGTTTTCCATGAGGGATGAAGCTCAAGACAGTGTCAAAAATATGCTCCCTTGCCACTCTCTTGCCTAAAGTCAGAGTGGCCTGGACACACTTCCGGTGAACCAGGAGTGATCAAATAGGCCTGCCATTAATGCTGCTCTGCTTCTCCAATTTGAGGCCTACTGACCGTCAGGTATAGATTCTTTATGCGATTTGGAGTCATGAGAAAACCCAAGCACCTCTGCAGGGCTTTTAAGAACTCATTTGACCCAAAGGATCCCTATTCTCACTTGATGGAGGTCAGGAACCTAACAGAGGAAGGCAAGTGACTTCATCCACAATGACTGATCTTTTTGCCATTTTGGTTTTGGATGCACATATGGGATCTTTCTTATGATCCATTAGGTGCTGAGAATCTACGCCACAGCCTCACACAGGGTGAAGAGGCTGATTCAGACACATCCTTTTCCAAAGCATTTAAGCAAAGAAACACAGGTGATGCCCATTCATTTCCATTTGAAAACTGTTTTCCTCAGGGTTCTCCAAAGTTTGGTCTGAGGCAAAGACCTTCCTGACATTCAGGGCAACAGAACATTAGGTAAGCAAAAGACCTAAAGCAGAGTGGCCAGAATTCAGAAAAATAAAACAGGAAGGTAGCAGGTGTTGCACATCAATAAGGCTAGCCACACTCTATTCATAAATTGGGCAGGATGAACGCTGGAAAGCTGTCTACTAGACAGGAAACATTCATTGATGCATTCTCTTTTTTAATGTCTATATCCACAGACACAGTGTGATACACAGATATAGAAACACTCTCCTTGTCAAATGACATTCTAGAAGCAGTTCAGTCCAAACCAAACAAACTGCCTTTCCTACCTATTCTCAGACCATGAGACATAACCAGAAACACACACCCACACCCACAAAGGCACCTACTTCCACCAAGTAGGTCTGTGACTATCTGGAGTGTCCTCTGACAAACTGACTTTCCCTGAAATGGCCTGTCCTGTCTCAGATTTGGTCCTTTGGCCAACTCTCTGAGGTTTTCAGTAGCCAGGGGTGAGCCACTACCTGCTTTTTCACGATAGGCCCCTCTTCAGAGCTTTCATGGCATTTGCCCTTCCTCAGATTAGTAGGTACCAAGAATGACTGACCTTGTCCTTGGTAATTCCAATCAAGTGAGCACACTGAAACTGGGACTGGGACTGGCTCTGGATGCCTGGCTTCCTGGATCCCAAGTTCAGAGAGTTCCATCAACTAGAAAATGAGGTGAGGTCACTTCCTTCAGGAACTGAATGAGGTCACTGCTTTGGTAACCCTATGTCCTTACAGTTGCTTCCAAGAGTCCCATGAGATGGAGGCTGCCCCTACTGCCTATGACACTTTCACAAGTTAGAATGGTATATCAACCATAGGCACCCTAGAAAAGCTCTCAACAGAGGCCTGGATTAGTCCACCTTCTCTACATTGAGAAGAGAGTGGCTCATTCATACCATCCAGATCAAGTTGTTTGCCATGGATGATGACTTTTGCCCTCTCAGGTTTTTTATAGCTGAATACATCTTCTCCAGGGATCATTTCTGCATGGACCTTTGAGGTTCTCAGGAGGTGGAAGATCCCCTACATTCCTGTATTGTAAAACCACCTCGTCCCTGCTCTTTTGTAAAGTTAGATTGAGGAAACAGTGTATGGTTAGGATTAATAACATGTTCGATTTGGGTTAGGAATCATTCTGCTGGATGAAAAATGGTATAGGGAACCTGTGATATTTATAAGAATATAGAGCTGAAATATAAATATGAAAACAGAAATCTAGGTAAGATTTGAAGCCCAGAAGGGCATTGGGCCCTTGATGTGGATACTTAGCATTGAATTATGTTCTGCACAGATGTCTGAAATAAATCGACATACAATGGCATGGGACCATTTACCTTGTATGATTGAATGTAGCAGAGAACATCCAGTCAAAGAGAGAGAGTCGGTATGATTAGGAAGGTAGTCGGTATATTTTGGAAGAAGAGTGAGTATAGGATTTGGACAAAAAGTTCTTTAGAAATAGGGTTTCTGGTAGAGAATGACTGTAAATGTCAACACATGTGAAGAGTCAGTCACAATGATGAACTGGTGAAAATATGTAGGAAAGCAGATATCAATAGAGACATTAGGAAATGAGCAAAGTATAAAGTGAGTGATTGGATTAGACAATTTCAACAAGCTTGAGAGAATATATAATCTTAGGAAGAAACAAATATGTAATCACCAATAGGACTGACATTTGAAAGCATTAGGCAAACTGAACGTGGATGTTTTTAGTAATCCCTGCTCACTTTCCATTTAGGTTTTGGTAGAAGCATAAGTGTGACCTTTGGTTTTTGTGTCCAGAATATTACTGTGATAAAATATATTTGTAGGTAAGGTGACATGAGTATTTCTTCCACCATTACTCGGAGCAATATTTTGAAGACGTATAAATTACTGTTGGGGATACAAATAGGTTTACACTGTGTCTATGAATATACATATAATGCATGAATAGATCATAATGTGAATAAATAATATAACTGGTTCCAATTTAAAATAATGGATTGAATTGATATCTGAAAATATACAGGAAATGTTATATTGATATACATACATTCATTCCAACGAGTTATACATCTAATGGTAATATTAGGGTTATGGTTTATCAGGAAGAGTGTGTGAGTTATGCTATTGTGGGTGAAGGGACACGCGAGCCAGATGCAGTTTGGCTAGCCTAGATTACTATGTTTACCCGGCAGTTATCAAAGCCACAAAAGCCACGGGTGTGTAAGGGAAAAGCCAACTTCTTCTGTAAGTCATGGGGTTGTGAGCATGTAGGGGCCGCCTAGTGTTACCAAATTCCTCATCAAATTCAGTACACAGCATTGGCCATATTACCAATTAGACAACCAGAACCAATGGCCCCCAAAGGGGCCTCTAGATCCTCAAATTATGTGTGACCTTTATAACTTTGGCAAGTGCTCAATAGCGTGGAAGGAAATTCCCCTATGTGGAGGCCTTTTCCCTCCTTCACTCAAATCCTGAACTATGCTTCTCCAATAGATCCTCACCCTCTGCCTTCTGCTCCAGACGCTCTGCTGTCAATCCCACCTCAGCAACCTGATTTCTCCCCTTCAATTACTAGATCAAATACCCAAACCTTCGCCGGTTCTAAGACCATTGCCCCCTTGCTGAGGTAGCAGGTACTGAGGTACCCCTCTACCCACTCACTCCTGTCGTCTCCTGTTAGGGTCCACACCGGGTACCACCAGGTCCTCTTACCAGCTAACCCAAAGCTCAAACAGGCTGAGGAGAGCTCTTTGACCCCTATCCAGGATGTCACGTAAATGGCTTTTAAAGTTGCTTTGTCAACACTGAAAACAGGTTACTAATAATTTAAAGTACCTCAAAGGCTTTTTGAGATACTCACTCCCATCTTCCCCTCTAGTCTATCTGTTCTACTGCTCAAATTTTTGTTGCTAGGAAAATCCCAAACCCCTTTCCCATTATTCTTTTACATCTCTCCTTCCTCATTCTCAGATCCACAGAGCTGCTCTCACCCCCCGCATTCAACGTCTTCCCCCTCTGTACCAGGACCACAGAAAATTCTTAACTGACCTTCTCCAGAAGTCTTCACCATGGCTGACTTTAGGACTTTCAGCCAAAGATTACCTATGAACGAGTTCAATGTAGATAAACTTCCTCTTTTCTTGTTGCCCTGTTCTACTTGCCACTGGCTGATATAATCAGCAATGGTAAGCTAGACACCCCCTTACTAGTTTTTCACCAAATATGTGAACAAGGCCTCTGGCCTTGAGCTGGGGCTTCACAGAGATGGCTACATTTCTAAGATAAAGAAGTTACCAACTGGGCTCCCTGGTAAGAGCTGGCAGGGAGAAAAAAGAAAGAGAAGACAAAAGCTCTCCCCCTCCCAAGTGTCCTTAAAAAGTTAACTTGCCCAGAACAGAGGAAATAAAACAGAAACAAAAATTGCTTTTTGTTAACTTCTGCAGACTGTGTACTTCTGAGCCACTTCCCTTACATGTTTGGTACAAAATTCTGAAACTACCTAAACTTGGGGTTCAGCGGATTAATTGATTACAACAGAAGCAATGCCTTCTAAATCCGTTTGCAACCAAATAGGACTGTTTCCCTAGCTTCGGTGCTATCTTAGGAGCCTTGCCTTGTCTGTCCCTACAACAGTATAATTCTACATACTTAAACATTGTTTATGTGTTCATAAATTGGTCAACAGATGTGATCAATTATGTAATGGTGCAGATGTTTCCCAGAGTGCTCTATCATGACACAGGTTCATTTAAAAACCAAATAGGGGTGCAAAAAACTCGGTTCCACCGGGAAGCTGTATCCCTCAATTTAGCCATCCTATTCGGAATAGAAGTTGCTGCAGGGGTGAGCACAGGAACCACTGCCCTAGTCCAGGGGACACAACAAATGACCCAATGAGAAGCAGCAAGAGATCAAAACTTAAAGATATTAAAAACCTCCATCACAGCTTTACAGGAATCTTTAACCTCTCTCTCTGAACTAGTTTTACAGAACAGGCGATGGTTGGACCTCCTCTTCATGAGAGAAGGGGCCTTTGTGCTGCATTGAGGAAAGAATGTTGTTTTTATGCCAACAATACTGGAGTTGTAAAAGAATCTATGAGTAAATTAAGAAAAGGCCTTGAAGAGTGTCAACGAGAGACATAGGCCAAAAAAGGGTGGTTTGAGTCTTGGTTCACACAGTCCCCGTGGTTAACTACACTTTTATCAGTCTTGGCCGGTCCATTAATAATGCTCATATTATTGCTAACTGTAGGGCCCTGTATGCTCAACCGTGTAGTTTGCTTTCTACAAGCTCAAATTTGACAAGTTAAACTTATGTTAATCAGACAGCAATATACCCGACTAGCAGACATAAAATGTGACACCCCCCAATGATCACTTTTAAGATTAAAAGTAACCAGAACAAGAAGTGGGGAATGAAAGGTTAATAAAATAGGTACTTGTCAATTTCTGTTTTTCTGTATGCTTAACAAAACACTGTTGAAATCCTGAGAACTGTTTGCTTATCTTGTTCCCCAAATGAACTGTCCCCAATTGCCAAACTGCAGAATGTACTCCCTCACACATTTGCACACAAACCGCCCACTTGCCGTGACCCATCAATAATTTCACTCCCTGCCCTCTCCAAGGAAAGTATATAAGCTCTGCTTAAGCTGTTCTCAGGGCTCTCTGCTAAATTCAAGTGAGCACTGAGCCGCAGCATGCTGGACACCCAATAAACACTTTGCTGTTGCATGAGACAGTCTCTTGGTGGTCTCTTACTCCAACGCTCGACCAACCTTTACATTGGTACAATCATTAGTGTGACCTTTGCTTTTTGTTTCCAGAATATTACTGTGATAAAATGTATATGTAGGTCACGTAACATTAGTATTTCTTCCACCATTTGGGAGGAATATTTTGAAGACATGTAAATTAGTATTGGGGGAATAAAGAGGTGTACCCTATGTCTATGAATATAGAGATAATGCATAAATAGACAATATTGTTTATAAATAATATAACTGGTTCCACTTTAAATAATGGATTGAATTGATATCTAAAAATATATAAGAAATCATATATTGATATACAATCCTTCATTTTAAAAAGTTATACATCTAATGGTAATATTAGGGTTATGGTTCATCATGTAAGGTGTGTGAGATTTGCTTCAAAATAATTATGGATATCAAAAATAAAATGTTTGGAAAGAAGTCTCATGAAAAGACCAGTCAAAAAACATGGAGGAATATATGTGTTCTGAAGTAGAAAGTGATTGAAAGTGAAACAAATGCCTATAAATTTGCGAACTTGTGGATGAAATATATATCCAATGATGTGCATAAACTAAAGAAATTGTAATGTACAAGTTTTGAAAAAAATTAATTTCAAAATACACATCATGTCCCATAGGAGTCTACTTGCATTGATGTTAAACTGGGTCAGTTACTGTAGAAATAATAGGATTTGTATACACCATTCACTGAATTTAGTTTTCAGTAGTAGGAAACAAATATGGATTTCAGGTGGATGAATATTTCTGAGAAAAATCTTGAAAAGATGATTATAAATCCACATACATGAATATGAATGAATTTAGGAAATGTATAATAAGACACATATATTTCATATTTTGAAAAATCTGTAGAGTGTATATATATATATATATATATATATATATATATATATATATATATACACACACACACAAACACACACAGATATTAAAAAGTAGCACTATATGCCAATTGAAATTCACCATGAAATATATATCATTCACAGATCAAAAATATTCATTTTACTGAACATGAATTTATATATAATGTTGTTCAGCTAGGAAGCTCACCCATAGGTTGAATTATCAGTTCCATCAGCATTTAGGAGGACTGATCTCTTCTCACAATTTGTATCTGCCAAGTCAGCCACCACACAATAGTGTACGTGTGGTATCAGGTTGGATTGTAGATGTGCTTATAAAAATACATGTGCTGAATAGGCTACAGTGAAAGGGAGACAGGAATTCACATATTTGTTAGCTTTAAAACACATGGAGAACTATTTCAACAAAAAATTGACTAGATTTATTACTCCTACCCTATATAGTGCAACAGGAAGTCCAACTATACACCATGCCTCTTTTGAACTGCTTGTATTTCAGTTTTGTTTGGGTTATTTTTCTCCATCATATTAGGATTAGTACACAGAGTCTACTAGGGTATGGGGTTGTGTCAGGGATTCAGTATTTCAAATGGAAAATTGAAAAATGAATCCAATGTGTTTGCAAATATGTGCTACAAAAAAATCCTCCCACTCTCATCCAGAACAATTCCTTGACATTACCTTCGGCCCAAGTAAGACACAATTTGAGGAGAAGAGTTATAAAATCTGTGAATACATATCTGGAATGGAAATTGCTCAGGAGTTCACAACTTTGGAGGTGGTAGACGAGTTTCCAAAAGTAAGGGAAAGTGTAAAACTCCACAATCATGGAGCTCTGCTGGCCTATATAGTTTTTGAGAAACTACCTCTGATTTTCGGCACTTGAAATATATGTTGTTGTCAGGAGCTTTTTCTTCCTTTGTAGTGAGACCATCAAAACTGGGTCTGCATCTATGTAACCTGGAGGACATGGTCTCTAATATTCCAATGAACATTAAGCAGCAGTGCTGAATTCTCTCTTTGTAGATAATTGTGGACACTGGGGGCTAAGTGTCTCCCCATGTGGACTGTGTAGTTATTTGGTCATCCTCCACTTTTTGTGGTGTTTCTTGCCGCTGCACTTGGAATTTGGTATTTGCTTCATGAAATACAAAAAAGTTCAACTGGGACAAACTGCTGAAGGGAGTTCTGTCACGTGTCATGGGTCAGGGTCTGCAGGAGAATACAACAACCCAGCTTCTATCCCACATAGCTTGCCCCCTTGACCAAAGGAACCTGATTCTGAACATTGCCCTGAAACTTCTCCATATAACAAGATGCCATTACATACAAGGTTCTGCTTGCTGCTCCATGTCCGTCACAACCCATTTGAAAGCCAATGGCAGATCCGCATGGCCCCACCACAGATGTTTTAACATACACCTGCACAACACTGCTCTGCGACCACTAATCAGCAGGTTGCAACTTACTGACATCTGTGTTCTACATCATTATCATGAAACCCAGTCAATCAAAGCACTGTCTGGTTCACTCAAATCAGCATCAGGACATCCAAGGTTGTTAAGTGCCACCTGGTCATGGGAATTTCAATAATGTCATGGTATTTATGTAGCCATTTTTCAAAGATGAATTTGGAGGCACTGTGGGTTTCAATTCATTCAGGAACCATTAAATGTTGAGGAACATCATTTCAATGAAAGCTCTGGAGAACTCTCACAGGCAAGGCTTCCCAAAGAGTGGCTAAAAGGTTACATGAAGCCAGGCCCATAGAGGTCTACAATGTGAGGTGCATGTTTGTTTTGACTCTTAACTATGGCTGCCAAGTCTTTCAGAATTAAATCATATGATATCATGGGTGAGATTCCCTGTGCTCTGTGGAAAGCCACCCTTGGTCTAGATCTCAGTTTCCATGGGTGACTCTCATGCGTGGCCTCCAAAAATCCCAACACAATTCATGGCAATACTTCTCTGAGGTCAGTTCCACAACGCAGTCTCTAAGGGGAATCACAACAGAGATTAAAACTCGGTGGACACAGACATCTCCCAACCGCCAAACAAATGACCAGAATTAAATCCAAAACACTCCCACACAGCCCTCATATTCTTCCATATATACATTCATCATAACCTGTGGGTGGAGATTTCCATGAGAGGCACATCCAAAAACAGTGTCCAAAAAAAGCTCCCTTGCCCCTCATTGACCTAAAGTCATTGTGGCCTGGACACCGTTCCTGTGAACCAGGAGTGATCAAGTAGGCCTGCTCTCTGCTTCTCCAATTTGAGGCCTACTGACTGTCAGGTATAGATTCTTCATGTTATTTGGAGTCATGAGGAAACCCAAGCACCTCCGCATGGCTTTGAAGAACTCATTTGACTGAAAGGATCTCTATTCTCACTTGATGGAGGTCATGAAACTAAGAGACAAAGGCAAGAAGCTTCATCCACAATAACTGATTTTTTGCCACTTTGGTTTTGGATGCACACATGGGATCTTTCTTTAGATCTATCTGGTGCTGAGAATCTAAGCCACAACCTCACACAGGGCCAAGATGCTGATTCAGACACATCCCTTTCCAAAGCAATTAAGCAAAGAGCCACAGGTGATGCCCATTTTTTTCCATATAAAAACTATTTTCTTCAGGCTTCACAAAGTGTGGCCTGAGGCAAAGAGCTTCCTGACATTCAGGGCAACAGTAGAATAGGTAAGCAAAAGGCCCAAAGCAGGGTTTCTCCACTGAGACTTTCCTGGTCACACTGATATCTGAGTTTTCTGAGATGCTTCCATTCCCTTCAGCTATTCAGTACATGGCCATTTCACAGAACTTGGAAGTGGTTTATATCTTGGACACAAAACCATGAGCCTATTCTGGAGAGTTACCAGAATTCAGTAAGAAAACTGGAACTTGGGAAGATAATAGGTGTTGCCCATCTATAAGGCAATCTGCAGTCCATTCCTAAATTGGGCCAGATGTATGATGGGAGCTTTCTATTAGACAGGAAACATCCATTGATTCATTCTCTTTTCTAATGTCTACAACCTCGGACACAGTAGGATACACAGACATAGAAACAATCACCTTGTCAAATGACATACAAGAAACAGTCCACTCCAAACCAAACAAACCGACTTTCCTACCTATTCTCAGAACATGAAACAAAACCACATACTCACACTCACACTCAAACGGCACCTCCTTCCCCCAAGTAGGTCTGTGACTATATGGAGTGTCCTCTGACTGGTGGGCCATACTATGTTCTCGCAAAATGCTTTCTATGGTCTCAGATCTTGTCTTCTTTTCCAACTCTGTGAAGTTGCCAGGAGCCAGTCGTGAGCAACTATCTGCTTTCCCAGGAAAGGCTCCTCTTCAGAGCTCTCCGGGCATTTGGCCATCCTCACATCAGTAGGTACCAAGAAAGACTGACCCTGTCCTTGGAAAATCCAAACAAGTAAGCCCAATGTGACTGGGACTGGGACTGGCTCTGGATGCCTTGCTTCCTGTATCCCAAATTCAGAGAGTTCCATCACCAAGGAAGTTAGGTAGGTCAATTCCTTCAGGAACTGAATGAGGTCACTGCCTTGACAACCATTTTGTTCTAACAGTTGTTTCAAAGGGTCCCATGAAATGGAGGCTGCCCCTACTTCCTGTGACACTTTCAAAAGTAAGAATGGTATTTCAACCATAGGCACCTGGGAACAGCTCTCCAAACAGCCCTGGTTTGGTCCATGTTCTCTATATTAAGAAGAAAGTGGCTGATTCAGACACATCCCTTCATCCTGACCAGGGTTTTTGCCATGGAAGATGACTTTTGCTCTCTTAGGTCCTCCATAGCTGCCTACATCTTATCCAGGGATCATTTCTGCATGGACCTTTGAGGTTCTCAGTAGCTGGAAGATCCTGTACATTCCCATATTGTAAGACCAACTCTGTACCTGGTCTTCTGTAACGTGAGATTGAGCGAACAGTGTATGGTTAGGGTTAATAACAGGTTCGATTTGGGTTAGGAATCATTCTGTGAGATGAATAATGGTATTGGAAACCTGTGATATTTACAACAGAAATCTAGGTAAGATTTGAAACCCAGTAAGGCATTAGGTCCTTGAGTGGGATAATTAGTTTTGAATTATATTCTGCATAGATGTCTCAGATGAATCGATATACAATGGCATAGAACCTTGTACCTTCAATGATTGAATGTCGAAGAGAGCATCCAGTCAAAAAGGGATAGTCAGTAGGATTAGGATGATAGTTGGTAGGTTTAGAAAGAAGAGTGAGTATATGAGTGGGACCAAACATTCTTTAGCAATAGCCTTTTGGGTAGAGAGTGAATGTAAATATCAGCACATGTGAAGGGTCAGTCACAATAATGAACTGGGATAACATCCTCACTCCATGGGTGCATCCTCCCCCAAGTGGAGAGGCCCATGGGGGACGAACCCTTATGGCAAGGGCAGAAGATGGTTGGTCAGAGCTGTTACTCATACTTTTATATAAGAAAGAGATATCTGTGGGGATGTAAACTTAAGAAATAAGCCTGTGAGAAGGGTAGAACATCCTTTTTAATGTTGGCAGCGCGGTCTTCCATCTCCAGACGATGATGGACCTGTATGGGCTTAGAGGACAAAATATTAATCTGTTCTTTAATAAATTGTACCAGCCTGTTGATAATGCAGTGTCCTATGGACACCATCATAAGTAAACCCAACAAAGGGCCTAATAGGGGAAGATGGTAGGGTAGAAATCCATTAAGCCCAGTCCATTGGGGGGACAAAGAGTTGGGTTGGGTGAGGAATAATTTTGTATGTTGAGCAATTTCCAAAGGAAGTAACTCCAACAACAATATCATAGGTATTATTCTGCATAAAAGACATAATGTAAAAGTGCCTATAGGCTGTACTTTAAAAGGAAATCCGGGTTGGCATATATTATGATTGTCTATGATAGAATTAATAGGAACAGCAATAGGCATGATTGCCCCTGTTGTCATGCAGAGCCAGCAATCACCAGCAAGGGTGGGGTTGGAATTATTAAGCAAGGAGAAGGTAGTTTCCAAAAAATCTAATGTATTGGTATCTAAACCAAGGAGCTGGGATTTAGGCTACATTAAGGGATGATATGTGAGCTCAGGGATTTGGGATTTCAAATGTTTGATTATCTGAGGATGCTTGACAGCATCGGTGGTTCTTCGCCCATCAGAGACCCATGTCGGGGCCTTAATGGGCCAGCAGGAAGGTTTACTGACAGGGCCTTGGCAACCAGCTGACTGTAGCTTTGTGTATTTGCCTTCTCCTCCCCGGTCAAAGAGAACGGGGGTATAATGAAGAGTGGTCCCCTCTGCTGCGTGAGTTTTAGTTTGGGAGGCTTCAAAAAATTGTTCTACCTGCTTGTTAACACAAATTGAGGGCGACACATAACAAGAAATATGCATCGCCTGGGTATGCGTACAGGTTGCAGAAGAATGTGGGAGAGTTTTACTTGTACTAGGGGAAATTAACTTTGGCTTGTTAACACATACCCATTTAGGCTGATGAACTCCTCCGAGTTTATGGTCAACCTCGGCATGGAGGTAAGCCACCTTAGTCATGCAGTCAGCAGTCTGGGTCCAACTAGTGGGAGCCTGAGTCCAAGAATCTCCCTTTCATTCGCAGGTGGGCCAAAAACTTACTTCATGATGTTGGAACGTGGAGGGCCAAGGCCTCCATCTACAAACCTGTTCAGCAGAAGTGCCTAAAGCAGAATCCTCACAAAGATTGTTGGCTGCATCTGAAAAAAAGGAAAATTTGTCCTCAGGGTGAGGGCCTCCATCTCTGTGTTGAGGTAAGTCATTAACCTGTTTAACCAGGCATTCTGGTAACCATCTTGGGGCTGCTTTCTCTTGGTCCAAAACACAAGCTGAGCCTTGTCCCCAGATATGGACATGATCTGGACATTTCCATTTATTTGTAAGGGGATTGCACCACATAACAGGTGGGCGAACAGAATTGGAAGAGGAATGCCAGTGTCTGTCTATGGCCGAATGGCCTTCACTGTCTAGGGTAAGAAAAATAAGGGCAAATAATTCATGGTTAAGTCGATGCCTGGGAGTGGTAAATCCAAGAGCGGAAGCCTTATGGAGTGTTAGGCAAGTCTTTAAGCTTAGGTGGGCACGTTCCACAATGCCTTGGCCCTGAGGGTTGTATGGAATTCCAGTAGTATGATGAAATTGCAAGGTAGCACAAAACTATTTAAACTTGGCACAGGTATATGCAGGATAATTATCTGTTTTAATATGTATTGGTTTACCCATTACGGATAAGGCTGAAACAAGAGGAGAAAGGACATCTTTGGTAGCCTCTCCAGAATGTGGTGATGCAAAAATAAAGTCGCTGAAGGTATCTATAGAAACGTGTATATATTTGGTTTTTCCATATTCAGGAAAATGAGTAACATCCATTTGCCAAAACTGATTGGGCAGCAATTCTCGGGGGTTAACTCTCAAGTGTTGAATGGGGAGGGAGTCAGTGCAACCAGGGCATGCTTTTACTATTTCTCGTGCCTATTTCCTGGTAATTTTACAAAGTAATTGAAGGCTCTTGGAATTTAGATGGTGAAAATTGTGTAACTCCGTGACCTTTTGAATGGAGCCCACAAAAATTGGAAAGATGGAACGAGTTGCTGCATCAGCTTGGGCATTACCTTGTGTTAGAGGCCCGGGAAGATCAGAGTGTGCCCTGATGTGTCCTAAGAAAAATGGGTTTTGTCTGCCCTGAATTAGCTGCTAAAGCTGGTAAAACAGAAAGGCCACATTGGAAGAAGCCTTAATGGCAGGTGAAATCTCCAGCAGGGGCACAGAATGAGCAATGTAGGCACTGTCTGTATTAATATTAACAGGATTATAAAAAAATGTTATAAAAACTTGTGTTATGGCAAACAATTCCACAAACTGTGCTGACTGATAGATAGTATCAAAGGTGGTAGGCTGGTTATTGACAACAAAGACCACTTGGCCATTACTGGAACCGTCTGTGAAGACAGTAAGGGCTTGAGGATTGGGAGCCTTTTCAGTAATTTTTGGAATAATAAATGGATGTAACTGGACAAAATGTAAAAGGGGGACATTTGGGAGGTGGTTATCAATTGTTCCCAAAAAGCCTGATAGGGCAATACCCCATTCATCCAATGTCTGTATTAAAAATTAGGTTTGGTCCTTCGTATATGGAATTAAAATATTATCCGGTTCTTTGCCAAAATGTTGTCGAGAAAGCAAACGATCTTTAATAATAATAGAAGCTACCTGAGCAAGATAAATAGTAATAACCTTGGAGGATGTGGTGGGAAAATGGACCCAAAGCAAGGGGCAGCCTTTATTTTTTAAATGTGGATCTCGCTGCCAAAATATTTCTGTGGGTCTATGAGGAGTGTGTAAAATAATCAGAACCAGAGGAAGGTTATAAGAAATTTGTGTAACAAACTGTTGGGCAATGGCTTCTGTGACTTGGTTTAATGCCTGTCATGCCTCGGGAGTAAGATTTTGAGGGGAGGAGGGGTGGGAATCACCTCTCAAAACATCATTAAGGGGCAAAATTACACAACTGGGTAATTTTAAATATGTTCTTAGCCATTGAATATCCCCCAGTAATTTTTGAAAATCATTAAGTGTATGAAGATTGTCCACACGTAGTTGTATTTTAGGAATTTGGATCTGATTATCTTGAAGTTAAAGGCCAAATAGGTATAAGGGTCCTGTGTTTGAACCTTATCAGCAGCTTTCTGTAGTCCCAAGGTAGTGAGGGTTTTGTAAAGGTCCAAGTAACAATTATTAAGGTCATTGGTATTAGGTGCATCAATTAACGAATCATTCATATAATGTAGATTATAAATTTGTGGCCATCACTCTCTCACAGGGTCTACTGCTTGAGCAACGTATTTTTGGCAAAGAATAGGGCTGTTGGCCATATCTTGGGGAAGAACCTTCCATTGAAATCTCTGCATAGAGCCCTGAAAATTAATGTGTGAGAGACTAAAGGCAAAATAGGGTCTAGCCTCAGGATGTAAAGCAATGGTAAAAAAGCAATCTTTTAAGTCAATAACCATTTTACAATAGTTTTTGGGAATAGCCACTGGTGTGGAAATGCCTGGCTGTAGTGCTCCCATTGGGCACATAACTTTATTAATGGCACACAAATATTGTAAAAGGTGCCACTTGCCTGCTTTTTTCTTGATAACAAAAATATTTGTATTGCATGGTGAGGTTGAGGGTTCTACATGGTGGGCTGTCAGCTGTTCCTGCTTTAACATGGAGGAAGCCTCCAAATTTTCTTGGATAAAGGGCCAGTGATCGACCCACACAGGAGTCTGAGTATCCAAAATAATTTTATCTGCATGGGGTACAGGAGGGTCAGGGACCAACACTAAAAATCCGAATACCCAAGCCCATATGTATTGTTTTCTGTATGGGTTGTATTGGCTCAACCAGTCCTTGTCTCAGTCTCACAAAGCTTGTACCAGGGACAAAATTAATACGAAGCATTTGATGAGTCACCATGGAATTGGGACTGGAAAATATAACTTCCATTTGACTCAAAATATCTCAACCGCATCGGTTAACAGGGAGGTCAGGAACAAAGAAAGGAGTGACAGTTCCCTTATTACCCTCTTTATCAGTCCAGCTAAGAGCCCTAGAGCTGACCAGAGGATTTTTTGACTGTCCTATCCCTTTAAGGTCTGTCAAGGATGGGGTGAGGGGCCAACCTGTTGGCCAGAATTTTTGAGAAATAATTGTGGCATCAGCACCAGTAAAAAGAATTCTTTGGAATTTCTTTACTTAAATAAGTAAGATAAGGGTGAGTCTATTGTGAGAAATGGGCTGAACCCAATATACATCAGAGGAGCCCAGGGAGGTAGTCCCCCTCGGTAGGTTTGGGTGGTGGAAGTGCCTCCTGAATCCAAGGGAAGGAGTATTAATTGTGCAAGTGTTGTTCCTGCTGGGATGGCCACAACTCCATTAATAGCTGTGGCCAGTATTTTTATTTCTCCAGTGCAATCATTATCATAAATGCCAGGGAAGACCTGAACACCTTGTAAGGTAGTAGAGGCTCTTTCAAGAATAAGGGCACACGTATGAGATGGAGGGGGACCCATAATTCCAGTGGGTATTATCTGCGGCCTTTGCATTGAGTCTAATATTGTATCTGTGGCGGCAAAAAGATCCAATCCTGCGCTGCCTGGGATGGCTAGTTGGAGGGAGGCAATTGTGGAGAAGGACTTTGCTATAGGCTGCTGAGGGCATTTGTCTTAGATCTACACTCACTCACCAGTAATGACCTTTACCACATCTACGGCAAAGGGTAGCTGGGGGCTTTTTAGCCCCAGTTGAAGGAGACGCTATTCCTAAGCTTTGTTTGCCTGTCGGACACTCACGTACAAAATGGCCAGGTTGTTTACAAGTAAAGCAAGTACGTGAGCCATTATTGTGAAAGGCCTTGGTAAAGGCGGCACCTAGGGCGAGACCCATGGCAAGGGCTACACCCACGCCTGCACAGAGTCTAATAAAGTCAGAAAGTTTCACTTTATCCTTATGTGTTCAAAGAACATCCTGACATGCCAGGTTGGCGTTTTCTAAGGCAAGGTGTTTTACAAAGGTTCTTTCACTTTCGCTTGATCCAAGCAAGCATTCCGCAGGTAGGTTAAGCAGGGAAACAAAGTCGGTATAAGGCTTGTCGGGCCCTTGTCGAATTTTTGCCAGGGAAGTGGTAGCAGAGGCCTTTTGAGGGAGGCGACTCCAAGCATGTAAGCCAGCCATCTGAATCTGCGCCAAAAGTCCAGCAGGGAAACGTGCCTTTTTAGCTTTAGTGTCAAAAGGCGCATTGCCCACTATCTTAACATAAGTCCAGGAATTAGAGGAGGACTTAGTTAAATTTTTTTGAGTGGTTTCCTGATGGGCCTCTTTGAAATCTGCATTCCATAACAGGAAGTCTCTGGCACTGAGGGTAGCTTGGTCTAAAAATTTCCAATCATTGTTAGTAAGACATTGTGTGCTGTGGCTTTCTCATACAGCCTATGTGTAGGGCGCAGTGGGTCCATAGTGAGCACAAGACTTTTTAAAGTTTTTTCAAGAAAACGCAGGCTTAATGTTTTGTAGACACTCTGGGTTCCTTCCTTCCGAGGGGTGAACTCCTCATCCTCTGAGTCCTGATCTCCTTGATCCATTTTCCACACTTCTTCCTCTTGATCCTCGTCTAAGTCTTTGACCTCAACCTGGGCAGGCTTATCTATCTGACTGCAGGTGACTGGGAAGGTGAGAACAGTGCTATGGAGTGGCTTAGCCTTTGTTTTAGACAACCTTGGGCCAGCTTGCATTGACTCCATGCCTAAGGCTAATGAACAGAGCTCAGAGTCAAGGGATCTTAATTCTTTTAAAAGTTGGATCTCTTTCAGTCTATGTTGGAGAGACTCTCCCAAGGGAGCCAGGTTAGGCAAGGGAAGTGGGGAAAAAATATCTGGTGTGGGGATTTGGCCCCTGAAGGGCCAGAGCACAAAAGGCAAGAGAGATATAGGAGGGAGGTGGATGTGTAAGTCCTATAGGCTGTGGCAGGGTCCTAAGAGGTGGCCGTTCTTCTGAATCATAGGGAGCTGCTTCCTTCTCCAAGTTAGCCTCCTCTCCAGGGATCAATGTGTCTCCAGGATTTTAAACTGGATAAAGGTGGTTGGTAACCATTTGAGCCCTATTTATTAGGGTGGTATTTTGAGGGGGACCAGGAAGGTTCCCAGGGTTCTGGGGAGACTGAGAATGGTCTATGTCTATACTAACTGATGGGCATGCGAGGGGGGACAAGAGGTCTTTTGCATAGTCTCTTCCCCAATCCTGAAAAGTTTTAAGGTACCATTGTCAAAGGGTGAACTTATAAGAAATTCATTAATTAATTTCCAGTAAGAAAAGGTGGGAACAGGCACTTTTTCTGGCCAAAGGATTCATAATAATCTTTTAAACAGTCTCCTACTCTAAGCCATCTTTTACCATCAATGGTCCCTTCAAGGGGAAATCATGGACACAATTCCCCTATGTATGAAAAAAAAAAAAAAAAAGTCCTTTTTCTTAACACACACCCCCCCATGTCTTGAAAGACTCCTTGAGGCCTGACAAAACAAATCATGTGATGAAACTGCTTGTCCCATGGTGGGTCACTCCCCGTGCGTTATCCCCACTCTCCTCCTGGATCTGTCTCACGGTGGTGTCTGCTGAGGCAATCGAGAGCTCCGCTTGACCAAGTCTTCCAGGAGAACGGGGTTCCCTATCACTCAAAGGCTCAAGCCCCAGTCAGTGGGCGCTAGATGTCCCGGCTGACAGGACACATCAACGTGGGCAGCGAACCTAGATGGGGAGAAATGAAGAGACAAGAGACACGAGAGATGACAACAAGACAGGAGTTCTGATCAAGCTGCAAAATTCATTGTTCACACAGGGTAATTTATATGCTGGAGATGGGAAAGCTCTCTTATTGGCAGTTCCTGGATGTCTTCAGAAGGTGAGATAACCTCAGGATATTTCAAGAAGACAGATGGCCACAGGATGTCTCAGGGACACAGATGGCTACAGGATGTCTCCAAGACAGGATGTCTCCCTGGGTGCTGTTTCTTGTAAGTGTCAGGCTATTCTTTGAAGGAGAATTTCTTCTACCCCTGACAGTCAGGGATTCAGTATTTTGAATGGAAAATTGGAAAAAGAATGCAATGTGTATGCAAATATGTGCTACCCAAAAATCTTCCCACTCTCATTCAGAACAATGCCTTGACATTACCTTCACCCTAAGTAAGACACAATTAGAGGAGAAGAGTTAGAAAATATGTGAATACATATCGGTAATGGAAAATGCTCAGGAGTTCACAACTTTGGAGGTTGTAGAGGAGTTTCCAAAAGTAAGGGACAGGGTAAAAACTGCACAAACATGGAGCTCTGCCGGCCTAAAGATTTCTTGAGAAACTGCCTCTGAGGTTGGGCACTTGAAATATATGTTGTTGTCAGGGGGTTTAGCTTCCTTTGTAGTTAGACCATCAAATCTGGGTCTGCATCTATGTGACCTGGAGGACATGGTTTCTTATTTTTCAATGGACAAGAAGCAGCAGTGCTGAATTCTCTCTTTGTAGTTAAACTGTTGCCACTGGGGGCTAAGTGTCTCCCAGTGGGGACTGTGAAGCCATTTAATCGACCTCCACTTTTTGTGGTGTTTCTTGCAGCTGCACTGGGAGTTTAGAATTTGCTTCTCATAATACAAGGAGTTCAACTTGGACACAGTGCTGGAGGGAGTTCTGTCACTTGTGGTGGGTAAGGGTCTGCAAGAGAATGCACCAACCAGGCTTCTATCCCACATAGCTTGCCCCCTTGACCATAGCCATCTGATTCTAAACATTGCACTGAAACCTCTCCATATAACATGATGCCTTTAAATACAAGGGTCTAGGGGCTGAATTATGTCAGTCACAAACCATTTGGAAGCCAATGGCAGATCCACATGACCCCACCACAGATGTTTTAACACACACATGCACACCACTGCTCTAGGCCGACTTCTCATCAGGTTCCAAATTACTGGCATCTTTCTTCTAACACAATTTTCATGAACACCAGTCAATCAAGGAACTGTCTGGTACACTCATGATCATCAATAGGACATACAAAGTTTCTCCAGTGCCACCTGGTCATGGGAATTCAAAAATTTAATGGTATTTATCTAGCCATTTTTCAACAATGACATTGGAGGCACTGTGCGTTTCAATTCATTCAGGAACCATTAAATGGAGAGGAAGCTCATTTCAATGAAAGCTCTGGAAAACATTAACAGGCAAGGCTTCCCAAAGACAGTCCAAAAGGTCACATGAAGCCAGGCCCATTGAGGTCCACAATGTGATGTCCATGTGTGTTTTTACTTGCAACTATGGCTGCCACGTCTTTAAGAATAAAATCATGTGATATCCTTCCTGAGATTCCCAGTGCTTTGTGGAAAGCAACCCTGGGCCTAGATCTCAGTTTCCAAGGGCAACTCTCATGTGTGGCCTCCTAAAATCCCAACACAATACACAGCAATACTTCTTTGAGGTCAGTTCCAGAACACAGTCTGTAGGGGAATCACACCAGTGTTCAAGCCCAGGTGGACCCAGTCATCTCTTCCTACAGCCACACAAATGACCACAATTAAAACCAAAACACTCCCACATGGCCCTCATCTTCTTCCATATAGACACTCAACATAACCTCAGGCTGTTGGTTTTCATGAGGGGCGCTTCCAAAGAGAGTGTCCAAAATAAGCTCCCTTGCCTCCATTTTCCTAAAGTCAGTGTGGCCAGGACACGCTTTCTGTAAACCAGGAATGATCAAAGAGGCCTGCGGTTAATACTGCTCTGTTTCTCCTTTTTGAGGCCTACTGGGGTTTAGATTCTTTTTGTTAATGGAGTCATGAGGAAACCCAAGCACCTATGGGCTAGACTCTGCAGGTCTTTGAAGAACTCATTTAACCCAAAGGATCTCTATTCTCAATGATGGAGGTCAGGAACCTTACAGAGGAAGGCGAGAGACTTCATCCACAATGACGGTTCATTTGGCTATTTTGGTTTTGGATGCACACATGGGATTTTTCATTAGATCCATCAGGTGCTGAGAATCTAAGCCACAGCCTCACACAGAGCCAAGAGGCTGATTCAGACACATCCCTTTCCAAAGCAATTAAGCAAAGAGCCACAGGTGATGTCCACTCATTTCCATTTGAAAACTGTTTACTTCAGGTTTTACAAAGGGGTGGCCTGAGGCAAGACCTTCCTGAAATTCAGCGCAACAGAACAATTGGTAAGCAAAAGGCCCAAAGCAGGGTTTCTCCACTGAGACTTTCCTGATAACACTGATATCTGAGTTTTCTGAGATGCTCACCATTCCCTTCAGCTATCCAGTACATGGCCATGTCATAGAGCTTGGAGGTGGTACATATCTTGGACACAAAACCATGAGCCTATTCTGGAGATAGGCCAGAATTCAGGAAGAAAACAGGAACTTAGGAAGATATTAGGTGTTGCCCATCCATAAGGCAAGTGCAGACCATTCATAAATTTGGCAGGATGAATGCTGGGAAGATTTTTATTAGAAAGGACACATGTATTGATGTATTATCTTTTCTAATTTCTAAACCAGGAACACAGTGGGATACACAGATATAGAAACACTCACCTTTTCAAACGACTTACTAGAAACAATTCACACCAAAACAAACAAATCGACTTTCCTTTCTATTCTCAGAACAGGAGACAAAACCACAAACCCACACCCACACCCACACAAACCCCCAAGTAGGTCTGTGACAATACGGAGTGTTCTTTGACTGGTGGGCCATAATATATTCCCCCATAATGGGCTTTCCTGTATCAGATCTGGTCTCTGTGGCCAACTCTGTGAAGGTGTCAAGAGCCAGAGGTGAGCCACTACCTGCTTTCACAGGAAAGGCCCCTCTTCAGACCTTCCTGGCTTTTGGCCATCATCACATCAGTAGGTACCAAGAAAGACTGACTCTATCCTTGGTAAATACAAACAAGTTTGACCACTGGGACTTTGACTGGGAGTGGCTCTTGGTGCCTGGCTTCCTGGATCACAAGTTCAGAGAGTTCCATCACTAAGGAAGTGAAGTGAGGTCACTTCCTTTAGGAACTGAATGAGGTCACTACCTTGGCAACCACTATATCCTAACAGTTGCTTCCAAGTGTCAAATGAGATGGAGGCTGCACCTACTTCCTGTGACACTTTCACAAATTATAATGGTATATCAAACATAGGCACCCGGGAACAGCTCTCCTCAGAGGCCTGGTTTGGTCCATCTTCTCGACATTAAGAAGAGAGTGGCTGATTCCGACACAACCCTTCACCCTGACCATGTTGTTTTCCATAGAAGATGACTTTTGCTCACTCAGGTCCTCCATAGCTGCCTACATCTTCTCCAGGGATCATTTCTGAAAAGACCTTAGAGGTTCTCAGCAGGTGGAAGATCCTCTACCTTCCTGTATTATAAGACGAACTCTGTTTCTGCTCTTCTGTAAAGTTAGATTAGGGAAGTGTGTATAGTTAGGGTTAATAACATGTTTGAATTGTGTTATGAATCATTCTTCTGGATGAATAATGGTATTGGGAACCTGCGATATTTATAAGAATATATAGGTGAGATATATGTATGAAAAGCAGAAATCTAAGATTTGAAGCCCAAAAGAGCATTGGGAACTTGATTGTGATACTTAGTGTTGAATTACGTTCTGCACAGATGTCTCAGATAAATCCATATACAATGGCACAGGACCTTGTACATTGCATGATTGATTGTGGAAGAGAACGTCCAGTCAAAAAGGGATAGTCGGTAGGATTAGAAAGATAGTCGGTATGTTTAGGAAGAAGAGTGAGTATTGGATTTGGACTGAAAGTTCTTTAGCAATAGGGTTTCAGTTAGAGAGTGAATGTAAATGTCAGCACATATGAAGATTCAGTCACAATGATGAACTCAGGAAAATATGTAGGAAAGCAGATAACAATAGAGATATTACAAAATATGGCAAAGTATAAATTGAGTGATAGTATTAGACATTTTGAACAGGGTTGAGTTTGAATATGTAATCTTAGGATGAAACAAATATGTAGGATTGACATTTGAGAGCACTGGGCAACCTGGACAAGGATGTTTTTAGTAATCCATGATCACTTTCCTTTTAGGCTTTGGTACAATCATAATTGTGAACTTTGCATTTTGTGTCCAGAATATTACTGTGATAAAATGTATATGTAGATCAGGTGACATGAGTATTTCTTCCAGCATTTCTGGGAGCAATGATTTGAAGTCCTATAAATTAGTATTGGGGGTACAAAGAGGTGTACCCTGTGTCTATGAAAATACAGATGATGCATGAAGAGACCACATTGTGAATAAATAAAATAACTGGTCCCACTTTAAATAATGGATTGAATTGATATATGAAAATATATAAGAAATCAAATATTGATATACAATCATTCATTCCAACCAGCAATACATCTACTGATAATATTAGGGTTACGGATTATCATGAAGTGTGTGTGAGTTTTGCTTCAAAAGTGATCATGGAAATCGAAAATAATGTGTTTGGAGAGAAGTCTCTTGAAAAGACCAGTCAAGAAACATGGAGGAATACATGTGTTCTGAAGAAGAAAGTGTTCTAAAATGAAACAAATGCCTAGAAATTTGTGAAATTGTGGATGAATTATATATACTATTACCCGGTGCGTGAGGGAGTTCTGTCACGCGTGGTAGGTTATGGTCTCCAGGAAAATGCACCAGCCAGGCTTATATCCCTCATAGCTTGCCCCCTTGACCATTGGAACCTGATTCCAAACATTGACCTGAAACCTCTCCGTATAACAAGATGCCTTTACATATAATTGTCTGCTGGCTGCACAATGGAAGTCACAAGCCATTTGGACACCAATGGGAGATCCACATGGCCCCACCACAGATGTTTTATCACACACCTGCCCACCACTGCTCTAGGCCCACTCCTCAGCAGGCTCCAACTTCCTAGCATCTCTGTTCTGCACCATTTTCATGAAAACCAGTCAATCAAGGCACTGTCTGGTATACTCATGATCAGCCACAGTATATACAAAGATTCTCCAGTTCAACCTGGTCACTGGAATTTTAAAAATTCCATGGTATTTATCTAGCCATTTTTCAAGAATGAAGTTGAGTCACTGTGGGTTTCAATTCACTCTGGACCCATTAAATGGTGAGGAAGCTCATTTCAATGAATTATCTGGAGAACTCTCACAGGCAAGTCTTCCCAAATACTGGCCAAAATATCACATGAATCCAGGCCCATTGAGGTCTAAAATGTGACATCCATGTGTGTTTTGACTCTCAACTATGCCTGCCAAGTCTTTCAGAATAAAATCATGTGATATCCAGGCTCAGATTCCCAGTGCTCTGTGAAAAGCCACCCTGGGACTACATCTCAGTTTCCAAGGTGAACTCTTGCGAAGCCTCCTAAAATTCCAACACAATTTTTGGCAATACTTCTCTGAGGTCAGTTCCAGAACTCAGTCTCTAAGGGAAATCACACCAGAGTTCAAGGCCAGGTGGACCCAGTCATCTCTTCCAACCGCCACACAAATTACCACAATTAAAACCAAAACACTCCCACATGGCTCTAGTCTTCTTCCATATAGACACTGATCATAACCTCTGGCTGGAGGTTTCCAAGAGGGGTGCAGCCCAAGACAGTGTCCAAAATATACTCCTTTGCCCCTCATTTGCCTAAAGTCAGGGTGGCCTGGACACTCGTCCAGGGAACCAGGAGTGATCAAATAGGCCTGCTGTAAATACTGCTCTGCTTCTCCAATTTGAGGCCTACTTATCGTGAGTTATAGATTCTTTATGTGATTTTGATTCTGGCAAAACCCAAGCACCTATGGGCTAGCTGCTGCAGGGCTTTGAAGAACTCATTTGAACCAAATGTTCCAATTCTCACTTGATGGAGGTCAGAAACCTTATAAAGGAAGGCGAGAAACTTCTTCCACAAGGACTGCTCTTTTTGCCAATTTGGTTTTGGATGCACACATGGAATCTTTCTTTACATCCATCATGTGCTGAGAATCTAAGCCACAGCCTCATACAGGACCTAGAGTCTGATTCAGACACATCTTTTTCCAAAGCAATTAAGCAAAATGCCACAGGTGATGCCCATTCATTTCCATTTGAAAACTGTTTTCTTCTGGCTTCACAAAGGGGTGGCCTCAGACAAAGTCCTTTCTGACATTCAGTGCAACAGAACAATAGGTAAGCAAAAGGCCCAAAGCAGAGTTTCTCCATTGAGACTTTCCTGGTCACACTGATATCTGAGTTTTCTGAGATGCTCCCATTCCCTTCAGCTATCCAGTACATGGCCATGTCACAAAGCTTGGAGGTGGTACATATATTGGACACAACACCATGAGCCTATTCTGGAGAGTTGCCAGAATTCAGGAAGTAATCAGGAACTTAGAAATATTGTAGATGTTGCCCATCCAAAAGTCAAGCAGCAGTCCATTCAAAAATTGCGTAAGAATAATACTGGGAAGCTTTCCACTAGACAGGACACATCCATTGATGCATTCTATTTTCTAATGTCTACAAGCACGGACACAGTGGGATACACAGACCCAGAAACTCTCGCCTTGTCAAACGAATTACTAGAATCAGTTTACTCCAAACAAAACAAACAGCCTTTCTTACCTATTCTCAGAACATGAGACAAAACCAGAAACCTACACCCACACCCACAAAGGCACATCCTTCCCTCAAGTAGGTCTGTGACTATCCGGAGTGTCCTCTGACTGGTGGGCCATACTATGTTCCCCCGAAATGGCCTGTCCTGTCTCAGATCTGTTCTCCTTGTCCAACTCTTTGAAGTTGACAGGAGCCAGGGGTGAGCCACTACCTGGTTTCTCAGGAAAGGCCTCTCTTCAGAGCTTTCCTGGCATTTGGCCATCCTCACATAAGTAGGTACCAAGAAAGGCTGCCTCTGTCCTTGATAAATCCAATCAAGTGAGAACACTGGGACTGGGACTGGGACTGGCTCTGTGTGCCTGGCTTCCTGGATCCCATGTTCAGAAAGTTCCATCACCAAGGAAGTGAGGTTCAGGAATTGAATGAGGTCACTGCCTTGGCAAACACATTGTCCTAAGACTTGCTTCCAAGTGTCCCATGAGATAGAGGCTGTCCCTACTTCCTCTGACACTTTCACAAGTTAGAATTCTTTATCAACCATAGGCACTCAGGAACAGCTGTCCACACAGTCCTGCTTTGGTCAATCTTCTCTACATTAAGAAGATAGAGGCTGATTCAGACACAACCCTTCATCGTGACCAGGTTTTTTGCCATGGAAGATGACTCTTACTCTCTCAGGTCCTTCATAGCTCCCTACATTTTCTACAGGGATCATTTCTGCATGGACGTTTGAAGTTCAAACCAGGTGGAAGATCCCTACATTGCTGTATTGTAAGACCAACTCTTTCCCTGCTCTTTTGAAAAGTCAGATTGAGGGAACAGTGTATGGTTATAGTTAATAACATGTTCGATTTGGGTTAGAAATCATTCTGCTGGATGAATAATGGTATTGGGAACCTGCAATATTTATAAGATTATAGAGGTGAAATATAAATATGAAAACAGAAAACTAGGAACGATTTGAAGCACAGAAGGTCATTGGGCACTTGATTGGTTTATTTAGCTTTGAATTAGGTTCTGCACAGATGTTTCAGGTAAATAAATAATCAATGGCAGAGGACCTTGTACCTTGGATCACTGAATTTAGAAGAGAACATCCACTCAAACAGGGATAGTCGGTAGGATTAGAAAGATAGTTGGTAGGTTTCAAATGAAAAGTGAGTAAAGCATTTGGACCAAAAGTTCTTTAGCAATGTTGATTCAGTTAGAGAGAGAATGTCAATGTCAACACATGTGAAGTGTCATTCACAATGATTAACTGGAGAAAAGGTGTAGGAAAGCAGATATCAATAGAGACATTAGGAAATCAGGCAAAGTACAAAGTGTGTGATAGGAAAAGACACTTTTAAAAGGATTGAGGTTGAATATATAATCTTAGGAAGAAACAAATATGTACTCACCAATAGGAATGATATTTGAGAGCAGTAGGGAACAAGGACATGGATGTTGTTAGTAATACATGGTCACATTCAATTTAGGCTTTGGTACAATCATAAGTGTGACCCTTGTATTTTGTGTCAGGAATATTACTGAGATGAAATGTATATATATATCAGATGAGTAGAAAATACATCATGAAATATATATCATCCACATATCCAACATGAATAACATGAATATATAGGTGAAATATAAGTATGAAAACAGAAGCCTAGGTAAGATTTGAATCCCAGAAGAACATCGGACCCTTGATTGTGACACTTAGATTTGAATTATGTTCTGCAGAGGTGTCTCAGATAAATCGATATACAATGGCACAGGACCTTATATCTTGGATGACTGAATGTCAAAGAAAACATCCAGTCAAAAAGGTATAGTGGGTAGCATTAGGAAGATAGTCAGTAGGATTAGAAAAAAGAATGTGTAAAGGATTTGGACAACAAGTTTTGCTTCTCCAATTTGAGGCCTACTGTCATGCATGGGCGATGCTCATGCATGGCCTCCTAATATCCCAACACAATTCATGGCAATACTTCTCTGAGGTCATTTCCAAAACTCAGTATCTTAGGGGAATCACACCAGAGTTCAACCTCAGGTGGACCCAGTCATCTCTTCCAACCACTATACAAATGACAACAATTAAAACCAAACCACTCACACATGGCTCTCATCTTCTTCCATATAGACACTCATCATTACCTCTGGCTGGCGGTTTCCATGAGAGGCGCAGCCCATGACAGTGTCCAAAATAAGCTCCCTTGCCCCTCATTTGCCTAAAGTCAGGGTGGCCTGGACACCCTTCCTGTGAACCAGGAGTGATCAAATAGACCTGCGGTTAATATTGCTTCACTTCTCCAATCTGAGGCCTACTGACTGTAGGGTTTAGATTCTTTATGTGAATTTGAGTCATGAGAAAACCCAAGCACCTAAGGGCTAGCCTCTGCAGGGCTTTGAAGAACTCATTTGACTCAAAGGATCCCTATTCTCACTTGATGTAAGTCAGGAACCTTACAGAGGAAGGTGAGTGTCTTCATCTACAATGACTGCTCTTTTTACCATTTTGGTTTTGGATGCACATATGGTATCTTTCTTTAGATCCATCTGGTGGTGAGAATCTAAGCCACAACCTCACACAGGGCCAAGATGCTGATTCAGACACATCCCTTTCCAAAGCAATTAAGCAAAGAGCCACAGGTGATGCCATTTATTTCCATTTGAAAACTGTTTTCTTCAGGCTTCACAAAGGGTGGTCTGAGGCAAAGACCTTCCTGACATTCAGGGCAACAGAACAATAGGTAAGCAAAAGGCTGAAAGCAGGGTTTCTCCACTGAGACTCCCTGGACACACTGATCTGAGTTTTCTGAGATGCTCGCCATTCCCTTCAGCTATCCAGTACATGGCCTTGTCACAGAGCTTGGAGGTGGTACATATCTTGGACACAAAACCATGAGGACAAAATGGAGAGTGGCCAGAATTCAGGAAGAATACAGGAATTTAGCATGATAGTATGTCTTGAACATGGATAAGGCAAGCTGCAATCCATTCATAAATTGGGCAAGATGAATGCTGGGAAGCTTTCTACTAGACAGGACACACCCATTGCGGCATTCTTTTTTCTAATGTCTACAACTACGGAGACAGGGGGATACACAGACATAGAAACACTCGCCTTGTCAAAGACTTATTAGAAACATTCCACTCCAAAACAAACAAACCGACTTTTTTTTAACCTATTCTCAGAACATGAGACAAAACCACAAACTGTCGTCCACACACACCAAGGCACATTTTCCCCCAAGTAGGTCTGTGACTATCCGGAGTGTCCTCTGACTTTATGCCATATGATGTTCCTCAAAAATGGACTTTCCTGTCATAGATCTGGTCTCCTTTGTCAACTCTGTGAAGTTGTCAGGAGCCAGCTGTGAGCCACTTTCTGTCCTCTCAGGATAGGCCCCTCTTCAGAGCTGTCCTGGCATTTGGCCACCCTCACATCAGTAGGTACCAAGAAAGACTGACTCTCTCCTTGGTAAAACCAAACAAGTGAGGTCACTGGAACTGGGACTGGTACTGGCTCTGTGTGCCTGGCTTCCTGGATCCCAAGTCCAGAGAGTTTCATCACCAAAAAAGTAGGTGAGGTCACTTTCGTCAGGAACTGAATGTGGTCACTGCCTTGGCCACCTCTTTGTCCTAACAGTTGCTTGGTATGGTCTCTAAGATGGAGGCTGCCCCTAATTCCTGTGACACTTTCAGAAGTTAGAATGGTATGGAAACTATAATTGCCTGAAAACAGCTCTCCACCCAGGCTTGATTTTGTTCTTCTTCCCTACATTAAGAAGAGAGAGGCTGATTCAGACACATCCTTTCATCCTGACTGGGTTTTTTGCCATGGAAAATGACTTTTGCTCTCTCAGGTCCTTCGTAGCTGCCTACATCTTCTCCAGGGTTTATTTCTGCATGGACTTTTGAGGTTCTCAGCAGGTGGAAGATCCACTACCTTCCTCTATTGTAAGACCAACTCTGTCCCTGCTCTTCTGTAAAGTGAGATTAAGTGAACAGTGTATGGTTAGGGTTAAAACCATGTTCGATTTGGGTTAGGAATCATTCTGCTGGATGAATAATGGTATTGGGAACATGTGATATTTATAAGAATATAGACATGAAATATATGTTTGAGAACAGAGATCTAGGAAAGATTTGAAGCACAGAAAGGCATTGGGCCTTTGATTGGTATACTTAGCTTGAATTATGTTCTGCACCAAGGTATCAGATAAATTGATACACAATGGCAAAGGACCATGTACATTGGATGATTGAATGTAGAAGAGAACATCCAGTCAAAAAGGGATAATCCGTAGATTTAGGAAGATAGTCAGTATGTTTAGGAAGAAGAGTGAGTCTAGGAGTTGGACCAAAAGTTCTTTAGTAATAGGCTTTCAGTTAGAGAGAGAATGTGAATGTCAGCACATGTCAAGAGACTGTCACAATGATGAACTGGGGTAAATATGTTGGAAAGCAGATATTAATAGGGACATTAGGAAATCAGGAAAAGTATAAAGTCAGTTATAGGATTAGATATTTTCCACAGGCTTGAGGTTGAATATATAATCTTAAGAAGAAACAAACATGTAGTCACCAATAGGATTGATATTTGAGAGAATTAGGCAACCTGGACATGGATGTTATTAGTAATCCATGCTCACTTTCCATTTAGGCTTTGGAACAATCATAAGTGTGACCTTTGTATTTTGTGTCCAGAATACTACTGTGGTAAATGTATATGTAGATCAGGTGACATGAGTATTTCTTCCACCATTATGGGGAGCAAAATTCTGAAAACTTATAAATTAGTACTGGGGATACAAATAGGTGTACCCTCTTTTGATGATTATAGAGATGATGCATGAATTGACCATATTGTAAGTAAAGTATATAACTGGTTCCAACTTTAAATAATGGATTGAATTTACAACTGGAAATATATCAAAAATCTTATATTGATATATATTCATTCATTTCAAAGAGTTATATATCAAATGGTAATATTAGGGTTACAGTTTATTATGAAGAGTGTGTGAGATTTGTTTCAAAAATGATTATGGAATCAAAAATAATGTGTTTAGAAAGAAGTCTAGTGAAAAGAAAAGTAAAGTATCATGGAGGAATACATGTGTTCTGAAGTAGGAAGTGATTGAAAGTGAACCAAATGCCTACAAATTTGTGAACTTGTGGATGAAAAAATATATATCCTATTATGTCCATAAACTGAAGAAATTGTAATGTACAAGTGTTGAATAAAAATGAACTTCAAAATACACATCATGTTCCATAGGAATCTACTTGCATTGATGTTAAACTGGGTCAGTTACTGTAGAAATATTAGGATTTGTAAGCACCAATCACTGAAGTTAGTTTTCAGTACTAGGAAATCAATATGTATTTCAGGTGGGTGAGTATTTCTGAGAATAATCTTGTGAAATGTTGTTTATAAATACACACACAGTAACATGAATGAATTTTAAGAGTGTATAATAAGACACATATATTTCATATTTTGGAAAATCTGGAGAATATATATATACACACACACACTCACACACACACACACACACACACACACACACACATTAATATGTAGCAATATGTATGAAAATTGAAATTCATCATGAAATATAATTCATCCACATATCCAAAAATATTCATTTTACTAAACATGGATTTATGTTAATTATGTATAATGTTATTCACTAAGAAGCTCACCCACAGGTTGAATTTTCTGTTCCCTCAGTATTTAGGGGAGTCATCTCTTCTCACAGTTTTTATATTCCAAAGTCAGTGAGCTCACAAAATATATGTGAGATACCAGGTAGGGTACTATATATGCATAAAAAAATACATGTGCTGAATAGGCTACAGAGAAAGAGAGACAGCAATTATAATATGTGTTAACTTTAAAAATTCATGGAGAAATATTACAATGAAAATTTGACTAGATTTATAACACATACTCTTGATAAAGCAGAAGGCAAATCCAAGTATACACCATGCTTCCAATGAAAGACCTGTATTTCTATTCAGTTAGGTTTTTTTTTCTCCATCATATTAGGATTAGTAGTCAGAGTCTAGTAGGGTATGGGTTCGTGTCAGGGATTCAGTATTTCTAATGGAATATAGGAAAATGAATCTAATGTGTATGCAAACATGTGCTACACAAAAATCTTCCCACTCTCATTCAGAGCAATGCCTTGACATAACCATTGGTCCAAGTAAGACACAATTAGAGGAGAGGAGTTAGAAAATCTGTAAATACATATGTGGAATGGAAATTGCTCAGGAGTTCACAACACTGGACGTGGTAGAACAGTTTCCAAAAGTAAGGGAGATGGTAAACACTTCAGAAACATGGAGCTCTGTTGCCCTAAAGACTTCTTGAGAAACTTCCTCTGAGGTTGGGCACAAAATATATGTAATTGTCAGGAGATTTAGCTTCGTTTGTAGTGACACCATCATATCTGGGTCAGCATTTATGTGACCTGGAGGACATGGTTCCTTATTTTCTAACGAACATGAGGCAGAAGTTCTGAATTCTCTCTTTGTAAATAAACTGTGGCCACTGGGAGCTAAGTGTCTTCCCGTGTGGTCTGTGAAGCCATTTGGTCATCCTCCATTTTTCAAGGTGATTTTACTGCTGCACTGGAAGTTTGGTATTGGCTTCACGAAATACAAGGAGTTCAACTGGTACACAATGCTGGAGGGAGTTCTTTCACGTGTGGTTGGTCAAGGTCTCCATGAGAATGTATGAACCAGGATTCTATCACACACAGCTTTCCCCCTTGACTATAGCAACCTGACTCTGAACATTGCCCTGAAACCTCTCCATATAAAAAGATGCCTTTACATATAAGGGTCTGCTGACTGCACCATGTCAGTCTCAAGTATTTTGGAAGCTAATGGCAGATCCAGGTGGTCCTACCAAATATATTTATTCACACACCTACAGTCCACTGCTCTACGCCCACTACTCAGCAGGCTCCAACTTACTGGCATCTCTGTTCTACACCATTTTCACGAAACCCAGTCAATCAAGGCACTCTCTGGTACACTCATGTTCAGCAACAAGATATCCAAAGTTCTCCAGTGCTGCCTGGTCATGGGAATTTCAAAAATTTTATGGTATTTATCTAGCCATTTTTCAAGGATGAAGTTAGAGGCACTGTGGGTTTCAATTTATTCAGGAACCATTAAATGGTGAGGAAGCTCATTTCAAAGAAAGCTCTGGAGAACACTCACAGGCAAGCCTTCCTAAAGAGTGGCCAAGAGGTCACATGAATCCAGGCCCATTGAGGTCTACAATGTGAGGTCCATGTGTGTTTGGACTCTCAACTATGGCTGCCAAGTCTTTAAGAATAAAATCATGTGATATCCTGGCTTAGATTCCCCGAGCTCTGTGGAAAGCGAAACTGGGCCTAGAACTCAGGTTGCAAGAGTGATTCTCATGCGTGGCCTCCTAAAATTTCAAGAATATTTATTGCAATACTTCTCTGAGGTCAGGTCCAGAATTCAGTCTCTAAGAGGAATTACAACAGAGTTCAAGCGCAGGTGGACGCAGTCATCACTTCCAACAGCCACACAAATGACCACAATTAAAACCAAAACACTCCCACATGGCCCTCATGTTCTTCCATATAGACACTTATCATAACCTCTGGCTGGAGGTTTCCATGAGGGGCGCAGACCAAGACACTGTCCAAAATAAGCTCCCTTGCCCCTCATTTCCCTAAAGTCGAGGTGGCTTGGACACACTTTCTGTGAACCAGGAGTGATCAAATAGGCCTGCCCTTAATACTTCTCCACTTTACCAATTTGAGGCCTATTGCCTGTGGGGTTTAGATTCTTAATGTAAATTGGAGTCATGACAAAACCCAAGCACCTATGGCCTAGCCTCTGCATGTTTTGAAGTACTCATTTGACCCAAAGGATCCCTATTCTCACTTGATGAAGGTCAGGAACCTTACAGAGGAAGGCGAGTGACTTCATCCCAATTACTGCTCTTTGGGCCATTTTGGTTTTGGATGCACACATGGGATCTTTTTTAAGATCCATCATGTGCTGAGAATCTAAGCCACAGCCTCACACAGGGCCAAAGGGCTGATTTAGACAATCCAAAAGCAATTAAGCAAAGAGCCACAGGTATGCCCATTCATTTCCATTTGAAAACTTTTTTCTTCAGGCTTCAAAAAGGGGTGGCCTGAGGCAAAGACCTTCCTGACATTCAGGGCAACAGAACAATTGGTAAGCAAAAGGCCCAAAGCAGGGTGTCTCCACCGAGACTCTCCTAGTCACATTGATATCTGAGTTTTCTGAGATGCTCGCCATTCCCTTCAGCTATCCAGTTCATGGCCATGTCACAGAGCTTGGAGTTCGTATATATCCTGGACACAAAACCATGGGCCTATTCTGGAGAGATGCCAGAATTCAGGAACATCAGGAACTTAGGTAGATATCAGGGGTTGCCCATCGATAAGACAAGCTACAGTCCATTCATTAATGGGGCACGATGAATGATGGGAATCTTTCTACTAGACATGACATATCCATTGATGCATTCTCTTTTCTAAAGTCTACAACCACGGACACAATGGGATACACAGATATAGAAACACTCGCCTTGTTAAACGACTTACTAGAAACAGTCCACTCCAAACCAAACAAACCAAATTTCCTATCTATTCTCAGAACATGAGACAAAACCAAAAAACCACAACCACACCCACAAAGATACCTCCTTCCCCCAAGTAGGTTTGTGACTCTCCGGAGTGTCCTCTGACTGATGGGCCATACTATGTTCTCCTGAAATAGCCTGTCCTGTCTCAGATCTGGTCTCCTTGGCCAACACTGTGATGTTGTCAGGAGCCACCGGTGAGCCACTACCTGCTTTATCTAGAATGGCCCCTCTTCAGAGCTTCCTGTGACACTTTCACAAGTTTGAATGGTATATCAACCATAGTCACCCAGGAACAGATCTCCACACATGCCTGGTTTGGTCCATCTTCTCGACATTAAGAAGAGAAGCTGATTCAGACACAACCCTTTATCCTGACCAGGTTGTTTGCCATGGAAGATGACTTTTGCTCACTCAGGTCCTTCATAGCTGCCTACATCTTCTCCAGGGATCATTTCTGCATGGACCTTTGAGGTTCTCAGCAGGTGGAAGATCCCCTACATTCCTGTATTGTAAGACCAACTCTTCTCCTGCTCTTCTGTAAAGATAGATTGAGGGAACAGTGTATGGTTATGATTAATAACATGTTTGGTATGGGTTAGAAATCATTCTGCTGGATGAATAATGGTATTGGTCACCTGCGATATGTACAAGAATATATAGGTGAAATATATGTATGAAAACAGAAATCTAAGTAATATTTGAAGCCCAAAAAGGCATTGGGCCCTTGATTGGGATAGGCAGTGTTGAATTACATTCTGCACAGATGTCTCAGATACATTGATATACAATGACATAGGACCTTGTACCTTGGATGATTGAATGTAGAAGAGAACATCCAGTCAAAAAGGGATACTTGGTAGTGAAAGCTTAATAAATTAGGTACTTTTAACTTCCTGTTTTTCTGTACGCTTAACAAAACTCTGTTGAGAAATGTTTGCTAATCTTTTTCCAAAATGTGCTGTTCCCAAGTGCCAAACTGCAGAATGTACTCCCTCACTCCGTGTTCGGCAAACCGCCCACTCGCCCTTACCCATCAGTAAATTTCCCTCCCGTCCCTCTCCAAGGAAAGTATATAAGCTCTGCTTAAGCTGTTCTCAGGGCTCTCTGCTCTATTCAAGTGAGCTCTGAGGCCCACCATGCTGGACCCCAAATAAACCCTTTGCTGTTGCATGAGACAGTCTCTTGGTGGTCTCTTCATCCGAAGCTCGCATGAACTTTACATATTGAGGTTCCACCGAGCTCTGGCAGCGGCGGACGAGAGACCCCAAGGGGCTTCTCTTGGGGCAAGTAAGGCGCCTCTTTCTGGTTTCATATTTCAGGTTAGGGCTTGGCAAAATCGCTCGCTATGAAGAGCCTGAGCTCTCTCTGATGGTGTCTGAGAGACGTGTCACAGAGACACAGGGCACATCCCTGGGGGCCGCCCCAGAAGACTCGGGAAATCAAGGAACAATAGTTTCCTCGACTCAGTGATATTTTGTTTCAGATTCGGTATTGCCAGCCCATCGGATTTTGCCAGCTACTCCTTCCTGGTCTCAGTGTTGGACGTCCATTGCCTGTCTTTATTGTCTTGTCTTTCCTGTGTCCTGTGTCGTTGCTTTTACTGTTTGTGTACCTTTCATTATAGGACAGAGCACTTCAATGCCTCTGTCCCTGACCCTTGATCACTGGACCAAAGTCAGTTTAAGGACTCAGAATCTTTCTTTTTCAGTAAAACGCTGGACCTGGCAGACTCTTTGTGCCTCAAAATGGCCCACCTTTGGATTCGGATGGCCCCTAGAAGGCTCATTCTACTTCCCACTAATTTAAAAACTCATAGATATTGTCTTTCAGCCGGGGCCACATAGCTATCCTGATCAACAGCTATATATCTTAACTTGATAAGACCTCTGCAAATCTCGTCCTCTATGGGTGAAGCCATTGCTTGCCCCTGCCCCCGCTCCTACTCCATCCCCCATGATATCTCAAACCCTCTGCTCCTCCCCCTCATTCACCATCTGTTCTCCCTGATTTGACTCTACTTTGCTCTCCTCCCCCTTCTTATCCCCTGCCCTCGTCCCCTAACCCACAACACGCTCTAAGTGATTCTCCTTCTGCTAACTCAGCCTCTCTGCCATTGGAGAAAGCTAAGCCGGCCCAGCACCCTCCAGATAACTCCCTCGTGGCACACACATCCCCTCCTCCACTAGAGGAAGCTGGCCCGGCTAAAGGAACTCACTGGCGGCAAATGATTTAAAACCCTGGAACTCCCATGATGCACCACTTCCGTCCCTATGGGCCAAAGATTGACGATGGCCATGGGGGAAAAATGCAAGTCTACAATTATTGGCCTTTCTTATCTTCAAACCTATATAACTGGAAAAATAACAACCCCCCTTTTTCTGAGGAACCCACCCGGCTCACAGGTCTGGTTGAGTCATTGATGGTTTTACACCAGCCTACTTGGGATGACTGCCAACAACTCCTAAGGACTCTCTTCATGACAGAGGAACAAAAGGGAATCCTCCTGCAAGCTAGAAAAAATTATTCTCAGTCCAAGTGGGCGACCAACACAACTTCCCATCATAATTAAAGCCGGCTCTCCCTTGAACTGACCCAACGGGGACCCCAACACCTTTGAAGGTAGGGAGAATCTGTGCACTTATCGCCGGGCTCTAATACCGGGTTTCAAAGTGGCCACTAGGCGACCAACTAATTTGGCAAAGATAAGAGAGATTATTCAAGTGCCTGATGAATCTCCCTCTATGTTTCTAGAGAGAATTATGGAAGCATATAGGAGATAAACTCCTTTCGATTCTCAGGCAGAAGATCAAAAGGCATCTGTCATGATGGCCTTTATTGGGAAAGGTGCCCTGGATATTAAAAGAAAGTTACAATGCTTAGATAGATTACAAGATATGACTTTGAGAGATTTAGTCAGAGAAGCCAAGAAGGTATACTATAAGAGAGAAACTGAGGAAGAGAAAGGAGCAAAGGGAGGATAAACGAAACAAATACAGACTAACGCGTTGACTAAAGTCCTGGTCACAACAAAAAAATAGGCCAGAAATTAAGAAACAGGGAGACAGGAAGGGATACCTGGGCCCATGCCAGAGGCCACCCCTGGCCTCAGATCAATGTGCCTACTGTAAAGAAAAAGGACACAGGGCCAAAAGTGCCCCAGAAATAGACAGCCACATTAGCCAGCCATTCTGACTCTGGAGGATGACTACGAGAGTTCGGGCTCAGATCTCCTCCCCGAGCTCAGGGTAACTTGAAGTGGAGGGGACCCCAGTAAACTTTGAAGTGGATTCAGGGGCAATATACTCAGCCCTTAAGGCCCCATTTGGCGCTCTGTCAAAAAAAAGGTCTCTAGTTCAAGGGGCTAACCGCAGGAAATATCAGGCTTATACAACTACGAGGAACATGGACCTGGGGAAAGGAAAAATCCATCACTCCTTCCTAGTAATCCCAGAATGCCTGGCCCCATTGATGGGCAGAGATCTGCTCACCAAGCTCCGGGCCAAAATAACTTTTAACACTGAAGGCCCCCAAGTGGAATTTCTAAATCCTTCAGGAAAAATTCCTATAGTCACGGCTCCAACTATGTCAGTAGAAAATGTACATCAACTCACTCACCTTGGTTCAAAGAAACTGCAGGTATTCCTGAAGGATCAAGAACAGAGATTTAAACTAACCCACTCTCAACAAAATGAAATAACGGAATGGTTAACAAAAGCCTGTCAGGTCCATATTGGTTAATGATTACCCTTTCAAGCTTCCTGCAGGGAAGCACCTATGAGGAACCAGACCAGGACAATACTGGGAAGTGGACTTTACTGAAATTAAGCCAGCAAGGTATGGACTTAAATATCTCCTAGTCTTTGTTGATACATTTTCAGTATGGATTGAAACCTTCCCCACAAAAAAAAAAGAAAGAAAGAAAGAAAGAAAAAAGAAACAGCGCAAATGGTTGTCAAGAAGCTCCTGGAAGATATTTTTCCAAGATACGGCCTGCCTAAGGTAATAGGGTCTGATAGTGGACCGGGGTTCATGGCCCAGGTAAGTCAGGGGTTAGCCAGGACCCTGAAGATTAATTGGAAGTTACATTGTGCTTATAGACCCCAGAGTTCAGGAAAGGTAGAAAGAATGAATAGAACCATTAACCAGACCTTAACGAAATTAAGCTTAGAGACCGGAATAAAAGATTGGACTATGCTTCTGCCTTATGCAATGTTGCATGCAAGAGATACTCCCTCTGTTTCTTTGTGTAATCTCACCCCCTATGAAATTCTCTATTGTGCACCTCCTCCAGTAAGGGACCTAACCCCAACTCTAACACCTAACGATCCCTTCCACCCCCCTTGCTTGACAGACTTAAAGCTCTTGAAAGAACTCAGAAATACCTGTGAAACCAGCTGGCCAAGGCCTACCAAGGGGATGAGGGAACTCCACATCGATATCAAGTAAGAGACTTCATCTACATAAGACGTCATCAGGTGTCATCCCTGGAATCCCGCTGGAAAGGACCATAGCAGGTGCTACTTATAACACCTACAGTGGTAAAGGTAGAAGAAATCACTTCCTGGATCCATGCCTCTCATCTCAAGCCTGCGCCCTGTCCAGACTCTGGCAGGAAACTAGAAAAGACTGGATACCCTTTCAAATTGCGTATTCGCCGTGTGGATAAGGCTATAGACTCTCCCATTGGCCACCAGTAGTCCTAACCCTCCTCAGTCCGTTCAGCCGTGATGGGTGATCACAAATCCTACTGGAAAAGAAGTATAATCTATCTTGCATACAACCCCCTTAGGGAACTGGTGGCCATCTCTCCATACAGACATTTGTCAACTGGCTATAGGTCTTTCCTATTAGGGTATCCCTGATGAAGAGGATCCCACTAAAATACCATTAAATCCCTTCCGTAACATTGATAATGGAAACAAACATTATGGATGTAGGGACACGAGAGCCAGATGCAGTTTGGCTAGCCTAGATTAGTACATTTGCCCGGCGGACTATCAAAGCCACAAACAGTCACAGCTGTGTGGGGGAAAAGCCGACTTCTTCTGTATGTCATGGGGATGTGAGCATACAGGGGCTGCCTAATGGAAGCCAAACGCTTCATCAAATTCAGTACACATCCTTGGCCATATTACCAATTAGGTAACCACAACAGATGGCCCCCAGAGGAGTCTCTAGATCCTCAAATTCTGCGTGTACTTTTTAACTTCTGCAAGTGCTCAAAAGGGTGAAAGGAGATTCCCCTATGTGGAAGCCTTTTCCCTCCTTCACTCACATCCTGAACTATGCTTCTCCAATAGATCCTCAACCTCAGCCTTCTGCTCCAGACTCTCTGCTGTCACTCCCATTTAAGCACCCTGATTTATCCCCTCCAATTACTAGATCAAAAACCCAAACCTCCGCTGGTCCTCAGACCACTTCCCCCTTGCTGAGGTAGCAGGTACTCACGTACCCCTCCACCCACTCATTCCTCTCTTCTCCTGTCAGTGACCACACCGGGTCCCACCAGGTTCTCTTACCATCTAACCCAAAGCTCAAACCAGCTGAGGAGATCCCTCAGACCCTTATCCAAGATGTAATGAAAATGTTGCTTTGTCATAACTGAAAACAGGTGACTAAGAATTTAATGTCCCTCACAGGATTTTTGCATACTCACTCCCATCTTCCCCTTTGCTCTAACTGTTCTACTGCTCAAGTATTTGTTGCTAGGAAAATACCAAACCCCTTTCCCATTATTCTTTTACATCTCTCCTTCCTCATTCTCAGATCGTCAGAGTTGCTCTCAGCCCCACCTTCCCCGTCTTCCCATGCTGTACCAGGCCCACAGAAAAGTCTTAACGGACCTTCTCCAGAAGTCTTCACCATGGCTGACTTTAAAACTTTCAGCAAAAGAGTCCCTACAAAGATTTCAATGTAGATAAACTTTCTCTTTTTGTGTTGCCCTGTTCTACATGGCCAATGGCTAAAAAAACTCAGCACTTCTAAGCTAGACACCCCCTTACTAGTTTTTCACAAAAAATGTGAACAAGGCCTCTGGCCTTGAGCTGGGGCTTCACAGAGATGGCTACATTTCTAAGATAAAGAAGTTACCAACTGGACTCCATGGTAACAGCTGGCAGGGAGAAAAAAGAAAGGCAAGAAAAAGTGTCCCCCTCCCAGGTGTCCTTGAAAAGTTAACTTGCTGAGAACAGAGGAAAAAACAGAAACAAAAACTGCTTTTTGTGTACTTCTCAGGACTATGAACTTCTGAGCCCCTTCCCTTACATGTTCGGTACAAAATTCTGAAACTATCTAAACATGGGGTTCAGGGGATTAATTGATTACAACAGAAACAATGCCCTCTGAATCCGGTTGCAAGCAAATAGGACTGTTTCCCTGTCTTCAGTGCTATCTTAGGTGCCTTGCCTTGTCTTTCCCTACAACAATATATTTCTGTATACTTAAAAATTGTTTATGTTTTCATGAAATGGCCAACCGATGTGATTAATTGTGTAATGGTGCAAATGTTTCCCAGAGAGCACTATCATGACGCAGGTTCATTTGAAGATCAAATAGGGGGGCATACAACCTGGTTCCCCTGGGAACATATACCCTCACTTTAGCCATACTATTGGGAATGTGGGTTGCTGCAGGGGTGGGCACAGGAACCAGTGCCCTGGTCCATGGGACACAACAGGAACCAGTGCCCTGGTCCATGGGACACAACAAGTCACCCAATTGGAAGCAGCACTAGACAATTACATAAAGATATTAGAAACCTCCATCACAGCTTTTCAGGAATCTTTTATCTCTCTATCTGAAGTTGTTTTTCAGAACACTCGAGGTTTGGACCTCCTCTTCATGAGAGAAGGGGACCTTTGTGCTGTATTGAGAAAAGAATGTTGTTTTTATGCTGACCATACTGGAGTTGTAAAAAAAATCTATGAGTAAATTAAAGAGACACCTTGAAGATCATCAACGAGAGAGAGAGGCCCAAAAAGGGTGGTTTGAGTCTTTTCACACAGTCCCCCTGGTTAACTACGCTTTTATCAACCCTGGCCGGTCTAATAATAATCCTCATATTATTGCTAACTAAAAAACCCTGTATGCTCAACCATGTAATTTCTTTTCTCCAAGCTCAAATTGGACAAGTTAAACATATGGCAATACCCCACTAGCCGACATAGAATGTACACCCCCCAATGATCACTTTTATTTATTTTTTTTCCTTTCAATACATTTTTTTCTTTTTTTTAAATTTATTTATTTTTTCATCTTCCATACATTTGATTCAAATGAGTTATGCATTTCCATTTTTACCCCAAATATAGATTGCAGAATCACATCAGTTACACATTAACAATGTTTCCATAATACCATATTAGTGACTGTTGTATTCTGCTGACTTTCCTATCCCCTACTATCCCCCCTCCCTTCCCCTCTCATCTTCCCTCTCTACCTCATCTCATGTTGCATTCTCTCCCTTCCCCCCCTTTCCCCTCAAAACCTTGTATATGTGATTTCGTATAAAAATGAGGGTGTCCTTCCGTTTCCATGCACTTTCCCTTCTCTCTCCCTTTCCCTCCTATCACTCGTCTCAGTTTAATGTTAATATTTTCCTCATGCTCTTTCCCTCTGTTCAGTTCTTAGTTGCTCTCCTTAAATCAAAGAAGACATTTGGCATTTGTTTTTTAAGGATTGGCTAGCTTCACTTAGCATAATCTGCTCTAATGCCATCCATTTCCCTGAAAATTCAATGATTTTGTCATTTTTTAGTGCTGCATAATACTCCATTGTGTATAGATGCCACATTTTTTTTTTATCCATTCATCTATTGATGGGCATCTAGGTTGGTTCCACACTCTGGCTATTGTGAATTGTGCTGCTATGATCATTGATGTGGCAGTATCACTTTTATTTTTAAAAGTATCCAATAGAAGAAGTGGGAAATGAAAGGTTAATAAAATAGGTACTTGTCACTTCCTGTTTTTCTGTATGCTTAGAAAAACACTGTTGAAATACTCACAACTGTTTGCTAATCTTGTTCCCAGAATGTGCTATCCCCAACTGCCAAATTTCACAATGTACTCCCTCCCCCGTTTGAACGCAAACCGCCTGCTCGCCCTGACCCATCAATAAACTTCTATCCCTGCCGCCTCCAAGAAAAGTATATAAGATCTGCTTAAGCCATTCTCAGGGCTCTCTGCTCTATTCAAGGGAGCTCTGAGCTCCAGTATGCTGGACCCCCAATAAACCCTTAGCTGTTGCATAAGACAGTCTCTTGGTGGTCTCGTCCTCTGACGCTCGCCCGAATATTATTGGATGATTAAATGTAGAAGAAAACATACAGTCAAAAAGGGATAGTCGGTAGGATTAGAAAGATAGTCGGTAGGTTTAGGAAGAAGGGTGAGTATAGAATTTGGAACAAAAGTTCTTTAGCAATAATGTTTCAGTTAGAGAGTGAAGTTAAATGTCAGCACACGTGAAGAGTCAGTCACAATGATGAACTGGGGAAAATATGTAGGAAAGCAGATATCAATAGAGACATTACAAAATCAGTCAAAGTATAAAGTGAGTGATTGGATTAGACATTTTCAAGAGTGTTGAGGTTGAATATATAATCTTAGGAAGAAACAAATATGTAGTCACCAATAGGATTGACATTTGAGAGCATTAGGAAACCTGGACACGGATGTTTTTAGTAATCCATGTTCACTTATAGGAAATCTTATATTGATATACAATCATTCATTCCAACCAGTTATACAACTAATGGTAATATTAGGGTTATGGTTTATCATGAAATTGTGTGAGTTTTGCTTCAAAAGGCATTATGGAAATCAAAAATAATGTGTGTGGAAACAAGTCTCATGAAAATACAAGCCAGGAAACATGAAGGAATACATGTGTTCTGAAGCAGGAAGTGATTGAATGTGAAACTAATGCCTATAAATTTGCTAACTGTGGAATATATATATATATATATATATATATATATATCTCCTTTGATGTGCATAAACTGAAGAAATAGTAATGTACCAGTGTGGAATAAAAATGAACGTCAGCCTACATAATATGTCCCATCGGAATCTACTTGAATTGATGTTAGGACTGGGTCAGTTACTGTACAATAATTAGGTTTTGTATGCACCATTCACTGAAGTTTTTTCTCAGTACTAGGAAACAAATATGTATGTCAGATGGATGACTATTTCTGAGAATAATCTTGTGAAATGTTGATTATACATCCACATACATGAATATGAATGAATTTAGGGAGTGTATAATAAGACCCATTTCTCATATTTTGAAAAATATTGAAAATATATATATATACACAGACACACAGAGAGACATTAAAAATAGCAATATATATTCCAATGGAAATTCACCATGAAATATATATCATCCACAGATCCAAAAATATTCATTTCGCTGAACATGGATTTATATATTATGATTTTCAACTAGGAAACTCACCCATAGGTCGAATTTTCAGTTCCAACAGCATTTAGGAGGAGTGGTCTCTTCTCACAATTTGAATATGCCATGTCAGCCACCTCACAAAAATGTAAGTGTGATAACAGGTAGGATTCTATACGTGAATATAAAAATACAGGTGCTGAATAGGCTACAGAGAAAGGAGACAGGAATTTGTTGAGAGCCACAGCTGAAGGGGCCCCAGTAAACCTCCAGCTGCCAGCAAATTTCCAACTGCCTACTGATTATTGGCTCTCAGCGGCCCCAGCAACATCTAGCTGATTGACTCCTCTGCGGTGATGCTCATTGGGCTGTTTCCCTGCCCTTTCAGACCACGGAGCTGCTCATTTGGGGACTTTTTTGGCTCCACCCTTGTGACCCAGCCAATCGGCCTCAAGAGCAGGAGGATTGTGGGAGTTAGAGAGGCTTGTGGGTGTGAGAGAGACTTTACAAGAAAGCCAGTGGTGGCAGTTAGGCTCTAAGGGTTTTTCCTGAGGAGCTGTTTTGTTTGGCGTGTGTGGTTCTAAAAATTAAGTTTGTTTCTTTTGACAACTGGCTCCTTAATCGTGCCCAGCCAGACTGAAGCATTTGGTGGCTCGCACGGGGATCGACTGAGGGTAAGGCATAAGGTAAACTGCTCGCCCCTGAGGGCAGGGCGAGAGGATGGGTAGACATTTTAAGATTCCTCTTTAGTTTTGCTTCACTTTTGTTTTAAGTTGCCTGTCCCTGGAGATGAGTGAGATGAAAGAAAAACCTCTCACATCTGAGGAAAAACTTTTTACATCTGAGGAACAGAGAGTGATAAAGGATGGGTGCACATGTCAGGAGGATAGAAAGGCTATAATGACTTTTTGTTGTTCTCTTTTTATTTTATTCTGTCTCGGTTTTGTTTGGTGTCATCTTGTTGGGTTGTATTATAGTAGAAATGCAGAATCAAAAATTAATAAAAAACAAACTGAAAAAGTGTTAAGTAAATTGTTAGAGGGAGGAGGCATCTCACTAAATCAAGAACAGTTAGGGCATATGTTGATACAATATAAAAATATAGCCCATGGCTTTTTAAGGAGGAGTTGTTAAATATATCAGAATGGAACCATCATGGTGAAGATTGAAAAAGAGGAGAAAAGAACAGCCCAGGGACTCTGCCAGTTGCCACATTGCCATTGTGGACGTTCATATCTGGTTTGCTTAGTCCAAAGCCTTCAGTTCAGACAAAGATAGAGGAACAAAGCTTAGGGAAGAAAATGCCATCAGGGGAAAAGTTACCAAAGGAGACTGCTACTAACAACTTTCTATCACCAGAGGGCATTAGTGCCCAACCAACAGCGCCACCTCTAAAGGAGACTGTTACTAACACATTTCTATCACCAGAGAATGTAAATGTCCAACTAACAAGGCCACCTCCATATGCTGGGGGGCCCCCAACCCCCGCAGTTGATAATTTGGATCCTGAGACAGGATCTCAAATATAAACATGCCCTGTATTTGAGGTAGGAGGGCAGCGAATTCACCATGCTTTAAATTTCAAAATAGTGAAGCAGCTAAAAGAGGCTGTAACAACCTATGGTCCTCAAGCAAACTTCATTGTAAGCTTGGTCGAATCCATTAAAAACTTGAACATGACTCCAGGAGATTGGGCTAATATGCGTAAAGCTGTGCTAAATGGAGGTCAGTATCTGTTATGGAAGGTTGCCAATGAGGAATTTTGCAAGAGACGGCTAGGCAAAATGCAGCAGCTGGTAATGCTCAGAGAAATCTAGATATGTTGTTAGGAAAGGGACCTTATGAGGATCAGACGCAACAAATTGCATATGATCCTGGCGTATACCCACAAATTCCTGTAAAGGTGGTTAGGGCATGGAAGACTTTACAAGGACATGGAGGTTTACAAGGTCAGTTATCTAAGGTAATACAAGGAGCTAATGAATCTTTCGCTTAATTTGTAGATAGGCTTATTCCAACAGCTACCAGAGTTTTTGGAAATACAGAACAAGCAATGTCATTAATAAAACAACTGGCTTATGACCAAGCAAATTGTGGGTGCAGAGACATCATTAGACCATGGAAACATGTGGATTTAAACACATATATTAAATTGTGCAGAGACACTAATGAACAAGAGCAAGTCATGGCAGCTGCAGTACAACAGGCTTTAGATGCCAGAGACATTAATGAACAAGGGAAAACTGTGGCAGCTGCAGTAAAACAGGCTTTAGATGCTAGGCTAAGAACATGCTACAATTGTGAACAAACAGGACTTTTTAAAAGGAATTGCCCCATAGGACGAGGGTTTAACAAAACTAGGTTTCAATGGAGTAGAATACGGGGTATTTGGCCATGATGCCGTAGAGGGAGACATTGGGCTAATGATTGCCATTCTCAAACCACCATAGAGGGTACTTCATTTTCAAAAAAACGAACAAGGACCAGGTGTTTATCCACGATATCATGGAGAAAGCCATCGGGCTCCATTTGCCAAAAAATGGACAGGGGGTCCCAATACTCTGGGGCCGCAAACCACAAATATACGGAGCACTGGAGGAACCCAGCAACCCCATCAGGGTAGTGCCCAGGACACATTGTCCATCAGAACCCTCATCAGAAAAACCAGAGGGAGCACAGGGTTGGACATCTGTGCCTCCACCAGATCAGTACTAACTCCAGAGTTGGGAGTTCAAATCATTCCCACAGGGGTGAAAGGACCTCTTCCCAAAGGAACAGTAGGCTTATTATTGGGACACAGCTCTTCTACTCTAAAAAGACTTATGATAAGTCCTGGGGTAATTGATCCCAATTATGAAGGTGAAATAAAAATTTTAGCCAGTTCTCCAAAGGGTATATCAGTAATTTCCCCAGGAGATAGAATAGCACAGTTACTAATAATACCAAGCCTACATTAGAAATTTTCCAGTCATACTGTAGAAAGAGGTTCCAAGGGATTAGGCTCCACAGGTGTAGATTCAGCTATGCTTTCTTTAAATTTAAATTCTCGCCCCATGCTAAAACTAAATATTCAAGAACATGAATTTAATGGGCTACTGGATACAGGTGCAGACCTTAGCATCATCTCTCGTCAAGAATGGCCAAAACATTGGCCATTACAACAAGCCACTCAAACACTTCGAGGCCTAGGAGTGGCGACTAATCCCCATAAAGGTGCAATGGTATTAGATTGGAAGGATCCTGAAGGATGTGAAGAAACTATACAGCCATATGTATTGGATCATCTTCCCGTAAATTTATGGGGATGAGATGTCCTAGATCAATTAGGTTTGACATTAACAAAAAACATCAATCAAAATGCACCCACTATTATGGCTAGACAAGGTTTTAGGAAAGGAAAAAATTAGAAATACAAGAACAAGGCATAACAGCACCAATACAAATAGATCAAGGAACAGACAGACATGGGTTGGATTTTCAGAAAGGGCCACTGAGACAATAAAAATTACTTGGAAATCAGAAAGACCAGTATAAGTTCCTTAGTGGCCCCTGACTAAAGAAAAGATACAAGCAGCCCATGACCTGGTCAAACAACAATTAGCGGAAGGACATATACAACCTTCTGTATCTCCCCATAATACTCCCATTTTTGTCCTCAAATGAAATCTGGTAAATGGAGATTATTTCAAGATTTAAGAGCCATTAATAATGAGATGGTTATTATGGGACATGTTCAATCGGGGATTCCTCAATTGTCTGCTTTGCAAAAACTTGGCATATTTTCGGTATAGATATTAAAGATTTTTTTTTTTCAGTTCCAATTCATCCTGAGGATAGTCCAAGTTTTGCATTTACTATCCCTGCACTGAATCACAAAGGTCCTGATCAGAGATATGAGTGGAAAGTACTCCCTCAAGGGATGGCTAACATCCCAACTATGTGTCAAATTTATTTTAACAAAGTAATCCAGCCACTTAGAAATCAAAATCCTGAATTACAAATATTTCACTATATGGATGATGTATTATTAGCACACAAAGTCAAAAACCCATTGCTAGAATGTTATGCCACACATACAAACTTATTAAAAATTGTAATCTAGGGATAGCAATAAATAAACTACAATTAAATTTTCCAATTAATTATTTTGGAGTTCTATAATCCTCAACCATGGTGCGCCACCAAAAGTTCAAATACGATTAGATCAACTCAAATCAATTTATGACTTTCAAAAGTTATTAGGAGACACAAATTGGATAAGGCCTTATCTTGGTATAACAACAGGAGAGTTAGAACCTTTATTTGATATCCTAAAAGGTCCATCAGATCCAATTTCACCCAGAATGTTAACGCCTGAAACAAGAAAGGCATAAAAAGCATTGAAACATATATGGAAAATATGCATTTGGATAGAGTTGATATAATTTTGCATTTATTATTTATTGTATTACCTACAAAAAATATTCCTACAGGAGTATTTTGGCAAGAAGGTCCATTATTATAGTACATTTATCTTATTCTTCTAACACTATTATTACTAGGTATCCTGAGGCTGAGGGACAATTAATACACATAGGAATAAAAGCAGCAAAGGGAGTGTTTGGAATTTCTCCCAATAAAATTATTACTCCATATACTATGAATCAAATTGATGAATTAGCTAATGAGTTAAATACTTGGGAAATATTCATGTGTAAATCTAATGTTTCATTTGTTAACCACTTACCATCTAATCCTTTATTGTCGTTTTGCTCATCGCATCCTATAATTTTTCCAAAAATGACAAGAAAACACCTATCATGAATGCTCCAAATATGTTCACTGATGGGTCAAATAATGGTACAGCAGCAATAGTTACACCTGATCAAACTTTTACATTTTTAGTACCCAAACGATCAGCTCAAAAGGTAGAGCTTAATGCAGTATTACAAGCTTTTGTGATGTTTAAAGATTCTGTATTTAATTTATTTTCCCTTAGTCAGTATATAGTTAATGCTATAGTATCCCTTGAAGATGCTGGTAGGATTTCCCCTTCCTCTACTGTTTTCTCTTTGCTTTCCACTGTACAAAGTTTATTTTGGGAAAGAAAAGATCCATTCTTTATAGGATATATCAGGACACATACAGGATTGCCTGGAGCCCTTAGTTTGGGCAATGATTTAGTAGAGAAAACTACACATGACATACATTCATTTTTTCTCAACACTAGAAGAAGCTATAAATTTTCATAAAAAGTTCCATGTCAATGCTAATTCTTTACAAAAGCATTTTAAAAAGACTAAGGAACTAGCTAGACAAATAATAAAATAATGTCAAAATTGTGTGACCATTTTACCACAAATTAATCTTGGAGTCAATCCTAGAGGATTGATACCCAACCATGTTTGGCAGATGGACGTCACACACTTGACAGAATTTGGAAAATTAAAATATTTGCATGTTACAGTTGATACTTCTTCTGGATTTTTGATGGGCTCCCTTCATGCTGGAGAAAAAACTAAAGATGTGGTAGCTCATTGCTTACAAAATTTTGCCACCTTGCGCGTTCCTAAACAGTTAAAAACAGATAATGGCCCTGGGTATACTTCTACCTCTTTTAAACAATTTTGCTAATCATTTGGCATTACTCATATAACAGGAATCCCATACAATCCACAGGGACAAGGCATAGTTGAAAGAGCACATCAAACTATTAAAATGTACTTATTAAAGCAAAAAGACGGAATTGGAAAGGAGTATATATTCCCCAAAGATAAACTTAAAATAACCCTTTTTACTCTAAACTTTTTAAATTTGGATTCATCAGGACTTAGTGCTGCGGAAAGGCATATGTGTCCAAAAAATGTGCATAAGCCCAAGGTACTTTGGAAGGATATTCTAACAGGACATAGGAAAGGTCCTGACCCAGTAATTGTCTGGAGTCAGGGGTCTGTTTGTGTGTATCCTCAGGAAAAACAGCAGCCAATTTGGATTCCAGAGAGATTAACTAAAGTAATTTCTATACACAAAAAAGAAGATTATTTGGCTCAAATCCATAACTGCTGAAATACAAAACTCCAGATTGGCTATCCTTACATCTGCGACAGAACCAGGATGCTTTTTTCAATATCTATTTTATTATTGCCCTTTCCCACATCATGAAGTTTTATTTTTGTTTTTTTAGCTCATACAGACCTAGGTTAATGTTTTGCTGATCAGTTCTATTTTTTGACGATAGATTTTTTAAACATTCCAATGGTGATTTCACATGTAAAAAATTATAAGGCCTTTACTATTATCTTATGTGTTGTATGTATTATATTATGTGTGCACACTTGTGTTTTGTATTATATGTTTGAATGTACGTACGTCCATATATCATATATGATGAGCACTCATGAAAAAATGGATCCAAATATTTTTTTTTATTCACGTAATTTAAATAGTTTAATTAAAATTGGGTAAACAACTGTTGAGGATTGTTCTAAGATGTGAACAAAAAAAGGACGTTAACAGAACTGTTTGTTTACTTTCATCTTTCCTTTTCATTATATTTAATAATTCTCTTCAAGATAATGTAAATTGTTAAGAAAATTGTTTGTTTTTTTTTTTAGTGCCTTCTGAAATGATACATAATTTTTTCTTTAGCCGCTATTGCCAGAATTCCTATCTTCATCCCAGTGCCGGTGAAGACAAAGATAAAACCAATCTACAGCTTCTGCAATAGCCATTACTGAACTGTTTGCAGAACATGCCTGGACTATGTATCACTTGTATGCATTGTGAACTCACTTGTATGCATTGTGAACTATCTGTTGGTGCAGCGACTTGTGGTAGTGTTGGGGTATTTATGCTGATGCTGTCATCGGTGGTACAATTTTTCCAAAAGGGGCCAAAAATTGGCTTGGTATATCTTCCCTATTCTCACTTGATAGAGTTCAGGAACCTTACAGAGGAAAGCGAAAGACTTCATCCACAATGACTGCTCTTTTGGCCATTTTGGTTTTGGACGCACACATGGGATCTTTCTTTACATCCATCAGGTGCTGAGAATCTAAGCCACAGCCTCACACAGGGCCACAAGCCTGATTCAGACACATCCCTTTCCAAAGCAATTAAGCAAAGAGCCACAGGTGATGCCCATTCATTTCCATTTGAAAACTGTTTTCTTCAGGTTTCACAAAGGGGTGGCCTGAGGCAAAGAACTTTCTGACAGTCAGGGCAACAGAACAATAGGTAAGCAAAGGACCCAAAGCAGGATTTCTCCACTGAGACTTTCCTGGTCACACCGATATCTGAGTTTTCTGAGATGCTTGCGATTCCCTTCAGCTATCCAGAACATGGCCCTGTCACAGAGCTTGGAGGTGGTACATACCTTGGACACAAAATCATTAGCCTCTTCTGGAGAGTGGCCAGAATTCAGGAAGAAAACAGCAACTTAGGAAATTAGCAGGTGTTGCCCATTGATAAGGCACACCACAGTCCATTCATAAATTGGGCAGAATGAATGCTCGGAAGCTTTCTACTAAATAGGATACATCCATTGTATTATTCTCTTTTCTTATGTCTACAACCACGGACACAGTGGGATGCACAGACATAGAATCACTCACCTTGTCAAATAACTTATTAAAAACTGTTCACTCCAAACCAAACAAACCACCTTTCCTACATATTCTCAGAACATGAGACAAACAAAAAAACCACACCCACACTTACTAAGGCACCTCCTTTCCCCAAATTGGTCTGTGACTATCCGGAGTGTCCTCTGACTGGTGGACCACACTATGTTCCCCTGAGATGGCCTCTCCTGTATTAGATTAGGTCTCCTTGGCTAACTCTGTGAAGTTGTCAGGAGCCAGCGGTGAGCTCCTAACTGCTTGCTCAGGAAAGGCCCCTCTTTAGAGCTTTTCTGGTATTTGGCCATTCTCACATCAGTAGGTATCAAGAAAGAATGACTCTGTCCTTGGAAAATCCAAACAAGTGAGACCACTTAGACTGGGACTGGGACTGACTCTGGGTGCCTGGCTTCCTGGATACCAAGTTCAGAGAGTTCCATCACCAAGGAAGTGAGGTAACTCACTTCCATCAGGATTTAAAATAGTTCACTACCTTGGCAACCACTTTTTCCTAACAGTTGATTCCAAGGGTCCCATGAGACGGAGGCTGACCCTGCTTTCTGTGACACTTTCACAATTTTGAATGGTATATCAACCATAGGCACCCGGGAACAGCTCTCCACACAGGCGTGGTTTAGTCCATCTTCTCTACATTAAGAAGAGAGAGGCTGATTCAGACACATCCCTTTATCCTTACCAGGTTGTTTGCCATGGAAGATGACTTTTGCTCTCTCAGGTCTTTCATAGCTGCCTACAACTTATCCAGGGATCATTTCTGTATGGACATTCTAGGTTCTCAACAGGTGGAAGATCACCTACATTCCTGTATTGAAATACCAACTCTGTCCCTGCTCTTCTGTAAAGTTAGATTGAGAGAACAGTGCATGATTAGTGTTAATAACAGGTTCAATTTGGGTGAGGAATCATTCTGAGGGTTAAATAATGGTATTGGGAACCTGCGATATTTACAAGAATATATAGGTGAAATATAAGTATAAAAACAGAAATATTGGTAAGATTTGAAGCCCAGAAGGAAATTGGGCACTTGATTGGGATGCTTAGCATTGAATTACATTCTGAACAGATGTCTCAGATAAATCGACACACAATGGCATAGTACCAAGTACCATGGATGATTGAATGTCGAAGAGAACATCCAGTCAAAAAGGAATATTCGGTAGCATCAGGAGATAGTCAGTAGTTTTAGGAAGAAGAGTGAGTATAGGATTTGGAATAAAAGTTCTTTAGCAATAGGGTTTCGGTTAGAGAGTAAATGTAAATATCAGCACATATGAAGATTCAGTCACAATGATGAAATTTGAAAAATATGTAGGAAAGCAGAAAATAATAGAGATATTACAAAATCAGGCAAAGTATAAAGGGAGAGATAGGATTAGACATTTTGAACAAGATTGAGTTTGAATATATAATCTTAGAAAGAAACAAATATGTAATCACCAATAGGAATGAAATTTGAGAGCATTGGGCAACCTGGACATCGATGTTTTTAGTAATCCATGTTCACTTTCCATTTAGGGTTTGGTACAATCATAAGTGTGACATTTGAATTTAGTGTCCAGAATATTACTGTGAAAAAATGTATATGTAGATCAGGTGACATGAGTATTTCTTCCACCATATCAGGGAGCAATATTTTGAAGACCTGTGAATTAGTATTGGGGGAACAAAGAGGTGTACCCTGTGTCTATGAATATATAGATAATGAATGAATAGACCATATGCTGAATAAATAATATAACAGGTGCCACATTAAATAACGGATTGAATTGATAACTGAAAATATAGAAGAATTGTTATATTGATATACAATCATTCATTACAACCAGTTATACATCTAATGGTAATATTAGGGTTATAGTTAATCATGAACTGTGTGTGAGTTTTGCTTCAGAATTGATTATGGAAATCGAAAATAATGTGTTTGGAAAGAAGTCTCATGAAAAGACCAGTCCAGTCAAGAAACCTGGAGAAATACATGTGTACTGAAGCAGGAAGTGATTGAAAGTGAACCAAATGCCTATAAATTTGCTAACTTGTGGATGAAATATATATACTATGATGTGCATTAACTGAAGAAATAGTAATGTACCAATGTTGAATAAAAATGAACGCCAAAATACACATCATGTCCCATAGAAATCTACTTGATTTGATGTTAAGCTGGGTAAGGTACTGTAGAAATATTAGGATTTGTGTGCACCATTCACTGAATTTAGTTTTCAGTCCTAGGAAACAAATATGTATTTCAGGTGGTTGAATATTTGAATATTTCTGAGAATGATCTTGTGAAAGTTGATTAGTAATCCACATACAAGAACATAAATGAATTTAGGGAGTGTACAATAAGACGCATATATTTCATATTTTGAAAAATCTGGAGAATATATATATATTTCATCCAGAACAATGCCTTGACAATACCTTCGCCCCAAGTAAGACACAATTAGAGGAAAAGAGTTAGAAAATCAGTGAATACATAACTGGAATGGAAAATGCTCAGGAGTTTACAACCTTGGAGGTGGTCGAGGAGTTTTCAAAAGTAAGTGACAAGGTAAAAACTACACAAACGTGGAGCTCTGCTGGCCTAAAGACTTTTTTTCATTTCCATTTGAAAACAGTTTTCTTCAGGCTCCAAAAAGTTGTGGCCTGAGGCAAAGACGTTCCTGACATTCAGGGCAACAGAACATTAGGTAAGGAAATGGTGCAAAGCAGGGTTTCTCCAGTGAGACTTTCCTGGTCACACTGATATCTGAGTTTTCTGAAATTCTCCCATTCCCTTCAGCTATCCAGTACATGGCCATGTGACAGAGCATGGAGGTGGTACATATCTTGGAAACAAAACCATGAGCTTATTCTGGAGAGTGGCCAGAATTCAGGAAGAAAACAGGAACTTAGGAAAATAGCAGATGTTGCACATCAATAAGCCTGCCACACTCTATTCATAAATGGGGAATGATGAATGCTGAAAATCTGTCTACTAGACAGGAAACATCCATTGATGCATTCTTTTGTCTAATGTCTACATCCACAGACACAATGTGATACACAAACACAGAAACACTCGCCTTGTCAAACGACATTCTTGAAACAGTCCAGTCCATACCATACAACCGCCTTTCCTACCTATTCTCAGAACATGAGACAAAACAACAAACTCACACCCACACCCACAAAGGCACCTCCTTCTACCAAGTAGGTCTGTGACTATTCAGAGTGTCCTCTGACTGGTGGGCCATACTATCTTTCCCTAAAATTGCCTGTCCTGTCAAAGATCTGGTCCCTTGGCCAACTCTCTGAGGTTGTCAGTAGCCAGTGGTGAGTCACTACCTACTTTTAAGGACAGGCTCCTCTTCAGAGCTTTCCTGGCATTTTCCCATCCTCAAATCAGTAGGTACCAAGAATGATTGACCCTGTCCTTGGTAATTCCAAACAAGTGAGCACACTGAAACTGGTACTGGGACTGGGATTGGCTCTGGGTGCCTGGCTTCCTGGATCCCAAGTTCAGAGATTTCCATCAACAAGGAAGTGAGGTGATGGCATTTTCTTCTGGAACTGAATGAGGTCACTGCTTTGGTACCCATATGTCGTAACAGTTGCTTCCAAGAGTCCCATGAGATGGAGGCTGCCCGCACTTCCTGTGACACTTTCACAAGTTAGAATGGTATATCAACCATAGGCACCCTGGAACAGCTCTCCACACAGGCCTGGTTTGCTCCACCTTCTCCACATTGAGAAGAGAGTGGCTCATTCATACACACCCCTTCATCCTGATCAAGGTGATTTCCATGGATGATGACTTTTGTACTATCAGGTCCTCCATAGCGGCATACAACTTCTCCAGGGATTATTTCTGTATGGACCTTTGAGGAATATCCCCTACATTCCTGAATTGTAAGACTAACTCTGTCCCTGCTCTTCTGTAAAGCACGATTGAGGAAACAGTGTATGGTTAGGATTAATAACATGTTCAATTTGCGTTAGGAATCATTCTGCGAGATGAATAATGGTATTTGGAACCTGCGATATTTATAAGAATATAGAAATATAATATAAGTATGAAAACAGAAATCAAGGTAAGATTTGAAGCCCAGAAGGGCATTTGGCCCTTGATGGGGATACTTAGCTTTGAATTACCTTCTGCACAGATGTCTCAGCTAAATCAACATACAATGGCATAGGACCATTTACCTTGGATGAATGAATGTATTAGAGAACATCCCGTGAAACAGAGATAGTCGGTAGGATTAGGAAGGTAGTAGGTAGATTTTGCAAGAAGAGTGAGTATAGGATTTGGACCAAAACTTTTTTAGCAATAGGGTTTCAGCTAGAAAATTAGTTTAAATATCAGCACATGTGAAGAGTCAGTCACAATGATGAACTGGTGGAAACATGTAGGAAAGCAGATATCAAAACAGACATTAGGAAATCAGGCAAAGTATAAAGTGAGTGATATAATTGGACATTTTCAACAGGCTTTATTGAATACATAATCTTTGGAAGAAACAAATATGTAGTCACCAATAGGATTGACATTTGAGAACATTAGGCAACCTGAACGTGGATGTTTTTAGTATTCCATGCTCACATTCCAATTAGGTTTTGGTACAAGCATAAGTGTGACCTTTGTTTTTTGTCTCTAGAATATTACTGTGATAAAATATATATGTAGATTAGGTGACATGAGTTTTTCTTCCACATTTCTGGGAGCAATTTTTTGAAGACGTATAAATTAGTATTGGGGTTATGAATAGTTTTACCCTGTGTCTACGAATATAGAAATAATGCATGAATAGACCATACTGTTAATAAATAATATAACTGATTCCAACTTTAAATAATGGATTGAATTGATATCTGAAAATATACAGGAAATCTTATATAGATATACATGCATTCATTCAAACGAGTTATACATCTAATGGTAATATTAGGGTTCTGGTTTATCAGGAAGAGTGTGTGAGTTTTGCTATTATGGATGTAGGGACACGCGAGCCAGATGCACTTTGGCTAGCCTAGATTACTATGTTTACCCGGCAGACTATCAAAGCCAGAAACAGCCACGGCTCTGTGAGGGAAAATCCTACTTCTTCTGTAAGTCATGGTGATATGAGCATATAGGAGCTTCCTGGTGAAACCCAAACTCCTCATCAAATTCAGTACACAGCATTTGCCATGTTACCAATTAGACAACCACAACCGATGGCCCCCAGAGGGGTCTCTAGTTCTTCAAATTCTGCGTGACCTATTTAACTTAGGCAAGTGCTCAAATGGGTGGAAGGCAATTCCCGCTCAAATGGGTGGAAGGCAATTCCCCTATGTGGAGGCCTTTTCCCTCCTTTGCTCACATCCTGAACTATGCTTCTCCAATAGATCCTCACCCTCTGCCTTCTGCTCCAGATGCTCTGCTGTCAATTCCACCTCAGGAACCTGATTTCTCCCTTCCAATTACTAGATCAAATACCCAAACCTCCGCCGGTTCTCAGACCATTGCCCCCTTGCAGAGGTAGCAGGTAATGAGGTACCCTTCCATCCACTCACTCCTCTCTTCTCCTGTCAGTGCCCGCACCGGGTCCCACCAGGTACTCTTACCAGCTAACCCAAAGCTCAAACAGGCTGAGGAGAGCCCTCAGACCCCTATCCAAGATGTAATGAAAATGGCCTTTAATGTTGCTTTGTAAAAACTGAAAAGAGGTTACTTAAAATTAAAGTCCCTCACAGGCTTTTTGGGATACTCAATCCCATCTTCCCCTCTGCTCTACCTGTTCTACTGCTAAAGTTTTTGTTGCTAGGAAAATCCCAAACCCCTTTCCCATTATTCTTTTATATCTCTCCTTCCTCATTCTCAGATCCACATAGCTGCTCTCACCCCTCGCCTTACACGTCTTCCCCCTCTGTACTAGGACCACAGAAAATTCTTGACTGACCTTCTTCAGAAGTCTTCACCATGCCTGACTTTAGGACTTTCAGCAAAAGAGTCCCTAAAAAAAGTTCAATGTAGATAAACTTCCTCTTTTCTTGTTGCCCTATTCTACTTGCAACTGGCTGGAAAAATCAGCACTCCTAAGCTAGACACTCCCTTACTAGTTTTTCACAAAATATGTGAACAAGGCCTCTGGCCTTGAGCTGGGGCTTCACAAAGATGGCTACATTTGTAAGATAAAGAAGTTACCAACTGGGCTCCATTTTAAAAGCTGGCAGGGGAAAAAAAAGAGAAGACAAAAGCTCCCCCCCTCCCAGTTGTCATTAAAAAGTTAACTTGCACAGAACAGAGGAAATAAACAGAAACAAAAACTGCTTTTTGTGAACTTCTGCAGACTCTGAACTTCTGAGCTCCTTCCCTTACATGTTGGGTACAAAATTCTGAAACTAACTAAACTTGGGGTTCAGGGGATTAATTGATGACAACAGAAGCAATGCCCTCTAAATCTCTTTGCAACCAAATAGGACTGATTCCCTAGCTTCAGTGGTATATCAGGTTCCTTGCCATGTCCGTCCCTACAACAGTATAATTCTATATACTTAAACATTGTTTATGTTTTCATAAAATGGTCAACAGATGTGATTAATTATGTAATGGTGCAGATGTTTCCCAGAGTGCTCTATCACGATTCAGGTTCAGTTAAAGATCAAATAGGGCGGGCATACAACACAGTTCCCCAGGGAACCTGTATCCATCACTTTAACCATCCTATTAGGAATAGGAGTTGCTGCAGGGGTGGGCACAGGATGGGACACAACAAATCACCCAATTAGAAGCAGCAATAGACCAAAACTTAAAGATATTAAAAACCTCCATCACAGCTTTACAGGAATCTTTAACCTCTCTCTCTGAAGTAGTTTTACAGAACAGTGGAGGGTTGGACCTCCTCTTCATGAGAGAAGGGGCCTTTGTGCTGCATTGAGGAAAGAATGTTGTTTTTATGCAAACAATAATGGAGTTGTAAAAGAATCTATGAATAAATTAAGAAAATGCCTTGAAGAGTATCAACGAGAGACAGAGGCCTAAAAAGGGTTGTTTGAGTCTTGGTTCACACAGTCCCCGTGGTTATCTATGCTTTAATCAGCCTTGTCCGGTCCATTAATAATCCTAATATTATTGCTAACTGTAGGGCCCTGTTAGCTCAATCGTGTAGTTTCCTTTCTCCAAGCTCAAATTGGACAAGTTAAACTTATGGAAATCAGACAACAATATACCCCACTAGCAGACATAAAATATGACACCCCCAATGATCACCTTTGTGATTAAAAATAAACAGAAAAAGAAGTGGGGAATGAAATGTTAATAAAATAGGTACTTGTCACTTCCTGTTTTTCTGTATGCTTAACAAAACACTGTTGAAATCTTGAGAACTGTTTGCTAATCTTGCTCCCAGAATGTGCTGTCCCCAACTGCCAAAATGCAGAATGTACTCCCTCACACATTTACACGCAAACCGCCGACTTGCCCTGACCCATCAATAAACTTCACTCCCTGCCCTCCCCAAGGAAATTATATAAGCTCAGCTTAAGCTTTTCTCAGGGCTCTCTGCTAAATTCAAGTGAGCTCTGAGCCCCAGCATGCTGGACCCCCAATAATCCCTTTGCTGTTTCATGAGACAGTCTCTTGGTGGTCTCTTCCTCCGATGCTCACCAGACCTTTACATTGGTACAATCATAAGTGTGATATTTGCTTTTAGTGTCCAAAATATTAATGTGAAAATATGTATATGTAGGTCAGGTGACATAAGTATTTCTTCCACCATTTCTGGGAATAATATTTTGAAGACGTATAAAATAGTATTGGGGGTATAAAGAGGTCTACCATGTGTCTCTGCTTATAGAGATAATGCATGAATAGACAATACAGTGTATAAATAATATAACTGGTTCCACTTTAAATAATTGGTTGAATTGATATCTGAAAATATATAAGAAATCATATATTGATATACAGTCATTCATTCCAACCAGTTATACATCTAGTGGTAATATTATGGTTATGGTTCATCAAGTAGGGTGTGTGAGATTTGCTTCAAAAGTAATTATGGAAATGGAAGATAGTGTGTTTGGAAAGAAGTCTCATGAAAATACCAGTCAAGAAACATGGAGGAATATATCTGTTCTGAAGTAGAAATTGATTGAAAGTGAAACAAATGCCTATAAATGTGTGAACTTGTAGATGAAATATATATATATATATATATATATATATATATATACATATATATATATATATATATATATATATATATATATATATATCCAATGATGTGAATAAACTACAGAAATCGTAAAGTAACAGTGTTGAAAAAAAATGAACTTCAAAATACACATCATGTCCAATAGGAGTCTAATCGCATTGATGTTAAACTGGGTCAGTTACCTTAGAAATATTAGGATTTGTATACACAATTCACTGAAGGTAGTTTTTAGTAGTAGGAAACAAATATGTATTTCAGGTGGATGAATATTTCTGAGAATAATCTTGTGAAAAGATGATTATAAATCCACATATAGAAACAGGAGTGAATTTAGGAAATGTATAATAAGACACAGATATTTTATATTTTGAAAAATCTGGAGAGTATATATATATATATATATACACACACACACAAACAAACACACAGATAATAAAAAGTACCACTATATGCAATTGAATATCACCATGAAATATATATCATCCACAGATCAAAAATATTCATTTTACTGAACATGGATTTATGTATAATCTTGTTCAGCTAGGAAGCTCACCCATTGGTTGAATTTTCAGTTCCAACATCGTTTAGGAGGAGTGATCTCTTCTCACAATTTGTATCTGCCATGTCTGCGACTACACAATAATGTACATGTGGTACCAGGTAGAATTTTACATGTGCTTATAAAACTACATATGCTGAATTGGCTACAGAGAAAGGGAGACTGAATTCACATATTTGTTAACTTTAAAAAAACATTAAGAACTATTTCAACAACAAATTGACTAGATTCATAACTCCTACCCTATATAATGCAAAAGGCAAGTGCAACTATACACCATGCCTCTTCTGAACTGCTTGTATTTCAATTCTGTTTGAGTTATTTTTCTCCATCATATTAGGATTAGTAGTAACTGTCTAGTAGGGTATGGGGTAGTGTCAAGGATTCATTATTTTGAATGGAAAATTAGAAAATGAATCCAATGTGTATGCAAATATGTGCTACACAAAAATCCTCCCAGTCTCATCCAGAACAATTCCTTGACATTACTTTCGCCCCAAGTAAGACACAAATAGAGGAGAAGGTTTATAAAATATGTGAATACATATCTGGAATGGCAATTGCTCAGGAGCTCACAACTTTGGAGGTGGTAGAGGAGTTTCTAAAAGTAAGGGACAGGGTAAAACTCCACAATCATGGAGCTCTGCTGGCCTAAAGACTTCTTGAAAAACTGCCACTGAGGTTGGGCACTTGAAATATATGATGGTGTCAGGAGCTGTATCTTCTTTGTATTGAGACCATCAAAGCTGGGTCTGCATCTATGTGACCTGGAGGACATGGTCTCTTATATTCCAATGAAAGTTAGGCAGCAGTGCTGAATTCTCTATTTGTAGGTAAAATTTGGGCACTAGGGGCTAAGTGTCTCCCCGTGTGGACTATGAAGCTATTTGGCCATCCACCAATTGTCGTGGTGTTTCTTGCTGCTGCACTGTTAGTTTGGTATTTGTTTCACGGAATACAAAAATTTTAACAGGGACACAGTGCTGGAGGGATTTCTGTCATGTGTGGTGGTTCAGGGTCTGCAGGAGAATGCACCAACCAGAATTCTATCCCACATAGCTTGCTCCCTAGACCATAGCAACCTGATTATGAACATTGCAATGAAACTTCTCCATATAACAAGATTCCTTTAAATACAAGGGTCTGCTGGAAGCACCATTTCAGTCAAAAGCCATTTGGAATCCAATGGCACATCCACATAGCCTCACCACAGATGTTTTATCACACACCTGCATACCACTTCTCTAGGACCACTAATCAACAGGCTCAAACTAACTGACATCTCTGTTCTACACCATTTGCATGAAACCCAGTCAATCAAGGCACTGTCTGTTACACTCATTATCAGCAACAGGACATTCAAGGTTCTCCAGTGAAACCTGGTCATGGAAATTTCAAAAAATGTCATGATATTGATGTAGGCATTTTTCAAGGATTAATTTGGAGGCACTGTGGGTTTCAATTCATTCAGGATCCATTAAATGTTGAGGAAGATCATTTCAATGAAAGCTCTGGAGAATTGTCACAGGCAAGGCTTCCCAAAAAGTGGCCGAAAGGTTACATGAAGCCAGGACCATAGAGGACTACAATGTGAGGTCCATGTGTGTTTTGACTCTCAACTATGGCTGCCAAGTCTTTCAAATAAAATCATATGATATCATGGATGAGATTCCCTGTGCTCTGTGGAAAGCAAAAATGGGCCTAGATCTCAGATTTCAAGGGCGACTCTCATCCGTGTCCTCCTGAAATCCCAACACAATTCATGGCAATAGTTCTCTGAGGACAATTCTACAACACAGTCTCTTAGGGAAATCACACCAGAGTTTAAATCCAGGTGGACCCTGGCATCTCTTCCAACCGCAACACAAATGACCACAATTAAAACCCAAACACTCCCACATAGCCCTCATATCCTTCCATATAGACACTCATCATAACCTCTGGCTGGAGGTTTCCATGAGGGGCACATCCAATGACAGTGTCCAAAATAAGCTCCCTTGCTCCTCATTTGCCTAACATCATTGTGGCCAGGACACTTTTCCTGTGAACCAGGAGTGGTCAAATAGGCCTGACTTTAATACTGCTCTGCATCTCCAATTTGACTCCTACTGACTGTCAGGTATAGATTCTTTATGTGATTTGGAGTCATGAGGAAATCCCAGCACCTCTGAAGGGCTTTGAATAACTCATTTTACACAAAGGATCCCTATTTTCCCTTGATGGAGGTCAGGAACCTCACAGAGGAAGGCGAGACTTCATCCACAATGAATAATCTTTTTGTCATTTTGGTTTTGGATGCACATATGGTATCTTTCTTTAGATCCATCTGGTGGTGAGAATCTAAGTCACAACCTCACAAAGGGCCAAGATGCTGATTCAGACACATCCCTTTCCAAAGCAATTAAGCAAAGAGCCACAGGTGATGCCCATTCATTTTCACTTGAAAACTGTTTTCTTCAGGCTTCACATAGTGTGGCCTGAGGCAAAGACCTTCCTGACATTCAGGGCAACAGAACAATAGGTAAACAAAAGGCCCAAAGCAGGGTTTCTCCACTGAGACTTTCCTGGTCATACTGATATCTGATTTTTCTGAGATGCTCCCATTACCTTCAGCTATTCAGTATATGGCCATTTCATAGAGCTTGGAGGTGGTTCATATCTTGGACACAAAACCATGAGCCTTTCCTGGATGGTTACCAGAATTCAGGAAGAAAACTGGAACTTAGGAAGACAGTAGTTGTTGCCCATCTATAAGGCAAGCTGCAGTCCATTCATAAATTGGGCAGGATGAATGCTGGGAGCTTTCTACTAGTCATGACAAATCCATTGATGCATTCTCTAATGTCTACAACCACGGACACAGTGGGATACACAGACATAGAAACACTCGCCTTGTCAAAGGACATAAAAGAAACAGTCCACTCCAAACCAAACAAATCAACTTTCCTACCTATTCTCAGAACATGAGATAGAACCACATAATCACATTCACACCCAAAAAGGCACCTCCTTCCCCCAAGGAGGTCTGTGAGTATATGGAGTGTCCTCTGACTTGTGGGCCATACTATGTTCCCCCGAAATGGCCTGTACTGTCTCAGATCTTGTCTCCTTGTCCAACTCTGTGAAATTGTCAGGAGCCAGGGGTGAACAACTACCTGCTTTCCCAGGAAAGGCCCCTCTTCAGAGCTTTTCTTGCATTTGGACATCCTCACATCAGTTGGTACCAAGAAAGATTGACCCTGTCCTCAGTAAATCCAAACAAGTGAGCCCACTGGGAGTGGGACTGGGACTGCCTCTGGGTGCCTGGCTTCTTGGATCCCAAGTTCAGAGAGTTCCATCACCAAGGAAGTTAGGTAGGTCAATTCCTTCAGGAACTGAATGAGGTCACTGCCTTGACAACCACTTTGTCCTAACAGTTGCTTCCAAGGGTCCCATGAGATAGCGGCTGCCACTACTTCCTGTGACACTTTCACAAGTTAGAATTGTATATCAACCATAGGCACCGAGAAACAGCTCTCCACACAAGACTGGTTTGGTCCATGTTCTCTACATTAAGAAGAGAGATCCTGATTCAGACACATTCCTTCATCCTTACCAGGGTGTTTGCCATCAAGAGGATTTTGCTCTCTTAGGTCCTTCATAGCTGCCTACATCTTATCCGGGGATAATTTCTGCATGTAACATTGAGGTTCTCAGCAGGTGGAATATTCCCTATATTCCTGTATTGTAAGACCAACTCTGTCCCTGCTCTTTTGTAACGTTAGATTGAGGGAAGAGTGTATGGTTAGGGTTAATAACAGGTTCGATTTTTGTTAGGAATCATTCTGCGAGATGAATAATGGTATTGGGAACCTGCGATATTTACAACAATATACAGGTGAAATATAAGTTTGAAAACAGAAATCTAGGTAAGATTTGAAGCCCAGTAAGGCATTAGGCCCTTGAGTGGAATACTTAGCTTTGAATTATATTCTGCACAGATGTCTTAGATAAATCGAGATACAATGGCATAGGACATTTTACCTTGAATGACTGAATGTCAAAGAGAACATCCAGTCAAAAAGAGAGAGTCGGTAGGATTAGGAAGATAGTCAGCACGTTTACAAAGAAGAGTGAGTATAGGAGTGGGACCAAAAGTTCTTTAGCAATAGGGTCTCTGGTAGTGAGTGAATGTAAATGTCAGCTCATGTGAAGAGTCAGTCAAAATAATGAACTGGAATAATATGTAGGGAAGAAGATATCAATAGAAACATTAGGAAATCATGCAAAGTATAAAGAGAGTTATAGGATTAGACATTTTCAGCAGGCTTGAAGTTGAATATATAGTCTTAGGAAGAAACAAATATGTAGTCACCAATAGGATTGACATTTGAGAGCATTAGGCAACCTGGACATGGATGTTTTTAGTAATCCCTGCTCACTTTCCATTTAGGCTTTGGTACAATCATAAGTGTGACCTCTGCTTTTGCTGTCCAGAATATTACTGTGATAAAATGCATATGTAGATCAGGTGTCATGAGTATTTCTTCCACCATTTCAGGGAGCAACATTTTGAAGACGAATAAATTAGCATTGCGGTTACAAATAGATGTACCCTGTGTCTATGAGTATAGAGATAATGCATGAATAGACCATACTGTTAATAAGTAATATAACTGGTTCCAACTTTAAATAATGAATTGAAATGATATTTGAAAATATACAGGAAATCATATATTGATATACAATCATTCATTCCAACCAGTTATACATCTAATGGTAATATTAGGGTTATGGTTTATTATGAAGAGTGTATGAGTTTTTCTTCAAAATGATTATGGAAATCGAAAATAATGTGTTTGGAAAGAAGTCTCCTGAAAAGACCATTCAAGAAACCTGAAGAAATACATGGGTTCTGAAGCAGGAAATGATTGAAAGAAAATCAAATGCCTATAAATTTTTGAACTTGTGGATGGAATATATATCCTATGATGTTCATAAACTGAAGAAATAGTAACTTACCAGTGTTGAATGAAATGAACTTCAAAATACACATCCTGTCTCATAGGAATCTACTTGCATTGATGTTAAACTGGGTCACTTACTGTAGAAATGTTAGGATTGTATCCACCATTCACTGAAGTTTTTTTTCAGTACTAGAAACAAATATGTAGTTCAGGTGGATGAATATTTCTGAGAATAATCTTCTGAAAAGTTGATTATAAATCCACATACATGAACATGAATGAATTTACGTAGTGTAAAAGACACATATATTTCGTATTTTGAAAAAAATTGAAGAGTTTGTATATATATATATATATATATATATATATATATATATACACACACACACACACACACACACTACACACACAAAACACACAAAAAATTAAAACTAGCAATATATATACCATTTGAAATTCATCATAAATTATATATCAACCACAGATGCAAAAATATTTATTTTACTGAACATGGATTTATGTATAATGTTGTTCTACTAGGAGGCTCACCCATAGTTTGAACTTTCAGTTCCAACAGCGTTTAGGAGGAGTGATCTCTTCTCACAATTTGTATCTGCTAAGTCAGCTCACCTCACAAGAATATACGTATTATACCAGGTAGGATTCTATATGTGCATATAAAAATACATGTGCTGAATAGGCTACAGAGAAAGGGAGACAGGTATTCACATATTTGTTAACTTTAAAAACACATGGACAATCATTTAAATTAAAAATTAACTAGATTTATAATACCTACCCTATATCATGCAAATAAGGCAAGTCCAACTATACACCATGCCTCCTCTGAAGTGCTTGCATTTTTATTCTGTTTGGGTTATTTTTCTCCATCATATTCAAATAAGGAGTCATAGTCTAGTAGGGTATGCTTTAGTGTCAGGTGTCCCGGCCAGCAGGACACATCAACTTGGGCGTCGAACCTAGTTGGGGAGGTATGAAGGGACAAGAGACATGAGAGATGATAGCAAGAGAGGAGTTCTGATCATGCTGCAAAATTTTATTGTTTTCACAGGGTATTTATATGCTGCGAATGGGAAAGCTCCCTTATCAGCAGTTGCTGGATGTCTTCACAGGGTGAGATAACCTCAGGATATTTCAGAAAGTCAGATGGCCGCAGGATGTCTCAGGGAGATAGATTGCTGCGGGATGTCTCCCAGGCAGGATGTCTCCCAGGGCGCTGTTTCATGTAAGTGTCAGGCTCCATGGTTAGCAGTCATCAAATCTAAGCCTCATCTGCTTTGAATGAACACTTCTGCCAGGGTGTCTATTTGGTCCTGCTAATCTTGTACATCTTGTACATCATTTATAAGTTGTTGATACGGGCAATGGTAAGAGTGTTTAGCTGTGCCTAAGCCAGTGTACCTGTGCCCACAGCAGCTGTTATTCCAGGGCTTGCAATGAGTGGTAAGGCCTGTATTGCCCGCCTTTGTCTTTTGACTAAGGTGTCTAGGCTAGGAATGGGTAGAGGTTCGTCTCATGGGGCAATAGTCATATCAGGGAGTAATAAGGTAAGAAAACAGGCAGCAGTCCAATTCGCTGGAAGCGTGGGGAAGACCGATTTTCCTCCACACATAAAAACTGTGCCATTGTGGTTACAAGGAGATGGGGTGGGTGAGGAAAAATTTTGTACTGTTGAGCAATTTCCAAAGGAAGAAACTCCAACATCAATATCATAGGTATTATACTGCATCACGCCTAAAAGACATAATATAAAAGTGCCTATAAGCTGTACTTTAAAAGGAAATCCAGGTTGGCATGTATTATCATTGTCTATGATAGAATAAATAGGAACTGCCATAGGCATGATTGCCCCTGTTGTCATGCAGAGCCAGCAATCATAAGCAAGGGTGGGTTTGGAATTATTAAGCAAGGAGAAGGTAGTTTCCAACATTTCTAATGTATTGGTATCTAAACCTGGGAGCTGGGATTTAGGCTACGTTAAGGGATCATATGTGAGCTCAGGGATTTGGGGTTGCAAAAGTTTGATTATCTGAGGATGCTTGACAGCATCAGTGGGTCCTCCACCATCAGAGACCCCTGTAGGGGCCTTAATGGGCCAGAAGGAGGGTTTACCGACAGTGCCTTGGTACCCAGCTGACTGTAGCTTGGTGTATTTGTGTTCTCCTCCCCGGTCAAAGAGAATGGGGGTATAATAAATAGTGGTCCCCCCTGCTGCATGAGTTTTAGTTAGGTAGGCTTCAAAAAATTGTTCTCCCTGCTTGTTAACACAAATTTAGGGTGACACATAACAAGAGCCATGCATCGCCTGGGTATGCAAACAGGTTGCAGAACAATTTTGGAGAGCTTTACTTGTACTATGGAGAATAATCTTTGGCTTGTTAACACATACCCATTTAGGCTGATGAACTCCTCCGAGTTTATGGTCAATCTCGGCACAGAGGTAAGCCACTTTAGTCATGTAGTCAGCAGTCTGGGTCAATCTAGTTGGAACCTGAGTCCAAGATCCTCCCTTGCATTTGCAGGGAGGGCCAAAAAGGTACTCCATGATATTGGAAGGTGTAGGGCTAAGGCCTGCGTGTACAAACCTGTTCAGCAGAAGTGCCTTAAGCAGGATGCTCACACAGATTGTTGGCTGCATCCTAAAAAGACGAAAATTTGTCCTCAAGGGGAGGACCTCCGTCCCTATGTTGAGGTAAGTCATTATCCTGTTTAACCAGGCGTTCTGGTAACCATTTTGGGGCTGCTTGCTCTTGGTCCAAAACACAAGCTGAGTCTCATCCCCAGATGAGGCAATGATCTGGGCCTTTCCATTTATTTGTAAGAGCATCTGGCCAAATAACAGGTGGGCGAACAGAATTGGATGAGAGATGCCAGTGTCTGTCTGTACCTGAATGGCCTTCACTGTCTAGGGTAAGAAAAAAAAGGGCAAATAATGCATGGTTAAGGCGATGCCTGGGAGTGGTAAATTCAAAGGCGGCTGCCTTAAAGTGGGTTAGCCAAGTCTTTAAGGTAAGGTGCGCACCTTCCATAATGCCTTGGCCCTGAGGGTTGTATGGAATTCCAGTAGTATGACAAATTTGCAAGGTAGCACAAAACTGTTTAAACGTGGCACTGGTATATGCAGAACAATTATCTGTTTTAATATGTATTGGTTTACCCATTACGGAAAAGCCTGAAACAAGATGAGAAAGGACATCTTTGGTAGCCTCTCCAGAATGTGGTGATGCAAAAATAAAGTCGCTGAGGGTATCTATAGAAACGTGTATATATTTGGTTTTTCCAAATTCAGGAAAATGAGTAACATCCATTTGCCAAACCTGATTGGGCAGTAATCCTCGGGGGTTAACTCTCAAGTGTTGAATGGGGAGGGAGACAGTGAAATCAGGGAATGCTTTTACTATCTCTCCTGCCTGTTGCCTGGTAATTTTACAAAGCAATCGAAGGCTCTGGGAATTTAGATGGTGAAGATTGTGTAACTCCGAGGCCTTTTGAATGAAGCCAAAAAAAAATTAGAAACATGGAACGAGTTGTTGCGTCAGCATGGGCATTACCTTGTGTCAGAGGCTCGGGAAGATCAGAGTGTGACCTGATGTGTCCTAAGAAAAATGGGTGTTGTCTGGCCTGAATTAGCTGCTAAAGCTGGTAAAACAGAAAGGCCACATTGGAAGAAGCCTTAATGATGGGCGAAATCTCTAGCAGCAGCACAGAATGAACAATGTAGGCACTGTCTGCATAAATATTAACAGGATTATCAAAAAATGTTATAAAAACTTGTGTTATGGCAAACAACTCCACAAACTGTGCTGACTGATATTCAGTATCAAAGGTGGTAGGCTGGTTATTGATAACAAAGACCGCATGGCCATTACTTTAACCATCTGCAACGACAGTAAGGACTTGAGGAATCGGAGCCTTATGAGTAATTTTGGGAAAAATAAATGGATGTAACTAGACAAAATGTAAAAGGGGGACATTGGGGAGGTGGTTATCAATTGTTCCCAAAAAGCCTGATAGGGCAATACCTCATTCATTCACTGGCTGTAGTAAAAATTGGGTTTGGTTCTTAGTATATGGAATAAAATATTATCAGGGTCTTTGCCAAAATGTTGTCGAGAAAGCAAATGACCTTTAATAATAATAGACACTACCTGAGCAACATAAACAGGAATTACCTTGGAGGATGTGGTGTGTAAATGGACCAAAAGCAAGGGGCAGCCTTTATTTTTAAAATGTGGATCTCATTGCCAAAATATTCCTGTGGGTGTATGAGGAGTGGTGAAAATAACCAGAACCAGAGGAAGGTTATAAGAAATTTGTGTAACAAACTGTTGGGCAATGGCTTCTGTGACTAGGTTTAATGCCTGTCATGCCTCGGGAGTAAGCTTTTGAAAGGAGGAGGGGTGGGAAATACCTCTCAAAACATCATTAAGTGGCAAAAGTACACAAGTGGGTAATTTTAAATATGTTCTTAGCCATTGAATATCCCCCAGTTATTTTTGAAAACCATTAAGGGTTTGAAGATGGTCCACACGTAGTTGTATTTTAAGAATTTGGATCTGATTATCTTGAAGTTTATTGCCCAAATAGGTATAAGGGTCCTGTGTTTGAACCTTATTCAGGAGCTATCTGTAGTCCCAAGGTAGTGAGGGTTTTGTAAAGTTCCAAGTAACAATTATTATGGTTATGCGTATTAGGTGCATCAAATAACAAATCATCCATATAATGTAAAATATAAATTTGTGGCCATCGCTCTCTCACAGGGTCTACTGCTTGAGCAACGCATTTTTGGAAAAGACTAGGGCCGTTGGCATACCTTGGGGAAGAACCTTCTATTGAAATCTCTGCATAGGGCCCTGAAAATTAATGAGAGGGAGACAAAAGGCAAAATAGGATCTATCCTCAGGATGTAACGAAATGGTAAAAAAGCAATCTTTTAAGTCAATAATCATTTACAATAGTTTTTGGGAATAGCCACTGGTGTGGGAATGTCTGGCTGTAGTGCTCCCATCGGGCACATAACTTTATTAATGGCACACATATTGTAAAAGGCGGCAGTTGCCTGCTTTTTTCTTGATAACAAAAATAGGAGTGTTCCATGGTGAGGTTGAGGGCTCTACATAGCCGGCTGCCAGCAGTTCCTGCAATAACATGGAGGCAGCCTCTAATTTTTCTTGTATAAGCGGCCACTGATCCATCCACAAAAGAGTCTTAATCTCCCAAATAACTCTATCTCCATGGGGTACAGGAGGTCAGGGACCGACACTAAAAATCAGAATACCCAAGACCATATGTATTTGTTTTTTGTATGGTTTGTATAGACTCAACCAGTCCTTGTCTCAGTCTCAAAAGACCTGTACCAGGGACAAAATTCATTTGAAGCATTTGATGAGTCACCATGGAATTGGGACTGGCAAGAATAACTTCCATTTGACTCAAAATATCTCAGCCCTGTAGGTTAACAGGGAGGTCAGGAACAACGAAAGGAGTAACAGTTCCCTTATTACCCTCTTTATCAGTCCAGCTAAGAGCCCTAGAGCTGACCAGAGGATTTTTGACTGTCCTATCCCTTTAAGGTCAGTCAAGGGTGGGGTGAGGGGCCAACCTGATGGCCAGTATTTTTGAGAAATTATTGTGGCATCAGCTCCAGTATATAGGATTCCTTGAAATTCCTTTCCTTCAATAAATAAGGTAAGGGTGTGTCTATTGTGAGAAATGGGCTGAACCCAATGTACATCAGAAGAGCCCAAGGAGGCAATTCCCTGCGGTAGGTTTGGGCGGTGGAAGTGCCTCCTGAACCCAAGGGAAGGATTATTTATTATGCAAGTCTTGTTCCTGCTTGGATGGCCATAATTCAATTAATATCTGTGGCCAGGATTTTTATTTCTCCAGTGAAATCATTATCATTAATGCCAGGGAAGACCTGAACACCTTGTAAGGTAGTAGAGGTTCTTCCAAGAATAAGGGCACTCGTATGAGATGGAGGGGGACCCATAATTCCAGTGGGTATTATCTGGGGCCCTTGAAATGAGTCTAATATTGTATCAGTGGCAGCACAAAGGTCGAATCCTGCGCTGCCTGGGGTGGCTAGTTGGAGGGAGGCAATTGTGGAGAAGGATTTTGAGGTAGGTTGGGAGTTTGGGAGGGAACAAACGTTATTGCCCCTGGGTTTGTCCTGGGGGAGGTCATGGCCAGGGGCTGGCCCCACAGGAATTTTCCTGAGAAGCAGGAAGAAATAGGCTGTCCCAGGGCATTTGTCTTAGATCTACACTCACTGACCCAGTGATGACCTTTACCACATCTAGGGCAAAGTGTAGCTTGGGGAAGTTTAGTCCCAGTTTGAGGAGATGCTATTCCTAGGCTTTGTTTGCCTGTAGGACACTTGCGTGCAAAATAGCCAGGTTTTTTACAAGTAAAGCAAGTATGTGAGCCAGGATTGTGAAAGGCCTTGGTAAAGGCGGCACCTAAAGCGAGACGCATTGCATGGGCTGCACCTACCCCTTGTCAGAGTCTAATAAAGTCAGAATGTTTCCCTTTATCCTTGTGTGGTCGAAGAACATCCTGACATGCCGGGTTGGCATTTTCAAAGGCAAGATGTTTTACAAAGGTGCTTTGGCTTTCGCTTGGTCCAAGCAAGCATTCTGCAGCTAGGTTAAGCCGGGGAACAAAGTCGCTATAAGGCTCATCAGGCCCTTGTCGAATTTCTGCCAGGGAAGTGGTAGTGGAGGCCTTTTGAGGGAGGCGTCTCCAAGAATGTAAGCCAGCCACCTGAATCTGCACCAAAAGTCCAGCAGGAAAAAGTGCCTGTTTACTTTTAGTGTCAAAAGGCGCATTGCCCACTAGCTTAACATAAGTCCAGGATGTAGAGTAGGCCTTAGTTAAATTTTTGTGAGCAGTTTCCTGACAGTGCTCTTGAAATCTGCATTCCATAACAGGAAGTCTCCAGCACTGAGGGTACCTCGGGCTAGAAATTTCCAATCATTGGGAGTAAGCCATTGTGTGCTGTGGCTTTCTACTAAAGCCAATGTGTAGGGCTCAGTGGGTCCATAGTGAGCACAAGCCTTTTTAAGTTTTTCAAGAAAACACAGGTTTAATTTTTTGTAGACACTTTGGGTTCCTTCCTTCAGAGGGGTGAACTTCTCATCCTATGAGTCCTGATCTCCTCAATCCATTTCCCCGGCTTCCTCCTCTTGATCCTTGTCTAAGTCTTTGACCTCAGCCTGGGCAGGCTTATCTATCTGACTGCGGGTGACTGAGAAGGTGAGAACAGGCCAATGGAGTGACTTAGCCTTTGTATTAGACCACCTTGGGCAAGCTTGCGTTGACTCCATGCCTAAGTCAAATGAACAGAGCTCAGAGTCAAGGGATCTTAATTCTTTTAAAAGTTGGATCTGTTCCCATCTATGTTGGAGAGACTCTCACAAGGGAGCCAGGTTAGGCAAGGGAAGTGGGGAAAAAATATCTGGGGGGGGGGGCATTTGGCCCCTGAAGGGACAGACCACAAAAGGCAGGAGGGATATAGGAGGGAGGTGGATGTGTATGTCCTATAGGCTGTGGCAGGGTCCTGAGAGGTGCTGGGTCATCTGAGTGGTAGCGAGCTGCTTCCTTCTCCAAAGTAGCCTCCTCCCCAGGGGTCAATGTGTCTCTGGGATTTAAAACTGGATAAAGGCGGTTGGTAACCATTGGAGTCTTATTTATTAGGGTGGTATTTTGAGGGGGACCAGGAAGTTTCCCAGGGTCCTGTGGAGAATGAGAAGGGTCTATGTCTATACTAACTAATGGGCATGCCGAGGGGGGACGAGAGGTCTTTTACATAGTCTCTTCCCCAATCTTGACAAGTTTTAAGGTACCATTGTCAAAGAGTAAACTTTTACGAATTTAATTAATTAAGTTTCAGAAAGAAAAGGTGGGAACAGGCGCTTTTTCTGGGCCAAAGAATTCATAATAATCTTTTAAACAATCTCCTACTGTAAACCATCTTTTTCCATTTATGGTCCCTTCAAGGGGAAACCATGGACACAATTCTCCATGTATGACAAGAAAAATTTTAAGTCCTTTTTCTTAACAGGCTCTCCCCATGTCTTGAAGGACTCCTTGAGGCCTGACAAAAACAAATCATGTGATGAAACTGCTTGTCCCATGGTGGGTCACTCACCATGCGTCATTGCCACTCTCCTCCTGGATCTGTCACTTGGTGGTATCTGCTGAGGCAATCGTGAGCTCCGCTTGACCAAGACTTCCAAAAGGACGAGGTTCCCAATCAGTCAAAAGCTCGAGCCCCAGTCGGTGGGCGACAGATGTCCCGGCCAGCAGGACACATCAACGTGGGCAGCGAACATAGATGGGGAGAAATTCAGGGACATGAGACACGAGAGATGACAGCAAGACAGCAGTTTTAATCAAGCTGCAAACTTTTATTGTTCACACAGGGAAATTTATATGCTGGAGATGGGGAAGCTCTCTTATCGGCTGTTCCTGGATGTCTTCACAAGGTGAGATAACCTCAGGATGTTTCAAGAAGACAGATGGCCATAGGATGTCTCAGGGACACAGATGGCAACAGGATGTCTCCCAGATAGGATGTCTCCCTGGGGGCTGTTTCTTGTAAGTGTCAGACTATTCTTTGAAGGAGAATTTCTTCTACCCCTGACAGTCAGGGATTCAGTATTTCGAATGGAAAATTGGAAAATGAATCCAATGTGAATGCAAATATGTGCTACCCAAAAATCTTCCCACTCTCATTCAGAACAATGCCTTGACATTACCTTCACCAGAAGTAAGACACAATTAGAGGGGAAGAGTTAGAAATTCTGTGAATACACATCTGGAATAAAAAATGCTCAGGAGTTCACAAACTTGGAGGTGGTAGAGGAGTTTCCAAAAGTAAGGGACATGGTAAAAACTCCAAAAACGTGGAGCTCTGCCAGTCTAAAGAATTCTTGAGAAACTGCCTCTGAGGTTGGGCACTTGAAATATATATTGTTGTCAGGAGCTTTAGCTTCCTTTGTAGTGACACCATCAAAGCTGCGTCTGCATCCATGTGACCTGGAAGATATGGTTTCTTATTTTCCAGTGAACATGAGGTAGCAGTGCTGAATTCTCTCTTTGTAGGTAAACTGTTTCCACTGGGGTCTAAGTGTCTCCCAGTATGGACTGTGAAGCCATTTATTCATCCTCCACTTTTTGTGGTGTTTCTTGCAGCTGCACTGGGAGTTTGGTATTTGCTTCAAGAAATACAAGGAGTTCAACTGGGACAAAGTGCTGGAGGGAGTTCTGTCATGTGTGGTGGGTAAGGGTCTACAGAAGAATGCACCAACCAGTCTTCTATCTCACATAGATTGCCCCCTAGACCATAATAATCTGATTCTAAACATTTCACTGAAACCTCTCCATATAACAAGATGCCTTTACATAGAAGGGACTGGGGGCTGCCCCAAGTCAGTCAGAAACCATTTGGAAGCTAATGGAAGATCCATATGACCCCACCACAGATGTTTTAACACACATTGCAAACCAATACTCTAACCCGACTACTCAGCAGGCTCCAAATTACTGGCCTCTCTGTTCTACACCATTTTCATGAAACCCAGTCAATCAGGGCACTGTCTGGTACACTCATGATCATCAATAGGACATCAAACGGTTCTCCAGTGCCACCTGGTCATGGGAATTTCAAAAATTTAATAGTATTTATCTAGAGATTTTTCAAGGATGAAGTTGGAGGCACTGTGGGTTTCAATTTATTCAGGAACCATTAAATGGAGAGGAAGCTCATTTCAATGAAAGCTCTGGAAAACACTAACAGGCAAGGTTTTCCAAAGACAGGCCAAAAGGTCACATGAAGCCAGGCCCATTGAGGTCTACAGTGTGAGGTCCATGTGTGTTTTGACTTGCAAATATGGCTGCCAAGTCTTTTAAATAAAATCATGTGATATCCTGTATGAGATTCCCAATGCTCTGTGAAAAGCCACCCTGGGCCTAGATCTCATTTTCCAAGCGTGACTCTCATGCATGGATTCCTAAAATCCCAACTCAATACAAAGCATTACTTCTTTGAGGTCAGTTCCAGAACACAGTCTCTATGGGAATCACACCAGTGTTCAAGCCCAGGTGGACCCAGATATCTCTTTCTACAGCCATACAAATAACCACAATTAAAACCAAAACACTCCCACATGGCCCTAATCTTCTTCCATATAGACACTCATTATATCCTCAGGCTGTAGCTTTCCATGAGGGGCACAGCCAAAACAGTGTCAAAAATAATCTCCCTTGCCCCCATTTTCCTAAAGTCAGTGTGGCCAGGACACCCTTCCTGTGAAGCAGGAGTGATCAAAGAGGCCTGCCATTCATACTGCTCTGATTCTCCATTTTGAGGCCTACCGACTGTGGGGTTTAGATTCTTTATGTTAATTGGAGTCATGAGAAAACCCAAGCATCTATGGCCTACTCCCTGCAGGGCTTTGAAGAACTCATTTAACCCAAAGGATCTCTATTCTCAATGATGGAGGTCAGGAACCTTACAGAGGAAGGTGAGACTTCATCCACAATGACTGCTCTTTTGGCTAATTTGGTTTTGGATGTACACATGGGATTTTTCTTTAGATCCATCAGGTGCTGAGAATCTAAGCCACTTCCTCACACAGGGCCAAGAGGCTGATTCAGAAACATCCCTTTCCAAAGCAATTAAGCAAAGAGCCACAGGTAATGCCCATACGTTTCCATTTGAAAACTGTTTTCTTAATGCCTCACAAAGGGGTGGCCTGAGGCAAAGACCTTCCTGACATTCAGGGCAACAGAAGAATTGGTAAGCAAAAGGCCCAAAGCAGGGTTTCTCCACTGAGTCTTTCCTGGTCACACGGATATCTGAGTTTTCTGATATGCTCACCATTCCCTTCAGCTATCCAGTACATGGCCATGTCACAGAGCTTGGAGGTGGTACATATCATGGACACAAAACCATGATACTATTCTAGAGATTGGCCAGAATTCAGGAAGAAAACAGGAACTTAGGAAGATATTAGGTGTTGCCCATCCATATGGCAAGCCGCAGACCATTCATAAATTGGGCAGGATGAATGCTGGGAAGATTTCTACTAGACAGGACACGTGTATTGATGCATTCTCTTTTCTAATGTCTACAACCACGAACACAGTGGGATACACAGACATAGAAACCCTCGCCTTGTCAAACAACTTACAAGAAACAATTCACACCAAACCAAACAAACCGACTTTCCTACCTATTCTCAGAACATGAGACAAAACCACAAACCCACACCCACAACCACACAGACCCTCAAGTAGGTTTGTGACATTACAGAGTGTCCATTGACTGGTGGGACATAATATATTCCAACATAATGGGCTGTGCTGGTTCAGATCTGGTCTCCGTGGCCAACTCTGTGAAGCTGTCAGAGGCTAGCGGTGAGCCTCCACCTGCTTTCTCAGGAAAGGCCCCTCTTCAGACCTTCCTGGCATTTGGCCAGCCTCACATCAGTAGGTACCAAGAAAGACTGACTCTGTCCTTGGTAAACCCAAACAAGTTTGACCACTGGAACTTGGACTGGGACTGGCTCTGGGTGCCTGGCTTCCTGGATTCTAAGTTCAGAGAGTTCCATCACCAAGGAAGTGAGGTGAGGTCACTTCCTTCAGGAACTGAATGAGGTCACTACCTTGGCAACCACTATGTCCTAACAGTTGCTTCCAAGGTTCCAATGAGATGGCGGCTGCACCTACTTGCTCTGATATTTTTACAATTTAGAATGGCATATCAACCATAGGCACCTGGGAACAGATCTCCACACAGGCCTGGTTTGGTCCATCTTCTCTACATTAAGAATATTGAGGCTGATTCAGACACAACCCTTCATCCTGACCAGGTTGCTTTCCATGGAAGATGACTTTTGCTCTCTCAGGTCCTTCATAGCTGCCTACATCTTCTCCAGGGATCATTTCTGCATGGACCTTTGAGGTTCTCAGCAGGTGAAAGACACTGGACATTCCTGTATTGTAAGACCAGCTCTGTCCCTGCTCCTCTGTAGAGTTAGGTTGAGGGAAGAGTGTATGGTAAGGGTTAATAACAGGTTCAATTTGTGTTACAATTCATTCTGCTGAATGAATAATGGTATTGGGACATTGTAATATTTATAAGAATATATAGGTGAAATATATGTATGAAAACAGAAATCTAAGATTTGAAGCCCAGAAGGGCATTAGGCCCTTCGTTGGAATACTTAGTGTTGAATATCATTCTGCACAGATGTCTCAGATAAATCCATACACAATGGCATAGGACCTTGAAAATTGGATGATTGAATGTGGAAGGGAATATCCAGTCAGAAAGGGATAGTTGGTAGGATTAGGAATATAGTCGGTAGGTTTAGGAAGAAGAGTTAATATAGCATTTGGACGAAAAGTTCTTTAGCAAAAGGTTTTCGGTTAGAGAGTGAATGTAAATGTCAGCACATATGAAGATTCAGTCACAATGATGAACTTTGAAAAATATGTAGGAAAGCAGATAATAATAGAGACATTACAAAATCAGGCAAATTATAAAGTGAGTTATACGATTAGACATTTTGAACAAGGATGAGTTTGAATATATAATCTTAGGAAGAAACAAATATATAGTCACCAATAGGTTTGACATTTGAGAACATTAGCCAACCTGAACATGGATGTTTTTAGTAATCCATGCTCACTTTTCTTTTAGGCTTTGGTACAATCTTAAGTGTGATCTTTGTATTTGGTGTCCAGAATATTACTGTGATAAAATGTATATGTAGATCAGGTGACATGAGTATTTCTTCCAGCATTTCCGAGAGCAATGTTTTTAAGTCCAATAAATTAGTATTGGGGGTACAAAGAGGTGTACCCTGAGTCTATGAATATAGAGATAATGCATGAAGAGACCACATTGTGAATAAATAATATAACTGGTCTCACTTTAAATAATGGATTGAATTGATATCTGAAAATATATAAGAAATCATATATTGATATACCATCATTAATTCCAACCAGCAATACATCTAATGGTAATATTAGGGTTATGGTTTTTCATGAATTGTGTGTGAGTTTTGCTTCAAAAGTGATCACGGAAATCGAAAATAATGTGTTTGGAAAGAAGTCTCATGAAAAGACCAGTCAAGAAAATGGAGGAATACATGTGTTCTGAAGAATAAAATGACTGAAAGTGAAACAATTGCCTATAAATTTGCGAATTTGTGGATGAAATATATATCTTATGATGTGCATAAACTGAAGGAATAGTAATGTTCCTGTGTTGAATGAAAATGAAAGTCAAAATTCATATCATGTCCCATAGGAATCTACTTGCATTGATGTTAAACTGGGTAAGTTACTTTAGAAATATTAGGATTTGTATGCACCATTCACTGAAGTTACTTTTCAGTACTAGAATACAATTATGTATTTCAGGTGAATTAATATTTTTGAGAATACTCTTGTGAAAATTTATTTATAAATCCACATACATGAATATGAATGAGTTTAGAGGGTGTATAATTAGACACATATTTCTTATTTTGAAAAATCTGGAGACTGTATATATATATATATATATATATATATATATATATATATATATATATATATATATACCAACACACAGACATTAAAAATAACATAATATATGCCAATTGAAATTCATCATGAAATATATATCATACACAGATCCAAAAATATTTATATTATTGAACATGGATTTATGTATATTGTTGTTCAACAAGGAAACTAACTCATAGGTTGAATTTTCAGTTCAAACAGCGTGTAGGCGGAGTGATATCTTAAAATTTGTATCTGCCAAGTGAGTCACCTCATAAGAATGTACGTGGGGTATCAGGTAAAATTCTATAATTACGTGTAAAAATACATGTGCTAAATAGGCTACAGAGAAAGGGAGACAGGAATTCACATATTTGTTAACTTTAAAACACATGGAGAACTATTTCAACAAATAATTGACTAGATTTATAACTCCTACCCTTTATAATGCAAAAGGCAATTCCAACTATACACCATGCCTCCTCTGAACTGCTTGTATTTCTATTCTTTTTGGGTTATTTTTCTCCATCTTATTAGAATTAGTAGTCAGAGTCTAGTAGGGTAGGTGTTAGTGTCAGCTATTCAGTATTTTGAATGGAAAATTGGAAAATGAATCCAATATGTATGTAAATATGTGGTACACAAAATTTTTTCCACTGTCATTCAGAACAATGCCTTGACATTACAATCTCCCAGAGTAAGACACAATTAGAGGAGAAGAGTTAGAATATCTGTGAATAAATATCTGGTATGGAATATGCTCAGGAGTCACAACCTTGCAGTTGGTAGAGGAGATTCCAAAAGTAAGGGACAGGGTAAACACTCTACAAACATGGAGCTCTGCTGGCCTTATGACAACTTGAAAAACTGCCTCTGAGGTTGGGCACTTGAAATATATGTTGTTGTCGGGAGCTTTAGCTTCCTTTGTAGTGAGACCATCAAAGCTGGGTCTGCATTTGTGTGACCTGTAGGACATGGTTTCTTATTTTCCACTGAATATGAGGCAGAAGTGCTGAATTCTCTCTTTGTAGGTAAACTGTGGCCCCAGGGTCTAAGTTTATCCAAATGTGGACCATGAAGCCATTCGGTCATCCTCCACTTTTCGTGGTGTTTCTTGTTGCTGCACTGAGATTTTGGTATTTGTTTCATGAAATAAAAAGAATTCAACTGTTACCCGGTGCATGACTGAGTTCTGTCACGTGTGGTAGGTCAGGGTCAGTAGGACAATGCACCAACCAGGCTGATATCCCACATAGCTTACCCCCTTGACCAATAGCAACCTGATTCTAAACATTGCCCTGAAACCTCTCCATATAACAAGATGCTTTTACATATAAGGGTCTGCTGGCTGTACCATGTCAGTCACAAAACATTTGGAAGCCAATGGGAGATCCACATGGCCCCACCACAGATGTTTTATCACTCACCTCCTCACCACTCCTCTAGGCCCACTCCTGAGCAGGCTCCAACTTTCTGGCTTCTCTCTTCTGCACCATTTTCATGAAAACCAGTCAATCAAGGCACTGTCTGGTATACTCATCATCAGCCACAGGATATCCAAAGATTCCGCACTGCCACCTGGTCATGGGAATTTTAAAAATTTCATGGCATTTATCTACCCATTTTTCAAGGATGAAATTGGAAGCACTATGGGTTTCAATTCATTCTGGAACCATTAAATGGTGAGGAAGCTCATTTCAATGAAATCTGTGGAGAACTCTCACAGGCAAGGCTTCCAAAATAGTGGCCAAAAGATCACATGAGTCCAGGCACATTGAGGTCTACAATGTGATTTCCATGTGTGTTTTGACTCTCAACTATGGCTGCCAAGTCTTTCAGAATAAAATCATGTGATATGCTGTCTGAGATTCCCAGTGCTCTGTGAAAAGCCACCCTGGGCCTAGATCTCAGTTTCCAAGGGCGACTCTCATGCGAAGCCTCCTAAAATCCCAACACAATTCTTGGCAATACTTATCTGAGGTCAGTTCTTGAGCTCTGTCTCTAAGGGAAATCACACCAGAGTTTAAGCCCAGGTGGACCCAGTCATCTCTTCCAACCGCCACACAAATGACCACAATTAAAACCAAAACAGTCCCACATAGCCCTCATCGTCTTCCATATAGACACTCAACATAACCTCTGGCTAGAGGTTTCCATGAGGGCTGCAGCCAAAGACAGTGTCCAAAATAACCTCCGTTGCCCCTCATTTGCCTAAAGTCACGGTGGCCTGGACACCCGTCGCGGCAACAAGGAGTGATCAAATAGGCCTGCTGTTAATACTGCTCTGCTTCTCCAATTTGAGGCCTACTGACTCTCAGGTATAGATTCTTTATGTGATTTGGATTCTGGAGAAAACACAAGCACCTATGGGCTAGACTCTTAAGGGCTTTGAAGAACTCATTTGAACCAAATGTTCCTATTCTCACTTGATGGAGGTCAAGAACCTTACAGAGGTAGGCGAGAGACTTCTTCCACAATGACTGCACTTTTGGCCAATTTAGTTTTGGATGCACACATGGGATCTTTCTTTACATCCATCATGTGCTGAGAATCTAAGCCACAGCCTCACACAGGACCTAGAGCCTGATTCAGACACATCCCTTTCTAAAGCAATTAAGCAAAGTGCCACAGGTGATGCCCATTCATTTGATTTTGAAAACTGTTTTCTTCAGGCTTTCCAAAGTGTGGCCTGAGGCAAAGACCTTTCTGACATTCAGGGCAACAGAACAATAGGTAAGCAAACAGCCCAAAACAGTGTTTCTCCACTGAGACTTACCTGATCACACTGATATCTGAGTTGTCTGAGATGCTTGCCATTCCCTTAAGCTATCCAGTACATGGGCACGTCACAGACCTTGGAGTTGGTACATATCTTGGACACAAAACCTTGAGCCTATTCTGGAGATTAGCCAGAATTCACAAAGACAACAGGAACTCAGGAAGATATCGGGGGTTGCCCATCGATAAGGCAAGCCGCAGTCCATTGATAAAATGGGAAGTATGAATGCTGGGAAGCTTTCTACTAGACAGGACACATTCATTGAAGCATTCTCTTTTCTAATATCTACAACCACGGACACAGTGGGATACACAGACCTAGAAACACTCGCCTTGTCAAATGACTTACTAGAATTACTTCACTCCAAACCAAACAATCCGCCTTTCTTACCTATTCTCAGAATATGAGACAAAACCACAAACCCACACCCACACCCACAAAGGCACCTCCTTCCCCCAAGCAGGTCTCTAACTATCTAGAGTGTCCTCTGACAGGTGGGCCATACTATGTTCCCCTGAAATGGCCTGCCCTGTCTCAGATCTGTTTTCCTTGTCCAACTCTGTGAAGTTGACACGAGCCAGCAGTGAGCCACTACCTGGTTTCTCAGGAAAGGCCCTTCTTCAGAGCTTTTCTGGCATTTGGCCATCCTCACATCAGTAGGTACCAAGAAAGACTGACTCTGTACTTGGTCAATCCAAACAAGTGTGACCACTGGGACTGGGACTGGGACTGGCTCTGGGTGCCTCTCTTTCTGGATCCCATGTTCCATCACCAAGGAAGTGACGTGAGGTCACTTTCTTCAGGAACTGAATGAGGTCATTGCCTTGGCAACCACATTTTCCTGACAGTTGCTTCCAAGGTTTCCATGAGATGGAGGCTGCCCTTACTTCTTGTGACACTTTCAGAAGTTAGAATGGTATATCAACCATAGGCACTCGGGAACAGCTCTCCACACAGGCATGCTTTGGTCCATCTTCTCTACATTAAGAAGAGAGAGGCTGATTCAGACACAACCTTTCATCGTGACCAGGTTTTTTGCCATGGAAAATGACTCTTACTCTCTCAGGTTCTTCATAGCTGCCTATATATTCTACAGGGATCAGTTCTGCATGGACATTTGAAGTTCTCATCAGGTGGAAGATCCCCTACATTCCTGTGTTGTAAGACCAACTCTTTCCCTGCTCTTATTTAAAGTTAGATTGAGGGAACAGTATATGGTTACGGTTAATAACATGTTCGATTTGGGTTAGGAATCATCTGCTGGATGAATAATGGTATTGGGAATCTGTGATATTTATAAGACTATAGAGGTGAAATTTAAGTATGAAAACAGAAATCTAGGAACGATTGAAATCCCAGAACGTCATTGGGCACTTGATTGGTATACTTAGCTTCGAATAACTTTCTGCACAGATGTTTCAAATAAATAGATAACCAATGGCATAGGACCTTGTGCCTTGGATCATTGAATGTAGAAGAGAACATCTATTCAAACAGGGATAGTCAGTAGGATTAGGAAGATAGTTGGTAGGTTTCAAAAGAAGAGTGAGTAAAGCATTTGGACCCAAAGTTCTTTAGCAATGTTGATACATTTAGAGAGTGAATGTCAATGTCAGCACATGTGAAGAGTCATTCACAATGATTAACTGGAGAAAAGGTGTAGGAAAGCAGATATCAATAGAGACATTTGGAAATCAGGCAAAGTACAAAGTGTGTGATAGGAAAAGACATTTTTAACAGGGTTGAGGTTGAATACATAATCTTAGGAAGAAACAAATATGTACTCACCAATATGAATGATATTTGAGAGCATTAGGGAACCAGAACATGGATGTTGTTAGTAATACATGGTCACATTCAATTTAGGCTTTGGTACAATCATAAGTGTGACCCTTGTATTTTGTGTCAGGAATATTACTTAGATGAAATGTATATGTATATCAGGTGAGTAGAAATTCATCATGAAATATATATCATCCACAGATCCAAAAATATTCATTTTACTTAAGATGGATAAATAGGTCAAATATAAGTATGAAAACAGAAGCCTAGGTAAGATATGAAACCCAGAAGAACATCAGGCCCTTGATTGTGATACTTAGATTTGAATTATGTTCTGCAGAGGTGTCTCAGATAAATCGATATACAATGGCACAGGTCCTTACACCTTGCATGGTTGAATTTCAAAGAGAACATCCAGTCAAAAAGGTATACTAGGTAGGATTAGGAAAATAGTCGGTAGGATTAGAAAGAAGAATGAGTAAAGGATTTGTACAACAAGTTTGCTTCTCAATTTGAGGCCTACTGTCATGCATGGGCGATGCTCATGCATGGCCTCCTAATATCCCAACACAATTCATGGCAATACTTCTCTGAGGTCATTTCCAAAACTCAGTATCTTCGGGGGATCACACCAGAGTTCAACCCCAGGTGGACCCAGTCATCTTTTCCAACCACCAAACAAATGACCACAATTAAAACCAAAACACTCCCACATGGCCCTCATCTTCTTCTATATAGACACTCATTATAACCACTAGCTGAAGTTTTCCATGAGGGGCTCAGTGCAAACAGTGTCCAAAACAAGCTTCCTTGCCCCTCATTGCTCAATGTTAAGGTGGCCTGGACACCCTTCCTGTGAACCAGGTGTGATCAAATAGGCCTGCCATTAATACTGCTCTACTTCTCCAATTTGAGGCCTACTGACTGTGGGGTTTAGATTCTTTATGTGAATTGGAGTCATGAGAAAACCCAAGCACCTATGGGCTACCTTTTGCAGGGCTTGGAACAACCCATTTGAGTGAGTCTAGGAGTTGGACAAAAAGTTCTTTAGAAAAAGGGTTTTGGTAAGAGATTGAATGTAAATGTCAGCACATAAGAAGAATCATTCACAATGATGAACTGAAGAAAAGGTGTAGGAAAGCAGATATCAATAGAGACATTAGGAAATCAGGCAAAGTACAAAGTGTGTAATAGGAAAAGACATTTTTAACAGGGTTGAGGTTGAATACATAATCATAGGAAGAAACAAATATGTAGTCACCAATAGGAATTATATTTGAGAGCATTATGAAACAAGGACATGGATGTTTTTAGTAATACATGGTCACATTCAATTTAGGCTTTGGTTCAATCATAAGTGTGACCCTTGCATTTTGTGTCAAGAATATTACTGAGATAAAATGTATATGTATATCAGGTGAGTAGAGTGTTTATTCCATCGTTTTTGAAGCAATATTTTGAAGACTTATGAATTAGTATTGCGGATACAAGTGGTGTACCCTGTTTCTATGAATATAGAGATGATGCCTTTATAGAAAGTACTGTAAATAAATAACAGAACTGGTTCCAACTTTAAATAATGGATTGAATTGATATCTGAAAATATATAGGAAATCTTATATTGATATACATACATTCTTTCCAATCAGTAATACATCGAATTTTCACATTAGCGTTACGGTTTATCATGAAGAGTGGGTAAGTTTGGCTTCAAACGTGATTATGGAAATCAAAAATCATGTGTTTGGAACGAAGTCTCATGAAAAGACCACTCAAGAAACATGGAGGAATACATGTGTTCTGAAGCACGAAGTGATTGAAAGTGAACCAAATGCCTATAAATTTTTGAACTTGTGGATGAAAGGATATATCCTATGATGTCCATAAACTGAAGAAATAGTAATGTACAAGTGTTGAAAAAAATGACCTTCAAATATACATCATGTCCCATAGGATTGTACTTGCATTGATGTTAAACTGGGTCAGTTAGTGTAGAAATATTAGGATTTGTAAGCACCATTCACCGAAGTTAGTTTTCAGTACTAGGAAATAAATATGTATTTCAGGTGGATGAATATTTCTGAGAATAATCTTGTGAAATGTTGATTATAAATCCACATATAGAAACATGAGTGAATTTAGGAAGTGTATAATAAGACACATATATTTCATATTTTGAAAAATCTGGAGAATATATATATATATATATATATATATATATATATATATATATATATAAACACATACAAAGACATTAAAATGTAGCAATACATGACAATCGAAATTCATCATGAAACATATATCATCCACATATCCAAAAATATTCATTTTACTGAACATGGATTTATGTATAATGTTGTTCATCTAGGATATTCACCCATAGGTTGAATTCCAGTACCATCAGTATTTAGGGGGAGTGATCTCTTTTCACAATTTGTATCTTCCAAAATCAGCGAGCTCACAAGAATGTACATGTCATACCAGGTAGGATTCTAAATATGCATAAAGTAATACATGTGCTGAATAGGCTACAGAGAAAGGGAGACAGGAATTTACGTATGTGTTAACTTTGAAAACTCATGGAGAATTATACAATGAAAAATCGACTAGATTTATAACACATACCCTTGATAAAGCAGAAGGAAAGTCAAAGTATACACCGTGCTTCCTATGAATGGCCTGTATTCCTATTCTGTTAGGTTTCTTTTTGTCCATCATATTAGGATTAGTAGTCAGAGACTAGTAGGGTATGGGTTAGTGTCAGGGATTCAGTATTGCAAATGGAAAATAGCAAAATGAATCTAATGTGTATGCAAATATGTGCTACACAAAAATCTTCCCACTCTCATCCAGAACAATGCCTTGACTATACCTTGGCCCCAAGTAAGACACAAGTAGAGTAGAAGAGTTAGACTCTGTGAAAACATATGTGGAAAGGAAAATGCTCAGGATTTCACAAACTTGGAGGTTGTAGAACAGTTTCCAAAAGTAAGGGAAAGGGTAAACACTACCCAAACATGGAGCTCTCCTGGCCTAGTGACTTTTTGATAAACTGCCTCTGAGGTTGGGCCCCTGAAATATATGTTGTTGTCAGGAGATTCAGGTTCCTTGGTAGTGAGACCATAAAAGCTGGGTCTGCATCTATGTGACCTGGAGGACATGCTTCCTTATTTTCTAATGAACATGAGGCAGCAGTTCTGAATTTTCTCTCTTTAGTAAACTGTGGCCACTGGGGTCTAAGTATCTACCCGTGTGGTCTGTGAAGCCATTTGGTCATCCTCCACTTTTCGTGGTGTTTCTTACTGCTGCACTGGGAGTTTGGTATTGGCTTCATGAAATACAAGGAGTTCAACAGGGACACAGTGCTGAAGGAAGTACTCTCACGTGTGGTGGGTCAGGGTCTGCAGGAGAATGCACCAACCACGCTTCTATCCCACATAGCTTGCCACTTTGAACATAGAAACCTGATTCTGAACATTGCTCTGAAACTTCTACATATAACAAGATACCTTTACATTTAAGGGTCTGCTGGCTGCAGGGGAAGGCAAAAGAATTCATCAACAATGAATGCACTTTGGCCATTTTGGATTTGGATGCACTCATGGGATCTTTTTTTGTTTTTAATTTTTATTGTTGGTTGTTCAAAACATTACATAGTTCTTGATATGACATATTTCCCACTTTGAATCAAGTGGGTTATGAACTAATATTTTTACCCCATATACAAATCTCACATACCCTCCATGATAAACCATAACAATAATATTACCATTAGATGAATAACTGGTTGGAATGAATGATTATATATCAACATAAGATATTTTATATATTTTCAGACATCCATTCAATCCATTATTTAAAGCGGAACCAGTTATATTATTTATTCACAATATGGTCCATTCATGCATTACTTCTATATCCAAAGAGATAGGGCACACCTCTTTGTAGCCCTGATACTAATTAATATGTCTTCAAAATATTGCTCCCAGAAATGGGGGAAGAATTACTCATGTCACGTGATCTACATATACATTTTATCACAGTAATATTCTGGACACAAAATGCAAAGTTCACACTTATGATTGTACCAAAGCCTAAATGGAAAGTGATCATGGATTGGTAAAGGGTGTAGATTTTGTGTGAATTGGAGTCATAAGAAAACCCAAGCACCTCTGTGCTTGCCTCTGCAGGTCTGTGAAGAACTCATTTGACCCAAAGGATCCCTATTCTCACTTGATGGAGGTCAAAAAACTTACAGAGGAAGGCGAGAGTCTTTATACACACTGACTGATCTTTTTGCCATTTTGGTTTTGGATGCACACATGGGATCTTTCTTTAGATCCATCAGGTTTTGACAATCTAAGCCACAGCCTCAAACAGGGCCAAGAGGCTGATTCTGACACATCCCTTTCCAAAGCAATTAAGCAAAGAGCAACAGGTGAGGCCCATACATTTCCACTTAAAAACTGTTTTCTTCAGGCTTCACAAAGGGGTGGCCTGAGGCAAAGACCTTCCTGACATTCAGGGCAACAGAAGAATAGGTAAGCAAAATGCACAAAGCAGGGTTTCTCCACTGAGACTTTCCTGGTCACACTGATATCTGAGTTTTCTGAGATGCTCACCATTCCCTTCAGCTATCCATTATATGGCCATGTCACAGAGCTTGGAGGTGGTGCATATCTTGGACACAAAACCATGGGCCTATTCTGGAGAGTGGCCAGAATTTAGGAAGAAAGCAGGAACTTAGGATGAAGGTAGGTGTTGCCCATGGATAAGGCAAGCCACAGTCCATTCATCAATTGGGCAGCATGAATGCTGGGAAGCTTTCTACTAAACAGGACACACATATTGAGGCATACTTTTTTCTAATGTCTACAACCACAGAGACAGTGAGATATACAGACATAGAAACACTCGCCTTGTTAAACGACTCACTAGAATCAGTCCACTCCAAACCAAACAAACCATCTTTTCTACCTTTTCTCAGAACATGAGAAAAAAACACAAACTGTCGTCCACACACACCAAGGCACCTCCTTCCCCAAGTAGGTCTGTGACTATCCAGAGTGTCCTCTGACTGGTAGGCCATACAATGTTCCACAAAAATGGCCTTTCCTGTCTCAGATTACATCTCCTTGACCAATGCTGTGAAGTTGGAAGGAGGCATTAGTGAGCCACTATATGCTTTCTCAGGAAAGGCCCCTCTTCAGAGCTTTCTTGGCATTTACCCACCCTCACATCAGTAGGTACCAAGAAAGACTGACTCTGTCCTTGGTAAATTAAAACAAGTGAGCCAAATAGGACTGTGACTGGGACTGGCTCTGGGTTCTTGGCTTCCTGGATCCCAAATTCAGAGAGTTCCATCACCAAGGAAGTGAGGTGAGGTCATTTTCTTCAGGAACTGAATGAGGTCACTGCCTTGTCCACCACTTTGTCCTAAATGGTGTTTCCTAGGGTCCCATGAGATGGGACCTACTTCCTGTGACACTTTCACAGGTTAGAATAGAATACAAACTATAGGCACCTGGGAACAACTCTCCACAGAGGCCTGGTTTGGTCCATCTTCTCTATATTAAGAAGAGAGAGGCTGATTCAGACACACCCTTCATCCTGACCTGCTTGTTTGCCATGTAAGATGACTTTTGCTCTCTCAGGTCCTTTGTAACTGCCTACATCTTCTCTAGGGATTACTTCTGCATGGACTTTAGAGGTTCTCAGCAGGTGGAAGATCCCCTAACTTTCATTATTGTAAGATCAACTGTGTCCCTGCTCTTCTGTAAAGTGAGATTGAGGGAAGAGTGTATGGTTAGGGTTAATAGGATGTTCGATTTGGGTTAGGAATCATTCTGCTGGATGAATAATGACATTGGGAACCTGCGATATTTATAAGACTATAGACGTGAAATATAAGTATGGAAACAGAAATCTAGGAAAGATTTGAAGCCCAGAAGGGCATTGGGCCCTTGATTGGGATACTTAGCTTGAATTATGTTCTGCACCATGGTCTCAGATAAATTGATATACAATGGCATAGGACACTGTACCTTGGATGATTGAATGTAGAAGAGAACATCCAGTCAAAAAGGGATACTCCGTATGATTAGGAAGATAGACAGCAGGTAATGGAAGAAGAGTGAGTCCAGGAGTTGGACCAAATGTTCTTTAGCAATAGGGTTTTGGTTAGACAGTCAATGTAAATGTCAGCACATGTGAAGGGACAGTCACAATGATGAACTGGGGAAAATATGTAGGAAAGCAGATATCAATAGAGACATTAGAAAATCAGAAAAAGTATAAAGTGAGTGATTGGATTAGACATTTCAACTGGCTTGAGGTTGAATATATAATCTTAGGAATAAACAAATATGTAGTCATAAATAGGATTGACATTTGAGACAATTAGGCAACATGGACATGGATATTTTCAGTAATCCATGCTCACTTTCCATTTAGGATTTGGTACAATCATTAGTGTGACCTTTGAATTTTGTGTCGAAAATATTACTGTGATAAAATGTATATGTAGATCAGGAGACATGAGTATTTCTTCCACCATTTCTGGGAGAAATATTTTGAAGATGTATAAATTAGTATTGGGGGTACAAATAGGTGTACACTGTTTCTATGAATTTAGAGAAAATGCATGAATAGACCATACTGTTAATAAATAATATAAATGGTTCCAACATTAAATAATGTATTGAATTGATATCTGAATATATACAGGAAACCTTATATTGATATACATACATTCATTCCAAACAGTTATACATCTAATGGTAATAATAGGATTATGGTTTATTATGAAGAGTGTTTGAGTTTTGCTTCAAATTGATTATGGAAATAGAAAATAATGTGTTTGGAAAGAAGTCTCATGAAAAGACCAGTAAAGAAAAATGGAGGAATACATGTGTTCTAAAGTAGGAAGTGATTGAGAGTGAAACAAATGCCTATAAATTCGTGAACTTGTGGATGAAATATATATCCTATTATGTGCATAATCTGAAGAAATAATTATGTACCATTGTTGAATAAAAATGAACGTCAAAAAACACATCATTTCCCATAGGAATATACTTGCATTGATGTTAAACTGGGTCAATTACTGTAGAAATATTAGAATTTGTAAGCACCATTCAATGAAGTTAGATTTCAGTACTAGGAAACAAATATGTATTTCAGGTGGATGAATATTTTTGAGAATAATCTTGTGATAAGTTTAATATTAATCCACATACATGAACATGAATGAATTTACGGAGTGCTTATAAGACATATATATTTCATATTTTGAAACATCTGAAGGGTGTAAAAAAAAAAAAATATATATATATATATATATATATATATATATATATATACACACACACACACACACACACACACACACACACAACACACAGAGAGACATTAAATAGTAGCAATATATATGCCAATCGAAATTCATCATGAAAAATATATCATCCACTGATGCAAAAATATCTATTTTACTGAACATCGATTTATGTATAATGTTGTTCAAGTAGGAAGCTCACCCATAGGTTGAATTTTCAGTTCCAAAAGCGTTTACGAGGAGTGATCTCTTCTCACAATTTGTATCTGCCAAGTTAACCACCTCAAAACAATGTACGTGTGATACCAGGTAGGATTCTATACGTGCATATAAAAACACACGTGCAAATAGGCTACAGAAAAAGGGAGACAGGAATTCACATATTTGTTAACTTTAAAAACACATGGAGAACTATTTTATTTAAAAATTGACTAGATTTATAACACCTACCTTTTATAATGCAAAAAGCAAGTCCAACTATACACCATGCCTCCTCTGAACTGCTTGTATTTCTATTCTGTTTGGGTTATTTTTCTCCATCATATTAGGATTAGTAGTCAGAGAATAGTAGGGTATGGGTTATTGTCAGGTGTCCCGGCCGGCAGTACACATCATCGTGGGCGGCGAACGTATTTGGGGAGGAATGAAGGGACAAGAGACACGTGAGATGACAGCAAGACAGGGGTTCTGATTAAGCTGCAAATTTTATTGTTCACACAGAGGTATTTATATGCTGGGGATGGGAAAGCTCTCTTACTGGAAATTGCTGGATGTCTTCACAAGGTGAGATAACCTCAGGATGTTTCAGGAAGACAGATGGCCACAGGATGTCTCAGGGAAATAGATGGCTGCAAGATGTCTCCCAGGCCGGATATCTCCCTGGGGGCTCTTTCATGTAAGTGTCAGGGTATTTTTTGAAGGAGAACTTCCTTGTAGCCCCTGACCTCTCCCACTTTCTTGTATAAAATATTTGACCATACATTACTGCCCATATTTTTAGGGGGTGATAGAGGCTATGTTCCTCTAGGAGGCCTTAGAATATCTCCTGATCCGAGCGAGCGTCTTCACTAGGAGACTTCGTGGTGATCTTTGGCATGGTTTTGGAGGAGACGACTTTGAGGCAAAACATGCCAACCGCCATGCACCAGAGCGTGTCACTCAGAGGTCTTGGGTTTTGTGGTCCGTGCATCCATCCTCCTGCAGTCCTTCCTGCACCCTCCGTTATTATGGCCTAACGTCATCACTCCATGGGTGCATCCTTCCCCAAACAGAGGGGCCCATGAAGGAGCGAATCTTATGGCAAGGGCAGAAGATGGTTCGTGAGAGCTTTTACTCATACTTTTATATAAGAAAGAGAGATCTGTGGGGATTTAAACTTAAGAAATAAGCCTATGAGAAGGGTAGAACATTCTTTTAAATATTGGCAGTGCGGTCCTCCATCTCCAGATGATGATAGTGGACCTCTATGGGCTTAGAGGCCAAAATATTAATCTGTTCTTTAATCAATTTTACCAGCTTGTTTATAATGCAAGGTCCTATGGACACCATTAAAAGTGAACCCAACAAAGGGCCTAATAGGGGAAGAAGGTAGGGTAGAAATCCATTAAGCCCAGTCCAGAGGGGATTTTCAAAAAGTTCCCTTCAACTCTGTTCCAGATCTTCTTGAAGATGCTTAATTTTAGTGCATACTATGCCTGACTTATTGGCATTAAAGCAGCATCGTTTCCCTAAGGCCAAGCAAATAACTCTGGTTAGCTGTCAGCAAATCTAAGCCTCGACTGTTTTGAAGAAACACTTCTGCCAGGGAGACTATTTGGTCCTGCAAATCTTTAATGGTTCCTGATAGAGTTTGTACATCATTTATAAGTTGTTGAGACAGGCGATGGTAAGAGTGTATAGCCATGCCTAAGCCAGCTGTACCTGTGTCCACAGCAGCTGTTATTCCAAAGCTGGCAAGGAGTGGTAAGCTCTGTATTGCCCACCTTTGTCTTTTGACTAAGGTTTCTAGGCTACGAATGGGTAGAGGTTCGTCTCCTTGGACAATAGATATATCAGGGAGTAATAAGGCAAGAACACTGGCTAGTGGGCCAATTCGCTGGAAGCCTGGGGAAGGCAAAGATTCCTCCACACATAAAAACTGTGCCATTGGGGGAACAAAGAGATGGGGTGGGTGAGGAATAATTTTTTACTGTTGAGCAATTTCCAAAGGAAGTAACTCCAACATCAATATCATAGGTATTATTCTGCATTGCGCCTAAAAGACAAAATGTAAAAGTGCCTATAGGCTGTACTTTAAAAGAAAATCCGGGTTGGCATGTATTATCATTGTCCATGATAGAATTAATAGGAACTGCCATAAGCATGACTGCCCCTGTTGTCATGCAGAGCCAGCATTCACCAGCAAGAGTGGGGTTGGATTTATTAAGCAAATAGAAGGTAGTTTCCAAAATATCTAATGTATTGGTATCTAAACCTGGGAGCTGGGATTTAGGCTACATTAAGGGATGATATGTGAGCTCAGAGATTTGGGGTTGCAAAAGTTTGATTATCTGAGGATGCTTGACAGCATCAGTGGGTCCTCCACTATCAGAGACCCCTGAAGGGGCCTTAATGGGCCTGAAGGAAGGTTTACCAACAGTGCCTTGGCACCCGCTGACTGTAGCTTGTTGTATTTGTGTTCTTCTCCCCGGTCAAAGAGAACGGGGGTATAATGAATAGTGGTCCCCCCTGCTGCACGAGTTTTAGTTAGGGAGGCTTCAAAAAATTATTCTCCCTGCTTGTTAACACAAATTGAGGCCGACGCATAACAAGAGACATGCATTGCCTGGATATGTGTACAAGTTGCAGAACAATTTTGGAGTGCTTTAGTTTAACTAGTTGGAATAATTTTTGGCTTGCTAACACATTCCCATTTAGGCTGATGAACTCCTCCGAGTTTATGGTCAACCTCGGCACAGAGGTAAGCGACCTTAGTCATGCAGTAAGCAGTCTGGGTCCAACTAGTGGGAGCCTGAGTCTAAGATCCTCCCTTGCATTCACAGGGGGGTCCAAAAAGGTACTCCATGATGTTGGAAGGTGGAGGGCCATGGCCTCTGTGTACAAACCTGTTAAGCAGAAACACCTTAAGCAGGATCCTCACACAGATTATTGGCTGCATCAAAATAAAAAGGAAAATTTGTCCTCAGGGGGAGGGCCTCTGTCCCTGGCTTGAGGTAAGTCATTAACCTGTTTAACCAGGCGTTTTGGTAACCATCTTGGGGATGCTTGCTCTTGGTCCAAAACACAAGCTGAGCCTCATCCCCAGATGAGGACAGGATCTGGGCCCTTCCATTTAATTGTAAGGGTAAGAAAATTAAGGGCACAAAATGCATGGTTAAGGTGATCCCTGGGATTGGTAAATACAAGGGCGGAAGCCTTAAGGCGGGTTACCCAAGTCTTTAAGGTAAGGTGCGCACCTTCCACAATGCCTTGACCCTGAGGGTTGTATGAAATTCCAGTAGTATGACAAATTTGCAAGGTAGCACAAAACTTTTTATACTTGTCACTGATATAAGCAGGAGAATTATCTGTTTTAATATGTATTGGTTTACCCATTATGGAAAATGCTGAAACAAGATGAGAAAGGACATCTTTGGTAGCCTCTCCAGAATGTGGTGATGCAAAAATAAAGCCACTGAAGGTATCCATAGAAACGTGTATATATTTGGTTTTTCCAAATTCAGGAAAATGAGTAACATCCATTTGCCAAACCTGATTGGGCAGTAATCCTCAGAGGTTAACTCCCAAGTGTTGAATGGGGAGGGAGACAGCACAACCAGGGCATGCTTTTACTATCTCTCGTGCCTGTTGCCTGGTAATTTCACAAAGTAATCGAAGCTCTGGGAATTTAGATGGTGAAGATTGTGTAACTCCGTGGCCTTTTGAATAGAGCCAACAAAAATTGGAAAGATGGAACGAGTTGCTGCATCAGCTTGGGCATTACCTTGTGTTAGAGGCCTGGGAAGATCAGAGTGTGCCCTGATGTGTCCTAATAAAAATGGGTGTTGTCTGGTCTGAATTAGCTGCTAAAGCTGGTGAAACAGAAAGGCCGCATTGGAAGAAGCCTTAATGGCGGGTGAAATCTCCAGCAGGGGCACAGAATGAGCAATGTAGGCACTGTCTGTATAAATATTAACAGGATTATCAAAAAATGTTATAAAAACTTGTGTTATGGCAAACAATTCCACAAGCTGTGCTTACTGGTAGACAGTATCAAAGGTGGTAGGCTGGTTATTGACAACAAGGGCTGCATGGCCAGTACTGGAATTGTCTGTAAAGACAGTAAGGGCTTGAGGAATGGGAGCCTTTTGAGTAATTTTGGGAAAAATAAATGGATGTAATTGGGCAAAATGTAAAAGGGGTCATTGGGGAGGTGGTTATCAATTGTTCCCAAAAAACCAGATAGGGCAATACCCCATTCATCTCCTGTCTGTTGTAAAAATTGGATTTGGTTCTTAGTATATGGTATTAAAATATTATCAAGGTCTTTGCCAAAATGTTGTCGAGAAAGCAAGGGACATTTATAGTGATAGAAGCTACCTAAGCAGGATTAACAGTAATAAACTTGGAGGATGTGGTGGGTAAATGGACCAAAAGCAAGGGGCAGCCTTTATTTTTAAACTGTGGATCTCGCTGCCAAAATATTCCTGTGGGTGTATGAGGAGTGTGTAAAATAACCAGAACCAGAGGAAGGTTATGAGAAATTTGTGTAACAAACTGTTGGGCAATGGCTTCTGTGACTTGATTTAATGCCTATCATGCCTCAGGAGTAAGCTTTCGAGGGGAAGAAGGGTGGGAAACACCTCTCAAAATATCTTTAAAGGGCAACAGTACACAAGTGGGTAATTTTAAATATGGTCTTAGCCATTGAATATCCCCCAGTTTTTTTTTTTTTTTTTTTGAAAATCATTAAGGGTGTGAAGATGGTCCACAAGTAGTTTTATTTTAGGAATTTGGATCTGATTATCTTGAAGTTTAAGGCCCGAATAGGTATAAGGGTCCTGTGTTCGAAACTTATCAGGAGCTATCTGTAGTCCCAAATTAGTGAGTGTTCTGTAAAGGTCCAGGTAACAATTATTAAGGTCATGGGTATTAGGTGCAGGAATTAACAAATCATCCATGTAATGTAAAATATAAATTTGTGGCCATCACTCTCTCACAGGGTCTACTGCTTGAGCAATGTATTTTTCAAAGACTAGGGCTGTTGTCCATACCTTGGGGAAGAAACTTCCACTGAAATCTCTGCATAGAGCCCTGAAAATTAATGCGAGGGAGACTAAAGGCAAAATATGGTCTATCCTCAGGATGTAAAGGAATGGTTAAAAAGCAATCTTTTAAGTCAACAACCATTTTACAATAGTTTTTGGGAATAGCCACTGGTGTGGGAATGCCTGGCTATAGTGCTCCCATTAGGCACATAACATTATTAATGCCACACCAATATTGTAAATGGCGTCACTTGCCTGATTTTTTCATGGTGGCAAAAATAGGAGTATTCCATGGTGAGGTTGAGGGCTCTACATGGCTGGCTGTCAGCTGTTCCTGCACTAACATGGAGGAAGCCTCCAATTTTTCTTGCATAAGAGGCCACTGATCCACCCACACAGGAGTCTGAGACTCCCAAATAATTTTATCTGCATGGGGTACAGGAGGGTCAGGGACCAACACTAAAAATCTGAATACCCAAGCCCATATGTATTTGTTTTCTGTATGCGTTGTATAGGCTCAACCAGTCCTTGTCTCAGTTTCACAAAGCTTGTACCAGGGACAAAATTTATACGAAGCATTTGATGAGTCACCATGGAATTGGGACTGGCAAGAATAACTTTTATTTGACTCAAAATATCTCTGCCCCATAGGTTAACAGGGAGGTCAGGAACAACGAAAGGAGTGACAATTCCCTTTTTACCCTCTTTATCAGTCCAGCTAACAGCCCTAGAGCTAACCAGAGAATTTTAAGGTCAGTCAAGGATCGGGTGAGGGGCAAAACTGATGGCCAGTATTTTTGAAAAATAATTGTGGCATCAGCTCCAGAATCCAGAATTCCTTGGAATTCCTTTTCTTCAATAAGTAAGGTAAGGGTGGGTCTATTGTGAGAAATGTGCTGAACCCAATACACATCAGAGGAGCCCAAGGAGGCAGTCCCCCACGGTAGGGTTTGGGTGGTGGAAGTGCCTTCTGAATCTAAGGGAAGGAGTATTAATTGTGTAAGTCCTGTTCCTGCAGGGATAGCCACAACTCCATTAATAGCTGTGGCCATTATTTTTATTTCTCCAGTGAAATAATTATCATTACTGCCAGGGAAGACCTGAAGACCTTGAAAGGCAGTAGAGGCTCTTCCAAGAATAAGGGCACATATATAAGATGGAAGGTTACCCATAATTCCAGTGGGTATTATCTGGGGCCCTTTCATTGAGTCTAATATTGTATCAGTGGTGGTACAGAGGTCCAATCCTGCGCTGCCTAGGGTGGCTCGTTGGAGGAATGCAATTGTGGAGAAGGATTTTGTGGTAGGTTGGGAATTTAGGAGGGAACAAACCTTATTGCCCCTGGGTTTGTCCTGGGGGAGGTAGTCCCTGGCCCCACAGGGATATTCCCGAGAAGCAGGAAGAAGTAGCCTGTCCCAGGTCATTTTTCTTAGATCTACACTCACTGGCCCAGTGATGACCTTTACCACATGTAGGGCAAAGGGTGGCTGGGGACGGTTTAGCTCCACTTTGAGGAGACGCTACCACTAGGCTTTGTTTGCCTGTTGGACACTCTGGTGAAACATGGCCAGGTGGTTTACAAGTAAAGCAAGTGTGTGAGCCAGGATTTAGAAAGGCCTTGGTAAAGGCTGCACCTATGGCTAGACCAATGGCATGGCCTGCACCCACCCCGGCACAATGTCTAATAAAGTCAGAAATTTTCCCTTTATCCTTATGTGGTCAAATAACATCCTGACATGCTGCGTTGGCGTTTTCAAATGCAAGATGTTTTACAAAGGTGCTTTCGCTTTCGCTTGGTCCTAGCAAGTATTCCGCGGCTACGTTAAGCCGGGCAACAAAGTCACTATAAGGCTCGTGGGGCCCTTGTCGAATTTTTGCCAGGGAGTGGTAGCTGAGCCCTTTTGAGGGAGTCGTCTCCAGGCATGTAAGCCAGCCATCTGAATCTGTGCCAAAAATCCAGCAGGGAAACGTGTCTGTTTAGGGTTTGTGTCAAAAGGCGTATTGCCCACTAGCTTAACATAAGTCCAGTATTTAGAGGAGGCCTTAGTTAATTTTTTTTGAGCAGTTGACCGACAGTGCTCTTTGAAATCTGCATTCCACAACAGGAAGACTCTGGCACTGAGGGTAGCTCAGCCTAAAATTTTCCAATCATTGGGAGTAAGCCATTGTGCACTGTGGCTTTCTAATATAACCAACGTGTAGGGTGCAGTGGGGCCATAGTGAGCATAAGCCTTTTTAAGTTTTTCAAGAAAATGCAGGCTTAATTTTTTGTAGACACTCTGGGTTCCTTCCTCCCTACGCGTGAACTCCTCATCCTCTGAGTCCTGATCTTCCTCTTGCCATTCCCCCGATTTTTCCCCTTGATAGGTTTCCCCCGCTTCCTCCTATTGATCCTCATCTAAGTCTTTGTCCTCACCCTGGCCGGGCTTATCTATCTGACTGAGGGTGACTGGAAAGGAAAGAACAGGCCGAGGGAGGAGCTTAGCCTTTGTATTAGACCACTGTGGGCCAGCTCTGTTGACTCCATGCCTAAGGCTAATGAGCAGAGCTCAGAGTCATGGGATCTTAATTCTTATAAAAGTTGGATCTGTTCCTGTCTATGTTGGAGAGACTCTCAAAAGGGAGCCAGGTTAGGCAAGGGAAGTGGGAAAAAAATTATCTGGGGGAGCAGTTGGCCTCTGAAGGGCCAGAGCACAAAAGGCAGGAGGGATATATGAGGGAGGTGGATGTGTAGGTCCTATTGGCTGTGGCAGTGTCCTGAGAGGTGCTGGGTATTCTGAATGGTAGCAAGCTGCTTCCTTCTCCAAGGTAGCCTCCTCTCCAGCGGTCAATGCGTCTCTGGGATTTAAAACTGGATAAAGGCGGTTGGTAACCCTGGAAGCCTTATTCATTAGTGTGGGTTTTTTGAGGGGTACCAGGAAAGTTCCCAGGGTCCTGGGGAGACTGAGAAGTGTCTTTGCCTCTACTATCTGAAGGGCATGCTGAGGGGGGGGACGAGAGGTATTTGCATAGCCTCTTCCCCAATCCTGACATGTTTTAAGGTACCATTGTCAAAGGGTGAACTATTAAGACTTTTATTAATTAACTTCCAGTATGAAAATGTGGGAACAGGTCCCTTTTCTGTGCAAAAGGATTCATAATAATCTTTTAAACAGTCTCCTACTCTAAGCCTTTATTTATCATCAATGGTCCCTTCAAGGGGAAACCATGGACAGAATTCTCCTGTGTATGAAAAGAATAATTTTAAGTTTTTTTTCTTAATACGCAACCACCATTTCTTCAGGGACTCCTTGAGGCTTGAAAAAAATGATCGCAAGCTCCGCTTGGCCAAGTCTTTCCAGAGGATGGCATTCCCCCTCAGTCAAAGGCTCGAGCCCCAGTAGGAGGGTGCCAGATGTCCCGGCCGGCAGGACACATCAACGTGGGCGGCGAACCTAGGTGGGGTGGAATGATGGGACAAAAGACACGAGAGATGACAGCAAGATAGGAGTTCTGATCAAGCTGAAAACTTTTATTGTTCACACAGGCGTATTTATATGCTGGGAATGGGAAAGCTCTCTTATCGGCAGTTGCTGGATGTCTTCAGAAGGTGACATAAAGTCAGGATGTTTCAGGAAGACAGATGGCCACAGGATTTCTCAGGGAGATAGATGGCTACAGGATGTCTCTTAGGCAGGATGTCTTCCAGGGGGCTGTTTCTTGTAAGTGTCAGGCTATTCTTAGAAGGAGAACTTTCTTCTAGCCCCGGACAGTCAGGGACTGAGTATTTGGAATGGAAAATTGGAAAATGATTCCAATGTGTATGCAAATATGTGCTACACAAAAATCTTCTCACTCTCATTCAGAACAATGCCTTGACATTACCTTGGCCCGAATTGAGACACAATTAGAGGAGAAGAGTTAAAAAATCTGTGAATACATATCTGGAATTGAAAATGCTCTGGTGTTCACAACCTTGGAAGTGGTAGAGGAGTTTCCAAAAGAAAGGAACAGGGTAAAAACTCCACAAACATGGAGCTCTGCCGGCCTAAAGACTTCTGGAGAAACAACCTCTGAGGTTTGGCACTTGAAATACATCTTGATGTTAGGAATTTTAGCTTCCTTTCTAGTGAGACCATCAAAGCTCGGTCTGCATCTATGTGATCTGGAGGACATGGTTTCTTATTTTCCAATGAACATGAGGCAGCAGTGCTGAATTCTCTCTTTGTAGGTAAACTGTTCCCACTGGGGTATAAGTGTCTCTCCGTGTGGACTGTGAAGCCATTTGGTCATCATCCAATTTTCATGGGGTTTCTTGATGCTGCACTGAGAATTTGGTATTTGCTCCACGAAATACAAGGAGTTCAAGTGGGACACACTACTGGTGAGAGTTCTGTCACGTGTGGTGGGTCAGGGTCTGCAGGAGAATGCACCAACCAGGCTTCTATCCTACAAAGCTTTCCCCATTGACCATAGCAACATGAATCTGAACATTGCCCTGAAACCTCTCATATAACAAGATACCTTTACATACAAGGTTCTGCTTGCTGCACCATGTCAGTCACAAGCCATTTGGAAGACAATGGCAGATCCACATGACCCCACCACAGATGTATTATCACACACTTGCACACCACTGCTCTATGCCCATTACTCAGCAGGCTCCAACTTACTGGCATCTCTGTTCTACACCATTTTCATGAATCCCAGTCAGTCAAGGCACTGTCTGGTACACACATGATCAGCAACAGGACATCCAAAGTTTCTCCAGTGCCACCTGGTCATGGGAATTTCAAAAATGTCATGGTATTATTCTAGCCATTTTTCAAGGATGAAGTTGGAGGCACTGGGGGTTTCAATTTATTCAGGAACCATTAAATGGTGAGGAAGCTCATTTCAATGAAAGCTCTAAAGAACCCTCACAGGCAAGACTTCCCAAAGAGTGGCCAAAAGTTCACATGAAGTCAGGCACATTGAGGTCTACAAGGTGAGTTCCATGTGTGTTTTGACTCTCAACTATTGCTGCCAAGTCTTTCAGAAGCCGCAGTTCATTCATAAATTAGGCAGGATGAATGCTGGGAAGCTTTCTTCTAGACAAAATGCATCCATTAATGCATTCTATTTTTTAATGTCTACAACCATGGACACAGTGGGATACTAGACATAGAAACACTCGCCTTGTCAAACGACTTACAAGAAAAAGTCCACTTTAAACCAAATAAACCGCCTTTCCTACCTATTCTCAGAACACTAGACAAAATCACCAACTCACACCCACACCTACGAAGGCACCTCCTTCCCCCAAGTAGGTCTGTGATTATCCAGAGTGTCCTCTGGCTGGTGGGCCATACTATATTCCCCCAAAATGGCTTGTCCTGTCTCAGATCTTGTCTCCTTGGCCAACGCTGTAAAGTTGTCAGGAGCCAGTGGTGAGCCAATACATGCTTTCTGAGAAAAGGCCCCTCTTCAAAGCTCTCCTGGCATTTGGCCATTCTCACATCAGTAGGTACCAAGAAAGACTGACTCTGTCCTTGGTAAAACCAAACAAGTTTGCCCGCTGGGACTGGGACCAGGACATGTTCTGGGTGCCTGGATTCCTGGATCCCAAGTTGAGAGAGTTCCATCTCCAATGAAGTGAGGTAAGTCACTTCCTTCCAGAACTGAATGAGGTCACTGCCTGGCAACCACTTTGTCCTAACAGTTGCTTCCAAGGATCCCATGAGATGTAGGCTGCCCCTACTTCCTGTTATATTTTCACAAGTTAGAATGGTATATGAACCATAGGCACCTGGGAACAGCTCTCCACCCAGTTTGGTTTTGTCCTTCTTCCATACCTTAAGAAGAGCGAGACTGATTCAGAAAAATTCGTACATCCTGACCGGGTTGTATGCGATGGAAGATGACTTTTGCTCTCTCAGGTCCTTCATTGCTGCCCATGTCTTCTCCAGGGATCATTTCTTTATGTACCTTTGAGGTTCTCAGTTGGTGGAAGATCCCCTACATTCCTGTGTTGTAAGACCAACAGTGTCCCTGGTCTTCTGTTAAGTTAAATTGAGGAAAGAGTGTATAGTTAGGTTTAATAACAGGTTCGATTTGGGTTATAAATCATTCTGCAAGATGAATAATGGCATTGGGAACCTGTGATATTTCCAATAATATAGAGGTGAAATAAAAGTATGAAAACAGAAATCTAGGTAAGATTTGAAGCCCAGAAGGGCATTGGCCTTTTCATTGGGATACTTAGCTTTGAATTATGTTCTGTACAGATGTCTCAGATAAATCAATACACAATGGCATAGGACTTTGTACCTTGGAGGATAGAATGTTGAAGAGAACATCCAGGCAAAAGGGATAGTCGGTAGGATTAGGAAGATAGTTGGTAGCGTTTAGAAAGAGGAGTGAGTATAGGATTTGGACCAAAAGATTTTTAGCAATAGTGTTGCATGTAGCGTGAATGTAAATGTCAGCAGATGTGAAGAGTCAGTCACGATGATGAACTGGGGAAAATAAGTAGGAAAGCAGATATCAATAGAGATATTACAAAATCAGGCAAAGTATAAAGTGACTGATAGCATTAGACATATTCAACACGCTTGAGGTTGAACACATAATCTTAGGAAGAAACAAATATGTACTCACCAATAGGATTGACATTTGAGAGCATTAGGCAACCTGAACATGGATGTATTTAGTAATCCATGCTCACATTCCATTTAGGGTTTGGTATAATCATAAGTGAGATATTTGCTTTTGGTGTCCACAATATTACTGTAATAAAATGTATTTGTGGATCAGGAGACATGAGTTTTTTATCCACCATTTCTGGGAACAATATTTTGAAGATGTACAAATTAGTATTGGGAGTACAAATAGGTGTACCTGTGTCTATGAATATAGAGATAATGTATGAATAGACCATACTGTGATAAGACAAAGATGTTTTATCACACACCTGCCCACCAGTGCTCTAGGCCCACTACTCAGCAGACTCCAACTTACTAACATCTCTGTTCTACACCATTTCCATGAAACCCAGGCAATCAAGGCACTGTCTGCTATACTCATTATATGCAACATCACAACCAAAGGTACTCCAGTGACACCTTGTCATGGAATTTTCAAAAATTTCATGGTATTCATCTAGCCATTTTTCAAGGATGAAGTTGGAGGCACTGTGGGTTTTAATTCATTCAGGAAACATTAAATGGTGAGGAAGCTCATTTCAAAGAAAGTTCTGGAAAACACTCACAGGCAAGGCTTCCCAAAGATTGGACAAAAGGTCACATGAATCCAGGCCCATTGATGTCTACAATGTGAAGTCCATGTGTGTTTTGACTCTCAACTATGGCTGACAAGTCTTTCAGAATAAAATAATGTGATATCCTGCCTGAGATTCCCATTGTTCTGTGGAAAGCCACCCTGGGTCTAGATCTCAGTTTTCAAGTGCGACTCTCATGTGTGGCCTCCTAAAATCCCAACACAATTCATGGCAATACTTCTATGAGGTCAGTTTGAGGACTCAGTCTCTAATTGGAATCACACCAGAGTTCAAGCCCGGTTGGACCAAGTCATCTCTTCCAACTGCCACACAAATGACCATAATTAAAACCAAAATACTCCCCCATGACCCTAATCTTCGTCCATATAGACACTCATCATAACCTCTGGTTGGAGGTTTCCATGAGGGGCACAGCCCAAGACAGTGTCTAATATAAGCTACCTTGCCCCTCATTTGCCTAAAGTCAGGTTTACCTCAAGACCCTTCCTGTGAACCAGGAGTGATCCAAGAGTCCTGCCATTAATACTCCTCCCCTTCTCAAATTTAGGCCTACTGACAGTCTGATATAGATTCTTTATGTGAATTGGAGTCATTAAAAACTCAAGCACCTATGGACTAGCCTCTGCAGGGCTTTGAAGAACTCATTTGACCCAAAGGATCCCTATTCTCACTTGATGGACGTCAGGAACCTTACAGAAAAAGGCAAGAGACTTCATCTACAATGACAGCTCTTTTGGCCATTTTGGTTTTGTATGCACACATGGGAGCTTTCTTTAGATCCATCAGGTGCTGAGAATCTAAGTCACAGCCTCACAAAGGAAATAGAGTTTTGATTCAGACACATCACTTTTCAAAGCAATGAAGCAAAGAGCCACAGGTGATTCCCATTCATTTACATCTGAAAACTGTTTCCTTCAGGCTTCACAAAGGGGTGACCTGAGGCAAAGACCTTCTTGACATTCATGGCAACAGAACAATACGTAAGCAAAAGGTCCAAAGCAGGGTTTCTCCACTGAGGCTGTACTGGTCACACTGATACCTGAGTTTTCTGAGTTTCTCACCATTTGCTACAGCTATCCAGTAAATGACCATGTCACAGAGCTTGGAGGTGGTACATATTTTGGACACAAAACCATGAGCCTGTTCTGGAGATTGGCCAGAATTTAGAAAGAAAACAGGAATTTAGGAAGATAGCAGGTGCAGCTGATTGATAAGGCAAGCTGCAGTCCACTCATAAATAGTGCAGGATGAATGCTGGGAAGATTTCCACTAGAAGGCACACATCCATTGATGCATTCTCTTTTCTAATGTCTACAACCACGGACCCAGTGGGATACACAGACATAGAAACACTCTCCTTCTCAGATGACTAACTAGAAACAGTTCACTCCAAACCAAACAAACGACATTTCCTACCTTTTCTCAGAACATGAGACAAAACTGCAAACCCACACCCACACCCACAAAGGCACCTCCTTCCCTCAAGTAGGTCTGTTATTATCTGGAGGGTCCTCTCACTGGCGGGCCACACAATTTCCCCCGAGATGATGTACCCTGTCTCAGATCTGGTCTCCTTGGCCAACTCTGTGAATTTGCAGGAGCCAGCCATGAATCACTACCTGCTTTCTCAGGAAAGGCCACTCTTCAGATCTCTTCTGGCATTTGGCCATCCTCACATCAGTAGGTACCAATAAAGACTCACTCTGTCCTTGGTAAATCCAAACAAGTGAGACCACTGGGACTGGGACTGCGACTGGCTCTGAGGGCCTGTATTCCTGGATCCCAAGTTCAGAGAGTTCCATCGCCAAGGAAGTGAGGTGAGGTCACTTCCTTCAGGAACTGAATGAGGTCACTGCCTTGGCAACCACTTTGTCCTAACAGTTGCTTCTAAGAGTCCCATGAGATGGAGGCTGCCCCTACTTCCTGTGACACTTTCACAAGTTCGAATGGTATATCCACCATAGGCACCTGGGAACAGCTCTCCACACAGGCCTGTTTTGGTCCATCTTCTCTACATTAAGAAGAGAGTGGCGGATTCAGAGACATCCCTTCATCCTGACCAGGTTGTTTGCCATGGAAGTTGAATTTTCTCTCTCAGGTCCTGCATAGCTGCCTACATCTCCTCCATGGATCATTTCTGCATGGACCTTTGAGGTTCTCAGCAGGTGGAAGATCCCCTACTTGCCTGTATTGTAAGACCAACTCTGTTTGTGCTCTTCTGTAAAGTTAGATTGAGGGAACAGTGTATGGTTAGGGTTATTAACATGTTCGATTTGGGTTAGGAATCATTCTGCTGGATGAATAATGGTATTGGGAACCTGTGATATGTATAAGAATATATAGGTGAAATATATGTAAGAAAACAGAAATCTAAGTAAGATTTGAATCCCATAAGAGCATTGGGCCCTTGATTGGGATATTTATCATTGAATTACATTCTGCACAGATGTCTCAGATAATTTGATATACAATGACATAGGACCTTGTACCTTGGAAGATTGAATGTAGATGAGAACATCCAGTTAAAAATGTATAGTCGGTAGTGAATGGTTAATATAATTAGGTACTTGTTACTTCCTGTTTTTCTGTATGCTTAACAAAACACTGTTGAAATCTTGAGAACTGTTTGCTAAACTTGTTCCCAGAATGTGTTGTCCCCAACTTACAAACTGCAGAATTTACTCCCTCACCTGGTTGAACACAAACCGCCCACTCGCCCTGACCCATCAATAAACTTCCCTCCTTGCCCTCTCCAAGAAAAGTATATAAGCTCTGCTCAAGCTGTTCTCAAAGCCCCCTGCTGTATTCAAGTGAACTCTGAGCACCAGCATGGTCGACCCCCAATAAACCCTTTGCTGTTGCATGAGTCAGTTTCTTGGTGGTCTCTTCCTCTGCCTCTTTCTGGTTTCAGGTTTCAGGTTAGGACTTGGCAAAATGGCTGTCAATGAAGAGTGTGAGCTCTCTGAGACGGTGGCTGACAGACGTGTCACAAATCCACAGGCCAAGTCCCTGGGGGACGCCCCAGAGGACTTGGGAAATTGAGTTACAATAGTCTCCTCGCCTCAGTGATATTTTGTTTCGGATTCGGTATCGCCAGCCCATTGGGTTTTGCCAGCTACTCAGTCCTGTTCTCAGTGTTGGATGTCCATTGCCTGTCTTTATCGTCTTGTCTTGTCTGTGTCGTGTGTTTTTGCTTTCACTGTTTGTGTATCTTTCATTATGGGACAGAGCACTTCAATGCTAAATCTCAGTTTAAAGGGCAACTCTTATGTGTGGTCTCCTAAAAATCCCAACACAATTCATGGCAATACTTCTCTGAGGTCAGTTCCAGAACTCAGTTTCTAAGGGGAATCACACCAGAATTCAAGCCCAGGTGGACCCAGTCATCTGATTTTGAACATAGCCATGAATCCTCTTCATATAACAAGATGCCTTTACATATAAGGGTCTGTTGGTTGCACCATGTCAGTCACAAGCCATTTGGAAGACAATGGCAGATCCACATGGCCACACCACAGATGTTTTATCACACACCTGCACACCACTGCTCTAGGCCCAGAACTCAGCAGGCTCCATCTTGCTGGCATCTGTGTTCTACACCATTTTCATGAAGCCCTGCCAATCAATGCATTTTCTGGTTCACTCCTGCTCAGCAAATGGACATCCAATCGAAAGGTTCTCCAGTACCACCTGGTCATGGGATTTTAAAAAATTTCTTGGTATTTATCTAGCCAATTTTCAAGCATGAAGTTTGAGGAACTGTGGGTTTCAATTCGTTCAGGAACCATTAAATGGTGAGAAAGTTCATTTCAAATAAAGTTCTGGAAAACTCTCACAAGCAAGGATTCCCAAAGAGTGGCCAAATGGTCACATGAAGCCAGGCCCATTGAGGTCTACTATGTGAGGTCCATGTGTCTTTTGCCTCTAAATATGGTTACCAAGACTTTCAGAATAAAATCATGTGATATCCTGGCTGATATTACCAGTTCACTGTGGAAAGAGAACCTGGGCCTAGATCTCAATTTCCAAGGACGACTCTCATGTGTGGCCTTCTAAAATCCCAACACAATTCATGGCAATACTTCTCTGAGGTCAGTTCCAGAACTCAGTCTCTAAGGGCAATCACAGCAGAGTTTAAGCCCAGGTGGACCCAGTCATCTTTTCCAACCACCACACAAATGACCACAATTAAAACCAAAACACTCCCACATGGTCCTCATCTTTTTCCATATAGACACTCTTCATAACCTCTGGTTGGATATTTCCATTAGGGGCGGAGACCAAGACAGTGTCCAAAATAATCTACCTTGCCCCTCATTTGCCTAAACTCAGGGTGGCCTGGACACCCTTCCTGTGAACAAGGAGTGATCAAATAGGCCTGCCATTAATACTGCTCTTCTTCTGCAATTTGAGGCCTACTGACGGTGAGGTATAGATTCTTTATGTGATTTGGAGTCATAAGAAAACCCAAGCACATCTACTGTGCTATGAAGAACTCATTTGACCCAAAGGATCCCTATTCTCACTTGATGGACGTCAGGAAACTAACAGAGAAAGGCGAGAAACATCACCCACAATGACTGCACTTCTTGACATTTTGGTTTTGGATTCACAAATGGGATATTTCTTTAGATGTATCAGGTGCTGAGAATCTAAGCCACAGCCTCAAACAGGGCCTAGAGGCTGATTCAGACATATCCCTTTTCAAAGCAATTAAGCAAAGAGCCACAGGTGATGACCATTCATTTACATCTGGAAACTGTTTTCTTCAGGCTTTACAAAGGTGTGGCCTGAGGCAAAGACCTTCTTGACATTCTTGGCAACAGAACAATAGGTAAGCAAATGGTCCAAAGCAGGGTTTCTCCACTGAGACTGTACTGGTCACATTGATATCTGGGTTTTCTGAGATACTCACCATTTGGTTCAGCTATCCAGTACATGACCATGTCACAGAGCGTGGAGGTCGTACATATCTTGGACACAAAACCATGAGCCTGTTCTGGAGATTGGCCAGAATTCAGGAAGAAAACAGGAACTTAGGAAGATAGCAGGTGTTGCCCATCCATAAGGCAAGTCGCAGTCCATTCATAAATTGGGCAGAATGAATGCTGGGAAGCTTTCCACTAGGCCGCACACATCCATTGATGCATTCTCTTTTCTAATGTCTACAACCACGGACCCAGTGGGAACACAGACATAGAAACACTCTCCTTGTCAGATGACTTACTAGAAACAGTTCACTCCAAACCAAGCAAACCATCTTTCCTACCTATTCTCAGAACATGAGACAAAACCACAAGCCCACACCCACACGCACAAGGCACCTCCTTCTCTCAAGTAGGATTGTGACTATCCAGAGTGTCCTCTGACTGGTGGGCCATACAATTTCCCCTGAGATGGTGTACCCTGTCTCAGATCTGGTTTCCTTGGCCAACTCTGTGAAGTTGCGGGAGCCAGCCATCAACCACTACCTACTTTCTCAGAAAAGGCCACTCTTCAGAGCTTTCCTGGCATTTGGCCATCTTCACATCAGTAGGTAACAAGAAAGACTGACTATGACCTTGGTAAATCCATACAAGTTTGCCCAATAGGACTGTGACTGGGACTTGCTCTGGGTGCCTGGCTTTCTGGATCCAATGTTCTTAGAGTTCTATCACCAAGGAAGTGAGGTAAGTCACTTCCTTCAGGACCTAAATGAGGTCAGTGCCTTGGCAACCACTTTTTTCTAACAGTTGCTTCCAAGGGTCCCATGAGATGGAGGCTGCCCCTACTTCCTGTGACACTTTCACAAGTTAGAATGGTATATCAACCATAGTCATCTGGAATAGCTCTCCACACAGGCCTGGTTTGGTCCATCTTCTCTGCATTAAGGAGACAGAGGCTGATCAGACACAACCCTTAATCCTGACTAGGTTGTTTGCCATGGAAGTTGAGTTTTCGTCTCTCAGGTCCTTCATAGATGCCTACATCTTCTATAGGGATAATTTCTGCATCGACCTTTGAGGTTCTCAGGAGGTGGAAGATCTACTACATTCCTGTATTGTAAGACCAACTCTGTCCCTGCTCTTCTGTCAAGGTAGATTGAGGTAACAATGTGTGGTTAGGGTTAATAACAGGTTTGATTTGGGTTAGGAATCATTCTGCGGGATAAATATTGGTATTGGGAAACTGCGATATTTACAAGAATATATAGGTGAAATATATGTATGAAAAGAGAAATCTAAGTAAGAGTTGAAGCCCAGAAGGGCATTGGGCCCTTAATTGGCATACTTAGTGTTGCATGATGTTCTGCACAATTGTCTCAGATATATCTATACACAATGGCATAGGACCTTGTACCTTGGATGATTGAATGTAGAAGAGAACATCCAGTCAAAAAGGGATAGTCAGTACGATTAGGAAGATACTCAGTAGGTTTAGGAAGAAGAATGAGTGTATGATTTGGAACAAAAGTTCTTTAGCAATAGGGTTTCGTTTAGAGAGTGAATGTAAATGTCAGCACATGTGATTAGTCAGTCACAAAAATGAACTGGGGAAAATGTGTGGGAAAGCAGGTATCAACAGTGACATTACGAAATCAGATAATTATAGACTGAGTGATAGGATTAGACATTTTCAACAGTGTTGAGGTTGAATGTATAATCTTAGGAAGAAACAAATATGTAGTCACCAATAGGATTGACATTTGAGAGCATTAGGCAACCTGGACATGGATGATTTTAGTTATCCATGTTCAATGTTCACTTTCCTATTAGGCTTTGGTACAATCATAAGTGTGACCTTTGCATTTTGTGTCGAGAATATTACTGTGATAAAATATACATGTAGATCAGGTGACATGGGTATTTCTTCGACCATTTCTGGGAACAATATTTTGAAGCCCTATACATTAGTATTAGGGGTAAAAAGAGGTGTACCTTGTGTCTATGAATATAGAGATAATTCATGAATGGAACATACTGTGTATAAATAATATAACTGGTTCCACTTTAAATAATGGATTGAATTGATATCTGAAAATACATAAGAAATCTTATATTGTTATACAGTCATTCATTCCAACCAGTTATACATCTAATGGTAATATTAGGATTATGGTTTATCATGAAGGGTGTTTGAGTTTTGCTTCATAAGTGACTATGAAAAACGAAAATAATGTGTTTGGAAAGAAGTCTTACGAAAGACCTGTCAAGAAACATGGATGAATACATGTGTTCTGAAGCAGGAAGTGATTGATAGTGAAGCAAATGCCTATATATTTGCTAGCTTGTGTATGAAATATATATCCTATGGTCTGCATAAACTGATGAAATAGTAAAGTACCAGTGTTAAAGATAAATGATCCTCAAAATACACATCATGTCCCATAGGAATCTACTTGCATTGATGTTAACCTGGGTCAGTTACTTTAGAAATATTAGGGTTTGTATGCACCATTAATGAAGTTAGTTTTCAGTACTTGGAAACAAATATGTATTTCAGGTGGATGAATATTTCTGAGAATAATCTTGTGGAAAGTTGATTATAAATCCACATACATGAATATGAATGAATTTAGGGAGTGTATAATAAGACACATATTTTTCATATTTTAAAAATCTGGAGAGTATATATATATATACACACACGCACAGGCACACACAATAAAATGTAGCAATATAGGAGATCCAACATGGCGGCAGGCATAAAGAGATCAAGTCTCTGACCTCTTCAGCTGTGCAGGTATATGGAGTCATAAACTGTCTAAATGCTGTTTGCTCAGAATCACTAGTCAATGATGATGTGACGTGAATATAGGGAAAACAGTCTGGGCCCCTCAGAACACACACAGAGCACGGATCAGCTGCATTCAAGCTCAGGTTCGTCTGCTTCTCGTGACTCAGCACTAACAATCCCACTGAAATAACGGGTCAGCCCTTCTGTATTTACAGAGTTAAAAGCCAAGTGAGCCTTCATAGGCAGTGGTCACAGGATTGAAATGGGGCTTGCGAGAGACAGTCAGGACCCACCCGTTGCATTGGTCACTCGGCAAATGGAACGAACGTTCACCATTTGCATGGCATACCACCATGCCAGAGAACTGACGTCACTGGCAGAGGAGATAACTTAATTGAAACCAGCACAACAGGTGTGTAATCCCCTAGCCATCTCTCTCCACACAGCAGGGAAACCTTAAGAGCCCCGCCCAGCTCTCCCGTATGGGCCCCTCCCAGCTCTCCCATGAGCATGATAGCGAGACTAAGGAAGTCAGGAGTGTCATGGGAATTGCAGCGCAGAACCGCTGGCTACCGCTCCCACCAGTGCTGACAACTAAGGTCTCTTGCACCAGCTACCGGGGGCATAGCTATCAGAGGGCAAGCAAATTCGCTGGGGGTTCTCAGCCCCAAGCTCTACAAACTTAGGGTCTGAGGGAGGCAAACAGGAAGAGTGGGCCGAGGCGTTCATGAAAACAGGGCTCCCAGGAGCAGCAGACCTGGCGTATAGCCTGTATTATGGTGAGTGTCACAGGTGAGCGGGGCCTGGCTTGAGGAGACAGAAGAGAAGGCCCTAGGCACTCAGGATTGGAGACTTGCTCAGTCTGGGAGGAAGAGCTGCTGCACAGTGATTGGTTCCCACCTATTGAGAGGAGAAGCTTGGCCCAGTGCGCACAGCTCCACCTACTGGAAGAGAAGTTAATTGAACTCTATGACTGCATGTATTATTATTTTTTTATTTTTATTTTTTCTTTTTCTTTCATTTTCATTTTTTGTTGTTCTTCTTTAACTTTTTTTAATGTTTCTAATTTTTTATTTTATTATTATTATTATTATTTTAAATTTTAATTTTCATTTTTTTATTATCAATTTTTTAAATTTTTTCTTTCTTTCTTTATTTTCTATATTTTTCTTTGTCTTTTCAATTTTCTTATTCCCCCTTCTTTGATCTACCTGCCTACTCTCATTCTCTTTAGTGACTTCTTCTCTTCCCTTCTAATATCTTTCCTCCCAAGCATCAAATAAATTTATAAGAGTAAGCAGTAACTCAGCAGTCAAACAGAACAAGAAGTAACATGAGCAGCATAGGAAAGCAAGAAAGAAAAGGAGTACAAATAATGAAGGACAGCCTAAATATTCAGGAGGACCTAGAGTCATGAGAAAAATGGTCATATAAAGAACTCAAGGAATACCTTAGACATATGGAATGGAACCTTAAAGAGGATACGAGACAGCAAATCCAAACAGCGAAAGAACACATTGAAAATGAATTACATAAACAGATAAAAGAAGAAGTTAAACATCTTTATCAGGAGATAGAGATTATAAAAAAAAATCAAAGAAAAATTCTAGAAATGAAGGAAGTGATAAACCAAATTAAAAACTCAATTAAGAGTATCACTAACAGATTGGAGCAAGTAGAAGCTAGAACATCAGATAATGAAGACAAAATATATCATCTAGAAAAGGGTCTAGCCAACTCAGAAAGGCTGGTAAGAAATCATGAGAAAAACATCCAAGAGATATGGGATAACATAAAAAAAACAAACTTATGAGTCATCTAGATAGAGGAAGGTACAGAGATTCAAACCAAGGGAATGAGTAATCTGCTGAATAAAATAATTACAGAAAACTTTCCAGAAATAAAAAAGGAAACGGATATACAAATTGTAGATGCATACAGGACATCGAGCACACAAAATCACAGTAGAGCAATGGCAAGACACATTGTTATGAAGATATCCAATGTACAGAACAAAGAGAAAATATTAAAAGGTACATGAGAAAGGAGGCAGATGACATTCTGGGGTAAACCAATAAGGTTAACAACAGATTTTTCATCAGAGACGCTGAAAGCGAAAAGATCCTGGAACAACATATTTCAAATACTGAAAGACAATGGATGCCAAACAAGAATTCTATGTCCAGCAAAATTAAGCTTCAGGTATGACAACGAAATAAAAATATTTCATGATAAACAAAAGCTAAAAAAATTTGTAGCCAGAAAACCAGCATTGCAAAGTGTCTTGAGCAAAACACTACACGAGGAAGAAATGAAAAACAACAACCAAAACCATCACTGGGAAGTGCCTCAGTAATGACAGAGGGTGGGGGAAAAGCTAATCATGAAGACTAACTAAATTAAAAAATAAACATAAATAATCAAACATGGCTGGCAGTACAAACCATATATCAATGGTAACTCTAGACATTAATGGCTTAAACTCTCCAATAAAGTGACATAGGCTGGTACCTTGGATTAAAAAAAAACAAATCCAACAATATGTTGCCTGCATGAGACACATCTCAATGGAAAAGACATACACAGGCTGAAGGTGAAAGGTTGGAAAAAAAATATACCATGCACATGGTCCTCGTAAGCAACCAGGGGTGGCCATCCTCACATCCAATAAAATCGACTTCAAGACTAAGTTAATCAAAAAGGGATAAGGAAGGATATTATATACTGTTAAATGGAATCATTCACAAACAAGACATAAAAAATATCAATATTTATGCACCAAATAATGGTGCTGCGATGTTCATTAAACAAATTCTCCTCAAGTTCAAGAATCAAATAGACAACAACACAATAATTATGGGTGACTTCAACACACCTCTCTCACCATTGGACAGATCCTCCAAACAAAAGTTGAATAAAGAAACTGTAGAACTCAATATCACAATCAACAACCTAGACTTAACTGACATATATAGAATATATCAACCATCATTAAGTGGATATACTTTTTTTCTCAGCAGCACATGGATCCTTCTCAAAAATAGACCATATGTTATGTCATAGGGCAACCATCAGTAAATATAAAGGGGTAGAGATAATACCATGCATTTTATCTGACCATAATGGAATGAAACTGTAAATCAATGATAAAAGAAGGAAGGAAAAATCCTACATCACATGGAAAATGAACAATATGTTACTGAATGGTCAATGGGTTACAGAAGACATAAAGGAGGAAATCAAAAAATTCTTAGAGATAAATGAAAATACAGACATAACATATCGGAATGTATGGGGAACTATGAAAGCAGTTTTAAGAGGGAAATTCATTGCCTGGAGGTCATTCCTCAAAAAAAGGAAAAACAAACAAATAAATGAGCTCACACTTCATTTCAGAGTCCTAGAAAAGGAAGAGCAAAACAACAGCAAATGTAGCAGAAGGCAAGAAATAATTAAAATCAGAGCGGAAATCAATGAAATTGAAACAAAAGAAACTATTGAAAAAATTAACAACACTAAAAGTTGGTTCTTCAAAAAAATAAATAAGATCAATAGACCCTTAGCCATGCTAAAGAAGAGAAGAAGAGAGAGAACTCAAATTACTGATATATGCGATGAAAAAGGCAATATCACAACAGATGCTACAGAAATACAGAAGACAATTAGAAATTATTTTGAAAACCTATATTCCAATAAAATTGAAAATAGTGAAGATATCGAAAAATTTCTAAAGTCATATGATTTTCCCAGACTGAGTCAGGAGGATACACACATTTTAAACAGACCAATTTCAATGGATGAAATAGAAGAAGCAATCAAAAGACTACCAACCAAGAAAAGCCCAGGACTGGATGGGTATACAGCGCAGTTTTACAGAACCTTTAAAGAAGAATTAATACCAATAATTTTCAAGTTATTTCAGGAAACAGAAAAAGAGGGTGCTCTGCCAAATTAATTGTATGTGGCCAACATCACCCTGATTCCGAAACCAGACAAAGACACCACAAAGAAAGAAAACTACAGACCAATATCTCTGATGAATCTAGATGCAAAAATCCTCAATAAAATTTTGGCGAATCGGATACAAAGGCACATCAAAAAAATTGTGCACCATGATCATTAGGATTCATCCCTGGGATGCAAGAATGTTTCATTATACGGAAATCAATTAATATTATTCACCACATTTATAGACTTAAAGATAAGAAGCATATGGTCATCTTGACAGATGCAGAAAAAGAATTAGAAAAATTAGAGCATCCCTTTATGTTCAAAACATTAGAAAAACTAGGGATAACAGGAACTTACCTCGACATTGTAAAAGCTATCTGTGTTAAGCCTCAGGCTAGCATCATTCTGAATTGAGAAAAATTGAAGGCATTTCTTCTAAAATCTGGAACAAGACAGGGATGTCCTCTATCACCACTTCTCTTCAATATAATTCTCAAAACACTGGCCAGAGCAATTAGATAGATGAAAGAAATTATAGGCATAAAAATAGGAAAAGAATAACTTAAATTATCACTATTTGCCAATGACATGATTCTATACATAGAAGACCCAAAAGCGTCTACAAAAAAAAATACTAGAACTAATAAATGAATTCAGCAATATGGCAAGATATAAAAATAACACGCATAAATCAAAGGCATTTCTATATATCAGCGACAAAACTTCTGAAATGGAAATGAGGAAAAACACTCCATTCATGATATCCTCAAAAAATAAAAATAAAATACTTGGGAATCACCCTAACAAAAGAGGTGAAAGATTTATACAATGCAAACTATAGAACCCTAAAAAGAGAACTAGAATAAGATCTTAGAAGATGGAAAAATATACCCTGTTCATGGATAGGCAGAACTAACATCATCAATATGGCGATATTACCAAAAGTTCTCTGTAGGCATAATGCAATGCCAATCAAAATCCCAATGGTATTTCTTGTAGAAATAGAGAAAGCAATCATGAAATTTTTGTGGAAAAATAAAAGACCCAGAATAGCAAAAGCAATTCTAAGCATGAAGCGTGAATCAGGCGGTATAGCGACAGCAGATTTCAAACTATATTTCAGAGCAATATTAAAAACAACAGCATGGTGCTGGTACCAAAATAGGCAGGTGGACCAATGGTACAGAATAGAGGACACAGAGACTAATCCAAAAAGCGACAACTATCTTATATTTGATAAAGGAGTTAAAAGCATGCAATAGAGGAAGGATAGCATCTTCAACAAATGGTGTTGGGAAAACTGGAAATCCATATGCAACAAAATAAAACTGAATCCCCTCCTCTCGCCATGCACAAAGAAGATCAAGGAGCTAGATATCAAATCAGAGACTCTGCGTCTGATAGAAGAAAATGTTGGCTCCGATGTACATATTGTGAGGTTGGGCTCCGAATTCCTTAATTGGACACCGATAGCACAAGAGTTAATAACAAGAATCAACAAATGGGACTTATTTAAACTGAAATTTTTTTTCTCAGCAAGAGAAACAATTAGGGAGGTAAATAGGAAACCTACATCCTGGGAACAAATTTTTACTCCTCACACATCAGATAGAGCTCTAATATCCAGAATATATAAAGAACTCAAAAAATTAGACAATAAGATATCAAATAACCCAATCAACAATGGGCCAAGGACCTGAACAGACACTTCTCAGAGAAGGACATACAATCAATCAACAAGTACATGAAAAAATGTTCACTATTTCTAGCAGTCAGAGAAATGCAAATGTAAACCACCCTAAGATACCATCTCACTCCAGTAAGATTGGCAGTCATTATGAAGTCAAACAACGTCAAGTGCTGGTGAGGATGTGGGGAAAAGGGGACTCTTGTACATTGCTGGTGGGACTGCAAACTGGTGCGGCCAATTTGGAAAGCAGTATAGAGATTCCTGGGAAAGCTGGGAATGTAACCACCCTTTGAGCCAGCTATTTCCCTTCTTGGACTATTCCCTGAAGTCCTTAAAAAGCACACTACAGGGATACTGCCACATCGATGTTCATAGCAGCACAATTCACAATTTCTACACTGTGGAACAAACCCAGATGGGCTTCAATAGATGAATGGATAAAAAAAAATGTGGCATTTTTACACCATGGAGTGTTACACAGCATTAAAAAATGACAAAATCATGGAATTTGCAGGGAAATGGATGGCACTAGAGCAGATTATGCTTAGTGAAGCTAGCCGATCCCTAAAAAAAACAAATACCAAAAGTCTTCTTTGATATAATGAGAGCATCTAAGAACAGAGCAGGGAGGAAGAGCAGGAAAAAAAGATTAACATTAAACAGAGACACGAGGTGGCGGGAAATTGAGATAAAAGGAAAATTGCATGGTAATGGAGGGAGAAACTCATTGTTACACAAAATTACATATAAGAGGTTGTGAGGAGAATGGAAAAATAAACACGGAGAGAAATGAATTACAGTAGATGAGGTAGAGAGAGAAGATGGGAGGGGAGGGGAGGGGGAATAGAAGAGGATAGGAAAGGTAGCAGAATGCAAAAGTAACTAATAGGGCATTATTTAAAATGTGGATGTGTATCTGATGTGATTCTGCAATGTGTATTTGGGGTAAAAATGAGAGTTCATAACCCACTTGAATCTAATGTATGAAATATGATATGTCAAGAGCTTTGTAATGTTTTGAACAACCAATAAAAGAAAAAAAAAGTAGCAATATATGCCAATCGGTGGTGGAAGTGCCTCCTGAATCCAAGGGAAGGAGTATTAATTGTGCAAGTCTTCTTCCTGCAGGGATGGCTGCAACTCCATGAATAGCTGTGGCCAGTATTTTTATTTTTCCAGTGAAATTATTATCAATAATGCCAGGGAAGACCTGAACACCTTATAAGGTAGTAGAGGCTATTCCAAGAATCAGTGCACATGTATGAGATGGAGGGGGACATATAATTCCAGTGGGTATTAGCTGGGGCCCTTGGATTGAGTCTAATATTGTATTGGTGGTGGCACAGAGGTCCAATCCTGCGCTGCCTGGGGTGGCTCGTTGAAGGGACGCAATTGTGAAGAAGGATTTTGAGGTAGGTTGGGAGTTTGGGAGGGAAAAAACCTCTTGCCCCTGGGTTTGTACTGGGGGAGGTCGGGGCCAGGGGCTGGCCCCACAGGGAGTTTCCCGAGAAGCAGGAAGAAATAGGCTGCCGAGGGCATTTGTCTTAGATCTATACTCACTGGCTCAGTGATAACCTTTACCACATATAGGGCAAAGAGTAGCTGGGGGCAGTTTAACCCCAGTTTGAGGAGACGCTATTCCTAGGCTTTGTTTGCATGTCGGACAATCGTGTGTAAAATGGCCAGGTTGTTTTCAAGTAAAGCAAGTACATGAGCCAGGATTGTGAAAGGCCTTGGTAAAGGTGGCACCTAGGGCGAGACCCATGGCATGGGCTGCACCCACCCCTGCACAGAGTCTAATAAAGTCAGAAAGTTTCCCTTTAACCTTATGTGGTCGAAGAACATCCTGACATGCTGGCTTCGCCTTTTCAAAGGCAAGATATTTTACAAAGGTGCTTTCGCTTTTGCTTGGTCCAAGCAAGCATTTCGTGGCTAGGTTAAGCAGGGGAACAAAGTCGTTATAAGGCTCGTCGGGCCCTTGTCGAATTTTTGCCAGGGAAGTGGTAGCTGAGGCCTTTTGAGGGACGTGTCTCCAAGCATGTAAGCCAGCAGTCTTAATCTGCGCCAAAAGTCGAGCAGGGAAACACGCCTGTTTAGGGTTAGTGTCAAAAGGCGCATTGCCCACTAGCTTAACATAAATCCAGGATTTAGAGGAGGCCTTAGTTAAATTTTTTTAGCAGTTTACTGACAGTGCTCTTTGAAATCTGCATTCCATAACAGGAAGTCTCCAGCACTGAGGGTACCTCGGGCTAGAAATTTCCAATCATTGGGAGTAAGCCATTTTGCACTGTGGCTTTCTAATAAAGCCACTGTGTAGGGTGCAGTGGGGATATAGTGAGCACAAGCCTTTTTAAGTTTTTCAAGAAAACGCAGGCTTAAGTTTTTGTAGACACTCTGGGTTTCTTCCTGCCTAGGGGTGAACTCCTCATCCTCTGAGTCCTGATCTCCTTGATCCATTTCCCCTGCTTCCCCCTCTTGGTCCTCGTCTAAGCCTTTGACCTCAGCCTGGGCAAGAATATCTATCTGACTGCGGGTGACTGGGAAGGTGAGAACAGGCTGATGTAGCGGGTTAGCCTTTTTATTAGACCGCAGTGGGCCACCTTGCATTGACTCCGTGCCTAAGGCTAATGAGCAGAGCTCAGAATCAAGGGATCTTAATTCTTTTAAAAGTTGGATCTGTTCCCACCTATGTTGGGGAGACTCTCGCAAGGGAGCCAGGTTAGGAAAGGGAAGTGGGGAAAAAATATCTGGGGGGGGCAGTCAGGTTCTGAAGGGCCTGAGCACAAAAGGCAGGAGGAATGGAGGAGGGAGATGGATGTGTATGTCCTATAGCCTGTGGCAGGTTCCTGAGAGGTGGCGGGTCTTCTGAATGGTAGCGAGCTGCTTCCTTCTCCAAGGTAGCCTCCTTTCCAGGGGTCAATGTGTCTCTGGGATTTAAAACTGGATAAAGGCGGTTGGTAACCATTGGGCCTTATTCAGTCGGGTGGCATTTTGAGGGGCACCAGGAAGGTTCCCAGGGTCCTGGGGAGACTGAGAAGGGTCTATGTCTATACTAACTGATGGGCATGCCAAAGGGGGACGAAAGGTTGTTTGCGTAGTCTCTTCCCCAATCCTGACAAGTATTAAGGTACCATTGTCAAAGGGTGAACTTTTAAGAATTTCATTAATGAAGTTCCAGTAAGAAAAGGTGGGAACAGGCACTTTTTCTGGGCCAAAGGATTCATAAAAATCTTTTAAACAATCTCCTACTCTAAGCCATTGCTTACCATCAATGGTCCCTTCAAGGGGAAACAATGGACACAATTCTCCTATGTATGAAAAGAAAAAAATTTAGTCATTTTTCTTAACATGCACCCCCCATGTATTGAAGGACTCCTTGAGGCCTGACAAAAACAAATCATGTGACGAAACTGCTTGTCCCATGGTGGGTCACTCACTGTGTGTCATCCCCACTCTCCTCCTGGATCTGTCTCTCGGTGGTATCTGCTGAGGCAATCGAGAGCTCCACTAGACCAAGTCTTCAAGGAGAACAGGTTTCCCAGTCTGTCAAAGGCTCGAGCCCCAGTTGGTGGGCGCCAGATGTCCGGGCCTGCAGGACACATCAACGTGGGCAGTGAACATAGATGGGGAGGAATGAAGGGACAAGAGACACTAGAGATGACAGCATGACTGTAGTTCTGATCAAGCTGCAAACTTTTATTGTTCACACAGGGGATTTATATGCTGGAGATGGGAAAGTTCTCTTATCGGCAGTTCCTGGATGTCTTCACAAGGTGAGATAACCTCAGGATATTTCAGGAAGACAGATGGCTTTAGGAAGTCTCAGAGAGACTTATGGCTACAGGATGTCTCCCAGGCAGAATGTCTCCCAGGGGGCTGTTTCTTGTAAGTGTAAGGCTATTCTATGAAGGAGAATTTCTTCTACCCCTGAAACACAGGGATTCAATATTTTGAAAGGAAAATTGGAAAATGAAACCAATGTGTTTGCAAATATGTGCTACACAAAAATCTTCCCACTCTCATTCAGAACAATGCTGTGACATTAACTTCACCCCAAGTAAGACACAATTAAAGGAGAAGAGTTAGAAAATCTGTGAACACACATTTGGAATGGAAAATGCTCAATATTTCAGAACCTTGGAGGTGGAAGAGGAGTTTCCAAAAGTAAGTAACTAAGTGACAGGGTAAAAACTCCACAAACATGGAGCTCTGCAAGCCTAAAGACTTCTTGAGAAACTGCCTCTGAGGTTGAGCACTTGAAATATATGTTGTTGTCAAGAGCTTTAGCTTCCTTTGTAGGGAGACCATCAAATCTGGGTCTGCATCTATGTGACCCGGAGTACATAGTTTCTTATTTTCCAATGAACATGACACAGCAGTGCTGAATTCTCTCTTTGTAGGTAACCTGTTGCCACTGGGGGCTAAGTGTCTCCAGTTTAGACTGTGAAGGCATTTGGTCATCCTCCACTTTTCGTGGTGTTTCTTGCAGCTGCACTGGGAGTTTAGTATTTGCTTCACAAAATACGAGGAGTTCAACTGGGACAGTGATGGAGGGAGTTCTGTCACATGTGGTGCGTAAGGGTCTGCAGGAGAATTCACAAACCAGGCTTCAATCCCACATAGATTGCCCACTTGACCATAGCAATCTGATTCTCAACATTGCCACGAAACCTCTCCATATAACAAGATGCCTTTACATTCAAAGGTCTGGGGGCTGCACCATGTCAGTAACAAACCATATGGAAGCCAATGGCAGATCCACATAATCCTACAACAGATGTTTTAACACACACCTGCACACCACTGCTCTAGACCCACTACTCAGCAGGCTCCAAATTACTGGCATCTCTGTTCTACAACATTTTCAAGAAACCCAGTCAATCAAGGCACTGTCAGGTACACTCATGATCATTAATAGGACATCCAAAGACTCTCCAGTGCCAACTGGTCATGAGAATTTCAAAAATTTCATGGTATTTATCTAGCCATTTTTCAATGATGAAGTTGGAGGCACTGTGGGTTTCAATTTATTCAGGAACCATTAAATGGAGAGGAAGCTCATTTCAATGAAAGCTCTGGAGAACTCTCACAGGCAAGGTTTCCCAAAGACAGGCCAAAAGGTCACATGAAGTCAGGGCCATTGAGGTCCACAATGTGAGGTCCATGTGTGTTTTGACTTGCAACAATGTCTGCCAAGTGTTTAAGAATAAAATAATGAGATATCCTTCCTGAGATTCCCAGTGCTTTGTGCAAAGCCACAATGAGCCTAGATCTCAGTTTCCAAGGGCGACTCTCATGTGTGCCCTCCTAAAATCCCAACAAAATTCATGGCAATACTTCTTTGAGTTCAGTTGCAGAACTCAGTCTCTAAGGGGAATCACACCAGTGTTCAAGCCCAGGTGGCCACAGTCATCTCTTCCAACGGCCACACAACTGACCACAATTAAAACCAAAACACTCCCACATGGCCCTCATCTTTTTCCATATAGACACTCATCATAACCTATGGCTGTAGGTTTCCATGAGGGGCGGAGCCAAAGACAGTGTCCAAAATAAGCTCCCTTGCCCCCATTTGCTAAAATCAGTGTGGCAGGGGCAGTCTTCCTGTGAACCAGGAGTGATAAAAGAGGCCTGCCGTTAATACTGCTCTGATTCTCCATTTTGAGGCTTACTGACTCTGGGGTTTAGATTCTTTATGTTAATTGGAGTCATGAGAAAACCCAAGCACCTATAATCTAGTGTCAGCAGGGCTTTGAAGAACTCCTTTGACCCAAAGGATGCCTAATCTCAATGATGGAGGTCAGGAACCTTACTGAGGAAGGAGAGAGACTTCATCCACAATGACTGCTATTTTGGATATTTTGGTTTTGAATGCACACATGGGATTTTTCTATAGATCCATCAGTTGGTGAGAAGCTAAGCCACAGCCTCACACAGGGCCAAGAGGCTGATTCAGACACATCCCTTTCCAAAGCAATTAAGCAAAGAGCCCCAGGTGATGCCCATTCATTTCCATTTGAAAACTGTTTTCTTTAGGCTTCACAAAGGAATGGCCTCAGGCAAAGACCTTCCTGACATTCAGGGCAACAGAAGAATAAACAAGCAAAGGGCCCAAAGCAGGGTTTCTCCACTGAGACTTTCCTGGTCACACTGATATTTGAGTTTTCTGAGATGCTCGCCAGTCCCTTCAGCTATCCAGTACATGGCCATGCCACAGAGCTTGAAGGTGGTACATATCTTGGACACAAAACCATTAGCCTATTCTTGAGATTGGCTGGAATTCAGGAAGAATACTGGAACTTAGGAAGGTAGTACGTGTTACCCATCCATAAGGCAAGCCGCAGACCGTACATAAATTGGGCAGGATGAATGCTGGGAAGCTGTCTATTAGACAGGACACATCTATTGATGCATTCTCTTTTCTAATGTCTACCACCACGGACACAGTGGGAGACACAGAAATGGAAACACTCTCCTTGTCAAACGACTTAATAGAAACAATTCTTAGCAAACCAAACAATCCAACTTTCCTACCCATTCTCAGAACATGAGACAAAACCACATACCCACACGCACACCCACACCCACACAGAACCCCAAGTAGGTCTGTGACTCTCCGGAGTGTCCTCTGACTAGTCGGCCATAATAGAGTACCCCATAATGGGCAGTCCTGGCTCAGATCTGGTCTCCGTGGCCAATTCTGTGATGCTGTCAGGAGTCAGCGGTGAGCCACTACCTGCTTTCACAGGAAAGGCCCCACTTCAGACCTTCCTCACATCAGTAGTTACCAAGAAAGACTGAGTCTGTCCTTGGTAAATCCAAACAAAGTTTGACCACTGGGACTTGGACTGGGACTGGCTCGGGGTGCCTGGATTCCTGGATCCCAAGTTCAGAGAGTTCCATCATCAAGGAAGTGAGGTGAGGTCACTTCCTTCAGGAACTGAATAAGGTCACTACCTTGGCAACCACTTTGTCCTAACAGTTGCTTCCAAGGGTCCCATGAGATGGAGGCTGCACCTACTTTATGTGACATTTTAACAAATTAGAATGGTATATCAACCCTAGGCACCCGGGAACAGCTCTCCACACAGGAATGGTTTGGTCCATCTTCTCTACATTAAGAAGAGAGAGGCTGATTCAGACACATCCTTTCATCCTGACCAGGTTGTTTGCCATGGAAGATGACTTTTGCTCTCTCAGGTCCTTCATAGCTGCCTACATCTTCTCAAGGGATTATTTCTACATGGACTTTTGAATTTCTCAGCTGGTGGAAGATCCCCTACCTTCCTATATTGTAATACCAACTCTGTCCCTGCTCTTCTGAAAAGTGAGATTGAGGGAACAGTGTATGGTTAGGGTTAATAGCATGTTCGATTTGGGTTAGGGATCATTCTGCTTTATGAATAATGGTATTGGGAACCTGTGATATTTATAAGAATATAGACCTGAAATATATGTAGGAGAACAGAGATCTAGGAAAGATTTGAATCCCAGAAAGCCATTGGACCCTGGATTGTTATACTTAGCTTGAATTATGTTCTGTACCGAGTTCTCAGATAAATCGATTTACAATGGCATAGGACCCTGTACCTCGGATGATTGAATGTAGAAGAGAACATCCAGTCAAAAAGGGATAGTCCCTATGATTAGGAAGATAGTATGTTTAGGAAGAATAGTGAGTCTAGGAGTTGGTCCAAAAGTTCTTTAGCAATAGAGTTTCGGTTAGAGAGTGAATGCAAATGTCAGCACATGTGAAGAGACAGTCACAATGATGAACTGGGGAAAATATGTAGGAAAGCACATATCAATGGGGACATTAGAAAATCAGGCAAAGTATAAAGTGAGTGATAGGATTAGATATTTTCAACAGGCTTGAGGTTGAATATATAATCTTAGGAAGAAACAAATATGTAGTCAACAATAGGATTGACATTTGAGAGCATTAGGCAACCTGGACATGGATGTTTTTAGTAATCTATGCTCACTTTCCATTTAGGCTTTGGTACAATTATATGTGTGACCTTTGCATTTTGTGTCCAGAATACTACTGTGATCAAATGTATATGTAGATCAGGTGACATGAGTATTTCTTCTACCATTACGAGGAGCAATTTTCTGAAATCTTATACATTATTACTGGGGATACAAACAGGTGTACCCTGTGTTGATGATTATAGAGATGATGCATGAATAGACCATATTGTGAATAAAGTATACAACTGGTTCCAACTTTAAATATAGGATATCTTATATATATATACATTTATTCCAACCACTTATATATCTAATGGTAATATTAGGGTTTCTGTTCATCATGAAGAGTGTGTGAGTTTTGCATCAAAAATGATTATGGAATCGAAAATAATGTGTTTAGAATGAAGTCTAGTGAAAAGACCAGTAAAGAAACATGGAGGAATACATGTGTTCTGAAGTAGGAAGTAATTGAAAGTGAACCAAATGCCTATAAATTTGTGATCTTGTGCATCAAAAAATGTATCCTATGATGTCCAAAAACTGAAGAAATTGTAATGTACCAGTGTTGAATAAAAATGAACTTCAAAATACACATCATGTCCCATAGGAATCTACTTGCATTGATGTTAAAATAGGTGAGTTACTGTAGAAATATTATGATTTGTAAGCACTATTCATTGAAGTTAGTTTTCGGTACTAGGAAACCAATATGTATTTCAGGTGGTTGAGTATTTCTGAGAATAATCTTGTGAAATGTTATTTATAAATACACATGCAGGAACATGAATGAATTTAGGGAGTGTATAATAAGACACATATATTTCATATTTTGGTAAATCTGGAGAATATATATATATATATATATATATATATATATATATATATATATATATATACACATACACACACACACACACACACATATTAATATGTAGTAATATACATGCCAATCGAAATTCACCATGAAATATAATTCATCCACATATCCAAAAATATTCATTCTACTGAACATGGATTTATTTATTATGTTTTTTACTAGGAAGCTCACCCATAGGTTGAATTTTCAGTTCCATCAGTATTAAGGTGGAGTCATCTCTTCTCACAATTTTTATATTCCAAAGTCAGTGAGCTCACAAGAATGTACATGTGATACCAGGTAGGATAATATATGCATAAAAAAATACATGTGCTGAACAGGCTACAGAGAAAGGGAGACAGGAATTTACATATGTGGTAACTTTAAAAACTCATGGAGACATATTACAACGAAAAGTTGACTAGATTTATAGCACATACGTTTGATAAAGCAGAAGGCAAATCCAAGTATACACCATGCTTCCTATGAAAGGCCTGTATTTCTATTCAGTTAGTTTTCTTTTTCTCCATGATATTAGGATTAGAAGTCAGAGTCTAATAGGGTATGGGTTAGTGTCAGGGATTCAGCATTTCAAATGGAAAATAGGAAAATGAATCTAATGTGTATGCAAACATGTACTACACAAAAACTTCCCACTCTCATCCAGAACAATGCCTTGACATAACCATCGCTCCATGTAAGACACAATTAGAAGAGAGGAGTTAGAAAATCTCTGAATTCATATGTGGAATGGAAAATACTCAGGAGTTCACCACACTGGAGATGGTAGAACAGTTTCCAAAAGTAAGGGAGAGGGTCAACACTCCACAAACATGGAGCTCTGCTGGCCTAAAGACTTCTTGAGAAAATTCCTCTGAGGTTGGGCACATGAAATATATGTAATTGTCAGGAGATTTAGCTTTGTTTGTAGTGACACCATAAAATCTTGGTCTATCTATGTGACCTGGACGACATGGATCCTTATTTTCTAATGAACACGAGGCAGTAGTAATGAATTCTCTCTTTGTAGGTAAACTGTGGCCACTGGGAGCTAAGTGTCTCCCTGTGTGTTTTGTGAAGCCATTTTATCATCCTCCACTTTTCGTGGTGTTTCTTACTGCTGCACTGGGAGTTTGGTATTGGCTTCACGAAATACAAGCAGTTCAACCGGGACACAATGCTTTAGGGAGTTCTGTGACGTGTGGTTGGTCAGGGTCTCCAAGAGAATGTACGAACCAGGCTTCTATCCCACATAGCTTTCCCCCTTGACTATAGCAACCTGATTATGAACATTGCCTTGACACTTCTCCATATAAAAATATTCCTTTACATATAAGGGTCTGCTGCCTGAACCATGTCAGTCACAAGTATTTTGGAAGCCAATGGTAGATCCAGGTGGTCCTACCAAAAATATTTATTTACACACCTACAGTCCACTGCTCTACGTCCACTATTTAGCAGGCTCCAGCTTACTGGCATCTCTGTTCTACACAATTTTCACGAAACCCAGTCAATCAAGGCACTATTTGGTACAATCATGATCAGCAACAGGACATCCAAAGGTTCTCCAGTGCCACCTGGTCACGGGAATTTCAAATAATTCATGGTATTTATCTAGCCATTTTTCAAGGATGAAGTTGGAGGCACTGCGGGTTTCAATTAATTCAGGAACCTTTACATGGTGAAAAAGCTCATTTCAATGAAATCTCTGGAGAACACTCACAGGCAAACCTTCCCAAAGAGTGGCCAAAATGTCACATGAATCCAGGCCCATTGAGGTGTACAATGTGAGGACCATGTGTGGTTTGACTCTCAACTATGGCTGCAAAGTCTTTAAGAATTAAATTATTTGATATCCTGGCTTAGAATACCCGAGCTCTGTGGAAGCCATCCTGGGCCTAGATCTCAGTTTCCAACAGCGACTCTCATGCGTGGCCTCCTAAAATCACAAAACTATTTTATGCAATGCTTCTCTGAGGTAAGTTCCAGAACTCAGTCTTTAAGGGGAATCACACTCCCATATGGCCCTCATCTTCTTCCATATAGACGCTCATCATTACCTCTGGCTGGAGGATTCCATGAGGGGCGTAGACCAAGAGAGTGTCCAAAATAAGCTCCCGTGCCCCTCATTTGTCTAAGACAGGGTGGCCTGGACACCCTTCCTGTGAACCTCGAGTGATAAAATAGGCCTGCCATTAATACTGCTCTGCTTCTTCAACTTGAGGCCTACTGACTGTGGGGTTTAGATACTTTATGTGAATTGGAGTCATGAGAATACCCAAGAACCTATGGGCTAGCTTCTGCAGTTTTGAAGAACTCATTTGACCCAAAGTATCCCTATTCTCACTTGATGGAGGTCAGGAACCTTACAGAGGAAGTCTAGAGACTTCATCTCAATGACTGTTCTTTTGTCCATTTTGGTTTTGGATGCACACATGGGAATTTCTTTAGATCCATCAGGTGCTGAGAATCTAAGCCACAACCTCACACAAGGCCAAGGGGCTGATTCAGACACATCCCTTTCCAAAGCAATTAAGCAAAGAGCCACAGGTATGCCCATTCATTTCCATTTGAAAACTGTTTTCTTGAGGCTTCACAAAGGGGTGGCCTGAGTCAAAGACCTTCATGACATTCAGGGCATTAGAACAATAGGTAAGCAAAAGGCTCAAAGCAGGGTTTCTCCAATGAGACTTTTCTGCTCACACAGATATCTGAGTTTTCTGAGATGCTCGATATTCCCTTCAGCTATCCAGTACATGGCCATGTCACAGAGTTTGGAGGTGGTACATATCTTGGACACAAATCCATGGGCATATTCAGGAGAGTGGCCAGAATTCAGGAAAAAAAAACAGGAACTTAGGAAGAAAGCAGGTGTTGCCCATCGATAACACAAGCTACAGTCCATTCATAAATAGAGCAATATGAATGCTGAGAAGCTTTCTACTAGACACGACACATCTATTAAAGCATTCCCTTTTCTAAAGTCTACAACCACGGACACAGTGAGATACCCAGACTTAGAAATATCCACCATGTCAAACGACTTACTAGAAACAGTCCACTCCAAACCAAACAAACTGACTTTCCTACCTATTCTCAGAAAATGAGAGAAAAACCACAAACCCAAAACCACACCCACAAAGGCTCCTCCTTCCCCCAAGTAGGTCTTTGACTCTCCGGAGTGTCCTCTGACTTGTGGGGATAATATGTTCCCCCGAAATGCCCTGTCCTGTCTCAGATCTGGTCTCCTTGGTGAACACTGTGAAGTTCTCAGGAGCCAGTGGAGAGGCACTACCTGCTTTCTCAGCAAAAGCCCCGCTTCAGAACTTTCCTGGCATTTGGCCTTCCTCACATCTGTAGGCACCAATAAAGACTGAGTCTGTCCTTGGTAAATCCAAACAAGTGAGACCACTGGGACTGGGACTGTGACTGGCTCTCGGTGCCTGGCTTCCTGGATCCCAAGTTCAGAGAGTTCAATCACCTAGGAAGTGAGATGAGGTCACTTCCTTCAGGAACTGAATGAGGTCACTGCCTTGGCAACCACTTTGTCCTAACAGTTGCTTCCAAGGGTCCCATGAAATTGAGGTTGTCCCTACTGCCTGTGACACCTTCACATGTTAGAATGGTATATCAACTCTAGGTACCCAGGAACAGATCTCCACACAAGCCTGTTTTGGTACATCTTCTCTGGCCTAAAGACTTCTAGAGAAACTGCCTCAGGGTGGGCACTTGAAATATATGTTGTGGTCAGCAGCTTTAGCTTCCTTTGTATTGAGACCATCAACTGGGTCTGCATCCATGTGACCTGGAATTAATGGTATCTTATTTTTCAATATACCTGAGGCAGCAGTGCTGAATTCTCTCTTTGTAGGTAAACTGTGGACACGGGGGCTAAGGTTATCCCCGTGTGGACTGTGAAGCCATTTGGTCATCCTCTACTTTTCTTGGTTTTTCTTGCTTCTGCACTGCGAGTTTGGTATTTGCTTCACGATATAAAAGGAGTTAAACTGGGGCACAGTGCTGGAGGTAGTTCTGTCTCGTGTGGTGGGTCAGGGTCTGAAAGAGAAAGCACCAACCAGGCTTCTATCCCACATAGCTTGCCCCCTTGACAATAGCAACCTGATTCTGAACATTGCCCTGAAACCTCTCCATATAAGAAGATGCCTTTACATAGAAGTGTCTGCTGGCTGCTCCATGTCAGTCACAAGCCTTTTGAAAGCCAATGGCAGATCCACATGGCTGCATCACAGATGTTTTATCACACTACTGCTCACCAAATCTTTAGGCCCACTACTCAACAGGCTCCATGTTATTGGCATCTCGGTTCTACACCATTTTCATGAAACCCAGTCAATCAAGGCACTGTCTGGTATACTCATGATCAGCAACAGGACATCGAAAGGTTCTCCAGTGGCACCTGGTTATGCAAATTTCAAAAATTTCATGGTATTAATGTAGCCATTTTTCAAGGATGAAGTTGGAGGCACAGTGGGTTTCAATTCATTCAGGAACCATTAAATGCTGAGGAAGGTAATTTCAATGAAAGCTCTGGAGAACTCTCACAGGCAAGGCTTCCAAAAGAGTGGCCAAAAGGTCACATGAAACCAGTGCCATTGAGGTCTACTCTGTGAGGTCCATGTGTGTTCTGACTCTCAACTATGGTTGAAAAGTCTCTAAAAAAAAATATGTGATATCCTGGCTGAGATTCGCAGTGCACTATGCAAAGCTACCCTGGAACTAGATCTCAGTTTCCAAGTGTGACTCTCATGCGTGGCCTCTTAAATCCCAACACAATTCATGACAGTACTTCTCTGAGGTCAGTTCCAGAACTAAGTCTCTAAATGGAATCACACCAGAGTTCAAGCCCAGGTGGACCCTGTCATCTCTTCAAACCACCACACAAATATCTACAAATGAAATCAAAACACTTCCACATGGCCCTCATGTTCTTCCATATAGACACTCATCATAAACTCTGGCTGGAGTTTTGCATGAAGGGAGCAGCCCAAGTCAGTGTCCAAAATAAGCTCTCTTGCCCCTCATTTGCCTAAACTCAGGGTGGCATGGACACCCTTCTTGTGAACCAGGAATGATCAAATAGGCCTGCCATTAATACTGCCCCGCTTCTCCAAATTGAGGACTTCTGACTGTGGGATTTATATTCTTTATGTGAATTGGTGTCATGAGAAAACCCTAGCCCCTATGGGCTAGCCTCTGCAGGGCTTTGAAGAACTCATTTGACCCAAAGATCACTCTTCTCACTTGATGGAGGTCAGGAACCTTACAGAGGAAGGCGAGAGACTTCATCCACAATGACTGCTCTTTTCGTCATTTTGGTTTTCGATGCACACATGGGATCTTTCTTTAGATCCATCAGGTGCTGAGAATTTAAGCCATAGCCTCACACAGGGCCAAGAGGCTGATTCAGGCACATCCGTTTCCAAACAATTAAGCAAAGAGCCACAGATGATGCCCATTCATTTCCTTTTGGAAACTGTTTTCTGCAGGCTTCACAAAGGGTTGGACTGAGGCAAAGAACTTCCTGACCTTCAGGGCAACAGAACAATAGGTAACCAGAAGTCCCAAAGCAGGTTTTCTTCACTGAGACTTGTCAGAAGCCAGTGGTGAGCCACTACTTGCTTTCTCATAAAAGGCCCCTCTTTAGAACTTTTCTGGCATTTGGCCATTCTCATATCAGTAGGTAAAAAAAAAACTGACTCTGTCCTTGGTAAATCCACACAAGTGAGCCCACTGGGACTGGGACTGGGACTGGCTCTGTCTGCCTGACTTCCTGGATCCCAAGTTCAGAGAGTTTCATCACCAAGGAAGTGAGGTGAGGTCATTTCCTTCAGGAACTGAATGAGGTCACTGCCTTGGCAACCACTTTGTCCTAACAGTAGCTTCCAAGGGTCCCTTGAGATGGAGGCTTTCCCTACTTCCTGTGACACTTTCACAAGTTAGAATGGTATATCAACCATAGGCACCTGGGAACAGCTCTCCACACAGGCCTGGTTTGGTCCATCTTCTCTACATTAAGAAGAGAGAGGCTGATTAAGACACAACCCTTCATCCTGACGAGGTTGTTTGCCATGGAAGATGACTTTTGCTCTCTCAGGTCCTTCATAGCTGCCTACATCTTCTCGAGGGATCCTTTCAGCATGGACCTTTGAGGTTCTCAGCAGGTAGAAGATCCCCTACATTCCAGTATTATAAGACCAACTCTGTCCCTGCTCTTCTGTAAAGTAAGATTCAGGGAAAAGTGTATTTTAGGGTTAATACCAGGTATGATTTGGGTTAGTAATCAATTTTCTGGATGTATAACGGTATTGGGAATCTGTGATATTTATAAGAATATAGAGGTGAAATGTATGTATGTAAACAAAAATCTAAGTAAGATTTGAAGCCCAGAAGGGCATTGGGCCCTTGATTGTGATACTTAGCATTGAATTACGTTCTGCACAGATGTTTCAAAAAAATTGATATACAATGGCATAGGACCTCGTACCTTGGATTATTGAATGTAGAAGAGAACATCCAGTCAAAAAGGGATAGTCGGTAGGATTAGGAAGATAGTAGGTAGGTTTAGGAAGAAGAGTGAGTGTAAGATTTGGAAAAGAAGTTCTTTAGCAATAGGGTTTCGGTTAGAAAATGAATTTAAATGTCAGCACATGTGACGAGTCAGTGACAATGATGAATTGGGGAAATATGTAGGTAAGCAGATATCAATAGAGGCAGTATGAAATCAGGCAAATTATAAAGTGAGAGATAGGCTTAGATATTTTCAACAGGGTTGAGTTTGAATATGTAATCTTAGGAAGAAACAAATATGTAGTCACCAATATAATTGACTTTTGGGAGCATTAGGCAACTTGGACATGGATGTTTTTAGTAATCCATGTTCATTTTCCATTTAGGCTTTGGTACAATCATAAATCTCAACTTTGAATTTTGTGTCCAGAATATTTCTGTGAATAAATGTATATGTAGATCAGGTGACATGAGTATTTCTTCCACCATTTCTGGGAAAAATATTGACTGACTACTACTGACTGATAGGTATAGATTCTTAATGTGATTTGGAGTCATGCAAACCCAAGCACCTCTTCAGGGCTTGAAGAACTCATTTGAGCAAAACGATCCAGATTCTCACTTGATGGAGGTCAGGAACCTAACAGAGGAAGGCAAGAGACTATATCCACAAATACTGAACTTTTTTGCCATTTTGGTTTTGGATGCACACATGGGATCTTTCTTTATATCCATCAGGTGCTGAGAATCTAAGTCACAGCCTCACACATGCCCAAGAGGCTGATTCAGATACATCTTTTTCCAAAGAAGTTAAGAAAAGAGCCACAGGTGATACCCATTCATTTCCATTTGAAAACTGTTTTCTTCAGGCTTCACAAAGGGGTGGCCTGAGGCAAAGACCTTCCTGACATTCAGTGACACAGAACAATAGCTAAGAAAAAGGCCCAAAGCAGGGTTTCTCCACTGAGACTTTCCTGGTCACACTGTCCCTGCTCTTCTGTAAAGTTAGATGGAGGGAACAGTGTATGGTTAGGGTTAATAACACGTTCAATTTGGGTTATGAATCATTCTGCAGGATGAATAATGGTATTGGTAACATGCGATATTTACAAGAATATAAAGGTGAAATATAAGTATGAAAACAGAAATCTAGGTAAGATTTGAAGCCCAGAAGGGCATTGACCTCTTGAGTGGGTTACATAGCTTTGAATTATGTTCTACACAGATGTCTCAGATAAATTGATATACAATGGCATAGGTCCTTGTACCTTGGATGATTGAATGTCGAAGAGAACATCCAGTGAAAAAAGGAAAATCGGTAGATTAGGAAGATAGTTTCTAGGTCTAGAAACAACAGTGAGTATATGATTCGGACCGAAAGTTCTTTAGCAATATGTTTTCAATAAGAGAGTGAAAGTAATTGTCAGCACATGTGAAGAGTCACTCACAATGATGATCTGTGGAAAATATGTAGGAAAGCAGATATCAATAGAGATATTAAGAAATCAGGCAAAGTATAAATTGATGGATAGGATTAGATATTTTCAACAGACTTGAGGTTGAATATATAATCTTAGTAAGAAACAAATATATAGTCACTAATAGGATTTACATTAGAAAGCATTAGGCAACCTGGACATGGATATTTTTAGTAATCCATGCTCACTTTCCTTTTAGGCTTTGGTACAATCATAAGAGTGACTTTTGCTTTCTGTGTCCAGAATATTACTGTGATAAAATGTATGTGTAAATCAGGTGACATGAGTATTTCTTCCACCATTACTGGGAGCAATATTTTGAAGATATATAAATTCGTATAGGGGGAACAAAGAGGTGTACCCTGTGTCAATGAATATAGAAATAATGCATGAATTGACCATACTGTGAATAAATAATATAACTGGTTCCAACTTTAAATAGTGGATTGATTTAATAACTGAAAATATACAGGAAATCTTAAATTGATATACATACATTGATTACAACCAGTTATACATGTAACGGTAATATTAGGGTTATGGTTTATCATGAAGAGTGTGTGAGTTTTGCTTCAAAAATGATTATGGAAATCGAAAATTATGTGTTTGGAAAGAAGTCTCATGAAAAGACCAGTCAAGAGACCTGGAGGAATACATGTGTTCTGAAGCAGAAAGTGATTGAAAATTAAACAAATGCCTATAAATTTGTGAACTTGTGGATGAAATATATATCCTATCATGTGCATAAAATAAATAGTAATGTACCACTGTTTAATAAAAATGAACCACAAAATACACATCTGTCCCAGAGGAAACTGCTTGCATTGATGTTAAACTGGGTTTTTCTGTAGAAATATTTGCATTTGTATGCACCATTCACTGAAGTTAGTTTTCAGTACTAGGAAACAAATATGTATTTCAGGTGGATGAATATTTCTGAGAATCATCTTGTGAAAAGTTGATCATAAATCCACATAAATGAATATTAATTATTTTAAGGCTTGTATAATAAGACTCAAATATTTTATATTTTGAAAAATTTGGAGAGTATATATATATATATATATATATATATATATATATATATATATATATATACACACACACACACACACAGACATTAAAGTCTAGCAATATATATGCCAATCGAAATTCATCATGAATTATATATCATTCACAGATGCAAAAAATATTTATTTCACTCAAAATGGATTTATGCATAATGTTTTTCTACTAGGAAGCTCACCCATATGTTGAATTTTCAGTTCCAACAGCGTTTAAGAGGAGTGATCTCTTTTCATATCTTGTATCTGCCTAGTCAGCAACCTCACAAAAATGTACGTGTGATAACAGGTAGGATTCTATATGTGCATATAAAAATACAGGTGCTGAATAGTCTACAGAGAAAGGAGACAGGAATTTATTGAGAGCCACAGCTGAAGGGGCCCCAGCAAACTTCCAGCTCCCCGCAAATTTCCAGCTGCCAGATGATTATTGGCTCACATCGGCCCCAGCAACATCTAGCTGATTTTCTCCTCTGTGGTGATGCTCATTTGAGATGCTTATTGAGCTCTTTACCCGCCCTTCCAGACTGCCAGCTGATGATTGTCTCACAGTGGCCCCAGCAACATCTATCTCATTGGCTCCTCTGCGTTGATGCTCATTGGGCTGTTTCCCTGCCCTTTTAGACCACGGAGCTGCTCATTGGGGGACATTTTTGGCTTCGCCCTTTGACCCAGCAAATCATCCTCAAGAGCAGGAGGATTGTGGGAGGTGGAGAGGCTTGTGGGTGTGACAGAGACTTTACAAGGAAGCCAGTGGTGGCAGTTGGGCTCTAAGGGTTTTTCCTGAGGAGCTGTTTTGTTTGGCGTGTGTTGTTCTTAAAATAAAGTTTGTTTTTTTTGAAAAGTGGCTCCTGAATTGTGCCCAGCCAGACTGCAGAATTTGCTGGCTTGTATGGGGAGCAACTGATGGTAAGTGATAAGGTAAACTGCTCGCCCCTGAGGGCAGGGTGAGAGGATGGGTAGACATTTTAAGATTCCTCTTTTGTTTTGCTTCACTTTTGTTTTAAGTTGCCTGCCCATGGAGATGAGTGAGATGGAAGAAAAACCGCTCACCACTGAGGGAAAACTATTTACGTCTGAGGAACAGATAGGGAGAAAGGATGGATGCACATATCAGGAGGATAGAAATGCCATAATGACTGCTTGTTGTTCCCTTTTTATTTCATTCTGTCTCGGTTTTGTTTGGCGTCATCTTGTTGGGTTGTATTATAGTAGAAATACGGGATCAGATATTAGAAAAAAACAAATTGAAAGAGTGTTAAGTAAATTGTTAGAGGAAGGACGCATCTCAGTAAAATAAAGAACAGTCAGGGCATACGTTGATACAATACAAAAATGTATCCCATGGCTTTTTAAGGAGGAGTTGTTAAATATATCACAATGGAACCATCATGATGTAGATTTAAAAAGAGGAGAAAAGAACAGCCCAGGGACTCTGCCAGTTGGCACATTGCCATTGTGGACGTTCATATCTGGTTTGCTTAGTCCAAAGCCTTCAGTTCAGACAAAGGTAGAGGAACAAAGCTTAGAGAAGAAAATGCCATCAGGGGGAAAGTTACAAAAGGAGACTGCTACTAACAAATTTCTATCACCAGAGGGCGTAAGTGTCCAACCAACAGTGCCACCTCTACAGAAGACTGTTACTAACACCTTTCTATCACCAGAGGATGTAAATGTCCAAATAACAAGGCCACCTCCATATATTGGGAGGCCCCCAACCCCCGCAGTTGATAGTTCGGATCCTGAGACAGGATCTCAACTATTAACATGCCCTGTGTTTGAGGTAGGAGGGCAGCGAATTCACCATGTTTTAAATTTCAAAATAGTGAAGTAGCTAAAAGAGGCTGTAACAACCTATGGTCCTCAAGCACCCTTCATTACAAGCTTGGTCGAATCCATTAACAAGTTGAATATGACGCCAGCAGATTTGGCTAATATGTGTAAAGCTGTGCTAAATGGAGGTCAATACCTGTTTTGGAAGGTTGCCAATGAGGAATTTTGCAAGGATACAGCTAGGCAAAATGCAGCAGCTGGTTATCCTCAGAGAAATCTAGATATGTTGTTAGGAAAGGGACCTTATGAGGATCAGCACCAACAAATTGCATATGATCCTGGCATATACGCACAAATTGCTGCAGAGGTGGTTAGGGCATGGAAGACTTTACTAGGACATGGAGGTTTACAAGGTCAATTATCTAAGGTAATACAAGCAGCTAATGAATCTTAGGCTGAATTTGTAGATAGGCTTATTCAAACAGCTACCAAAGTTTTGGGAAATAAAGAACAAGCAATGCCATTAATAAAACAACTGGCTTATGACAAAGCAAATCGTTGGTGCAGAGATATCATTAGACAATGGAAACATGAATATTTAAACACATATATTAAATTATGTAGAGACATTAATGAATAAGAGCAAGTCGTGGCAGGGTGCAGTAAAACAGGCTTTAGATGCCAGAGACATCAATGAACAAGGGAAAATTGTGGCAGCTGCAGTAAAACAGGCTTTAGATGCCAGGCCATGAACACCCTACAATTGTGAATAAACAGGAAATTTTAAAAGGAGTTGCCCAATAGGAGGAGGTTTTAACAAAACTAGGTATCAAAGGAGTAGAATACCGGGTATTTGCCCACGATGCCGTAGAGGGAGTCATTGGGATAATGAATGCCATTCTTAAACCACCATAGAGGGTACTTCATTATCAAAAAATGAACAAGGACCAGGTGTTTATCCACAATACCATGGAGAAAGGCATTGGGCTCCATTGCCAAAAAATGGACAGGGGGGCCCAATGTTCTGGGGCCGAAAACCACAAATATACGGAGCACTGGAGGAACACAGCAACCCCATCAGGGTAGTTCCCAGGACACATTGTCCATCAGATCCCTCATCAGACAAACCAGAGGGAGCGCAGGGTTGGACATCTGCGCCTCCGCCAGATCAGTACTAACTCCAGAGATGGGGGTTTAAATCTTTACGACAGCGGTGAAAGTACCTCTTCCCAAAGGAACTGTAGGCTTATTATTGGGACGCAACTCTTTTAATCTAAAAGGACTTATGATAAGTCCTTGGGTAATTGATCCCGATTATGAAGGTGAAATAAAAATTATAGCCAATTCTTTAAAGGATATATCAGTAATTTCACCAGGAGATAGAATATCACAGTAACTTATAATACCCAGCCTACATAATAAATTTTCCAGTCATGCTGTAGAAAGAGGTTCCAAGAGATTAGGCTCCACAGGTGTAGATTTGGCTATGCTTTCTTTAAATTTAGATTCTCGCCCCATGCTAAAACTAAATATTCAAGGACATGAATTTAATGGGCTACTGGATACAGGTGTAGACCTTAGCATCATCTCTCGTCAAGAATGGCCAAAACATTGGCCATTACAACAAGCCACTCAAACGCTTCGAGGCTTAGGAGTGGCAACTAATCCCCATAAAGGTGCAATGGTATTAGATTGGAAGCATCCTGAAGGATGTGAAAGAACTATACAGCCATATGTATTGGATCATCTTCCCGTAAATTTATGGGGATGAGATGTCCTAGATCAATTAGGTTTGACATTAACAAATAACATCAATCAAAATGCACCCACAATTATGGCTAGAAAAGGTTTTAGGAAAGGAAAAAGATTAGAAAAACAAGAACAAGTTATAGCAGCACCAATACAAATAGATCAAGGAACAGACAGACATGGGTTGGATTTTCAGAAAGGGCCACTGAGACAATAAAAATTACTTGGAAATCAGAAAGACCAGTATGGATTCCTCAGTGGCCCCTGACTGAAGAAAAGATACAAGCAGCCCATGACCTGGTGAAACAATAATTAGCGGAAGGACATATACAACCTTCTGTATCTCCCCATAATACTCCCATTTTTGTCATCAAAAAGAAATCTGGTAAATGGAGATTATTGCAAGATTTAAGAGCCATTAATAATTAGATGGTTATTATGGGACCTGCTCAATCAGGGATTCCTCAATTGTCTGCTTTGCCAAAAACGTGGTATGTTTTAGTTATACATACTAAAGATTGTTTTTTTTTTCATTTCCAATTCTTCCTGAGGATAGTCCACGTTTTGCATTTACTATTCATGAAGGTCCTGATCAGAGGTATGAGTGGAAAGTACTCCCTCAAGGGATGGCTAACAGCCCAACTATGTGTCACATTTATGTTAACAAAGTAATCGAGCCACTTAGAAATGAAAATCCTGAACTGCAAATATTTCACTATATGGATGATATATTATCAGCACACAAAGCTAAAAACCTATTGCTAGAATGTTATGCCACACTTACAAACTTATTAAAAAATTATAATCTAGAGATAGCAATTGATAAGGTACAATTAAATTTTCCAATTAATTATTTAGGAGTTCTATTATTTTCATCCGTGGTCAGTCCAGGAAATATTCAAATACAAGTAGATCAACTCAAATCAATTAATGACTTTCAAAAGGTATTAGGAGACATAAATTGGAGAGGGCCTTATCTAGGTGTATCAACAGGAGAGATGAGACCTTTATTTGATATCCTAAAAGGTCCATCAGATCCAAATTCACCCAGAATGTTAACACCTGAAGAAAGAAAGGCATTAAAAATCATTGAAACATATATGGATAATATGCATTTGGATAGAGTTGATATAATTTTGCCTTGATTATTTATTGTACTACCAACAAAAAATATTCCTATGGGAGTATTTTGGCAAGAAGGTCCATTATTATGGATACATTTATCTTATTTTTCTAACACTATTATTACTAGGTATCCTGAGGCCGAGGGAGAATTAATACTCATAGGAATAAAAGCAGCAAAGGGAGTGTTTGGAATTTCTCCCAATAAAATTTTTACTCCATATACTATGAATCAAATTGATGAATTAGCTAATGAGTTAAATACTTGGGCAATAATCATGTGTAAATCTAATGTTTCATTTGATAACCACTTACCTTCTAATCTTTTATTGTCTTTTTGGTCATCGCATCCTGTAATTTTTCCAAAAATGACAAGAAAACACCTATCATGAATGCTCCAAATATATTCACTGATGGGTCAAATAATGGCACAGCAGCAATAGTTACACCTGATCAAACATTTACATTTTTAGTACCCAAACAATCAGCTCAAAAGGTAGAGCTTAATTCAGAATTACAAGTTTTAGTCATGTTTAAAGATTCTGTATTAAATTTATTTTCTGATAGTAGGTATATAGTTAATGCTATAGTATCCCTTGAAGATGCTGGAAGGATTTCCCTTTCCTCTACTGTTTTCTCTTTGCTTTCCACTATACAATGTCTAATCTGGAACAGAAAAGATCCATTCTTTATAGGACATATCAGGGCACATACAGGATTGCCTGGAGCCCTTAGTTTGTGCAGTGATTTAGCAGGTGAAACTACACATGACATACATATATATTTTCTCTACACGAGAAGAAGCTATAAATTTTCATAAAAAGTTCCACTTCAATGCTAATACTTTACAAAAGCATTTTAATATAACTAAGGAACAAGCTAGACAAATAATAAAACAATGTCAAAATTGTGTGTCTTTTTTACCACAAGTTAATCTTGGAGTCAATTATAGAGGATGGATACCTAACCATATTTGGCACATGGACATCACACAGTTGCCAGAATTTGGAAAATTAAAATATTTGCATGTTACTGTTGATACTTCTTCTGGATTTTTGATGGGCTCCCTTCATGCCGGAGAAAAAACTAAAGATGTTATAGCTCATTGCTTACAAAATTTTGTCACTGTGGGTGTTCCAAAACAGTTAAAAACAGATAATGCCACTGGTTATACTTCTACCTCCTTTAAACAATTTTGCTCATCATTTGGCATTACTCATATAACAGGAATCCCATACAATCCACAGGGACAAGGCATAGTTGAAAGAGCACATTAAACTATTAAAATATACTTATTAATGTAAGAAGACGGAATTGGGAAGGGGTATAAATTCCCCAAACATAATCTTAAAATAACCCTTTTTACTCTAAACTTTTTAAATTTGGATTCATCAGGACTTAGTGCTGCGGAAAGGCATATGTGTCAAAAAATGTGTATAAGCCCAAGGTACATTGGAAGGATATTCTAAAAGGACAATGGAAAGGCCCTGACCCAGTAATTGTCTAGAGTCGGAGGTCTGTTTGTGGGTTTCCACAGAAAGAACAGGGTCCCATGAAATGGAGGCTGCCCCAATTCCTGTGACATTTTCACAAGTTACAATGGTATATCAACCATAGGTACCCGGGAACAACTCTGCACACAGGCCTGGTTTACTCCATCTTCTCTACATTAAGTACAGAGAGGCTGATTCAGACACAATACTTCATCCTGACCGGTTTTTTTGCCATGGAAGATTTTGCTCTCTCAGATCCTTCATACCTGCCTTAGTCTTCCCCAGGGGTCATTTCTTCATGGACCTTTGAGGTTCTCAGCAGGTGAAAGATCGACTACACTGCTTTATTGTAAGACCAACTCTGTCCCTGCTCTATTGTAAAGTTATATTGAGGGAAGAGTGTATGGTTAGGGTTAATAACAGGTTCAATTTGGGTTAGGAATCATTCTGCTGGATGAATAATGGTTTTGGGAACCTGTAATATTTTCAAGAATATATAGATAAAATATAAGTAAGAAAACAGAAATCTAGGTGAGATTTGAAGCCCAGAAGTGCATTGGGCCCTTGATTGGGATACTTAGCTTTGGATTATATTCTGGACAGATGTCTCAGATAAATCGATATACAATGGCATAGGACCTTGTACCTTGGATGGTGGAATGTCAAAAAGAACATCCAATCAAAAGGATAGTTGGTAGGATTAGGAAGATAGCGAGTATGTTTAGAAAGCAGAGTGATTATAGCATTTGGACCAAAAGTTCTTTAGCAGTAGGGTTTCGGGTAGAGAATGAATGTAAATATCAGCACATTTGAAGAGTCAGTCACATTGATGAACTCTGGAAAATATGTAGGCAACCATATATCAATAGAGACATTAGGAAATCAGGCAAAGTATAAAGTGAGGGATAGGATCAGAAATTTTCAAAAGGGTTGAGTTTGAATATATAATCTTAGGAAGAAACAAATATGAAGTCACCAATAGGATTGACATTTGAGAGCATTAGGCAACCTGGACATGGATGTTTTTAGTATTCCATACTCACTTTCTATTTAGACTTTGGTACAATCATAAGTGTGACCTTTGCATTTTGTGCCCAGAATATTACTCTGATAAAATGTATCTGTAGATCAGGTGACTTGATTATTTCTTCCATCATTTCTGGGAGCAATATTTTGAAGACGTATAAATTAGTATTGGGGGTACAAATAGGTGTCCTCTTTGTTCATGAATTTAGAGATAATGCATGAATAGAACATACAGTGAATATATAATATAAATGGTTCCAACTTTAAATAATGGATTGAATTGATATCTGAAAATATACAGAAAATCTAATATTGATATACAGACAGTCATTACAACCAGTTATACATCTAATGGTAATATTAGGGTTATGGTTTATCATGAGGAGTGTGTGAGTTTTGCTTTAAAAGTGATTATGGAAATCGAAAATAATGTGTTTGGAAAGAAGTCTCATGAAAAGACCAGTCAAGAAACCTGGTGGAATATATGTGTTCTGAATTAGGAAGTGATGAAAAATAAAACAAAATGCCTATAAATTTCTGAACTTGTGGATGAAATATATATCCTATCATATGCATTAACTAAGAAATACTAATGGACCAGTATTGAATAAAAATGAACGACAAAATACATATCTTGTCCCATAGGAATCTACGTGCATTGATGTTAAACTGGGGCAGTTATTGCAGAAATATTAGGATTTGTATGCACCATTTACTGAAGTTAGTTTTCAGTACTAGGAATAAAATATGTAGTTCAGATGGATGAATATTTCTGAGAATAATCTTGTGAAAAGTTGATTATTAATCCACATACATGAATATGAATGAATTTAGGGAGTGTATAATAAGACACATATATTTCATATTTTGAAAAATCTGGAGAGTCTGTGTGTGTGTGTGTATATATATATGTATGTATATATCTATAATTCACATATTCGTTAACTGTAAAACACATGGAGAAACATTTCAGCAAAAAATTGACTAGATTTATAACTCCTACCCTATAGAATGCAAGTCCAACGATACAACATGCCTCCTCTGAACTGCTTGTATTTCTATTCTGTTTGCGTTAATTTTCTCCATCATATTAGGATTAGTAGTCAGAGTCTAGTTTGGCATGGATTAGTGTCAGGGATTCAGTATTTCAAATAGAAAATTGGAAAATGATTCCTTTGTTTATGCAAACATGTGCTACAGAAAATCTTCCCACTCTAATCCAGAACAATGCCTTGACATTTCCTTCGCCCCAAGTGAGACACAATTAGAGGAGAAGAGTTAGAAAATCTGTAAATACATATGTGGAATCGAATATGCTCAGGAGTTCACAAAGTTGGAGGTGGTAGAGGAGATTCCAAAAGTAAGAGACAGGGTAAACACTCCACAAACATGGAGCTCTGCTGGCCTAAAGACTTCTGGAGGAACTGCCTCTGAGTTTGGGCGCTTGAAATATATGTTGTAGTCAGGAGACTGAGCTTCTTTTTAGCGAGACCATCAAAGCTGAGTATACTTCTAAGTTACCTGGAAGACATGGTTTCTTATTTTCTAATGAATATGAGGCAGCAGTCCTTAATTCTCTCTTTGTAGGTAAACTGTGGCCACCGTGGTATAATTATCTCCCCGTGTGGACTGTGAAGCCATTTTGTCATCCTCCACTTTTCATGGTGTTTCTTGCTGCTTCACTGGGAGTTTGGTATTTGCATCACGAAATACAAGGAATCAACTGGGTCACAGTGCTGGAGGGAGTTCTGTCACGTGTGGTGGATCAGGGTCTGCAGGAGAATGCACCAAACAGGCTTCTATCCCACATAGCTTGCCTCCTTGACCATAGCAACCTGATTCTGAACATTGGCCTGAAACCTCTCTATATAACAAGATGCCTTTACATAGAAGTGTCTGCTGGCTGCACCATGTCAGTCACAAGCCATTTGGTAGCCAATGTCAAATCCACATGGCCCCACCACAGGTGTTTTTTTATATCACACACCTGCCCATCACTGCACTAGGCCCACTACTCAGCAGGCTCCAACTTCCTGGCATCTCTGTTCTACACCATTTTCATGAAACTCAGTCAATCAAGGCACTGTCTTGCATATTTACGATCAGCAACAGGACATCCAAAGGTTCTCCAGTGGCATCTGGTAATGGGAATTTCATAAATTTCATGGTATTTATCTAGTAATTTTTCAAGGATGAAGTTGCGGCATGAGGGTTTCAATTCATTCGGGGACCATTAATCGTTTTGGAAGTTCGTTTCAAAGAAAGTTCTGGAGAATTCTCATAGGCAAGGCTTCCCAAAATTGCCCAAAAGGTCACATGAATCCAGGCCCATTGAGGTGTACAATGTAACGTCCATGTGTGTTTTGACTCTCAACTAATCCTGACAAGTCCTTAAGAATAAAATCATGTGATATCCAGGCTGAGATTCCCAGTGACCTCTGGAAATCCACCCTGGGCCTAGATCTCAGTTTCCAAGGGTGACTCTCATGCTTGGACTCCTAAAATCCCAACACAATTCATGGCAATACTTCTTTAAGTTCAGTTCCTGTACTCAGTCTCTAAGGGGAAACACACCAGACTTCAAGCCCAGGTGGACTCAGTCATCCCTTCCAACTGTCACAAAAATGAACACAATTAAAACCAAAACACTCCCACATGGCCCTCATCTTCTTTCATGTAGGCACTCATCCTCTGGCTGGAGATTTCCATGAGGAACGCAGCCCAAGACAGTGTACAAAATATGCTCCCTTGCCCCTCATTTACCTAAATTATGAGTGGCCTGGACACCCTTCGTGTCAAAGAGGAGTGATCAAATAGGCCTGCCATTAATACTGATCCACTTCTCGAATTTGAGACCTACTGATTGTGGGGTTTAGATTCCTTATGTGAATTGGAGTCATGAGAAAACCCAAGCACCTATGGGTTAGCCTCTGCCAGGATTTGAAGAACTCACTTGACCTAAAGCATCCCTATTCTTACTTGATTGATATCAGGAACCTTACAGAGGAAGGCGAAAGACTTCATCCACAATTACTGCTCTTTTTGCGATTTTAGTTTTGGATGCACACATGGGATATTTCTTAAGATCCATCAGGTGCTGATAATCTAAGCCACAGCCTAACAAAGTGCCAAGAGGCTGATTCAGACACATCCCTTTTTAAAGCAATTAAGCAAAGAGCCACAGTTGTTGCCCATTCTTTTCTATTTGAAAAAGGTTTTCTTCAGGCTTCACAAAGCATTGGCCTGAGGCAAAGACTTTCCTGACATTCAGGGCAACAGAACAATAGGTAAGCAAAAGGCCCAAAGCAGGGTTTCTCCACTGAGACTTTACTGGTCACACTAGAATGTGAGTTTTCTGAGATGCTCGCCATTCACTTCAACTATCCAGTACATGGCCATGTCACAGAGCTTGGAGGTGGTACATATCTTGGATACAAAATCATGAGTCTATTCTGGAGAACGGCCATATTTCAGGAAGAAAACAGGAACTTAGGAAGATCATAGGTGTTGCCCATCTATAAGGCAAGCCATATTCCACTCATAAATTAAGCAGGATGAGTGCCGGGAAGCTTTCTACTAGACAGGACACATCCATTGATCCATTCTCTTTTCTAATGTCTACAACCACAGACACAGTGGGATACACAGACACAGAAACACTCGCATTGTCAAACGACTTACTAGAAACAGTTCACTCCAAACCAAACAAACCTCATTTCCTACCTATTCTCAGAACATGAGACAAACCACACCCACACCCACACCACACCCACACCCACACCCACAAAGGCACCTCCTTCCCCCAAGTAGGTCTGTGACTATGTGGAGTGTCCTCTGACTGTGGGCCATTCTAGGTTCCCCCGAAATGTCCTGTCCTGTCTCATATCTTGTGTCCTTGGCCAACTCTCTGAAGTTGTCAGGAACCAGTGGTGAGCTATTACCTTCTTGCTCAGGAAAGGCCCCTCTTCAGAGCCTTTCTGCCATTTGGCCATCCTAGCAACTGTAGGTACCAAAAAAGACTGACTCTGTCCTTGGGAAACACAAAAAGTGAGACCACTGGGACTGGGACTGGGACTGGCACTGTTTGACTGGCTTCCTGGATCCCAAGTTCAGAGAGTTCCATCACCAAGGAAGTGAGGTGAGGTCACTTCCTTCAGGAACTGAATGAGTTCACTGCCTTTGCAACCACTTTGTCCTAAGAGTTGCTTCCACTGGTCTCATGAGATGGAGGCTGCCCCTGCTTCCTGTGACACTTTCACAAGTTGGAATGGTATATCAACCATAGGCACCCAGGCACAGCTCTCCACACAGGTCTCATTTGGTCCATCTTCTCTACATTAAGAATAGAGAGGCTGATTCAGACACAACCCTTCACCCTGACCAGGTTGTTTTCCATGGAAGATGACATTTGCTCTCTCAGGTCCTACAGAGGTGCCTACATCTTCTCCAGGAATTATTTCTGCATGGACCTTTGAGGCTCTCAGCAGGTCGAAGATCCCCTACATTCCTGTATTTTAAGACCAACTCTGTCCCTACTCTTCTGTAAAGTTAGATTGAGGTAAGAGTGTATGGTTAGGGTTAATAACATGTCCGATTTGAGTTAGGAATCTTTCTGCTAAAATATATGTTTGAAAACAGAAATCTAAGTAACATCTGAAGCCCAGAAGGGCATTGGGCCCTTGATTGGGATACTTAGCTTTGAATCAATCGATATACAATGGCATAGGACCTTGTACCTTGGATAATTGAATGTAGAAGTAAACATCCAATCAAAAAGGATAGTCGGTAGTGAAAGGTTAATAAAATAGGTACTTGTAACTTCCTGTTTTTCCTGTATGCTTAACAAAACACTGTTGAAATCTGGAGAACTGTTTGCTAATCTTGTTCCCAGAATGTACTGTCCCCAATTGCCAAAGTGTAGAATGTACTCTCTCACCCGGTTCCATGCAAACTGCCCACTCGCGCTTACCCATTAGTAAACTTCCCTCCCTGCGCTCTCCAAGGAAAGTATATAAGCTCTGCTTAAACTGTTCTCAGGGCTCTCTACTCTATTCAAGTGAGCTCAGAGCCCCAGCATACTGGACCCCCAAAAAACCCTTTGTTGTTTCATGAGACAGTCTTTTTGTGGTCTCTTACTTTGATGCTCGCCTGACATTTGCATATGGAGGTTCCACCGAGTTCTGGCAGTGGCGGACAAGAGACCCTAACGGGCTCCTCTCGGGGTAAGTAAGGCACCTCTTTCTGGTTTCAGTTTTAAGGTAAGGGCTTGGCAAAATGGCTGTCGATGAAGAGCGTGAGCTCTCTCCTACGGTGGCTAACAGACGTGTCACAGAGCCACAGGCCACGTCCCTGGAGGATGCCCCAAAGGACTCAAGAAATTAAGGCACAATAGTTTCCTCCACTCAGTGATATTTTGTTTCAGATTCTGTATTTCCAGCCCATCGGGTTTTGCCACCTACTCAGTTCGGGTCTCAGTTTCGGATGTCCATTGCTTGTCTTTATTGTCTTGTCTTGTCTGTGTCCTGTGTCTTTGCATTCACTGTTTGTGTATCTTTAATATTGGGACACAGCACTTCAATGCCCCTGTCCGTGACCGTTGATCACTGGACCAAAGTTTGCTTAAGGGCTCAGAATCTTTCTTTTTCAGTAAAACGCCATACCTGCCAGACTCTCTGTGCCTCAGAATGGCCCACCTTTGGAGTCGGATGGACCCAAGAAGGATAATTTATCTTCCCACTATTTTAATAAGTCAGGAGATATTGTCTTACAGCCGGGCACACATAGCCATCCGGATCAACAGCCATATATCTTAACTTGATAGGACCTCTGGAAATCTCCTCCTCCATGGGTGAAGCCTTTCCATATCCCTGCCCCCGCTCCTACTCCTTCCCCCATGATCTCTCAAACCCTCTGCTCCTCCTCCTCCTCCATACTCTGTTCTCCCTGAGTCACAAGATTTGACTCTACTGGACTCTCCTCCCTCTACTTATTTTCTGCCCTCGTCCCCCAACCACCAACACCCTCTAAGTGATTCCCCTGCAGCTGACTCAGCCTCTCCGCCATTGGAGGAAGCTAAGCTGGCCCAGCGCCCTCCAGATAACTCCCGCGTGGCACACTCAGCTTCTCCTCCTCAGGAGGAAGCTGGCCCGGCTAAGGGAACTCGCTGGCGGCGAATGATTGAAAACCCTGGAAGTCCTGTGATGCTCCCCCTATGTCCCTATGGGCCAATGATTGACGAAGGCCATTGGGGGAAAATGCAAGCCTACCAATATTGGCCTTTCTCCTGTTCAGACCTGTATAACTGGAAAAATAACAATACCCTTTTTCCGAGGATTCCACCGGGCTCACATGTCTGTTTGAGTCATTGATGTTTTCACACCCGCCTACTTGGGATGACTGTCAACAACTCCTAGGGACTCTCTTCATGACAGAGGAACAAAAGAGAATCCTCCTGGAAGCTAGAAAAAAATATCCTCGGACCAGATGGGAGACCGATGTACCTTCCCAACATAATCAAAGCCAGCTTTCCCTTGAACCAACCCAACTGGTACCCCAACACCTTTGAAAGCAACTGTCCACTTATACCGGTTTTTAATAGTGGGTATCCGAGCGGCCGCTAGGCGACCAACTAATTTGGCCAAGGTAAGAGAGATTATTCAAGGGCCTGATAAATCTCCCTCTATGTTTCTACAGAGAATTATGGAGGTATATAAGAGATATACTCCTTTCGATCCTCAGGCAGAGGATCAAAAGGCATCTGTCACAATGGCCTTTATTGGGCAAGCTTTCCTGGATATTAAAAGAAAGTTTCAATGATTAGATGGATTACAAGATATGACTTTGAGTTATTTAGTCAGAGAAGCCGAGAAAGTATACTATAAGAGAGAAACTGAGGAAGAGAAAGGAGCAAAGGGAGGATAAATGAAACAAAAGGCAGACTAAGGCATTGACTAAGGTCCTGGTCACAACACAAAAAGGGCCAGAAATTAAGAAACGGGGAGACAGGAAGGGATACCTGGTCCCATGCCAGAGGCCACCCCTGGCCTCAGATCAATGTGCCTACTGTAAAGAAAAAGGACACTGGGCCAAAGAGTGCTCTAGAAGGAGACAGCCATGCCAGCCAGCCATTCTGACTTTGGAGGATGACTATGAAAGTCAGGCTCAGATACCCTCCCCGAGCTCAGGGTAACTTTTGAAGTAGAGGGGACCCCAGTAAACTTTGAAGTGAATACAGGGGCAATATACTCAGCCCTTAAGGCCCCATTGAGCCCTCTATCAAATAAAAGGTCTGTAGTTCAAGGGGCCAATGACAGTAAATATCAGGCATACACAACTAAGAGGACCATGGACCTGGGGAAAGGAAAAATCCATCACTCCTTCCTAGTAATACCAGAATGCCCGGCCCCATTAATGGGCAGAGATCTCCTCACCAAGCTCCGGGTCAAAATAAGTTTTAACCCTGAAGGCCCCCAAATAGAATTTCTAAATCCTTCAGTAAAAACTCCTATAATCACGGCTCTAACTATATCAGTAGAAAATGCACATCAACTCACTCACCTTGGTTCAAAGAAACTGCAGGTATTTCTGAAGTATCAAGAACAGAGTTTTCCACTAACAGACTCACAGCAAAAGGAAATAACTGAATGAATATAAAAAGCCTGTCGGGTCCATAAATTGGTTAATGCTTACCCTTCCAAGCTTCCTGCAGGAAAGCACCAACAAGGAACCAGACCAGGACAATTCTGGGAAGTGGACTTTACTGAAATTAAGCCAGCAAGGTATGGACATAAATATCTCCTAGTCTTTGTAGATACATTTTCAGGATGGATTGAAGCCTTCCCCACAAAAAGAAAAAGAAGAAAAGAAATAGCGCAAATGGTGGTCTAGAAGATCCTGGAAAATATTTATCCAAGATACGGCCTGCCTAATGTAATAGAGTCTGATAATGCACCAACGTTGGTGACCCAGGTAACTCAGGGATTAGCCAGGAACCTGGGGATTAATTGGAAGTTTTATTGTGCTTATAGAACCCAGAGTTCAGGACAGGTAGAAAGAATGAATAGAACCATTAAAGAGACATTAATGAAATTAAGTTTAGAGTCCAGCATAAAAGATTGGACTATGCTCCTGCCTTATGCAATGTTTCATGCAAGAAATACTCCCTCGGTTTCTTTGAGTAACCTCAACCCCTGTGAAATTCTCTATGATGCCCCTCCTCCAGTAAGGGACCTAACCCCAACTCTAAGACCTAAGGATCCCTTCCACACCCCCTTTCTTTACAGACTTAAAGCTCTTGAAAGAACACAGGGATACCTGTGAAAACAGCTGGCCACTGCCTACCAAACTGGGGACGAGGGGAACTGTTACCCTGTCTTCGATGCTATCTTAGGTGCCTTGCCTTGCCGTCCCTACAACAGCATAATTCTATATAATTAAACATTGTTTATGTTTTAAAGAAATGATCAATATCAAGTAAGAGACTTCATCTACGTAAGATGACATCAGGTGTCATCCCTGGAACCTCGCTGGAAAGAAACATACCAGGTGCTACTTATAACCCCTACAGCGGTAAAGGTAGACAAAATCACATCCTGGATCCATACCTCTCATCTCAAGCCTGCGCCCTGTCCAGACTCTGGCTAGAAACTGTAAAAGACTGGTAACACTTTCAAATTGCATATTCGCTGCTTGGATAAGTCTATAGACTCACCCATTGGCCACAAGTAGTTCTAACCCTCATCAGCCCTTTCAGCAGTTATGGATGTTCACAAATCCTACTGGAAAAGAAGTATAATCTATCTCGCATACAGCCCCCTTAGGGACCTCGTGGCCATCTCTCCACCCAGACATTTGTCAGCTGGCTATAGGTCTTTCCTATTGGGATATCCCTGATGAAGAGGATCCCACTAAAATTCCATTAAATCCCTTCCATACCATAGATAATGGAAACAGACATTATGGATGTAGGAATATGTGAGCCAGATGCAGTTTGGCTAGCCTAGATTACTATATTTGCCGGGCAGACTATCAAAGCCACAAACAGTCATGGCTGTGTGGGGGAAAAGCCGACGTCTTCTGTATGTCTTGGGAATGTGAGCATACAGGGGCTGCCTGATGGAACCCAAACTCCTCATCAAATTCAGTACACAGCCTTGGCCATATTACCAATTAGATAACCATAACCTATGGCCCCCAGAGGGATCTCCAGATCCTCAAATTCTGTGTGACCTTTTTAACTTCTGCAAGTGTTCAAAAGGGTGAAAGGAGATTCCCCTATGTGGAGGCCTTTTACCTCCTTCACTCACAAGCTGAACTATGCTTATCCAATAGATCCTCACCTTCAGCCTTCTGCTCCAGAGTCTCTGCTCTCACTCCTACCTCAGCAACCTGATTTCTTCCCTCCAATTATTAGATCAAACCTCTGCCTGTTCTCAGACCATTGCCCCCTTGCTTTTAGCCGGTACTGAGGCACCCCTCCACCTACTCACTCCTCTCTTCTCCTGTCAGTGCCCGCATCGTGTACCACCAGGTCCTATTACCAGCTAACCCAAAGTTCAAACCAGCTGAGGAGAGCCATCAGACCCCTATCCAAGATGTAATGAAAATGGTATTTAAAGTTGCTTTGTTATCACTGAAAACAGTTTACTAAGAATTTAAAGTCCATCACATGCATTTTGGGTTACTCACTCCCGTCTTCCCCTCTGCTCTACCTGTTCTACTGCTCAAGTTTTTGTTGCTAGGAAAATCCCAAACCCCTTTCCCATTCTTTTTTTTACATCTCTCCTTCCTTATTCTCAGATTCTCGGAGCTGCTCCCAGCCCCACCTTCCCATCTTCCCCCTCTGTACCAGGCCCACAGAAAATTCTTAACTGACCTTATACAGAAGTCTTCACCATGGGTGACTTTAAGACTTTTAGAAAAAGAGTCCCTATAAAAGAGTTCAATGTAGATAATCTTCCTCTATTCATGTTGTCCTTTTTTCTTTGGCCACTGGCTAAGAAAATCATCACTCCTAAGCTCGACACCCCCTTACTTGTTTTTCACAAAATATGTGAACAAGGCCTCTGGTCTTGAGCTGGGGCTTCACAGATATGGCTACATTTCTAAGGTAAAGAAGTTACCAACAGGGCTCCATGGTAACAGCTGGCAGGGTGAAAATAAGAAACGGAAGTAAAAGCTCTCCCCCTCCCAGGTGTCCTTGAAAAGTTAACTTTCCCAGAATAGAGGAAAAAACAGAAACAAAAACTGCTTTTTTGAACTTCTGCAGACAGTGAACTTCTGAGCCCCTTTCCTTACATATTGGGTACAAAATTCTGAAACTAACTAAACTTGGGTTTCAGTGGATTAATTGTTTATAACAGAAGCAATGCCTTCTGAATCCGGTTGCAACCGAGTAGAACTGTTACCCTGTCTTCGATGCTATCTTAGGTGCCTTGCCTTGCCGTCCCTACAACAGCATAATTCTATATAATTAAACATTGTTTATGTTTTAAAGAAATGATCAAGAGATGTGATTAATTGTGTAATGGTGCAGATGTTTCCCAGAGTGCTCTATCATGATGCATGTTCATTTGAAGACCAAATAGGGGGGCATACAACCCGTTTCCACTGGTAACATATATCCCTCACTTTAGCCATTTTATTAGGAATAGGAATTGCTGCAGGGGTGGGCACAGGAACCACTTTCCTGGTCCATGAGAAACAAAAAATGACCCAATTAGAAGCAGCAATTGACCAAAACTAAGATATTAGAAACCTTCATCAGAGCTTTGCATGAATCTTTAACCTATCTCTCTGAAGTTGTTTTACAGAACAGTTGAGGGAAACAAAACACACACACACAAAAAAACTACCAATATATACATCAATCAAAATTCATCATAAAATATATATCATCCACAGATCCAAAAATGTTCATTTTACTGATCATGGATTTATGTATGATGTTGTTCAACTAGGAAGCTCACCCATAGGTTGAATATTCAGTTCCAACAGGGTTTAGTAGGAGTGATCTCTTCTCTCAATTTGTATCTGCCAAGACAGCCACCTCACAAGAATGTACGTGAGGTACCTGGTAGGATTCTATATATGCATGTAAAAATACATGTACTGAATTGGTTACAGAGAAAGAGAGACAGGAATTCACATATTTGTTAACTTTAAAAACACATGGAGAACAATTTCAACAAACAATTGACTAGATTTATAACTGCCTCTCTGTATCATGCAAAAGGCAAGCCAAACTATACACCATGCCTCCTCTGAACTGCTTGTGTTTCTATTCTGTTTGGGTTATTTTTCTCCATCATATTAAGATTAGTAGTCAGAGTCTGGTAGTGTATGGGTTAGTGTCAGGGATTCAGTATTTCTAATGGAAATTAGGAAATTGAACCCAATGTGTATGCAAATATATGCTACACAAAAATCTTCCCACTCTAATCCAGAACAATGCTTTAACATTACCTTCGCCTCAAGTAAGACACAATTAGAGGAGAAGAGTTAGAAAATCTGTGAATATCTATGTGGAATAAAAATGCTCCAGATTTCACATCTTTGGAGGTGGTAGAGGAGTTTCTAAAAGTAAGGGACAGGTTAAACACTCCACAAACATGGAGCTCTGCTGGCCTAAAGACTTTTTGAGAATGTGCCTCTGAGGTTGGCACTTGAAATATATGTTGTTGTCAGGAGCTTTAGCTTCCTTTGTAGTGAGACCATCAAACCTGGGTCTGCATCTATGTGACCTGGAGGCATGGTTACTTATTTTCCAATGAAAATGAGGCAGCAGTGCTGAATTCTCTCTTTGAAGGTAAACTGTGGCAACTGAGTCCTAAGTGTCTCACCATTTGAACTGTGAAGCCATTTTGTCATACTCAAATTTTCGTGGTGTTTCGTGCTTCTGCACTGGGAGTTTGGTATTTGCTTCACCAAATACAATGAGTTCAAATGGGACACAGTGCTGGAGGCAGTTTTGTCAAGTGTGGTGGGCAGGGTCTGCACCAACCAGGGTTCTATCCCACTTAGCTTGACCACTTGACAATAGCAACATGATTCTGAACATTGCCCTGAAACCTCTCCATATAAAAAGATGCCTTTATATTTATGGGTCTCCTCGCTGCACCATGTCAGTCACAAGCCATTTGGAAGCCAATGGAAGATCCACATGGCCCCAACACAGATGTTTTATCACACACTTCCATAACACTGCTCTAGGCCCACTACTCATCAGGCTTCAACTGACTGGCATCTCCGTTCTACACCATTTTCTTAAAACCCAGTCAATCAAATCACTCTCTGGTATACTCATGATCAGAAACAAGACATCCAAAGTTTCTCCCGTGCCATCTGGTCATGGTAATTTCTAAAATTTTATTTTAATTATCTAGCAATTTTACACGAATGAAGTTGGAGGCACTGTGAGTTTCAATTCATTCAGGAACCATTAAATGGTGAGGAAGCTAATTTCAAAGAAAGACATATAACACTCTCACAGGCAAGGCTTCCCAAGAGTGGCCAAAAGGTCACATGAAGCCAGGCCCATTGAGGTCTACAATGTGAGGCCCATGTGTGTTTTGAATCTCAATTATGGCTGCCGAGTCTTTAAGAAAAAAAAAAAAAAAAACGTGATATCCTTTCTGATATTCCCAGTGCTCTATTCAAAGCCACCCAGGGCCTAGATCTCAGGTTCCAAGGAAAACTCTCATACCTGGCCAAATAAAATCCCAACACAATTCATGGCAATACTACTCTGAGGTCAGTTCCAGAACTCAGTTTCTAAGGGGAATCACACAAAAGTTCAAGCCCAGGTGGACCCAGTAAACACTTCCAACCGAGACTTAAATGAAAACAATTAAAACCAAAACACTCCCACATGGCCCTCATCTTCTCCCATATAGACACTCATCTTAACCTCTGGCTGGAGTTTTCCTTGAGGGGCGTAGGCCAAGACAATGTCCAAAAAAATCTCCCTTGCACCTCATTTGCCTAACATCAGGGTGGCCTGGACACACTTCCTGTGTACTAGGAGTGATCAAATAGGCCTGCTCTTAATACTGTTCCGTTTCTCCAATTTGAGGCCTTGTGACTGTGGGGTTTAGATTCTTTATGTGAATTGGAGTCATGAGAAAACCAAGCACCTCTGCAGAATTTTGAAGAACTCATTTGACACAAAAGATCCCCATTCTCACTTGATGGATTTCAGGAACCTAACAGAGGTAGGCAATATAATTCATTTTCGATTTCCAAAACCACTTTTGAAGCAAAACTCACACACTCTTCATGATAAACCAAAACACTAATATTACTATTAGATGTATAACTGGTTGGAATGAATGATTGTATATCAATATCAGATTTCCTGTAATTTTTCAGATATCAGTTCAATCCATTATTTAAAGTTGGAACAAGTTATATTATATATTCACAGTATGGTCTATTCATGCTTTATCTCTATATTCATAGACACAGGGTACACCTCTTTGTACCCCCAATACTAATTTTATGTCTTCAATATATTGCTCCCAGAAATGGTGGAAGATATACTCATGTCACCTGATCTACATATATATTTTATCACAGTAATATTCTGGACAAAAAATGTAAAGATCACACTTATGATTGTACCAAGCCAAAGTGGAAAATGAACATGGATTACTAAAAACATCCATGTCCAGGTTGCCTAATGCTCTCAAATTTCAATCCTATTGGTGACAACATATGTGTTTCTTTCTAAGATCACATATTCAAACTCAACCCTGTTGAAAATATCTAACCCTATTCCTCACTTTTTACTTTGCCTGATTTCGTAATGTCTCTATTGATATCTGCTTTTCTACATATTTTCCCCAGTTCATCATAGTGACTAACTCTTCCTATGTGCTGACATTTACATTCCCTCTCTAACCGAAACCCTATTGCTAAAGAACATTTGCTCCAAATCCTATACTCACTCTTCTTCCTAAACCTACCGACTATCTTCTTAATCCTACCGAATATTCCTATTTGACTGGGTGTTCTCTTCTACATTTAATCATCCTAGCTACAAGGTCATATGCCATTGTATATCGAATTATCTGAGACATCTTTAGAGAACATAATTCAAAGCTAAGTATCCCAATCAAGGGGCCAATGCACTTCTGGCCTTCAAATCATACCTAGATTTCTGTTTTCATTCTTATATTTCACCTCTATATTCTTGTAAATATCGCAGGTTCCCAATAACATTATTCATCGCATAGAATATTTCTTAACCCAAATCGAACCTGTTATTAACCCTAAACATACACTGTTCCCTCAATCTCATTTTACAGAAGAGCAGGGACAGAGTTGTTCTTACAATACAGGAAAGTAGGGGATCTTCTACCTGCTGAGACCCTGAAAGGTCCATACAGAAATGATACCCAGAGAAGTTCTAGGCAGGTATGAATGACCTGAGAGAGCAAAAGTCATATTCCCTGGCAAGCAACCTGGTCAGGATGAAGCAATGTGTCTGAATCAGCCTCTCTCTTCTTATTGTACAGAAGATGGATCAAACCAGGCCTCTTTGGAGAGCTGTTCCTGGGTGCCTATGGATGATATACCATTCTAACTTTTGAAAGTGTCACGGGAAGTAGGGGAAGCCTCCATATCATGGGACCCTTGGAAGCAACTCTTAGGAAAATGTGGTTGCCAAGGCAGTGGCCTCATTCAGTTCCAAAGAAAGTGACATACCTCATTTCCTTGGTGATGGAACTTTCTGAACTTGGTATCCAAGAAGCCGGGCACCAAGAGGCAGTCCCAATCTCAGTCCCATTGAGCTCACTTTTTTGGATTTTCCAAGGACAGAGTCAGTCTTTCTCGGTAACTACTGCTGTGAGGATGGCCAAATGCCAGGAGAGCTCTGAAGAGGGACTTTTCCTGAGAAAGCAGGTAGTTGCTCAACATTTTTTTCTTGACAACTTCACAGAGTTGGCCAAAGAAACCGGATCAGAGAGGCGGTTTGTTTGGTTTGGAGTGAAATGTTTCTAGTAAGTCGTTTGACAAGGTGAGTGTTTCTATGTCTGTGTATCCCTGTATCCCACTGTGTCCGTGGTTGTAGACATGAGAAAAGAGAATGCAACAATGGATGTGTCCTGTCTAGTAGAAAGCTTGCCAGCATTCATCCTGCCCAATTTATGAATGGAGTGCGGCTTGCCTTATGGATGGGCAACACCTACTACCTTCATAAGTCCCTGTTTTCTTCCTGAATTCTGGCCACTCTCCAGAATAGGCTCATGGTTTTGTGTCCAAAGTATGTACCAACCCCAAGGTCTGTGACATGGCCATGTACCGGATAGCTGAAGGGAATGGGCAGCATATCAGAAAACTCAGATATCAGTGTGACCAGGAATGTCTCAGTGGATATAACCTGCTTTGGGCCTTTTGCCTACCTATTTTCTTTGCTTCAGGCCACCCCTTTGTGAAGCCTGAAGAAAACAGTTTTCAAATGGAAATGAATGGGCATCATCTGTGGCTCTTTGCTTAATTGCTTTGGAAAGGGATGTGTCTGGATCAGGCTCTTAGCTCTGTGTGAGGCTGTGGCCTAGATTCTCAGCAACTGATGGATCTAAAGAAAGATCCCATGTGTGCATCCAAAACCAAAATGGCAAAAAGTTCAGTCATTGTGAATGAATTATATGTCTGTGAAGTTGTCATGAGCCAGCGGTGATCCACTACCTGATTTCTCAGGAAAGGACCATCTTCAGAGCTTTCCTGACATTTGGCGATCCTCACATCAGTAGGTACCAAGAAATACTGACTCTGTCCTTGGTTAATCCAAGCAAGTGAGAACACTGAGACTGAGACTGGGACTGGCTCTGGGTGCCTTGCTTCCCGGATCCCAAGTTCAGAGAGTTCCATCACTAAAGAAGTGAGGTGAGGTTACTTCCTTCAATAACTTAATTCCTCTGGAAGGAAGAGCTGCTGCAAAGTGATTGCTTCCCACCTATTGAGAGGAGATGCTTGGCCCCATGCGCACAGCTCCACCTTCTGGAAGAGAAGTTAATTGAACTCTATTACTGAATGTATTATTATTATTATTTTTTATTTTTATTTTCTTCTTTTTCCTTCATTTTCATTTTTTTTGTTATTGTTCTTAAACTTTTTTAATGTTTTTATTTTTTATTTTTTTAATTTTATTATTATTATTATTATTTTAAATTTTAATTTTTATTTTTTTAATTATCATTATTATTTTTTAAAAAATTATTTCTTTATTTGTTTTCCATTTTTTTTCTTTTGTCTTTTCATTTCTATTCATTTTTCTTATTCTCCCTTCCTTGAATTGTACCTGCCTACTCTCATTCTCATTAGTGACTTCTTCCCATTCCTACTATTATCTTTCCTCTCAAGCTTCAAATAAATTAATAAGAGTTAGCAGTAACTCAGCAAACAGAACAAGAAGTAATATGAACAGCATAAAAAAGCAAGGATGAAAAGGAGTACAAACAATGAAGGATAGCCTAAATAATCAGGAGGACATAGAATCATCAGAAAAATGGTCATATAAAGAACTCAAGGAATACCTTAGACAGATGGAATGGAACCTTAAAGAGGATACGAGAAAGCAAATCCAAACAGTGAAAGAACACATTGAAAATGAATTACATAAACAGATAAAAGAAGAAATTAAGCGTCTTTATCAGGAGATAGAGATAATAAAGAAAATCAAACATTAATTCTAAAAATGAAGGAAACGATAAACCAAATTAAAAACTCAATTGAGAGTATCACTAACAGAGTGGAGCAAGTAGAAGCCAGAACGTCAGGTAATGAAGACAAAATATATCATCTTGAAAAGAGTCTAGCCAACTCCAAAAAACTGGTCAAAAATCATGAGGAAAACATCCAAGAATTATGGGATAACATAAAAAAAAACAAACTTATGAGTCATCTGGATAGAGGAAGGTACAGAGATTCAAACCAAGGGAATGAGTATCCTGCTGAATGAAATAAATACAGAAAACTTTCCAGAAATAAAAAAAAGAAAGGGATATACAAATTGTAGATGCATACAGGACACCGAGCACACAAAATCACAGTAGAACAATGCCAAGACACATTGTTATGAAGATATCCAATAAACAGAACAAAGAGAAATTATTAAAAGCTACATGAGAAAGGAGGCAGATGACATTCAGGGGTAAACCAATAAGGTTAACATCAGATTTTTTATCACAGACGCTGAAAGCGAGAAGATCCTGGAATAACGTATTTCAAATACAGAAAGACAATAGATGCCAACCAATAATTCTGTATCCAGCAAAATTAAGCTTCAGGTATGACAACAAAATAAAAATAGTTCATGATAAACAAAATCTAAAAGAATTTGCAGCCAGAAAACCAGCATTGCAAAGTGTCTTGAGCAAAACACTACACGAGGAAGAAATGAAAAACAACAACCAAAACTATCATTGGGAAGTGCCTCATTAATGACAGAGGGCGGGGGAAAAGCTAATCATGGAGAAACAAACTAAATTTAAAAAAAAGATAAATAATCAAACATGGCTGGCAGTACAAACCATATATCAATAGTAACTCGAAACGTTAATGGTTAAACTCTCCAATAATGCGACATAGGCTGGTAACTTGAATTAAAAAAACAAATCCAACAATATGTTGCCTCCAGGAGACACATCTGAATAAAAATACATACACAGGCAGAAGGTGACAGGTTGGGAAAAAATATACCATGCACACGGTCCTCGTAAGCAATCAGGGGTGGCCATCCTCACGTTCAATAAAATTGACTTCAAGACTAAGTTATTCAAAAGGGATAAGGATGGATATTATATACCGTTAAAAGGAATCATTCACCAACAAGACATAAAAATTATCAATATTTATGCATCAAACAATGGTGCTGCGATGTTCATAAAACAAATTCTCCTCAAATTCAGGAATCAAATAGACAACAACACAATAATTATGGGTGACTTCAACACACCTCTCTCACCATTGGACAGATCCTCCAAACAAAAGTTGAATAAAGAAAATATAGAACTCAATATCACAATCAATAACCTAGACTTAACTGAAATATATAAAATATACCAACCATCATCAAGTGGATATACTTTTTTCTCAGCAGCACATGAATCCTTCTCAAAAATAGAGCATATATTATGCCATAGGGCAACCCTCAGTAAATATAAAGAGGTGGAGATAATACCATGCATTTTTTGACCATAATGGAATGAAACTGTAAATCAATGATAAAAGAAGGAAGGAAAAATCCTACATCACATGGAAAATGAACAATATGTTACAGAATGATCAATGAGTTACAGAAGACATAACGGAGGAAATCAAAAAATTCGTAGAGATAAACGAAAACACAGACACAACATTTCAGAATCTATGGGACACAATGAAAGTAGTTTTAAGAGGAAAATTCATCACCTGGAGGTCATTCTTCAAAAAAAAAAAAAGGAAAAAGCAACAAATAAATGAGACACACCTCACGTTACAGAACTCCCTCCAGCACTCTGCCCCAGTTGAACTCCTTGTATTTTGTGAAGCAAAAACCATATTCCCAGTGCAGCAGCAAGAAACACCACAAAAAGTGAAGGATGAGCAAATGTCTTCACAGTCCCCACCAGGAGACACTTAGCTTCCAGTGGACACAGTTTACCTACAAAGAGAGAATTCAGCACTACTGCCTCATGTTCATTGGAGTATAAGAAACTATGTTTTCCAGGTCACATAGATGCAGACCCAGCTTTGATGGTCTCACTACAAAGGAAGCTGAAGCTCATGACAAAAAAATATATTTCAAGTGCCGAACCTCAGAGGCAGTTTCCCAAGAATTCATAGGCCAGCAGAGCTCGATGTTGGTGGAGTGTTTACCCTGTCCCTTACTTTTGGAAACTCCTCTAGCACCTCCAAGGTTGTGAATTTTCGAGCATATTCCATTCCAGATATGTATTCACAGATTTTCACACTCTTCTACGCTTATTGTGTCTTACTTGGGGCGAAGGTAATGACAAGGCATTGCTCTGGATGTGAATGGGAAGATTTTTGTGTAGCACATATTTACATACACACTGGATTCATTTTCCAATTTTCCATTTGAAATACTGAATCCCTGACACTAACCCATAACTTACTAGTCTCTGAATAATAATCCTAATATGATGGTGAAAAATAACATAAACAGAATAGAAATACAAGCAGTTCAGAGGAGGCATGTTGTGTAGTTGGAATTGCCTTTTGCATTATATAGTGGAGGAGTTATAAATCTAGTCAATTTTTTGTTGAAATAACTCTACATGTGTTTTTAAAGTTAACAAATATGTGAATTCCTGTCTCCCTTTCTCTGTAGCCTATACAGCACTTGTACTTTTATATGCACATAGAGAATCCTATCTGGTATCACACATACATACTTGTGAGGTGGCTGAATTGGCAGATACAAATTGTGAGAAGAGATCACTCCTCCTAAACGCCATTGGAACTGAAAATTTAACCTATGGGTGAGCTTCCAAGTTGAATACCATTATACATAAATCCATGTTCAGTTAAATGAATATTTTTGCATCTGTGGATTATATATATTTCATGATGAATTTCGATTGTCATATATTGCTACTTTTTTTTCTTTTATTGGTTGTTCAAAACATTACAAAGCTCTTGACATATTATATTTCATACATTAGATACAAGTGGCTTATGAACTCTCATTTTTACCGCAAATACAGATTGCAGAATCACATCGGTTACACATCCACATTTTTACATAATGCCCTATTAGTTAATGTTGTATTCTGCTACCTTTCCTATACTCTACTATCCCCCCTCCTCTCCCCTCCCGTCTTCTCTCTCTACCCCATCTACTCTGATTCATTTCTCTCCTTGTTTATTTTCCCATTCCCCTCACAACCTCTTATATGTAATTTTGTGTAACAATGAGGGTCTCCCTCCATTATCATGCAATTTTCCTTTTCTCTCCCTTTCCCTCCAACCTCATATCACTGTTTAATGTTAATCTCTTCTTCCTGCTCTTCCTCCCTGCTCTGTTCTTAGTTGCTCTCATTATATCAAAGAAGACATTTGGTATTTGTTTTTAGGGATTGGCTAGCTTCACTATGCATAGTCTGCTCTAGTACCATCAATTTCTCTGCAAATTCCATGATTTTGTCATTTTTTAGTGCTGCATAATACTCGATGGTGTAAAAAAGCCACATTTTTTTTTTATCCATTCATCTACTGAAGGGCAACTGGGTTGGTTCCACAGTGTAGCAATTGTGAATTGTGCTGCTATGAACATCGATGTGGCAGTATCCCTTTAGTACACTCTTTTAAGGTCTTCAGGGAATATTCCGAAAAGGGCAATAGCTGGGTCAAATTGTGGTTCCATTCCCAGCTTTCCCTATAATCTCCATACTGCTTTCCAAATTGGCTGCACCAGCTCTCCACACAGGCCTGGTTTGGTCCATCTTCTCTACATTAAGAAGAGAAAGGCTTATTCAGACACAACCCTTCATCCTGAAAAGGTTGTTTTCCATGGAAGATGAGTTTTGCTCTCTCAGGTCCTTCATAGCTGCCTGCATCTTCTGCAGGGATAAAATCTGCATGGAATCTCAAAGGTTCTCAGCAGGTGGAAGATACCCTACATTCCTGTATTGTAAGACAAACTCTGTACCTGCTCTTCTGTAAAGTTAGATTGAGGGAACAGTGTATGGTTAGGGTTAATAACATGTTCGTTTTGGGTTAGTAATCATTCTGCTGGATGAATAATTGTATTTGGAAACTGCCAAAATTACAAGAATATACAGGTGAAATATAAGTATGAAAACAGAAATCTTTGTAAGATTTGAAGTCCACAAGGGCATTAGGCCCTTGTTTGGGATATTTAGCTTTTAATTACGTTCTGCACAGTTGTCTCAGATAAATCAACAATCAACGGCATAGGACCTTGGACCTTGGATGATTGATTGTAGAAGAGAACATCCACTCAAATTGGGATAGTCGGTAGGTTTAGGAAGAAGAGTGAGTATAAAATTTGGACCAAAAGTTCTTTAGCAATAGGGTTTCAGTTATAGAGTGAATGCAAATTTCAGCACATGTGAAGAGTCAGTCACAATGATGAACTGGGGAAAATATAGGAAAGAAGATATCAATAGAGACATCACAAAATCAGGCAATTATAATGTGAGTGATAGGATTAGACATTTTCAACAGGATTGAGATTGAATACATAATCTTAGGAATAAACAAATATGTAGTCGCCAATAGGAATGATATTTGAAAGCATTAGGCAACGTGGACATGGATGTTTTTAGTAATCCATGTTCACTTTCCATTTAGGATTTGGTACAATCATAAGTGTGACCTTTGCATTTTGTGCCCAGAAAATTATTGTGATAAAATGTATATGTAGATAATGTGACATGAGTATTTCTTCCACTATTTCTGGGAGCAATATTTGAAGACATATAAATTAATATTGGGGGTACAAAGTGGTGTACCCTGTGTCTATGAATATAGAGATAATTCATGAATAGAACATACTGTGAATAAATAACTGGTTCCACTTTAAATAATAGATTGAATTGATATCTGAAAACATATAAGAAATCATAAATTGACATAAAATCAGTCATTCCAACCAGTTATGTATCTAATGGTAATCTTAGGGATATTGTTTATCATGAAGTGTGTGTGAGTTTTGCTTTAAAAGTGATTATGGAAACGGAAAATATTGTGTTTGGTAAGAAGTCTCATGAAAAGACCAGTCATGAAATATGGAGGAATACATGTGTTCTGAAGCAGGAAGTGATTGAAAGTGAAAAAAATGCATATGAATTTGCTAAATTGTGGATGAAATATATATCCTATAATGTGCATAAACTGATGAAATAGTAATGTACCAGTGTTGAATAAAAATGAACGTCAAAATATACATCATGTCCCATTGGAATCTACTTGCATTGATGTTAAACTGGGTCAGTTACTGTAGAAATATTAGGATTCGTGTGCATCATTCACCGAAGTTAGTTTTCTTTTTTTTTAATTCTTATTTATGATTGTTCAAAACATTACATTGTTCTTGATGTATGATATTTCACACTTTGATTCAAGTGGGTTATGAACTCCTATTTTTTCCCCATATACAGATAGCAGAATCACATCAGTTACACATCCATTGATTCACATATTGACATACTAGTGTTTGTTGTATTCTTCTGCCTTTCCTATCCTCTACTATCCCCCCTCCCCTCTCATCCCCTCTTCTCTCTCTAATCCCTCTAATGTAATAAATTTCTCCCCCTTGAATTATTTTTCCCTTTCCCCTCACTTCCTCTTGTATGTAATTTTGTATAACCCTGAGGGTCTCCTTCCAATTCCATGCAATTTCCCTTCTCTCTCACTTTCCCTCCCACCTCACATCCCATCTATTGAACGGCATCTAGGTTGGTTCCACAGTCTTACTATTGTGAATTTAGCTGCTATGAACATCGATGTAGCAGTCTCCCTGTAGCATGCTCTTTTTACGTCTTTAGGGAATGGTATGAGAAGGGGAATACGTGGGTCAAATGGTGGTTCCATTCCCAGCTTTCCAAGAAATCTCCATACTGCTTTCCAAATAGACTACACCAATTTTCAGTCCCACCAGCAATGTACAAGTGTACCTCTTTCCCCATATCCTCACCAGCACTTGTTGTTTTGCTTCATAATGGCTGCCAATCTTACTGGAGTGAGATGGTATCTTAGGGTTGTTTTGATTTGCATTTCTATTACTGCTGGAGATGGTGAGCATTTTTTTCATGTACTTGTTGATTCATTGTATGTCCTTCTCTGAGAAGTGTCTGTTCAGGTCCTTGGTCCACTTGTTGATTGTGTTATTTGTTATCTTATTGTCTAATTTTTTGAGTTCTTTGTATACTCTGGATATTAGGGCTCTATCTGAAGTGTGAGGAATAAAGATTTGTTCCCAGGATGTAGGCTCCCTCTTTACCTCTCTTATTGTTTCTTTTACTGAGAAAATCCTTTTTAGTTTGAGTAAGTCCCATTTGTTGATTCTAGTTATTAACTCTTGTGCTATGGGGGTCCTATTGAGGAATTTGGAGCCCGACACCACAGTATGTAGATGGTAGCCAATTTTTCTTCTATCAGACGCCATGTCTCTGATTCGATATCAAGCTCTTTGATCCATTTTGATATAACTTTTGTGCATGGCGAGAGAAAGGGATTCAGTTTCATTTTGTTACATATGGATTTTCAGTTTTCCCAGCACCATATGTTGAAGATGCTATCCTTCCTCCATTGCATGCTTTTAGCTCCTTTATCAAATATAAGTCAGTTGTAGCTTTTCGGATAAGTCTCTGTGTCATCCATTCTGTACCATTGGTCCACCTTCCTGTTTTGGTACCAGTACCATGCTGTTTTTGTTACTATTGCTCTGTAATATAGTTTGAAATCTGGTATCGCTATACCGCCTGATTCACACTCCCTGCTTAGAATTGCTTTTGCTATTCTGGGTCTTTTATTTTTCCATATGAATTTCATGATTGCTTTCTCTATTTCTACAAGAAATGCCGTTGGGATTTTGATTGGCATTGTGTTAAACCTATAGAGAACTTTTGGTAATATCACCATTTTGATGATGTTAGTTCTGCCTATGCATGAACAGGGTATATTTTCCATCTTCTAAGATCTTATTCTACTTCTCTTTTTAGGGTTCTGTAGTTTGCATTGTATAAATCTTTCACTTCTTTTGTTAGGTTGATTCCCAAGTTTTTTTTTTTTTTGAGGATATTGTGAATGAAGTGTTTTTCCTCATTTCTGTTTCAGAAGTTTTGTCGCTGATATACAGAAATGCCTTTGATTTATGCATGTTGATTTTATATCCTGCCACATTGCTGAATTCATTTATTAGTTCTAGTAGTTTGTTTGTAGAACCTTTTGGGTTTTCTATATATAGAATCATGTCATCCGCAAATAGCGATAATTTAAGTTCTTTTTTTCCTATTTTTATGCCTTCAATTTCTTTCATCTGTCTAATTACTGTGGCCAGTGTTTCGAGAACTATATTGAATAGAAGTGGTAATAGAGGACATCCCTGTCTTGTTCCAGATTTTAGAGGGAATGCCTTTAATTTTTCTCCATTCAGAATGATGCTAGCCTGAGGCTTAGCATAGATAGCCTTTAAAATGTCGAGGTAAGTTCCTGTTATCCCTAGTTTTTCTAATGTTTTGAATATAAAGGGATGCTCTACTTTGTCGAATGGGTTTTCTGAATCTATTGAGATGATCATATGGTTCTTATCTTTAAGTCCATTGATGTTGTGAATAACATTTATCGATTTCCGTATATTGAACCGTCCTTGCATCCCAGGGATGAATCCTACCTGATCATGGTGCACAATTTTCTTGATGTGCCTTTGTATCCGATTCGCCAGAATTTAATTGAGGTTTTTTGCATCTAGGGTCATCAGAGATATTGGTCTGTAGTTTTCTTTCTTTGAGGTGTCTTTGTCTGGTTTTGGAATCATAGTGATGTTGGCCTCATAGAATGAATTTGGCAGAGCTCCCTCTTTTTCTATTTCCTGAAATATCTTGAAAAGTATTGGTATTAATTCTTCTTTAAAGGTTTTTTAAAACTCTGTTGTATACCCATCCGAACCTGGGCTTTTCTTGGTTGGTAGTCCTTTGATTGCTTCTTCTATTTCATCCATTGATATTGGTCTGTTTAAATTGTGTGTATCCTCCTGACTCAGTCTGTGCAAATCATATGACTTAAAAAATTTACCGATGTCTTTACTATTTTCTATTTTATTGGAATATAGGTTCTCAAAATAATTTCTAATTGTCTTCTGTATTTTTGTAGCATCTGTTGTGATATTGCCTTTTTCATCCCATATGTCAGTAATTTGAGTTCTCTCTCTTCTTCGCTTAAATCCAAAATACTGCCATATGACACTCATCTTCTTCCATATAGACACTCATCATACCCTCTGGCTGGAGGTTTCTGTGAGAGGTGAGGCCAAGAATGTGTCCAAAATCAGCTCACTTGCCCCTCATTTGCCTAAAATCATGGTGGCCTGGGCACTCTTCCTGTGAACCAGGAGTGATCAAATATTCCTGCTGTTAAAGTGTTCCGCTTCTCCAATTTGAAGCCTACTGGCTGTCAGGTATAGATTCTTTAAGTGATTTGGTGTCATGAGAAAACCCAAGCATATATGAGATAGCCTCTGCAGGGATTTGAAGAACGCATTTGACTCAAACGATCCCTATTCTCACTTGATGGAGGTCAGGAACCTAACCTAAGAAGGCAAAAAAATTCATCCACAATGACTGCTCTTTTGGCCATTTTGATTTTGGAAGCACATGGGATCTTTCTTTAGATCCATCAGATGCTCAGAATCTAAGCCACAACCTCACACAAGGACAATAGGCTGATTCAAGCACATCCCATTCCAAAGCAATTAAGCAAAGAGCCACAGGTGATGCCCATTCATTTCTATATGAAAACAGTTTTCTTCAGGCTTCACAAAGGGGTGGCCTGAGGCAAAGACCTTCCTGAAATTAAGGGTAATAGAAACATAAGTAAGCAAATGGCCCAAAGCAGGGTTTCTCCACTGAGACTTTACTGGTCACACTGATATCTGAGTATTCTGAGATGCTCCCATTCCCTTCAGCTATCCAGTACATGGGCCATGTCACAGAGCCTTGTGGTGGTACATATCTTGGACACAAAACCATGAGCTTATTCCGGAGAGTGGCCAGAATTCATGAAGAAACAGGAACTTAGGAAGATATTAGGTGTTGCCCATACGTAAGGCAAGCCACTCTCCATTCTTAAATTGGGCAGGATGAATGCTGGGAAGCTTTCTACTAGACAGGACACAACCATTGATGCAAAACAATACAAGAAGAAGAAATGAAAATCAACAACCAAAACCATCAGTGGGAAGTGCCTCAGTAATGACAGAGGGCGGGGGAAAAGCTAATCATGGAGAAACAAACTAAATTTAAAAAAAAAAAGATGAATAATCAAACATGGGTGGCAGTACAAACCATATATCAATTGTAACTCTAAATATTAATGGCTTAAACTCTCCAATAAAGCGACATAGGCTTGTAACTTGGATTAAAAACAAATCCAACTATATGTTCCCTCCAGGAGACACATCTGAATAGAAAAGACATACACAGGCTGAAGGTCAAGTTTGGGAAAAAATATACCATGCACGCGGTCCTCGTAAGCACGCAGGGGTGGCCATCCTCATATCGAATAAAATTGACTTCAAGACAAATTTAATCAAAAGGGATAAGAAAGGACATTATATACTGTTAAAAGGAACCATTCACCAATAATACATAAAAATTTTCAATATTTATGTACCAAATAATGGTGCTGCGACGTTCAAAAAACAAATTCTCCTCAAGTTCCAGAATGAAATAGACCACAACACAATAATTATGGGTGACTTCAACACACCTCTCTCACCATTGGACAGATCCTCCAAATAAAAGTTGAATAAAGAAACTATAGAACTCAATATCACAATCAATAACCTACACTTAACTGACATATATAGAATATATCAACCATCATCAAGTGGATATCCTTTTTTTCTCTGTAGCACATGGATCCTTCTCAAAAATAGACCATATATTATGCCATAGCGCAACCCTCAGAAAATATAAAGGGGTGGAGATAATACCATGAATTTTTTCTGATCATAATGGAATGAAACTTGAAACCAATAATAAAAGAAGGAAGGAAAAATCCTACATCACAAGGAAAATGAACAATATGTTACTGAATGATCAGTGGGTTACAGAAGACATAAAGGAGGAAATCAAAAAATTCTTAGAGATAAATGAAAATACAGACACAACATATCGGAATCTATGGGACACAATGAAAGCAGTTTTAAGAGGGAAATTCATCACCTGGAGGTCATTCCTGAAAAAAAGGAAAAACGAAAAATAAATGAGCTCACACTTCAACTCAAAGCCCTAGAAAAGGAAGAGCAAAACAACAGCAAATGAATCAGAAGGCAAGAAATAATTAAAATCAGAGCGGAAATCAACGAAATTGAAACAAAAGAAACTATTGAAAAAATTAACAAAACTAAAAGTTGGTTCTTCGAAAAAATAAATATGTTCGACAGAGCCTTAGCCATGCTAATAAAGAGAAGAAGAGAGAGAACTCAAATTACTAACATATGGGAAGAAAAAGGCAATATTACAACAGATGCTTCAGAAATACAGAAGACAATTAGAAATTATTTGGAAAACCTATATTCCAATAAAATAGAATATAGTGAAGACATCGATAAATTTCTTAAATCATATGACTTGCCCAGACTGAGTCAGGAGGATACACACAATTTAAACAGACCAATGTCAATGGATAAAACAGAAGAAGCAATCATATGACTACCAACCAAGAAAATCCCAGGACTGGATGGATATACAGCGGAATTTTACAAAACCTTTAAAGAAGAATTAATACCAATACCTTTCAAGTTATTTCAGGAAATAGAAAAAGAAAGAGCTCTGCCAAATTCATTCTATGAGGCCAACATCACGCTGATTCTGAAATCAGAAAAAGACACCTCAAAGAAAGAAAACTACAGACCAATATATCTGATGAACCTAGATACAAAAATCCTCAATAAAATTCTGGCGAATCAAATACAAAGGCACATCAAAAAAATTATGCACCATGATCAAATTGGATTCATACCTGGGATGCAACGATGTTTCAATATACGGAAATCAGTAAATGCTATTCTCCACATCAATAGACTTAAAGATAAGAATCATATGATCATCTCGATAGCACCAAAAAAAGCATTCGACAAAGTACAGCATCCCTTTATGTTCAAAACATTAGAAAAACTAGGGATAACAGGAACTTACCTCGACATTGTAAGAGCTATCTATGCTAAGCCTCAGGCTAGCATCATTATGAATGGAGAAAAATTGAAGGCATTCCTTCTAAAATCTGGAACAAGACAGGGATGCCCTCTCTCACCACTTCTATTCTATATAGTTCTCGAAACACTGGCCAGAGTAATTAGACAGAGAAAGAAATAAAAGGCATAAAAATAGGAAAATAAGAAAGTAAATTATCACTATTTGTGGGTGACATTATTCTATACATAGAAGACCCAAAAGGGTCTACAAAAATTACTAGAACTAAAAAATGAATTCATCAAAGTTGCAGGATATAAAATCAACATGCATAAATCAAAGGCATTTCTGTATATCAGCGACAAAACTTTTGAAACAGAAATGAGGAAAAACACTTCATTCACAATATCCTCAAAAAAAATAAAATTATTGGGAATCAACCTAACAAAAGAGGAGAAAGATTTATACAATGCAAACTACAGAATCCTAAAACGAGAAGTAGAATAAGATCTTAGAAGATGGAAAAAAAAAACCCTGTTCATGGATAGGCAGAACTAACATCATCAAAATGGCGATATTACCAAAACTTCTCTACAGGTTTAATGCAATGCCAATCAAAATCCCAACAGCATTTCTTGTAGAAATAGGTAAAGTAATCATGAAATTTATATGGAACAAAAAAAAGGTCCATAATAGCAAAAGCAATTCTAAGCAGGAAGTGTGAATCAGGCGGTATAGCGATAGTAGATTTCAAACTATATTACAGAGCAATAGTAACAAAAAGAGCATGGTACTGGTACCAAAACAGGCGGGTGGACCATTGGTACAGAATGGAGGACACAGAGACTAATCCAAAAAGCTACAACTATCTTATATTTGATAAAGGAGCTAAAAGCAAGCAGTGGAGGAAATATAGCATCTTCAACAAATGGTGTTGGGTAAAATGGAAATCCATATGCAACAAAATGAAACTGAATCCCTTTCTCTCGCCATGCACAAAAGTTAACTCACAGTGGATCAAGGAGCTAGATATCAAATCAGAGACTCTGTGTCTGATAGAAGAAAAAGTGGCTCCGATCTACATATTAATGGGGTTGGGCTCCAAATTCCTTTATTGGACACCCATAGCACAAGAGTTAATAAACAAGAATCAACAAATGGGACTACTTAAACTGAAAAGTTTTTTCTCAGCAAGAAAAGGAATAAGAGAGGTAAATAAGGAGCATACATCATGGGAACAAATTTTTACTCCTCACACTTCAGATAGAGCCCTAATATCAAGAATATACAAAGAACTCAAAAAATTAGACAATAAGATAACAAATAACCCAATAATCAAATGGGCCAAGGGCTTGGACAGACACTTCTCAGAGGAGGACATACAATCAATCAAAAAGTACATGAAAAAATGCTCACCATTTTTAGAAGTCAGAGAAATGCAAATCAAAACCACCCTAAGATACCATCTCAATCCAGTAAGATTGGCAGCCATTATGAAGTCAAACAACAACAAGTGCTGGCAAAGATGTGGGGAAAAAGATACACTTGTACATTGCTGGTGGGACTGTAAACTGGTGTGGCTAATTTGGAAAGCAGTATGGAGATTCCTGGGAAAGCTGTGAATGGAACCACAATTTGACGCAGCTACTGCCCTTCTCGGACTATTCCCTGAAGACCTTAGAAGAGTGTACTACAGGGATACTACCACATCGATTTTCACAGCAGTACAATTCACAATTTCTACACTGTGGATCCAACCCAGATGCCCTTCAATAGATGAATGGATAAAAAAATGTGGCATTTATACACTATGGAGTATTACGCAGCACTAAAAAATGACAAAATCATGGAATTTGCAGGAAAATGGATGGCACTAGAGCAGATTATGCTTAGTGAAGCTAGCCAATCCCTAAAAAATAAATACCAAATGTCTTCTTTGATATAATGGAGCAACTAAGAACAGAGCAGGGAGCAATAGCAGGAAGAAAAGATTAACATTAAACAGAGACATGAGGTGCGAGGGTAACTGAGAGAAAAGGGAAATTGCATGGTAATGGAGGGAGACCCTCACTGTTACACAAAATTACATATTGTTGTGAGTGGAATGGGAAAATAAACATGGAGAGAAATGAATTACAGTAAATGGGGGAAAGAGAGAAGATAGGAAGGGAGGGGAGGTGAGATAGTAGAGTATAGGAAAGGGAGCAGAATACAACAGTAACTAATAGGGCATTATGTAAAAATGTGGATGTGTGACCAATGTGATTCTGTAATCTCTATTTGGGGTAAAAATGGGAGTTCATAAGCCACTTGAATAAAATGTATGAAATATTATATGTCAAGAGATTTGTAATGTTTTGAGCAATCAATAAAAGAAAAAAAAGTAGCAATATATATGCCAATCAAAATTCATCATGAAATATATATAATCCACAGATCGAAAAATATTCATTTTACTGAACATGGATTTATGTATAATGTCATTCAACTAGGAAGCTCACACATAGGTTGAATTTTCAGTTTCAACAGTGTTTAGGAGGAGTGATCCTTTCTCACAATTTGCATCTGCCAATTCAGTTACCTCACAAGTATGTACGTGTGGTACAAGGTAGGATTCTATATGTGCATATAAAAATACATGTGCTGAATAGGCTACAGAGAAAGGGAGACAGGAATTCACATATTTGTTAGTTTTAAAAACACATGTAGAACTATTTAAAAAAAAAATTGACTAGATTTATAACTATAACACTATATAATGCAAAAGGCAATTGTAACAATACACCATGCCTCCTCTGAACTGCTTGTATTTCTATTCTGTTTGGGTTATTTTTCACCATCATATTAGAATTATTAGTCAGAGTATAGTAGGGTATGTGTTAGTTTCAGGGCTTCAGTATTTCAAATAGAAAATTGGAAAATGAATCAAATGTGTATGTAAATATGTGCTACACAAAAATCTTCTCACTCACATCCAGAACAATGCCTTGATATTAGCTTCGCCCCAAGTAAGACACAATTAGAGTAGAAAAGTGTGAAAATCTGTGAATACATATCTGGAATGGAATATGCTCGGGAGTTCACAAACTTAGAAGTGGTAGAGGAGTTTCCAAAAGTAAAGGACAGGGTAAACACTCCAGAAACATGGAGCTCTGCTGGCCTAAGACTTCTTGGGAAACTGCCTCTGAGGTTGGGCACTTGAAATATATTTTGTTGTCATGAGCTTTAACTTCCTTTGTAATGAGACCATCAAAGCTGGGTCTGCATCTATGTGACCTGGAAGACATGGTTTCTTGTATTCCAATGAACATGAGGCAGCAGTGCTGAATTCTGTTTTTGTAGGTAAACTGTGGCCACTGGAGGCTAAGTGTCTCCCCATGAGGACTGTGAAGACATTTGGTCATCCTCCACTTTTCGTGGTGTTTCTTGCTGCTGCACTGGGAATTTGGTATTTGCTTCACCAAATACAAGGAGTTCTACTAGGATCCAGGGCTTGAGGGAGTTCTGTCACGTGTGGTGCATCAGGGTCTACAGGAGAATGCACCAACCAGGCTTCTATCCCACATAGCTTGCCCCAATAACCATAGTAAACTGATTCTGAACATTGCCCTGAAACATCTCCATATAAAAAGATGCCTTTATATATAAGGGTCTGATGTCTGCACTATGTCAGTCACAAGCCATTTGGAAGCCAATGGCCGATCCACTTGGCCCCACCATGGTGTTTTATGACACACCTGCCCACCACTGCTCTAGGCCCACTACTCAGCAGGATACAAATTACTGGCATCTCTGTTCTACACCATTTTCATAAAATCCAGTCAAACAAGGCATTCTCTGGTATACACATGGTCAGCAACAGGACATCCAAAGTTTCTCCAGTGCCACCTGGTCATGGGAATTTCAAAAATATCATGGTATTTATCTAGCCATTTTTCAAAAATGAAGTTGGGGGCACTGTGGGTTTCAAATCATTCAGGAACCATTTAGTGTTGAGAAAGCTTATTTCAATGCAAGTTCTGGAGAACTCTCACAGGCAAAGCTTCTCAAAGTGTTGCCAAAAGGTCACATGAAGCCAGGCACATTGAGGTCTACAATGTGAGGTCCATGTGTGTTTTGACTCTCAACTATGCCTTCCAAGTCTTTCAGAATAAAATCATGTGATATCCTGGCTGAGATTCCCATTGTTTTGCAGAAAGACACCCTGGGCCTAGATCTCAGTTTCCAAGGGTGAGTCTCATGCATGGCCTTCTAAAATCCCAACACAATTCATTGCAATTCTTCTGTGAGTTCAGTTCCAGAACTCAGTCTCTAAGGGGAATCACACCAGAGTTCAAGCCCAGGTGGACCCAGTCATTCCTTTCAACCACCACAAAAATGACCACAATTAAAATCAAAACACTCCCACAGGGCCCTCATCTTCTTCCATATAGACACTCATCATAACCTCTGGCTGGAGGTTTCTATGAGGGGCGCCGCCTAAGAAAGTGTCCAAAATAAGCTCACTTGCCCTTCCTTTGCCTAAAATCAGGGTGGCCTGGACTCTCCTCCTGTGAACCAGGAGTGATCAAATATTCTTGCTGTTAAAGTGTTCCGCTTCTCCAATTTGAAGCCTACTGGCTGTGAGGTATAGATTTTATGTGATTTGGAGTCATGAGAAAACCCAAGCACATATGGGCTAGCCTCTGCAGGGATTTGAAGGACTCATTTAATCCAAAGGATCCCTCTTCTCACTTGATGGAGGTCAGGAACCTAAAACAAGAAGGCAAAAAAATTCATCCACAATGATTTCTCTTTTGGCCATTTTGGTTTGGGAAGCACATGGGATCTTTCTTTAGATTCATTGGGTGCTGAGAATCTAAGTCACAACCTCACACAAGGACAAGAGACTGATTCAGACACATCCCATTCCAAAGCAATTAAGCAAAGAGCCACAGGTGAAGCCCATTCTTTTCCATATGAAAACAGTTTTCTTCAGACTTCACAAAGGGTTGGCCTGAGGCAAAGACAATCCTGACATTCAGGGTAATAGAAATAGAAGTAAGGAAATGGCCAAAGCAGGGTTTCTCCACTGAGACTTTACTGGTCACACTGATATCTGAGTTTTCTGAGATGCTCTCCTTCTCTTCAGCTATCCAGTACATGGCCATGTCACAGAGCCTTGTGGTGTTACATATCTGGGACACAAAACCATGAGCCTATTCTGTAGAAAGGCCAGAATTCATGAAGAAAACAGTAACTTAAGAAGATAGTAGTTGTTGCCCATCCATAAGACAAGGTGAAGTCCATTAATCAATTGGGCAGTATTAATGTGGGGAAGCTTTTTACTAGAAACAACAAATCCATTGATGCATTCTCTTTTCTAATGTCTACAACCACAAATACAGTGGGATACACAGACAAAGAAACACTCACCATGTCAAATGACTTATTGAAAACAGTCCCCTCCAAACCAAAGAAACTGTCTTTCCTACCTATTCTCATAACATGTGACAAAACTACAAACTCACATTCACACCGGGCTCTGGGTGCTTGGCTTCCTGTTTCCCAAGTTCAGAGAATTGCATCACCAAGGAAGTGAGGTAGGTCACTTCCATCAGGAACTGAATGAGGTCACTGCCTTGGTAACCACTTTGTCCTAACAGATGCTTCCAAGGTTCCCATGAGATGGAGGCTGCCCCTACATCCTGTGACACATTCAGAAGTTAGAATTGTATATCAACCATTGGCACCTGGGAACTGCTCTCCACACAGGCCTTGTTTGGTCCATCTTCTCTACAATAAGAAGAGAGAGGCTGATTCAGACACATCAGTTCATCCTGACCTGGTTGTTTTCCATGGAAGATGACTATTGCTCTCTCAGGTCCTACATAGCTGCCTATATCTTCTCCAAGGATCATTTCTTCATGGATCTTTGAGTTTCTCAGCAGGTGGAAGATCACCTACATTCCTATATTGTAAGACCAACTGTGTCCCTGCTCTTCTGTAAGTTATATTAAAGGAAGAGTGTATGGTTAGGTTTAATAATAGCTTCGATTTGGGTCAGGAATCATTCTGCAGGATGAATAATGTTATTGGCAACCTGCGATATTTACAAGAGTATATAGGTGAAATATAAGTATGAAAGCAGAAATTTAGGTAAGATTTGAAGCCCAGAAGGACATTGGGCCCTTGAGTGGGATACTTAGCTTGAATTATGTGCTGCACAGTTGTCTCAGATAAATCAATAATAAATGGCATCAGACCTTGTACCTTGGATGATTGAATGTTGAACAGAACATCCAGTCAAAAAGCAAAAGTCGGTAGGATTAGGAAGGTAGTCGGTAGGCTTAGAAAGAAAAGTGAGTATAGGATTTGGACCAAAAGTTTTTTAGCAATAGGGTTTCGGGTAGAGAGTGAAGGTAAATGTCAGCACATGTGAAGAGTCAGTCGCAATGATGAACTGGGAAAAACATGTATGAAAGCAGATATCAATAGAGACATTAGGAAATCAAGCAAAGTATAAAGTCAGTGATAGGATTAGACATTTTCCACAGGCTTGAGCTTGAATTTATAATCTTAGGAAGAAACAAATATGTAGTCACAAATAGAATTGACATTTGAGAACATTAGGCAACATGGACATGGATGTTTTTAGTAATCCATGTTCACTTTCCATTAAGGCTTTGATACAATTGTACATGTGACCTTTGCTTTTTGTGTCCAGAATATTTCTGTGATAATATGTATATGTAGATCTGGTGACATGAGTATTTCTTCCACCATTTCTGGGAGCAATATTTTGAAGACGTATAAATTAGTATAGGGGTAGAAATAGGCGTACCCTCTGTCTATGAATATAGAGAAAATGCATGAATAGACCAAACTGTGAATAAACAATATAACTGGATCCACTTCAAATAAGGGATTGAATAGATATCTGAAAATATATAAGAATTGTTATATTGATATACAATTATTCATTGCAACCAGTGATATATCTAATGGTCATCTTAGGGTTATGGTTTATCATGAAGGGTGTGTGAGATTTGTTTCAAAATGATTATGAAAATCGAAAATAATGTATTTGGAAAGAAGTCTCATTAAAAGACCAGCCAAGAAACATTGAGAAATACATGTGTTCTGGAGAAGAAAGTGATTGAAAGTGAAACAAATGCCTATAAATTTGCTAAGTAGTGAATGAAATATATATCCTATGATGTGCATAAACTGAAGAAATAGTAAGGTACCAGTGTTGAATAAAAATGAATGTCAAAATACACAACATGTCCCATAGGAATCTACTTGCATTGATTTTAAACTGGGTCAGTAACTGTAGAAATATTAGGATTTGTATCCACCTTTCACTGAAGTTAGTTTTCAATAATAGGAAACAAATATATATTTCAGATGGATGAATATTTCTGAGAATAATCTTGTGAAAAGTTGATTATTAATACACACACATGAACATGAATGAATTTAGTGAGTGTATATAATACAAATATATTTCATATTTTGAAAAATCTGGAGAGTGTATATATATACACAAACACACACACACACACACACACACACACACACACACACAAACAACCGCAGACAATAAACGTAGCAACATATATGCCAAACGAAATTCACCATGAAATATATATCATCCACAGATCCAAAAACATTCATTTTACTGAACATGGATTTATGTATAATGTTGTTCTACTAGGAAGCTCACCTATAGCTTGAAATTTCAGTTCTAACAGCTTTTAGGAGGAGTGATCTCTTCTCACAATTTGTAACTGCCAAGTCAGGCACCTCACAAAAATGTACGTGTATCAGGTAAGATTGTTTATGTGCATATAAAAATAAATGTGCTGAAAAGGCTACAGAGAAAGGGAGACAGGAATACACATATTTTTTAACTTTAAAAACACATGGAGAACTATTTCAATTAAAAATTGGCTAGATTTATAACACCTATCATTTATCTTGCAAAAGGCAAGTCCAATATACACCATGCCTTCTCTGAACTGCTTGCATTTCAATTCTGTTTTGGTTATTTTTCTCCATCATATAAGTATTAGTAGTTAGAGTCTATTAGGGTATGGGTTATTGTCAGAGATATAGTATTTTGAATGGAAAATTGGAAAATGAATCCAATGAGTATGCAAATATGTGGTATACAATAATCTTCCCACTCTCATCCAGAACAATGCCTTGACATTACCTTCGCCCCAAGTAAGACACAATTAGAAGAGTAGAGTTAAAAGTTCTGTGAATACATATCTGGAAGAGAAAATGCTCAGGAGTTCACAAACTTGGATGTGGTAGAGGAGTTTCCAAAAGTAAAGGACAGTGTTGATATCCCAACCTGATCTTTCATTAAAATTGGGAGTCATCTTGCCACAAAGCCATGAAAAAATATTTTTTTCTTTACTATACATTACTGCAAATTCTGAACCTACTTGGAATTCCTGCCCATGCCTTGAACTCACCCATGTCTGGCTTTCCAACCAGATTGCAGCCCTCTCTGAGACTTTAGTGACACCTCATAAATATTGGCCTTCCCTGGCCAGACAACGACCCTCTCTGAGGCTCTAATGGTCCTCATAATTTCTGATGCTTGGGCCAGCAAAAAAAATGTATACTACAATTACTGTGATGCTTGTCAAAGTTCTGTTTTCTCTAACTCCCCTTTTGTGTAACTTTCTGGGCTATAAAGCTGGGCTGTAGGAAAGGTGGGGATGCTGACTTGTTCCCGCTGTTTTAAGAGGAAGAGGCAGCCCACCCAGTTGAAATAATAAGCTTGCCTTAATTTGATTTTAATTGGACTCAGTGGTCTTTTCTTGCGTCCTGGTCTAATATTTTGGAGTTCCCCAGTGAGATGACCTGACCAGATCACAAGACCAGACTGCTGGAAATTATGAAGCTGGCCTTTCCTCCAGGGCTCCGGGCTGGAGAGCCAAGTTCCAAGGCCTTGGAGTGAGCCTTCAGTCTGGGGAGCACTGCAGTGAACCATCGCACTAAAACTATTAGCAAGCACCTGGTGAAGGAGGCCTCCATAGGTAAGTGGCGCCTTTATAACAACTGATATCTGGTTAAGGGAGATCTCTTCTGATGACAGAGAGGTGGCCTGGGAAGGGTCACATATACTCCTGTCCGGGACAGTAATAAGAATTATTCTGTCCTCTGTTCTTTTCAGTAGGAAATTCCTCTGAAAAGGTACAGAGGTGCCAAAGGGCACACAGGAGCTCCTTCCCCGGAGCTTTAGCAAGACGTTGCATTGCTCCTCTGTTTTTCTGTTTCTTCGCCGTTTTTCTGTTTTTTTGTGTTTTTTTTTGTGTGTTCTGTATGTTTTTGGTTTGTTTGTTTTTGTGCGTTTTGTTGTGTGATTTCTGTGGTTAGAACTTAAGGATATTGGACGTGAAAATGGGTAATAAAGCAAGTAAGTCTGACACCTCTTTGGACTGTGTTTTAAGAAACTGTGATGAACTTTACCCACCCTTTGTTAAGCAGGATGAGAGAAGCCCCTAGCTGGCTGCCTGAAGCACAACCACTACAGAGGGCAATGCCTGCTGGTGACCTAAGAACTGAGTATCTCTTAGGTTAAAAAGTGAAACTCCTTTAAAACCTCTTGTCCCTCCAGATCAAGAGAGTCACAGCCTTTGGGCAGAGTCCCCTGTGTTTCTCCTTTGTAAGCAAAGCAGTAAACCTCCCTTTTTCTTTTTCTCAAACCCTATCCTCATTATTAAATTGGTATTAATTGGCTTCAACGTCAGGAACCAAAATTTAAGTTACAAATTTTGATACCCTCCCCCCGAACCCGGGACTTTTTGAGAGCTGACTACTGAAATGTAAGGAGACGGAGCGTGCTTGGGGTGGAACCGAACCAGAGGAGGTAATCCTGTAAGTAAAAAGAGGGACTGAGGGACTCCCAGCAGCTGCCAAAGCCCTGTTACTTCAGGGAATTCCCTCCTTCCTTCCCTGCACTGTAAGGATTATGCCACCTCTGTCTTATTAAAAAAAGAGAAAAAGAAAAAGGGGACACTAAATGCAGTAAAGTCACCATGGAGATCCTTGATATTACATTTCAGGTTGCCCCTCTGTGAAAACATCTGATCCCCTTGTGGAGACATCTATTGTGCTACAGGTGTAGGAGATTTTTCTCTTATCTGCTCTGTTTTAAAGGCTTCTGTCTGTCAGCCACAGTCTGGAACTCCTTTCTGTCTTTCTTGTGTCTTTGTTTCTGGCCCTTTAAGACATGTGCAATAATTTGTTGATATTATAAATTGTTTCTCGGGAACAATCTTAGCTCAATGTGTGTCTAAATGATGACGTTTTATTGTAACAATCTGGTATCTGAATGGGTTTTTGAAGCATTGCACAATCTTGCAGTTAAAAGTCGGGTTTAGATAATTGTTTAGTTTATGATTTCAGATAATTCATGCCAGAGAACTTTAATACTTAGGATGGAATACTAAAGAACTCTACTTCCAAGTTGGCAAGTAACTTCCCAAACATTCGGTCTTATTTTTCACCAGTTTTGAATTGGGTAGACTGGGAAAATGTCACAGTGTGTACCAGTGCATTAATTTGGACAAGGGTAGTAAATCATAGTGTGGTATCTGTTGACAAAACAAGATGTAAAGATATAAACTTCTGTGAATTGTATCTTAAAATTGTATCATAATTTTCAACATCCAAACCTAAAAATTATGGTTAAAATGCGTTAGGCCTGAGGTGTCTGCTCAGAACATCAGTTTTTCCCTGCTCCATTTAGACCTCAGCCAGGACTAATGTTGAAATTCAAATGAAAGAAGCCTGCAAGCTCAGTAAGAGACTGATCAGAGGCCTAAGGGGGGGGGGAGAAAAAATTACATTGTATGGTATTTACTAATAACTGCCCAGTCATTTTTTCTAGGACTCTTATTTTTTTCCGTAGATTCTGTATTTTCTTTTTGAGCTCATGATTTTGATCCTACAGACCTAGGTTAATATTTTTCTGATCGGTTCTATCTTTCACAAACAATGGAGTTTTTGAAACATTGCAATGGAGATTTCACCTGCGAAAAGCTACAAGGCCTTTACTATTATTATGTGTGCACCCTTTTGTTATGTGTTGTATGTCTATACATACATATGTCCGTATATCATATATATTATATACAAATTAACATATATAAGGAGTGCTCTTAAAAAAAAGAGCACTCACAAAAACAAACTTTAAAAAGTGGATCCAAAGATTTTTAATTCACGTGATTTAAATGGTTCACATTAAATTGGATAAACTGATAAAAATAAATGTCTTTAAATTTAAGCTTACAAGTTTTTCTAGGTGTACAAAATCTAATAAAATATTAATGTTGACAAAAGGTCTAATATGCCTTGGTTCTAGAACTTTTCCTTCAACAACAAAAAATGGTCAACACTGTTCAATTCTTTTGTATAATATTTTGATAAATAAGTAAAGTAAATTTGATATGGGATTACTCATTCATGAGTACTTTTGTTTGATATATGATTGATATACTAAGGTCTGTATAAGTTTGTTCTAAAGTATGTATAAGATTGTAAAAATCAGTCATGTGTTAAAGAGACAAAAATTTCTTAAAACATAAGTTTACCCATAACATTGTGTTTATTAAGTTTTATTTTTCTAGAGCAAGCAACCATAAAAATTAAATTACTGATTAAATAAGATCTGTTATTTTAGAGCACTGTACAGCCATTTTGTTTAAAAGCTAAACTTGGTTAATGTAGAAACATCAGTGCAATTGTGATACTATTAATGTGCTCATATCTTCCAGGAATACAATTCTTTAAGGTAGAAAATTTAAAAGAGCATTATATCAAGCTGGTGCTCTGAAGTTGTATGGTAAAAAAAAATATATATATATATATATATATATATATATATATATATATATATATATATATATATATATATATGGGATTTATTTACCTGTTATCAATAAGATATGTAAACTTTTATGTTACTTTTTACATTGTGGAACAATTTAAATGTATTTTTATGTTAATGAGAGCCTAATCTATTTAAAGGTTAAAACTTTCAGCCTTTCTTAATACATGTTTTAAATGTTATATCTTATGGTGTTAGCTAATGTTCATGTGACCTCAAACAATTAATGTAAACTTTGTAAAATGATATTTAAAAAACAAAGATCATTTTTGGAACTAAAACACTTAAGATTTATAAAGAGCCCTGCCTTACTTAAGATAAGGTTCTGTCTCCCAACTTACTACATGTGAGAATAAAAGTAGTAGGTCAGATGTTATTTCATTTAAAGTTATGTTCAAAAGTTTTTTTTTTTTTTCTGTCAAGATTACTAGGATCTGAAACAGGGGATATAATGTATAACTCAACCAAAAAATTCAGGGTAGCTATTACACGAACTAAGTATATTACTCTTGTTAATTTTATTTTTTAATTTCCTTATAAGTGATCTAATGATTCCCTGTTGGTGTTTTAAAGAAGTGTGGCTTTAAGAACACAACATGGGTTAATTTAAGAAAATAAGTCATCACCTACAAGACAGACAGAAAAATACAGATCCCAATTCATAAAAAGATAAATAATTTTAAATTATAGACATTAAAGCCCAGTGCTCTTAATATAAGGCTGCTAAAATTTATTTGCTGGATGTTTAAGATTAGGATTTAAAATTAAAGTTAAATAAAAAGGGCAAAGAAAACCAATATTTGGCTCTTGCCTTCTGAGTCAGTCTGTATCCAGGGAACACGGGACTTCTCTAAAGAGCTTTGCAACTCTGAGCCACATAACATCCTGATTAAGGAGATTAATAAGACCACTGGAGAACAGAAAGCCAATCAGTGCATTTTCTATGAAGAAGACAGTCATCAGAGAAGGGAAACTTCCCTGATGCTTCCGAGGGAAGCCACATGGTCAAGCAAGACCTGGACACACCTAGCGAAAATGGCACTAGCAGAACTGAGAAGCTGCTCTCAAGTTTCCCCAGGAATGACTCCCGTAAAAGATCAGCTGACTGTTCACAACAGATAGAAACAAAAGTCAGTTTGACTGCTTCATCTTAAACATTTAGCAAAGACAGTTAAAACCAAAATACAGCCATTCCTGGGCATTTTAAATAATAATAGTAATAATAATATTTTAAGGTATACACTTTATGTTAGCCTCCCAAAATAAATAAGACTGGAGGCTACAAAGAAGGGTTCTCAGACAGGAATGCCTGATAACTATAAAAAGAGACTATCAAGAGGAGCTGCCAGATGCAGAAGTTTTTAGTTTAAGGCCTACAGATATTTCTAACCTACACAGGTAACCTTGGTGTTTGCTAGTACAATTATCCAGCCTTGAGTAACAGAATTAAGGGTTTCTCTATTAGACACAGAGGTCATACTAGTAAAAGAATTTTTGCAAGATCAGATGATATTAAATTATTAAACTGTATCTTATGGGGAGGGACAACTGTAACCCTAAATGTTAAATATTAAGTTGACAGTCCTGATAACTGGGAATATTTAAGACTGGTGAGGGAACTTCTATACAGTGACATGTTCCAGCTGCTGCAACATTTATTCAGTACTCATGTATTTTGTTTCTCTCATAGAAGAACCCGTCACCAGATGACGTTACAACCTGTACTTCCCCAAATAGACTTCAAACCGAACTGACTTCTAAAATGCAACTCATGTCTCTCAGGCCGTGCCCCATCACGTCACCCTTTCTTAGCTCAGAAAAAGCCAAAATGAGTGACGCCTCTCTTCTGACAACAATAGAGCCAAAATTAAATAGACTACCAATATAAGTAATTAATTAAGTCAGGTAAAATCAGGGAGACCGGTTTTGGGTGAGTTCAAAAAATAGGGAGACTGTTACCTGAGGGATTAAATTTCCCTCAGTGCTCTTCCCCTACCCTATCAAAGATTTGAAAGGGACATATTAGAAAATGAGGGAATATTAGACCCAACCTGATCTTTGATTAAAATTGGGAGCCATCTTGCCACAAAGCCATGTAAAGATAATTTTGGCTTAACTATAAATTACAGCAAATTCTGAACCTGCTTGGAATGCCTGCCCGTGCCTTGAACTCACCCATGCCTGGCTCTCTGACCAGATAACAGCCCTCTCTGAAACTTTATTGACACCTCATAAATACTGGCCTTCCCTGGCCAGATGACACTCTCTGAGGCTCTAATGGTCCTCATAAATTCTGATGTTGGGGCCATAAAAAAAAAAATGTAAACTATCATTAGTGTGATGCTTGTCAGAGTTCTGTTATCTGTAACCACTCTTTTGTGTAACATTCTGGGCTATAAAGCCGGGCTGTAGAAAAAGTGGGGTTTCTCTCTTGTTCCCGCCGTTTTGGGAGGGAGAGGCAGCCCGGGCGGTGGAAATAATAAGTTTGCTTTAATTTGATTTTAATTGGAGTCAGTGGTCTTTTCTTGTGTCCTGGTCTAAAAGGTAAACACTCCACAAACATGGAACTCTGCCAGCCTAAAGACTACTTGAGAAACTGCCTCTGAGGTTGGGCACTTGACATATATGTTGTTGACAGGAGCTTTAGCTTCCATTCTAATGAGAGCATCAAAGCAGGGTCTGCATCTATGTGACCTGGAGGACATTGTTTCTTCTGTTCCAAAGAATATGAGGCAGCAGTGCCCACTTCTCTATTGTAGGTAAACTGTGGCCACTGATAGCCAAGTGTCTCCGCATGTGGACTGTGAAGCCATTTGGTCATCCACCACTTTTCATGGTGTTTCTTGCTGCTGCACTGGGAGTTTGGTGTTTGCTTCACAAAATACAAGGATTTCAACTGGGACACAGTGCTGGAGGGACTCCTGTCACGTGTGGTGGGTCAGGGTCTGCAGGAGAATGCACCATCCAGGCTTCTATCCCATATAGCTTGCCCCCTTGACTATAGCAACCTGATTCTGAACATTGCCCTGAAACATCTCCATCTAACAAGATGTTTTTTATGGAGAGGTTTCAGACATATACGTGATTCCTGTCTGCACCATGTCAGCCACAAGCCATTTGGAAGTCAATGGCAGATCCACATGGCCCGACCAGAGATGTTTTATCACACACCTGCACACCACAGCTCTGGGCCCACTACACAGCAGGCTCCAACATACTGGTATCTCTGTTCCACACCATTTTCATGAAACCCAGTAAATCAAGGCATTCTCTGGTATACTCATGATCATCAACAGGACATCCAAAGATTCTCCAGGGCCACCTGGCCATGGAAATTTCAAAAATTTCATGGTATTTATCCAGCCATTTTTCAAGGATGAAGTTGGAGAAACTGTGGGTTTTAATGCATTCAGGAACCATTAAATTTTGAGGAAGCACATTTCAAGGAAAGCTCTGGTGAACTCTCAGAGGCAAGGCTTCCCAAAGAGGGGACAAAAGGACACATGAAGCCAGGCCCATTGAGGTCACCAATGTGAGGTCTATGTATGTTTTGACCCTCAACTATGGCTGCCAAATATCTCAGAATAAAATCATGTGATAACCAGGCTGAGTTTTACAGTGCTCTTTGGAAAGCCACCCTTTTCTTAGATCTCAGTTTCCATGGGTGACTCTCATCCATTGTCACCTAAAATCCCAACACAATTCATGGCAATACTTCTCTGAGGTCAGTTTGATTACTCAGTCTCTAAGGGGAATCACACCAGAGTTCAAGCCCAGGTGGACCCAGGCATCTTTTCCAACCACCACACAACTGACCACAATTAAAACCAAAACACTCCCACATGGCCCTCATCTTCTTCCACATATACACTCATCATAACATCTGGCTGGAGGTTTCCATGAGGGGCGTAGCCCAAGACACTGTGCAAAATAAGCACACTTGCGCCTCATTTGCCTAAAGTCAGGGTGGCCTGGACACCCTTCCTGTGAACAAAGAGTGATCAATTAGGCCTGCTGTATAACTGCTCCACTTCTCCAATTTGAGGCCTACTGACTGTCTGGTATAGATTCTTTATGAGAATTGGTGTCATGAGAAAAACCAAGCACCTATCGGCTAGCCTCTTCAGGGCTTTGAACAACTCATTTGACTGAAAGGATCCCTATTCTCACTTGATGGAGGTCAGAAAGGTTACAAAGGATGGCGAGAGACTTCATCCACATGACTGCTCTTTTGGCCAGTTTGGTTTTGAATGCACACTTGGAAACTTTCTTTAGATCGATCAGGTGCTGACAATCTAAGCCATTGCCTCACACAGGACCAAGAGGCTGATTCAGTCACATCCCTTTCCAAAGCAGTTAAGCAAAGAGCCACAGGTGATGCCCATTCATTTCCATTTAAAAACTGTTTTCTTCAGGCTTCACAAGGGGGTGGCCTGAGGCAAAGACCTTCCTGACATTCAGGACATCAGAACAATAGGTAAGCAAAAGGCCCAAAGCAGTGTTTCTCCACTGAGACTTTACTGGTCACACAGAATTCTGAGTTGTCTGAGATGCTCCCATTCCCTTCAGATATCAAGTACATGACCATGTCACAGAGCTTGGAGGTGGTATATATCTTGGAAACAAAACTGTGAGGCTATTATGGAGAGTGGCCAGTATTCAGGAAAAAAAGAGGAACTTAAGAAGATAGTAGGTGTTGCCCATCCATAAGGCAAGCCACTCTCCATTCTTAAATTGGGCAGGGTGAATGCTGGGAAGCTTTCTACTAGACAGGACACAACCATTGATGCGTTCACTTTTCAAATGTCTACAACCATGGATACAGTGGGATACACAGACATAGAAACACTCATGTTGTCAAACAAATTTCTAGAAACATTCCACTTCAAACAAACAAACCGCCTTATTCTCAGAACATGAGACTAAACCACAAACTCACAGGGACACCCACAACGGCACCTCCTTCCCCCAAGTATGTCTGTGACTGTCCTCAGTGTCCTCTGACTGGTGGGCCATACTATGTTCCCCGAAATAGCCTGTTCTGTCTCAGATCTGGTCTTCCTTGACAACTCTTTGAAGTTGTTCAGGAGCCATGGTTGAGCCACTACCTGCTTTCTGAGAAATGGCCCCTATTCAGACCTCTCCTGACATTTGGCCATCATCACGTAAGTAGGCACCACGAAAGACTGACTCTGTCCTTGGTAAATCCAAACAATTGAGACCACTGGGACTGGGACTGGGACGGCTCTGGGTGCCTGGCTTCCTGGATCCCTAGTTCAGAGAGTTCCATCACCAAGGAAGTGTGGTAGGTCACTTCCTTCAGGAACTGAATGAGGTCACTGCCTTGGCAAACACTTTGTCCTAACAGTTGCTTCCAAGGGTCCCATGAGATGGAGTCTGTTCCTACTTCCTGTGACTCTTACACAAGTTAGAATGGTATATCAACCACAGGCACCCGGGAACAGCTCTCCACACAGGCCTGGTTTGGTCCATTTAATCTACATTAAGAAGAAAGAGGCTGATTCAGACACATCCCTTCATCCTGACCAGGTTGTTTGACATGGAAGTTGACTTTTGCTCTCTCACGTCCTTCATAGGTGCCTACATCTTCTTCAGGGATGATTTCTGCATGGAACTTTGAGGTTCTCAGAAGGTGGAAGATCGCCTAAATTTCTGTATTGTAAGACCAACAATTTCCCTGTTCTTCAAATAACAACTCAAAAACATGATTAGCACATTCATTGGCGGAAACAGGTCGGGCAGCAGGTGATTGGTCAGCCCTGAGAAAGGGTATTCATTTAAACTGACTGGTTGAAGCCCTGAGATGTAAACGTGCTGAGCTGCACGGTTTCTGGAAAGGGGTTGTTTTGTAACTAGGTGGTCAGGGAAGATTTCAACACACATCTAATGGGCAGTTCCTGCTACTGGCAGCCAACAACAAGAAAAACTGTGAGTCTGGGACCCAAGCACTATTATCCGAGCTTGCTCAAGTCGGGTATAGAGCTTGTATCAAAAAGGCCCAAATTTGCCAGCAAGAAGAAATCTTCCTCGAGTATTCCCTTAGGGGCGGTAAATAATGGCTCACTGAGTCCAGAAAACAAACAGTTGTGCAGATACCATCCCCATCTAACAGGAGACAACACAGAGAGATTCTTGGGACTGCTGGCTTTTCAGGTTTTGGATACCTGTGTTTGTGTTCTTAGCTGCTCCTTTATACCAGTTGTTAAATGAGGATGCCCAATTCCAATGGACCCTTGAGCACCAGCAAGCTTTTTATAACATTTAAGAACACTGTCACTGAACTCCTCAACTTCACTGAGCCCAGCCTGCAATTTCAGAAAGCCCTACACTACGTTAAAAATGTACATCAACATACTCACCTTGGTTCAAAGAAACTGCAGGCATTCCTGAAGGATCAGGAACAGAGATTTCGACTAACTCACTCACAGTGAAAGGAAATAACTCAATGGGTAACAAAAGCCTGTAGGTTCTGTCAACTGGTTAATGCTTACACTTCCAAGCTTCCTGCAGAAAAGCACCTACGAGGAACCAGAACAGGACAATTCTGGAAAGTGGACTTCACTGAAATTAAGCCAGCAAGGTATGGACTTAAATATCTCTTAGTCTTTGTATATATGTTTTCAGGATGGATTGAATGCTTTCTCACAAAAAAAAAAAAAAAAAACGGCTCAAACGGTGGTCAAGTAGATCCTGAAAGATATTTTTCCAAGACACGGCCTGCCTAAGGTAATAGGGTCTGTTAATTGAACGGTGTTCATGGCCCAGGTGAGTCAGAGCTTAGCCAGGACCCTGGGGATTAATTGGAAGTTACATTGTGCATATAGACCCCAGAGCTCAAGACAGGAAAAAAAAAATAGAACCATTAAGAGACCTTAAGGAAATTAAGCTTACAGACCGGCATCAAAGATTAGACTATGTTCCTGCCTTATTCACTGTTTTATGCAAGAAATACTCCCTCTGTTTCTTTGTGTAACCGCTCCCCCTGTGAAATTCTCTGTGGTGCCCCTCCTCCAGTAAGTGACCTAACCCCAACTCTAAGACCTAACGATACCTTCCACACCCCCTTGCTTGACAGACTTAAATCTCTTGAAAGAACTCAATGATACCTGTGGAAACAGCTGACAACTGCCTTCCAACCTGGGTCCAAGGGGACTAGGAAGGTAGTCGGTAGGCTTAGAAAGAAAAGTGAGTATAGGATTTGGATCAAAAGTTTTTTAGCAATAGGGTTTTGGGTAGAGAGTGAAGGTAAATGTCAGCACATGTGAAGAGTCAGTCGCAATGATGAACTGGGAAAAACATGTATGAAAGCAGATATCAATAGAGACATTAGGAAATCAAGCAAAGTATAAAGTCAGTGATAGGATTAGACATTTTCAACAGGCTTGAGCTTGAATTTATAATCAAGGGGACTCCACATCGATATCAAGTAAGGGACTTCATCTACATAAGACAACATCAGGTGTCATCCCTGGAACCCCGCTGGAAAGGACCATAACAGATGCTACTTATAACACCTACAGTGGTAAAGGTAGACGGAAACACTTCCTGGATCCATGCCTCTCATCTCTAGCCTGCACCCTGTCCAGACTCTTGCTGGAAACTGGGAAAGACTGGTAACCCTTTCAAATTGCATATTCACCATGTGGATAAGGCTATAGACTCTCCCCATGGCCACCAGTAGACCTAACGCTCATCAGCCCATTCAGCAGCGATGGCTTATCAAATATCCTACTAGACAAGAAGTATGCTCTATCTTACATACAGCTCCCTTAGGGACCTTGTGGCCATCTCTCCACCGAGATATTTGTCAGCTGGCTATACGTCTTTCCTATTAGGATATCCCTGATGAAGAGATACCACTAAAATTCCAATAAATCCCTTCCATACCATAGATAATGGAAACGACATTATGGATGTAGGAACACGCAAGCCAGATGCAGGTTGGCTAGACTAGATTAGTATGTTTGCCCAGCAGACTATGAAAGCCACAAACAGCCATGGCTGTGTGGGGGAAAAGCCAACTTCTTCTGTAAGTCATGGGGATTTGAGCATACAGGGCTGCCTGGTGGAACCCAAAATCCTCATCAAATTCAGTACACAGCATTGGCCATATTACCAATTAGACAACCAAAACCGATGGCCCACAGAGGAGTCTCTAGATCCTCAAATTCTGTGTGAACTTTTTAACTTCTACAAGTACTCAAAAGGGTGAAAGGAAATTCCCCTATGTGGAGGCCTTTTACCTCCTTCGCTCACTTCCTGAACTATGCATCTCCAATAGATCCTCACCCTCAGGCTTCTGCTCCATACTCTCTGCTGTCAGTCCCTTGCTGAGGTAGCAGGTACTGAGGTACCCCTCCACCCACTCACTCCTCTCTTCTCCTCTCAGTGCCCACACCGGGTACCACCAGGTCCTCTTACCAGATAACCCAAAGCTCAAACCAGCTGAGGAGAGCCCTCAGACCCATATCCAAGATGTAATGACAATGGCCTTTAAAGTTGCTTTGTCATCACTGAAAACAGGTTACTAAGAATTTAAAGTCCCTCACAGGCTTTCTGGGATACTCACTCCCATCTTCCCCTCTGCTCTACCTGTTCTACTGCTCAAGTTTTTGTTGCTAGGAAAATCCCAAACCCCTTTTCCATTATGCTTTTACATCTCTCCTTCTTCATTCTCAGATCCACGGAGCTGCTCTCACTCCTCACCTTCCCCGTCTTTCCCCTCTATACCAGGCCCACAGAAAAATCTTAACTGAACTTCTCCAGAAGTCTTCACCACGGATGACTTTAGGACTTTCAGCAAAAGAGTCCCTATAAAAGGGTTAAGTGTAGATAAACTTCCACTATTTCTGTTGCCCTGTTATACTTGGCCACTGCTTGGAAAAATCAGCACTCCTAAGCTAGACAACCCCTTAATAGTTTTTCACACAACATGTGAACAAGGCCTCTGGCCTTGAGCTGGGGCTTCACAGAGATGGCTACATTTCTAAAATAAAAAATTACCAACTGGGCTCCATGGTAACAACTGAATGGGGATAAAAGAAAAGGAAGAAAAAGCTCTCTTCCTCCCAGGTGTCCTTGAAAAGTTAACTTGCCCAGAACAGAGGAAAAAACAGAAAAAAAAAACTTTTTGTGAAGTTCTGCAGACTGTGAACTTATGAGTTCCTTCCCTTTCATATTAGGTACAAAATTCTGGAACTACCTAAACTTGGAGTTCAGGGAGTTAATTGATTACAACAGAAGCAATGCACTCTGAATCCGGTTGCAACCAAATAGCACTGTTTCCCTGTTTTCGGTGCTATCTTAGGTGCCTTGCCTTGTCCGTCCCTACAACAGTATAATTCTATATACTTAAAAATTGTTTATGTTTTCATTAAATGGTCAACAGATGTGATTAATTGTGTAATGGTGCAGATGTTTCCCAGAGTGCTCTATAATGACGCAGGTTCATTTGAAGTTCAAACAGGGGGGCATACAACACGGTTCCGCTGGGAACATATATCCCTAACTTTAACCATCCTACTAAGAATAGGAGTTGCTGCAGGGGTCGGCACAGAAACCTTTGCTCTAGTCCATGGGACACAACAAATGACCCAATTAGAAGCAGCAATAGAACAAAACTTAATATTAGAAACCTCCATCACGGCTTTGCAGGAATATTTATCCTCTCTGTCTGAAGTTGTTTTTCAAAACAGTCGAGGGTTGGACCGCCCCTTCATGAGAGAAGGGGGTCTTTGTGCTGCATTGAGGGAAGAATGTTGTTTTTATGCTGACCATACTGGAGTTGTAAAAAAAAAAAAATCTATGAGTAAATTAAAAAGACACCTTGAAGAGCATCACTGAGAGAGGCCCAAAAATGTTGGTTTGATTCTGATCCATACATTTCCCCTGGTTAACTACTTTTTTATCAACCCTGGCCGGTCCAACAATAATCCTCATATTATTGCAAACTATAAAACCCTGTTTGCTCAAACGTGTAATTTCTTTTCTCCAAGCTCAAATTGGACAAGTTAAACTTATGGTAATAACCCACTTGAAGACATAGAATGTGACACCAGCCAATGATCACTTTTATAATTAAAAGTAGCCAGAAGAAGAAGTGGGGAATGAAAGGTTAACAAAAAGGTACTTGTAACTTCCTATTTTTCTGTATGCCTAACAAAACACTGTTGAAATATTGAGAACTGTTTGCTAATCTTGTTCCCAGAATGTGCTGTCCCCAACTGCCAAATTGCAGAATGTATTCTCTCACCCGTTTACACGCAAACCGCCCACTCACCCTGACCCATCAATAAACTTCCGTCCCTGCCCTTTCTAAGGAAAAAATATAAGGTCTGCTTAAGCTGTTCTCAGGGTACTCTGCTCTATTCCTGTGAGCTCTGAACCCCAGCGTGCTGGACCCCCAATAAACCCTTTGCTGTTGCATGAGACAGTTTCTTGGTGGTCTCTTCCTCTAACACTCACACGAACATTACTTGGATGATTGAATGTAGAAGAGAAAATCCAGTCAAAAAGGGATAGTCGGTAGGATTAAGAAGAAGACTGAGTATAGGATTTGGAACAAAAGTTCTTTAGCAACAGGGGTTCTGTTAGAGAGTGAATGTAAATGTCAATACATGTGAACAGTCACAATAATGAACTGGGGAAAATATGTAGGAAAGCAGATATCAATAAAGACATTACTAAATCAGGCAAAGTATAAAGTAAGTGATACGATTAGACATTTTCAACAGGGTTGAGTTAGAATATATAATCTTAGGAAGAAACAAATATGTAGTCACCAATAGGATTGACATTTGAGAGCATTAGGCAACCTTGACATAGATGTTTTTTGTAATCCATGCTCACTTTCTATTTAGGCTTTGGTAAAATCATAAGTGTGACCTTTGCATTTGTGTCCAGAATTTTACTGTGATAAAATACATATGTAGATCCGGTTACATGAGTAATTCTTCCACCATTTCTGGTAGCAATATTTTGAAGACATATAAATGGGCATTGGGTGTACAAAGAGGTGTACACTGTGTCCATGAATATAGAGATAATGCATGAATAGACCATACAGTGAATAAATAATATAACTGTTTCCACATTAAATAATGGATTGAATTAATATCTGAAAATATATAAGAAATCTTATATTGATATGCAATCATTCATTCCAACCAGTTATACATCTAATATTAATATTATGGTTATGGTTTATCATGAAGATTTGTTAGTGTAGCTTCAAAAGCGATAATGGAAATCCAAAATAATGTGTTTGGAAAGAGTCAGTCACAATGCTGGCAATATGTGAACAAGGCCTCTGGCCTTGAATTGGGGCTTCACAAAGATGGCTACATTTACACGATAAAGAAGTTACCAACTGGACTCCATGGTAACAGCTGGCAGGGAGAAAAACGAAAGAGAAGAAAAAGCTCTCCCCCTCCCAAGTGTCCTTAAAATGTTAACTTGCCCAGAACAGAGAAAAAAAACAGAAACAAAAACTGCTTTTTGTGAACTTCTGCAGACTGTGAACTTCTGAGCCCCTCCCTTACATGTTGGGTACAAAATTCTGAAACAACGTAAACTTGGGGTTCAGGGAACTAATTGATTACAACAGAAGCAATGCCCTTTAAATCCTGTTGCAACCTGTATTCGGTGCTATCTTAGGTGCCTTGCCTTGCCTTGTCCATCCCTTTTCTCATAAAAAGACCAGTCAAGAAACATGGAGGAATACATGTGTTCTGCAGCAGAAAGTGATTGATAGTGAAACAAATGCCTATAATTTTTCTAACTTGTGGTTGAAATATATATCGTATGATGTACATTAATTGAAGAAATAGTAGTCTACCAGTGTTGAATAAAAGTGAGCATCAAAATACACATCATGTCCGATTGGAATCTACTTACATTGATGTTAAACTGGGTCAGTTACTGTATAAATATTAGGATTTGTATGCACCATTCACTGAAGTTACTTTTCAGTACTAGGAAACAAATATGTATTTCAGGTGAATGAATATTTCTAAGAATAATCTTGTGAAAAGTTGATTATAAATCCACATACATGAATATGAATGTATTTGATGAGTGTAAAATAAGACACATATTTCTTTTTTTGTAATTCATAATGAAATATATATCATCAACAGATAGAAAAATATTTATTTTACTGAACATGAATTGATGAATAATATTGTTCAAGCAGGAAGCTCAACCATAATTTGAATTTTCAGTTCCAATATCGTTTAAGAGGAGTGATCCCTTATAATGTGTATCTGCCAAGTCAGCCACCTCACAAGAATGTACGTGTGGTACCAGGCAGGATTCTATCTGTGCATATAAAAATACAGGTGGTGAATAGGCTACAGAGAAAGGGAGACAGGAATTCACATATTGGTTAACTTTAAAAAAAACTTGGAGAACTATTTCAACAAAAATTTGACTAGATTTATAACTCCTACCCTATATAATGCAAAAGGTAAGTCCAACTATACACCATGCCTCCTCTGAAATGGTTGTATTTCTATTCTGTTTGGGTTATTTTTCTCCATCTTATTAGTATTAGTAGTCAGAGTGTAGTAGGGTAGGGGTTAGTGTCAGGGATTCAGTATTTCGAATGGAAAATTGGAAAATGAATACAATGTGTATGTAAATATGTGCTACACAAAAATGTTTTCACTCTTTTCAAGAACAATGCCTTGACAGTACCTTAGCCCCAACTAAAATATCATTAGAGGAGCAGAGTTAGAAAATCGGTGAAAACATATCTGGAATGGAACATGCTCAGGATTTTGAAACCTTGGGGGTGGTAGAGGAGTTTCCAAAATTAAGGGACAGAGTGAACACTCCACAAACATGGAGCTCTGCTGGACTAAAGACTTCTTGAGAAACTGACTCTGAGGTTGGGCACTTGAAATATATGTTGTTGTCAGGAGCTTTATCTTCCTTTGTAGTGAGACCATCAAAGCTGGGTCTGCATCTATGGGACCTGGAGGACATGGTTTCTTATTTTCTAATGAAAATGAGGCAGCATTGCTGAATTCTCATTTTGTAGGTAACCTGTGGACACTGGGGGCTAAGTGTCTCCCAGTGTGGGCTGTGAAGCCATTTGGTCTTCCTCCAATTTTCGTGGTGTTTGTTGCTGCTGCATGGGGAGTTTGGTATTTGCTTCATGAAATACAAAGAGTTCAACTGGGTCACAGTGCTGGAGAAAGTTGTGTGATGAGTGGTGGGTCAGGGTCTGCAGGAAAATGCACCAACCAGGCTTCTATCCCACATAGCTTCCCCCCTTGACCATAGCAACCTGATTCTGAACATTGCCCTGAAACCTCTCCATATAAAAAGATACCTTTATACAGAAGTATCTGCTGGCTGCACCATGTCAGTAACAAGCCGTTTGGAAGCCAAGTGCATATCCACATTGCCCCACCACATGTTATATCACACACCTGCCCAGCACTGTTCTAGGTCCACTATTCAGCAGGCTCCAACATACTGGCATCTCTGTTCTACACAATTTTCATGAAACCCAGTCAATCAAGGCACTGTCTGGCATACTCAAGATCAGCATCAGGAGATCCAAAGGTTCTCCAGTGCCACCTGGTCATGGGAATTTCAAAAATTTTATGGTATCTATTTAGCCATTTTTCAAGGATGATGTTGGAGGCACTGTGGGTTTCAATATACTCAGGACCCATTAAATGGTGAGGAAGCTCAATTCAATGAAAGCTCTAAAGAACTCTCACAGGCAAGGCTTCCCAAAGAGTGGCCAAAAGGTCACATGAAGCCAGGCCTATTGAGTTCTAAAATGTGAGTTCCATGTGTTTTGTGACTCTCACCTATGGCTGCCAAGTCTTTCAGAATAGAATCATGTGATATCCTCGCTGAGATTCCAGTGATCTGTGGAAAGTCAATCTGCACCTAGATCTCAGTTTCCAAGGGTGACTCTCATGCGTGAGCTCCTAAAATCCCAAAACAATTGATGGCAATACTTCTCTGAGGTCAGTTCCAGAACTCAGTCTATAAGGGGAATCACACCAGAGTTCAAGCCCAGATAGACCCAGTCATCTCTTCCAACCGCCACACAAATGACCACAATTAATACCAAAACACTCTCACACGGCCCTCATTTTCTTCCATATTGACACTCATCATAACCTTTGGCTGGAGTTTTCCATTAGGGGTGCAGCCGAAGACATTGTCCAAAATAAGCTCCCTTGCCCCTCATTTGCCTAAAATCTCGGGGGCCTGGACACTTTTCCTGTGAACCACGAGTGATCAAATAGGTCTGCCATTAATACTTTTCAACTTCTACAATTTGAGGCTTTCTGACTGTGGGGTTTAGATTCTTTATGTGATTTGGAGTCATGAGAAAACCCAAGCACATATGGGCAAGCCTCTGCAGGGATCTGAAGAATTCATTTGACTCAAAGGATCCCTATTCTCACTTGATGTAGGTCAGAAACCTTACAGAGAAATGCTAGAGACTTCATCCACAAGGACTGCAATTTTTGCCCTTTATTTTGGATGCACACATGGGATCTTTCTTTAGATCCATCAGGTGCTGATAATCTAAGCCACAGCCCCACACAGGGCCAAGAGGCTGATTCAGACACATCCCTTTCCAAAGCAGTTAAGCAAAGAGCCACAAGTGATGCCCATTCATTTCCATTTGAAAACTGTTTCTTCAGGCTTCACAAAGGGGTGGCCTGAGGCAAAGACCTTCCTGACATTCAGGGCAAAAGAACAATAGGTAACCAAAAGGCCCAAAGCAGGGTTTCTCCACTGTGACTTTTCTGGCCACACTGATATCTGAGTTTTCTGAGATGCTCGCCAGTCCCTTCAGCTATCCAGTACATGGCCATATCACAGAGCTTGGAGGTGGTGCATATCTTGGACTCAAAACCATGAGCCTATTCTGGAGTGTGGCCAAAATTCAGGAAGAAAATAGGAACTTAGGAAGATAGCAGGTGTTGCCCATCTATAAGGCAATCTTCTGCCTAAACATAAATTGGGCAGGATGAATACTGGGAAGCTTTCTACTAGACAGGACACATCCATTGATGCATTCTATTTTCTAATGTCTACAACCACGAACACATTGGGATACACAGACATAGAAACACTCGCCTTGTCACATGACTTTCTAGAAACAGTCCATACCAAACCAAACAAACCGCCTTTTCTACCTATTCTCAAAACATGAGACAAAACAACAAACTCACACCCACAAACAAGAAGGCACCTCCTTCCCCCAAGTAGGTCTGTGACTATCCAGACGGTGGTCTGACTGGTGGGCCATTATATATTCCCCAAAAATGGCCTGTCCTGTCTCAGATCTGGTCTCCTTAGCCAACTCTGTAAAGTTGTCAGGAGTCTGCGATGAGCCACTACCTGCTTTCTCTGGAAAGGCCAGTTTTCAGAGCTTTCCTGGCATTTGGTCATCCTCACAACAGTAGGACCAAAAAATAATGCCTCTGTACTTGTTCAATCAAAACAAGGGAGCACACTGGGACTGGGACTGGGACTCACTCTGGGTTCCTGGCTTCCTGGATCAAAAGTTCACAGTGTTCCATCACCAAAAATGTGAGGTGTCGTCATTTCCTTAAGGAACTGAATGAGGTCACTTCCTTGGCAAACACTTTGTCCTCACAATTGCTTTCAATTGAACAATGGAATGAAGGCTGCCCCTACTTCCTTTGAAATTTTCACAAGTTAGAATGGTATATCAACCATTGGCTCCTGGAAACAGCTATCCACACAGGCCTGGTTTGGTCCATCTTCTCTACATTAAGAAGAGAGAGGCTGATTCCGACACATTTTTTCAACCTTACCAGGATGTTTGCCATGCAAGATGACTTTTGCTCTCTCAGGTCTTTCATAGCTGCCTACATCTTCTCCAGGGATCATTTCTGCATGGACCTTTGAGGTTCTCAGCAGGTGGAAGATCACCTACATTCCTGTATTGTAAGACAAACTCTTTCCCTTTTCTTCTGTAAAATTAGATTGAGGGAGCAGTGCATAGTTAGGGTTAATAACATGTTCCATTTGGGTTAGGAATAATTCTGTGGGATGAATAATGGTATTGGACAATGCAATATTTATAAGAATATATTGGTGAAATATAAGTATGAAAACAGAAATCTAGGTAAGATTTGAAGCCCAGAAGGACATTTTGCCCTTGATTGGGATACTTATCTTTGAATTATATTCTGCACAGTTGTCTCAGATAATTCGATATCGAATGGCAAAAGACTTTGTACCTTGGATGATTGAATGGAGAAGAGAACATCCACTCAAACTGGAATAGCCGGTAGGTTTAGGAAGAAGAGTGAATATAGGTTTTGGAAAAAATGTCTTTAGTAATAGGGTTTCGGTTAGAGAGTGAATGTAATTGTCAGCACATGAGAAGAGTCAGCCACATGATGAACTGAGGAAAATATGTAGGAAAGCAGATATCAATAGAGACATTAGAAAATCAGGCACAGTATAATGTGAGTTATAGGATTAGACATTTCCTACAGGGTTGAGTTTGAATATATAATCTTAGGAAGAAACAAATATGTAGTCACCAATAAGATTGATATTTGTGAGCATTAGACCACCTGGACATGGATGTTTTTAGTAATCCATGTTCACTTTCCATTTAGGCTATGGTGCAATCATAAGTGTGACCCTTGCGTTTTGTGTCCAGAATATTACTGTGATAAAATATATATGTAGATCAGGTTACATGAGTAATTCTTCCACCATTTCTGGAAGCAATATTTGAAGACGTATAAATTAGTATTGGGGGTACAAAGAGATGTACCCTGCATATATGAATATAGAGATAATGCATGAATAGACCACACTGTGAATAAATGATATAACTAGTTCTACTTTAAATAATGGATTGAATTGATATCTTAAAATATATAAGAAATCTTATATTGATATACTATCATTCATTCCAACCAGTAATACATCCAATGGTAATATTAGGGTTATGTTTTATCATGAAGGGTGTTAGTTTTTCTTCAAAAGTGATTACGTAATTCAAAAATCATGTGTTTTGATAGTGGTCTCATGAAACGACCAGTGTAAAAGCATGGAGGAATACATGTTATATGAAGCAGGAAGTAATTGAAAGTGAAACAAATGCCTATAAATATGCTTACTTGTTGATGAAATATATATCGTATGATGTGCATAAACTGAAGAAATAGCAACGTACCAGTGTTGAATAAAAATGAATGTCAAAATACATGTCATGCCCCATAGGAATCTACTTGTATTTATGTAAAACTGAGTCAGTTACTGTAGAAATATTAGGATTTGTATTCATCATTCACTGAAGTTAGTTATCGGTATTAGGAAACAAATATGTATTTCAGGTAATGAAAATTTCTGAGTATAATCTTGTAAAAAGTTGATTATAAATCCACATATATGAACATTATAGAATTTAGAGGGTGTATAATAAAACACATATATTTCATATTATGAAAAATCTGAATAGGATATATATATATATATATATATATATATATATATATACACGCACACAAAAAACAAACAAAGACATTAAAAAGTAGCAATATATATGCAAATTGAAATTCATAGTGAAATATATATCATCCACGGATGCAAAAATATTTATTTTACTGAACATGGATTTATGTATAATGTTGTTCAACTAGGAAAATTAATCCAAAGTGTATGCAAAATTGTGATACAAAAAATCTTCCCACTCTCATCCTGAACAATGCCTTGACATTACCCTCACCTTAAGTAATACACAATTATATGAGAAGAGTTAAAAAATCTGTGAATACATATCTGGAATTGAATATGCTCATGGTTTCACAACTTTGGAAGTGGTTGATGAGTTTCCAAAAGTAAGGGACAGGATAAACACTTCACAAACATGGAGCTCTGCTTGACTAAAGACTTCTTGAGAAACTGCCTCTGAGGTTGGGCACTTGAAATATATGTTTTGGTCAGGAGCTTTACCTACCTTTGTAGTGAGACCATCAAGGCTGGGTCTGCATCTGTGTGACCTGGAGGACATGGTTTCTTATTTTTCAATGAACATGAGGCACCAGTGCTGAATTCTCTCTTTGTAGGTAAACTGTGGCCACTGGGGCCTAAGTGTCACCCCTTGTGGACTGTGAAGCCATTTGGTCATCCTCCACTTTCCATGGTGTTTCTTGCTAGTGCACTGGGAGTTTGGTATATGCTTCATGAAATAAAAAAAGTTCAACTGGAACACAGTCCTTGAAGGAGTTCTGTCACGTGTGGTTGGTCAGGATCCACAGAAGAATGCGCCAATCTGGCTTCTATCCCACAAAGCTTGCCCCCTTAACTGTACCAACCTGATTCTGAACATTGCCCTGAAACCTATCCATATATCAAGATGCCTTTACATAGAAGAGTCTGCTGGCTGCGCCATGTCAGTCACAAGCCATTTGGAAGCAAATGGAAGATACACATGGCCCCAAAACACATTTTTTATCACACAACTGAAGACCACTGCTCTAGGCCCACTAATCAGCAGGCTCCAAATTACTGGCATCTCTGTTCTACAACATTTTCATGAAACCCAGTCAATCAAGGCACTGTCTGGTATACTCATGATCAGCAACAGGACATCCAAAGGTTCTCCAGTGCACTTTGTCATGGGAATTTCAGAAATTTCATGGCATTTATCTAGCCACTTCTCAAGGATGAAGTTGGAGGCACTGGGGGTTTCAATTCAATTAGGAAATATTAAATGTTGAGGAAGCTCATTTCAATGAAACTTCTGGAGAACTCTCACAGGCAAGCCTTTCCAAAGAGTGGCCAAAAGGTCACATGAAGCCAGGCCCATTGAGGTCTACAATGTGAGGACCATGTGTGTTTTGACTCTCAACAATGTCTGCCATTTCTTTCAGAATAAAATCATGTGATATCCAGGCTGAGATTCGCAGTGCTGTGTGGAAAGCAACCCTGGGAGTAGATCTCAGTTTCCATGGGCGACTCTCATGCATGGGCTATTAAAATCCCAAGACAATTCATGGCAATACATCTCTGAAGTCAGTTCCAGAACTGAGTCTCTAAAGGAATCACACAAGGGTTAAAGCCCAGTTGGACCCAGGCATCTCTTCCAACCGCTAAAAAATGACCACAATTAATACCAAATCACTCCCACATGGCCCTCATCTTCTTCCGTATAAACACTCATCATAACCTCTGGCTGGACGTTTCCATGAGGGTTGCAGCCAAAGAGAGTGTTCAAAATAAGCTCCCTTGCCCCTCATTTGCATGAAGTCAGGGTGGCCTGGACACCCTTCATGTGAAACAGTAGTGATCAAATAGGCCTGCCCTTAATTCTGCTCTGCTTCTCCAATTTTAGGGCTTCTGTCTGTGGAATTTAGATTCTTTATGTGAATTGGAGTCATGAGAAAACCCAAACACCTATGGGCTAGACTCTGTAGGGATTTGAAGAACTCATTTTACCCAAAGGATCCCTGTTCTCACTTGATGGAGGTCAGGTAACTTACAGCAGAAGGCGAGAGACTTCATCCACAATGACTGCTCTTTTGGCAATTAGCTTTTGGATGCACACATGGGATCATTCTTTAGATCCATCAGGTGCTGAGATCTAAGCCACAGCCTCACACAGGGCCAAGAGGCTGATTCAGACACATCCCTTTCCAAAGCAAATAAGCAAAGAGCCACAGGTGATACAAATTCATTTCCATTTGAAAACCGTTTTCTTCAGGCTTCACAAAGTTTTGGACTGAGGAATAGACCTTCCTGACATGCAGGGCAAATGAACAATAGATTAGAAAACGGGCCAAAGCAGGGTTTCTCCACTGAGTCTTTACAAGTCACACTGATGTCTGAGTTTTCTGAGATGCTCCCATTCCCTTCAGCTATCCAGTACATGGCCATGTCACGGAGTTTGGACATGGTACATATCTTGGACAAAAAATCATGAGACTATCCTGGAGAGTGGCCAAAATTCAGGAAGAAAACAGGAACTTAGGAAAATAGTAGGTGTTGCCCATCCATAAGGCAAGCCACACTTCATTCTTACGTTTGGGAGGACGAATGCTGGGAAGCTTTGTATTAGACAGGACACATCGATTGATGCATTCTCTTTTCTATGTTCTAAAACCACGGACACAGAGAGATACACAAACATAGAAACACTGGCCTTGTCAAAAGACTTAGTAGACACTGTCCACACCAAACCTAACATTTTGCCTTTCCTACCTATTGTCAGAACATGAGACAAAAGTTGCCTGTCCCTGGAGATGGGTAAGATGGAAGAAAAACCACTCACATCTGAGGAACAGATAGGGAGAAAGACGGATGGACATTTCAGGAGGATAGAAAAGCTATTATAATAATTTTCTGTTGATCCACGTTTGTTTCATTCTGTTTCAGTTTTGTTTGGCATTATCTTCTTGAGTTGTATTATAGTTATAGTAGAAATATTCAAGTAATAGAGAACGTCTCTCGAGCTAGTCAGAGAGAGATAAAAATTCAAGTAAAAAAGAAGGTCTCTCGAGCTAGTCAGACAGAGAAAAAAATCAAGTAAAAGAGAAATCTCTCAAAAACGTCAGACAGAAGAAAAAATTAAATTAAAAGAGAAGGTCTCTCGAAATAGTCAGACAGAGGAAAAAATTCAATTTAAAGAAAAGTCTCTCGAACTAGTCAGACAGAGGAAAAATTCAAGTAAAAGAGAAGGCCTCTCAAGCTAGACAGACAGAGAAAGAAAGTGTAAAGCAGAAAAAGCCATGAGGGGTAAGGTTACAACAGGAGACTGCTACTAAAACCTTTCTATCACCAGAGGGTTAAGTGTCCAGCCAACAGCACCATCTCTAAGGAGACTGCTACTAACACCTTTCTATCTCCAAAGGATGTAAGTGTCCAACTAACAAGGCCACCTCCATATGCTGCGAGGCCTCAAACCCCGGCAGTTGATTGTTGGGATTCTGAGACAAGATCTCAAATATTAACATACCCTGTATTTGATGCAGGAGGGCAGCGAGTTCACCATGCTTTAAATTTCAAAGCAGTGAAGCAGCTAAAAGAGGCCGTAACAACCTATGGTCCTCAAGCACCCTTCACTGTATGCATGGTCGAATCCATTAACAACTTGAACATGACGCCAGAAGATTGGGTTAATATGTGTAAAGCTGTGCTAAATGGAGGACAATACCTGTTATGGAAGGTTGCCAATGAGGAATTTTGCAAAGAGATGGCTAGGCGAAATGCAGCAGCTGGTTATCCTCAGAGAAATATAGATATGTTGTTAGTAAAGGGACCTTATGAGGATCAGCAGCAACAAATTGCATATGATCCTGGTGTATACACACAAATTGCTGTAGATGCAGTTAAGGCATGGAAGACTTTACAAGGATATGGAGGTTTACAAGGTCAATTATCAAAGGTAATACAAGGAGCTAATGAACCTTATGCTGAATTTGTAGATAGGCTTATTCAAACAGCTACGAGAGTTTTGGGGAATACAGAACAATCAATGCGATTACTAAAACAACTGGCTTATGAGCAAGGAAATCGTTGGTGTAGAGAAGTCATTAGATCATAGAAACATGAAGATTTAAACACATATATTAAATTATGTAGAGACATTAATGAACAGGAGCAAGTCGTCGCAGCTGCAGTAAAATAGGCTTTAGAACAAGGGCAAGTCATGGCAGCTGCAGTAAAACAGGCTTTAGATGCCAGGCCAAGAACATGCTACAATTGTGAACAAACAGGACTTTTTAAAAGGAATTGCCCCATAGGAGGAGGGTTTAACAAAATTAGGTATCAAAGGAGTAGAATACCGGGTATTTGCCCACGATGCTGTAGAGGGAGACATTGGGCTAATGAATGCCGTACTCAAACCACCATAGAGGGCACTGCATTATCAAAACACGAACAAGGACCAGGTGTTTATTCACGATATCATGGAGAAAGGCATCAGGCTACGTTGCCAAAAAATGGACAGGAAGGCCCAATGCTCTGGGGCCGAAAACCACAAATATATGGAGCACTGGAGGAACCCAACAATGCCATCAGGGTAGTGCCCAGAACATATTGTCCATCAGATCCCTAATCAGACAAACCAGAGGGAGTGCAGGTTTGGACATCTGCACCAAGGCCAGAGCAGTACTAACTCCAGAGATGGGAGTTCAAATCATTCCTTCAGGGGTAAAAGGACCTCTTCCCCAAGGGACAGTAGGCTTATTATTGGGACGCAGCTCTTCTACTCTAAAAGGACTTATGATAAGTCCTGGGGTAACTGATCCCGGTTATAAAGGTGAAATAAAAATTATAGCCAGTTCTCCAAAGGGTATATCAGTAATTTCACCAGGAGACAGAATAGCACAGTTACTATTAACACCAAGCCTATATGATAGAATTTGCAGTTGTACTGTAGAAAGAGGTTCTAAGGGATTAGGCTCCATAGGTGTAGACTGGGCTATGCTTTCTTTAAATTTAGATTCTCGCCCCATGTTAAAAGTAAATATTCAAAGACATGAATTTAATTGGCTACTGGATACAGGTGCAGAACTTAGCATCATCTCTTGTCAAAAATGGCCAAAACATTGGCCATTACAACAAGCCACTCAAGCACTTCGAGGCCTAGGAGTGGCGACTAATCCCCATAGAAGAGCAATGGCATTAGATTGGAAGGATCCTGAAGGATGTGAAGGAATTATACAGCCGTATGTATTTTACCATCTTCCACTAAATTTATGGGGACAAGATGTCCTAGTTCAATTAGGTTTGACATTAACAAATAACATCAATCAAAATGCACCCACAATTATGGTTAGAAAAGGTTTGAGGAAAGGAAAAAGTTTAGAAAAACAAGAACAAGTTATAGCAGCACCAATACAAATAGATCAAGGAACAGACAGACATGGGTTGGATTTTAGAAAGGGCCACTAAGACACTAAAAATTACTTGGAAGTCAGAAAGACCAGTGTGGGTTCCTCAGTGGCCCCTCACTGAAGAAAAGGTACAAGCAGACTATGACCTGGTCAAACAACAATTAGCAGAAGGACATATACAACCGTCTGCATCTCCCCATAATACTCCCATTTTTGTCATCAAAAAGATTATTGTAAAATTTAAGAGCCATTAATAATGAGATGGTTATTATGGGACCTGCTCAATGGGGGATTCCTCAATGTTCTGCTTTGCCAAAAACCTGGTATGTTTTAGTTATAGATATTAAAGATTGTTGTTGTTTTTTTTTTTCAATTGCAATTCATCCTGGGGATAGTCCAAGTTTTGCATTTACTATCCTTGCACTGAATCATGAAGGTACTGATCAGAGATATGAATGGAAAGTACTCCTTCAAGGTATGGCTAACAGCCCAACTATGTGTCAAATTTATGTTAACAAAGTAATCCAGGCACTTAGAAATCAAAATCCTGAACTACAAATATTTTACTATATGGATGATATATTATTAGCACAGAAAGCTAAAAACACATTGCTAGAATGTTATGCCGTACTTACAAACTTATTAAAAAATTATAAACTAGAGATAGCAATAGATAAAGTACAATTAAATTTTCCAATTAATTATTTAGGAGTTCTATTATCCTCAACCATGGTCCGTCGAGCAAAAATTTAAATACGAATAGATCAATTCAAATCACTTAATGACTTTCAAAAATTATTAGGAGACATAAAATGGATAAGGCCTTATCTAGGTATACAAACAGGAGAGTTGGAACCGTTATTTGATATCCTAAAAGGTCCATCAGATCCAAATTCACCCCAAATGTTAACGCATGAAGCAAGAAAGGCATTAAAAATCATTGAAACATATATGGAAAATATGCATTTGGATAGATTTGATATAAGTTTGCCTTTATTATTTCTTGTATTACCAACAAAAAATATTCCTACAGGAGTATTTTGGCAAGAAGGTCCATTATTATGGATACATTTATCTTATTCTCCTAACACTATTCTTACTAGGTATACTGAGGCTGTAGGACAATTAATACTCAAAGGAATAAAAGCAGCAAAGGGAGTCTTTGGAATTTCTCCCAATAAAATTATTACTCCATATACTATGAATCAAATTGATGAGTTAGCTAATGAGTTAAATACTTGGGCAATAATCATGTGCAAATCTAATGTTTCATTTGATAACCACTTACCATCTAATCCTTTATTGTCTTTTTCGTCATTGCATCCTGTAATTTTTCCAAAAATGACAAGAAAACACCTATCATGAATGCTCCAAATATATTCACTGGTGGGTCAAATAATGGTACAGCAGCAATAGTTACACCTGGTCAAACATTTACATTTTAGTACCCAAAAAATTAGCTCAAAAGGTAGAGCTTAATGCAGTATTAGAAGCTTTTGTGATGCTTAAAGTATCTGTATATAATTTATTTTCGGTAATTAGTATATAGTTAGTGCTATATTATCACTTGAAAATTCTGGTAGGATTTCCCCTTCCTCTACTGTTTTCTCTTTGTTTTCCACTATACAATGTCTAATCTGGGACAGAAAAGATCCCTTCTTTATAGGACATATCAGGGCACATACAGGATTGCCTGGAGCCCTTAGTTTGGGCAATGATTTAGCAGATAAAACTACACATGACATACATATTTTCTCTACAGTAGAAAAAGCTACAAATTTTCATAAAAAGTTCCATGTCAATGCTAATACATTACAAAAGCGCTTTAAAATATCTAAGGAACAAGCTAGACAAATAATAAAACAATGTCAAAATTGTGTGACCTTTTTACCACAAGTTAATCTTGGAGTCAATCCTAGAGGATTGATACATAACCATATTTGGCAGACGGACGTCACACACATGCCAGAATTTGGAAAATTAAAATATTTGCATGTTACAGTTGATACTTCTTCTGGATTTTTGATGGGCTCCCTTCATGCCGGAGGAAAAAAGTAAAGATGTTATAGCTCATTGCTTACAAAATTTTGCCACTGTGGATGTTACAAAACAGTTAAAAACAGATAATGCCTCTGGTTATACTTCTACCTCTTTTAAACAATTTTGCTCATCATTTGGCATTACTCATATAACAGAAATCTCATACAATCCACAGGGACAAGGAATAGTTGAAAGAGCACATCAAACAATTAAAATGTACTTATTAAAGCAAAAAGACGGAATTGGGAAGGGGTATATATTCCCCAAAGATAAACTTAAAATAACCCTTTTTACTCTAAACTTTTAAAATTTGGATTCATCAGGGCTTAGTGCTGCGGAAAGGCATATGTGTCTAAAAAATGTACATAAGCCCAAGGTACCTTGGAAGGATATTCTAACAGAACAATGCAAAGGTCCTGACCCAGTAATTGTCTGGAGTCGGGGGTCTGTTTGTGTGTTTCCACAGGGAGAACAGCAGCCTATTTGAATTCCAGAGAGATTAACTAAGGTCCTGACCCAGTGATTGCCTGGAGTCAGGGGTCTGTTTATGTGTTTCCACAGGGAGAACAGCAGCCGATTTGGATTCCAGAGAAAATAACTAAAGCGATTTCTACAGACCAAAAAGAAGATGATTTGGGTCAAATCAATAACAGCTGATTTCCAGAACTCCAGTTTGGCTATTCTTACATCTGTGACAGAACCAAGATGCTTTTTTCAATATCTATTTTATTATTGCCCTTTCCCATATCATGAAGTTCTATTTTGTTCTTTGAGCTCATACAGACCTACGTTAATGTTTTGCTGATCAGTCCTATTTTTGGACGATAGAGTTTTTAGACATTGCAATGGAGATTTCACCTGTAAAAAGTAATAAGGTCTTCACTATTATGTTATGTGTTGTATGTATTATATTATTTGTGCACACTTGTATTTTGTGTTATATGTTTGAATGTACATATGTCCATATATCATATATGATGAGCGCTCATGAAAAAATGGATCCAAATATTTTTTTTTTATTCACGTGATGTAAATGTTTTAATTTAAATTGGGTAAACACCTGTTGAGGATTGTTTTAAAATGTGAACAAAAAAAGAGGTTAACAGATCTGTTTGTTTACTTTCACCTTTCTTTTTCATTATATTTAATAATTCTCTTCAAGACAATATAAATTGTTAAGAAAAATTTTTTTAGTGCCTTCTGGAATGTTACATAATTTTTTCTTTAGCCATTATTGCCAGAATTCCTATCTTCATCCCAGTGCCTGTAAAGACAAAGATAAAACCAATCTACAGCTTCTGCAATAGCCATCACTGAACTGCTTGCAGAACTTGCCTGGACTATGTATCACTTGTATGCTTTGTGAACTCACCTGCATGCATTGTGAACTATCTGTTTGTGCAGCGACTTGTGGTAGTGTTGGGGTATTTTTGCTGATGATGTCATTGGTGGTACAATTTTTCCAAAAGGTGCTGTCAATTGCCTCGGTGTATCTTACTCCCTTCTGCTTGTCATGGTCGTTCAGCTAAAATTTGGGGGCCAACAGAAGTGAGACAAAAAACCTCACCCTCCCCCTGGTACGAAGACCACTCCACAGGTGTGGCTGTATACTGGACCTGTAGTTAGTGACGGGAAAGATCCAATTGCAATGGTACCAACCTAAGACAGGCGGCTGACACCTTGAGGTCAGCTCATTCAATAATGGGTAAGCACCATAAGTACTATTGGACAACCTAAGGCAGGCACTGTCCCTAAGCCAAATGCTTGTTGTTTAAACAGAGAGGGGGAGATGTTGAGAGCCGCAGCCCAAGGGGCCAAAGCAAACTTTCAGACTGCCAGCTGATGATTGGCTCATAGGGGCCCAGCAACATCTAGCTGATTGGCTCCTCTGCGGTGATGCTCATTGGAGATGCTCATTGAGCTGTTTCCCTGCCCTTTCAGACTGCAAGCTGATGATTGGCTCACACCAGCCCCAGCAACATTTAGCTGATTGGCTCCTCTGCAGTGATGCTCATTGGGCTGTTTCCCCGCCCTATCAGACTACAGAGCTGCTCATTGGGGGACTTTTTTGGCTCTGCCCACACGACCTAGCCAATGGACCTCAAGAGCAGGAGGAGTGGGGAGGTTGAGAGGCTTGTGGGAAGCCAGTGGTGGCAGTTGGGCTCTGAGGGTTTTTCCCGAGGAGCTATTTTTTGGCATGTGTGGTTCTAAAAATAAAGTTAGTTTCTTTTGACAAGTGGCTCATGAATTGTGCCCAGCCAGACTGTGGCAATCCTAAAGTGATGGAGAAAAATAACCCAAACAGAATAGAAATACAAGCAGTTCAGAGGAGGTATGGTGTATAGTTGGATTTACCTTTTGCATGATAAAGGGTAGGTGTTATAAATCTAGTGTCATAAATCTAGTCAATCTTAAATTGAAATAGTCCTCCATGTGTTTTAAAGTTAACAAATATGTGAATTTCTGTCTCCCTTTATCTGTAGCCTATTCAGCACATGTATTTTTGTATGCACATATAGAATCCTACCTGGTATCACATGTACATTTTTGTGAGGTGGCTGACTTGGCAGATACAAATTGTGAAAAGAGATCACTCCTCCTAAACGTTGTTGGAACTGAAAATTAAAATTTTGGGTGAGCTTCCTAGTTGAACAACATAATACAAAAATCCATGTTTAGTAAAATGAATATTTTTGGATCTGTGGATGATATATATTTCATGATGAATTTTCAATTGGCATATATATTGCTACCTTTTAATGTCTGTGCTTGTGCGTGTGTGTGTGTGTGTGTGTGTATATATATATATATATATATATATATATATATATATATATATACACACTCTCTCTATATATATATACACATACACTGTCCAGATTTTTCAGAATATAAAATATATGTGTCTTATTATACAATCACTAAATGCATTCATATTCATGTATGTGGATTTATAATCAAATGTTCACAAAATTATTCTCAGAAATATTCATCCACTTTAAATACATATTGTTTCCTTGTACTGAAATCTAAATTCAGTGAATGGTGCATAGAAGTCCTAACTTTTATACAGTAATTTACCCACTTTAACATCAATGCAAGTAGATTTCTATGGGACATGATGTGTATTTTGACGTTCATTTTTATTCAACACTGTTTGAATAATTGACTATTTCTTCAGTTTATGCACATCATAGGATATATATTTCATTCAGAAGTTCGCAAATTTATAGGCATTTGTTTCAATTTCAATAACGTCCTGCTTAAGTACACATGTATTCCTCCATGTTTCTTTACTTGTCTTTTCATGAGACTTCTTTTTATTTTAGATTTCAATAATCACTTTGGAGCAAACTCACACAGTCTTCATGATAAACCAGAACCCTAATATTACCATAGATGTATAAATTGTTGTAATGAATGTATGTATATCAATAAGATTTCCTGTATATTTTCAAATATCAATTCAATCCATTATTTAAAGTTGAAACCAGTTATATTATTTATTCACAGTATGGTCTATTCATTCATTATATCTATATTCATAGACACAGGCTACACGTATTTGTACACCGAATACTAATTTATACATCTGCAAAATATTGCCCACAGAAATGGTGGAAAAACTATTCATGTCACCTGATCTACATATACACTTTATCACAGTAATATTCTGGACACAAACTGCAAAGTTCACACTTATGATTGTACCAAAGCCTAAAGGGAGAGTGAGCATGGATTACTAAAAACATCCAAGTCCAGATTGCCTAATGTTCTCAAATGTCAATCCTATTGGTGACTAAATATTTGTTTCTTCCCAAGATTGTATATTCAACCTCAACCCTGTTGAAAATTTCTAATACTATCACTCAATTTATTCTTTTCCTGACTTCTTAATGTCTCTATTGATATCTGCTTTCCTATATATTTTCCCCAGTTCATCATTGTGACTCACTCTTCACATATGCTGACATTTACATTCACTCTCTACCGGAAACCCTATTGCTAAAAACATTGGTCCAAATCCTATACTCACTCTTCTTCCTAAACTTACTATCTTCCTAATCCTTCCGACTATCCCTTTTTGAGTGGATGTTTTCTTCTACATTCAATCATCCAATTTACAAGGTCCTATGGCATTGTATATCGATTTATCTGAGACATCTGTGCAGAAGGTATTTCAAAGCTAAGTATTCCAATCATTGGCCCAATGCTCTTCTGGGCTTAAAATCTTACCTAGATTTCTGTTTTCATAGGTATATTTCACCTTAATATTCTGGTAAATATCACAGGTTCCCAATACCATTATTCATCCCACAGAATAATTCCTAACCCAAATCGAACCTGTTATTATCCTAACCATACACTGTTCCCTCAATCTAACTTTACAGAAAAGCAGGGACAGAGTTGGTCTTACAATACAGGAATGTAGGGGATTTTCAACCTGCTGAGAACCTCAAAGGTCCATGCAGAAATGATCTCTGGAGAAGTTGTAGGCAGCTATGAGGGACCTGAGGGAGGAAATGTCAACTTTCATGGTAAAAAACCTGGTCAGGATGAAGGGATGTGTCGGAATCAGCCTCTTTCATCTTAATGTAGAGAAGATGGACCAAACCAGGCCTGTGTGGAGAGCTGTTCCCGGGGGCCTATGGTTGATATACCACTCTAACTTGTGAAAATGTCACAGGAAGTAGGGGCACCCTCCATCTCATGGGACCCTTGGTAGCAACTGTTAAGACAAAGTGGTTTCCAAGGTAGTGACTTCATTCAGTTCTTGAAGGAAGTTACCTCACATAAATTCCTTGGTGATGAAACTCTATAACCCTGGGATTCAGGAAGCCAGGCAACCACAGCCACCCCCAGTCCCAGTCCCAGTTTTCTCACTTCTTTGGATTTACCAAGGACAGAGTCAATCTTTCTTGGTACCTACTTATGTGAGGTTGGCCAAATGCCAGGAAAGCTAAGAAGAGGGGCCTTTCCTGAGAAAGCAGGTAGTGGCTCACCACTGACTTCTGACAACTTCACAGAGTTGGCCAAGGAGTACAGAACTGAGTACAGTCCATTTCAGGGAAAAATAGTATGGCCCACCAGTCAGAGGACACTCCGGATAGTCACAGACCTACTTGGGGGAAGGAGGTGCCTTTGTGGGTGTGGATGTGAATTTGTGTTTTTTTCTCATGTTCTGAGAATAGGTAGGAAAGGCAATTTGTTTGGTTTGAAGTGGACTGTTTCTAGTATGTCCTTTGACAAGGTGAGTGTTTCTATGTCTGTGTATCCCACTTTGTCCGTGGTTGTAGTATTAGAAAAGAGAATGCATCAATGGATGTGTCCTGTCTAGTACAAAGCTTACAAGCATTCATCCTGCCAATTAATGAATGGACTGCGGCTAACCTTTTCAATGGGCACCACCTGCTGTTTTTTTAAGTTCCTGTTTTCTTTCTTAATACTGGTCACTCTCTAGAATAGGTTCATGGTTTTGTGTCCAACATATGTACCACCTACAAGCTCTGTCACATGGCCATGTACTGGATAGCTGAAGGAAAGGGAGCATCTCAGAAAACTCAGATATCACTGTGACCAGGAAAGTTTCAGTGGAGAAACCCTGGTTTGGACCATTTGCTTTCCTATTGTTCTGTTGCCCTGAATGTAAGGAAGGTGTTTGGCTCAGGCCACCCCTTTGTGAAGCCTGAAGAAAACAGTATTCAAATGCAAATGATTGGGCATCACCTGTGGCTCTTTGCTTAATTGATTTAGAAGGGATGTATCTGAATCAGCCTCTTGGCCCTGTGTGAAATTGGGGCTCAGATTCTCAGCACCTGATGGATCTAAAGAAAAATCCCATGTGTTCATCCATAACCAAAATGCAAAAAGATCAGTCATTGTGGATGAAGTCTCTCACCTTTCTCTGTTAGGTTCCTGACCTCCATCAAGTGTGAATAGGGACCCTTGGGGCAAATGAATTCTTCAAAGCCCTGCAGATGTGTTAGTGTTTTCTAATGATTCCAAATCACATAAACAATCTATATCTGAGAGTCATTAGGCCTCAAATAGTAGAAGCAGAGCAGTATAAATGGCAGGCCTATTTGATCACTCCTGGTTCACAGGAAGGGTGTCCATGCCACCCTGACTTTAGTCAAATGAGGGGCAAGGGAGCTTATTTTGGACACTGTCTTGAGCTGCACCACTCATGGAAACCTCCAGCCAGATGTTATGATGAGTGTCTATATGGAAGAAAATGAGGTCCATGTGGGAGTGTTTTGGTTTTAATTGTGGTCATTTGTGTGGCAGTTGGAAGAGATGACTGGGTCCACCAAGCCTTGAACTCTTGTGTGATTCCCCTTATAGTCTGAGTTCTGGAACTGACATAACAGAAGTATTGCCATAAATTGTGTTTGGATTTTAGGAGGCCAAGCATGAGATTCACCCTTGGAATCTGAAATCTAGGCCCAGGATGATTTTCCACAGAGCACTGGGAATCTCAGTCAGGATATCACATAATTTTATTCTGAAAAACTTGGCAGCCATAGTTGAGAGTCAAAATACATATGGACCTCACCTTGTAGACCTCAATGGGCCTGGCTTCATGTGATCTTTTGGTCACTCTTTGGTAAGCCTTGCCTGTTAGAGTTCTCCTGAGATTTCATTGAAATGAGCTTCCTCACCATTTAAAGGTTCCTGAATGTATTGAAACCCACAGTGCCTCCAACTTCATCATTGAAAAATGGCTAGATAAATACTGTGAATTTTTTGAATTTCCAATGACCAGGTGGCACTGGAGAAACTCTGGATGTTTTTTTGCTGATCATGAGTATATCATACAGTGCCTTGATTGACAGGGTTTCATGAAAATGGTGTAGAACAGAGATGCCAGTAAGTAGGAGCCTGCTGAGTAATGGGCCTAGAGCAGTGGTGTGCAGGTGTGTGATAAAACATCTGTGGTGTGGTCATGTGCATCTGCCATTGGCTTCCAAATGGCTTGTGAATGACATGGTGCAGCCAGCAGAATATTCTGTGTAAAGGCATATTGTTATATGGAGAGTTTTCAGGGCAATGTTAGGAATCAGGATGCTATGGTCAAGGGGGCAAGCTATGTGGGATAGAAGCCTGGTTGGTGCATTCTCCTGCAGACCCTGACCCACCACATGTGACAGAACTCCCTCTAGCACTGTGTCCCAGTTGAAATCCTTGTATTTCGTGAAGCAAATAGCAAACTGCCAGTGCAGCAGCAAGAAACACCACGAAAATTGGAGGATGACCAAATGGTTTTACAGTCCACAAATGGAGACACTTATCCCCCAGTGGCCACAGTTTACCTAAAAAGAGAGAGGTCTGCACTGCTGCCTCATCTTCATTGGAAAATAAGAAACAATGTCCTTCAGGTCACATAAATGCAGAACCAGCTTTAATGGTCTCACTACTATGGAAGATAAAACTCCTGTCAAAAACATATATTTCAAGTGCCCAACCTCAGAGGCAGTTTCTCAAGAAGTCTTTAGGCCAGCAAAGCTCCATTTTTGTGGAGGGTTTACCCTGTCCCTTACTTTTGTAAACTCCTCCATCACCTCCAAGTTTGTGAACAACTGAGCATATTCCATTCCAATTATGTGTTCACAGATTTTTTAACTCTTCTCCTCTAATTGTGTCTTACTTGGGGCGGACAAGTAAGACACAATTAGAGCAGAAGAGTTAAAGGTTGTTCTGGATGAGAGTGGGAAGATTTTTAGTAGCACATATTTACATACACATTGGATACCTGTTCCAATTTTCCATTCGAAATACTGAATCCCTGACACTAACCCATAGCCTACTAGACTCTGACTACTTATCCTAATATGATGGAGAAAAATAATCTGAACAGAATAGAAATGCAAGCAGTTAAGTGGAGGCATGGTGTATAGTTGGATTTGCCTTTTGCATTATATAGTGTAGGAGTTATAAATCTTGTCAATTTTTTGTTGAAATTGTTCTCCATGTGTTTTTAAAGTTAACAAATGTGGGAATTCCTGTCTCCCTTTTTCCGTAGCCTATTTGCACATACATTTTTAAATGCACATTCAGAATCCTACAAGGTACAACACGTACATTCTTGTGAGGTGGCTGACTTGGCACATACAAATTGTGAGAAGATATCACGTCTCCTAAACGCTGTTGGAAGTGAAAATTCGACCTCTGTGTGAGCTTCCTAGTTGAACAACATTATACATAAATCCATGTTCAGTGAAATGAATATTTTTGGATCTGTGGATGATATATATTTCATGGTGAAATTCGATTGGCATATATACTGCTACTTTTTAATGTCTGTGTGCATGTGTGTGTGTGTGTGTGTGTGTGTGTGTGTGTATACACACACAAACTCTACAGATTTTTCAAAATATGAAATTCATGTGTCTTATTATACATTCCCTAAATTCATTCATATTCATATATGTGGATTTATTTATTTTTTTTTCATTATACATGAGCTCTTTTATTTATTTATTTATTTATTGCATCACGATTCTTTTTTTAATTTTCTTTATTTTCTTTTTTCATCTTTCATATATTTGATTCAAGTGAGTTATGCACTTCCATTTTTACCCCAAATACAAATTGCAGAATCACATCAGTTACACATTCACAATATTTACATTATGCCATATTAGTGGCTGTTGTATTTTTCTGCCTTTCCTATCCCCTACTATCCACCCTCCGCTCCCCTCCCATCTTCCCTCTCCACCTCATCTGTTGTTGTTCAGTCTCTCCCTTCTCCCCCCTTTCCCCTCACAACCTCATATATGTGATTTCATATAACGATGAGGGTTCCCTTTCGTTTCCATGCAATGTCCCTTCTCTCTCCCTTTCCCTCCCATCACTCATCTCAGTTTGATGTTAATCTTTTCCTCATGCTCTTTCCCCCTGTTCAGTTCTTATTTGCTCTCCTTAAATCAAAGAAGACATTTGGCATTTGTTATTTAAGGATTGGCTAGCTTCACTTAGCATAATCTGCTCTAATGCCATCCATTTCCCTGCAAATTCCATGATTTTTTTCATTTTTTAGTGCTGCATAATACTCCACTGTGTATAGATGCCACATTTTTTTTATCCATTCATCTATTGAAGGGCATCTAGGTTGGTTCCACAGTCTGGCTATTGTGAATTGTGCTTCTATGATCATTGATGTGGTAGTATCCCTATAGTATCCTCTTTTAAGTTCCTCAGGGAATAGTCCGAGGAGGGTGATAGCTGGGTCAAATGGTGGTTCCATTCCCAGCTTTCCCAGGAATCTCCATACTGCTTTCCATAATTGGCTGCACCAATTTGCAGTCCCACAAGCAATGTACAAGTGTACCCTTTTCCCCACATCCTTGGCAGCACTTATTGTTGTTTGACTTCCTAATGGCTGCCAATCTTACTGGAGTGAGATGGTATCTTAGGGTGGTTTTGATTTGCATTTCTCTGACTGCTAGAGATGGTGAGCATTTTTTCATGTACTTATTGATTGATTGTACGTCCTCTTCTGAGAAGTGTCTGTTCAGGTCCTTGGCCCATTTGTTGATTGGGTTATTTGTTATCTTATTGTTTAATTTTTTGAGTTCTTTGTATATTCTGGAAGTTAGGGCTCTATCTGATGTTTGAGGAGTAAAGATTTGTTCCCAGGATGTAGACTCCCTATTTACTTCTCTTATTGTTTCTCTTTCTTAGAAAAAACTTTTTAGTTTAAGTAAGTCCCATTTGTTTATTCTTGTTATTTGCTCTTGGGCTATGGGCGTCCTATTAAGGAATTTGGAGCCTGACCCCACAATATGTAGATCGGAGCCAACTTTTTCGTCTATCAGGTGCAGGGTCTCTGATTTGATATTAAGCTCCTTGATCCATTTTGAGTTAACTATTGTGCATCGCGAGAGAAAGGGATTTAGTTCCATTTTGTTGCATGTGGATTTCCAATTTTCCCAGCACCATTTGTTGAAGATGCTATCCTTTCTCCATTGCATGTTTTTAGCCCCTTTATGAAATATAAGAAAGTTGTAATTTTGTTGATTGGTTTCTGTGTCCTCTATTCTGTACCATTGATCCACCTGCCTGTTTTGGTACCAGTACCATGCTGTTTTTGTTACTATTGCTTGGTAGTACAGTTTGAACTCTGGTATCGCTATACCTCCAGATTCACACTTCCTGCTTAGAATTGCTTTTGCAATTCTGGGTCTTTTGTTATTCCATATGAATTTTATGATTTCTTTATCTATTTCTACAAGAAATGCCATTGAGATTTTGATTGGCATCGCATTAAACCTGTATAGAACTTTGGGTAATATCGCCATTTTTATGATGTTAGTTCTGCCTATTCATGAACAAGGTACATTTTTCCATCTTCTAAGATCTTCTTCTATCTCTCTTTAGAGTTCTGTAGTTTTCATTGTATAAATCTTTCACCTCTTTTGTTAGGTAGATTCCCAAGTATTTTTTTTTTTTTTTGAGAATATTGTGAATGGAGTGGTTTTCCTCATTTCCATTTCAGAAGTTTTGTTGCTGATATACAGGAATGCCTTTGATTTATGCATGTTGATTTCATATCCTGCCACTTTGATGAATTCATTATTTAACTGTAGCATTTTTTTGTAGACCCTTTTGGGTCTGTTAAGTATATTATGATGTCATCCGCAAATAGCGATAATTTAAGTTCTTTTTTTCCTTTTTTTATGCCTTTAATTTCTTTTGTCTGTCTAAATTTCTGGCTAGTATTTCAAGAACTAAATTGAGTGGAAGTGGTGAGAGAGGGCATCCCTGTCTAGTTCCAGATTTTAGAGGGAATGCCTTCAGTTTTTCTCCATTTAGAATGTTGCTAGCCTGAGGCTTAGCATATATAGCTTTTACAATGTTGAGGTAAGTTCCTGTTATCCCTAGTTTTTCGAGGGTTTTGAACATAAAGGGATGCTGTACTTTGTCAAATGCTTTTTCTGCATCTATCGAGATGATCATATGATTCTTCTCTTTAAGTCTATTGATGTGGTGAATAACATTTATTGATTTCCGTATATTGAACCAACCTTGCATCCCAGGGATGAATCCTACTTGATCATGATGCACAACTTTTTTGATATGCTTTTGCATTCGATTCGCCAGGATTTCATTGAGAATTTTTGCATCTAAGTTCATTAGAGATATTGGTCTATTGTTTTCTTTCATTGAAGTGTCTTTGTCTGGTTTTGGGATCAGGGTTATGTTGGCCTCATAAAATGAACTTGGAAGAGCTCCTTCTTTTTCTATTTCTTGAAATAGCTTGAAAAGTATTGGTATTAATTCTTCTTTGAAGGTTTTGTAAAACTCTGCTGTATACCCATCCGGTCCAGGGCTTTTCTTAGTTGGTATTCTTTTGATGGCCTCTTCAATTTCTTCTTTTGTTATCGGTCTGTTTAAATCGTGTGTGTCTTCCTTACTCAATCTAGGCAGATCATATGACTTGAGAAATTTATCGATATCTTCACTATCTTCTATTTTATTGGAATATATGGTTTCAAAATACTTTTTAATTATCTTCTGTATTTCTGTAGTGTCTGTTGTGATTTTGACTTTTTCATCCCGTATGTTAGTAATTTGAGTTCTCTCTCTTCTTCTCTTCGTTAGCATGGCAAAGGGTCTGTCGATCTTATTTATTTTTTCAAAGAACCAACTTTTAGTTTTATCAATTTTTTCAATGTTTTTTTTTTGTTGTTTCAATTTTGTTGATTTCTGCTCTGATTTTAAATATTTCTTGTCTTTCACTATATTTGCTGTTGTTTTGCTCTTTCTTTTCTAAGGTTTTAAGATGTAGTGTGAGTTCATTTATTTGTTGGTTTTTTTTTGTTTTTTTTTTTTTTTTTGAGGAATGAACTCCAGGAAATGAATTTCCCTCTTAAAACTGCTTTCATTGTGTCCCATAGATTCCGGTATGTTGTGTCTGTATTGTCATTTATCTCTAGGAATTTTTTGATTTCCTCTTTTATATCTTCTGTAACCCATTGGTCATTCAGTAACATATTGTTCAATTTCCAGGTGATGCATGATTTTTCCTTCCTTCTTTTATCATTGATTTCCAGTTTCATTCCATTATGGTCAGATATAGTGCATGGTATTATCTCCACACCTTTATATTTACTGAGAGTCGCCCTATGGAATAATATATGGTCTATCTTTGAGTAGGATCCATGTGCTGCTGAGAAGAAAGTGTGTCCACTTGATAATGGTTGATATATTCTATATATTTCAGTTAAGTCTAGATTATTGATTGTGCTATTGAGTTTTATAGTTTCTTTGTTCAGCTTTTGTCTAGAGGATCTGTCCAATGGCGAGAGCGGTGTGTTGAAGTCCCCCTTAATTATTGTGTTGTGGTCAATTTGACTCTTGAACTTGAGGAGAGTTTGTTTTATGAACCTTGCAGCACCATTGTTTGGTGCATACAAATTGATAATTGTTATGTCTTGATGGTGGATGGTTCCTTTTAACAGTATATAGTGTCCTTCTTTATCCCTTTTGATTACCTTAGGTTTGAAGTTGACTTTATTTGATATGAGTATGGCCACTCCTGCTTGCTTCCGAGGGCCATGTGAGTGGTATGATTTTCCCCAACCTTTCACCTTCAGTCTGTGTATGTCTTTTCCTATCATATGAGTCTCCTGAAGGCAGCATATTGTTGGATTATTTTTTAATCCAGGTTACTAGCCTATGTCTCTTGATTGGTGAATTTAAGCCATTAACATTTAAGGTTACAATTGAAATATGGTTTGTACTTCCAGTCATGTTTATTTATTTATTTATTTTAGATTGGCTAGTTTTCCCTCTTTGGTTATTTTTCTCCCCCTTTACTGAGATACCTCCCACTGTTAGTTTTGGGCGCTATTTTTCAATTTCTCTTCTTGTAATATTTTGCTCAAAATGCTTTGCAGTGCTGGTTTTCTGGCTGTGAATTCTTTTAGCTTTTGTTTATCGTGAAATATTTTAACTTTATTGTCAAATCTGAAGCTTAGTTTTGATGGATACAGTAATCTTGGTTGGAATCCATTATTTTTCACTGTTTGAAATAGGTTGTTCCAGGATCTTCTCGATTTCAAAGTCTGTGATGAAAAATCAGTCGTTAACCTAATTCGTTTACCCCTAAATGTAATCTGCCTCCTTTCTCTCGTAGCTTTTAGTATTGTCTTCTTGTCCTGTATGTTAGCTATCTTCATAATTATGTGTCCTGGAGTTGGTCTAGTATGGTTTTGGATGTTAGGAGTACTGTAAGCTTCCAGGATTTGGAAATCCATTCCATCTTTCATCTCTGGGAAGTTTTCTAGTATTATCTCATTTAATAAGCTATCCATTTCTTTGGACTGAACCTCTGTGCCTTCTTCTATCCCAATGACTCTCAAATTTGGTCTTTTGATGAGATCCCATATTTCTTGGATAGATTGCTCGTGAGATTTAAGCATCTTTTCTGTGTTGACTATATTCTTTTCAAGTTGATAAACTCTGTCTTCATATATGTGAATTTATAATCAACTTTTCACAAAATTATCCTCAGAAATATTCATCCACCTGAAATACATATTTGTTTCCTAGTACTGAAAACTAACTTCAGTGAATGGTGCATACAAATCCTAATATTAATACAGTAACTGACCCAGGTTAACATCAATGCAAATTGATTCCTATGGGACATGATGAGTATTTTGACGTTCATTTTTATTCAACACTGTTACATGATTATTTCTTAAGTTTATGCACATGATAGGATATATATTTCATCCACAAGTTCGCAAATTGTGAGACAATTTTTTTCATTTTCAATCACTTCCTGCTTCAGAACACATGTATTTTTCCATGTTTCTTGACTGGTCTTTTCATGAGACTTCTTTCCAAACACATTATATTCAATTTCCATAATCGCTTTTGAAGCAAAACTCACACACCCTTCATGATAAACCAGAACCTTAATTTTACCATTAGATGTATAACTATTTGGAATGAATGTACGTATATCAATATAAGATTTCTTATATAATTTAAGATATGAATCCAATGCATTATTTAAAGTGGAACCTTAACTTTTCATGGACAACTGGGTGGGGGAGATCTTTTACTTCCCCTTCTCTTTTCCCCCTGCCAGATGTTACCATGGACCCCAGTTTGTAACTTCTTTATCTTAGACATGTTGCCATCTCTGTGAAGCCCCAGCTCAAGGCCAGAGACCTTGTTCACTTATTTTGTGAAAAACTAGTAAGGGGGTGTCTAGCTTAGGAATGCTGATTTTTTTAGCCAGTGGCCAAGTGGAACAGGGCAACATGAAAAGAGGAAGTTTATCTACACTGAAATCTTTTATAGGGACTCTTTTTCTGAAAGTCCTAAAGTCAGCCATGGTGAAGACTTCTGGAGAAGGTCAGTTAAGTCTTTTATGTGGGCCTGGTACAGAGGGGGAAGATGGGGAAGTCGGGGCTGAGAGCAGCTTCGTAGATTTGAGAATGAGAAAGGAGAGATGTAAAAGAATAATGGGAAAGGGGTTTGGGATATTTCTAGCAACAAAACTTGAGCAGTTTTACAGGTAGAGCAGAGGTGAAGACAGAAGTGAATATCCCACAAAGCCTGTGAGGGACTTTAAATACTTAGTAACCTGTTTTCAGTGATGACAAAGCAACTTTAAAGGCCATCTTAATTACATTTGGATAGCGGTCTGAGGGCTCTCCACAGATGGTTTGAGCTTTGGGTTAGCTGGTAAGAGGACCTGGTGGGACCCTGTGTGGGCACTAACAGGAGAAGAGAGAAGTGAGAGGGTGGACTTGTACATCAGTATCTGCTACTCAACAAGGGGGCAATGGTCTGAGAACCAGCGGTGGTTTGGGGTTTTGATCTACTAATTGGAGGGGAAAAATCAGGTTGCTGAGGTTCGAATGACAGCAGATAGTCTGAGAAAAAGGCTGAGGGTGAGGATCTATTGGAGAAGCATATTTCAGGATGTGAGTGAAGGTAGGAAAAGGCCTCCACATAGAGGAATCTTCTTTCACCCTTTTGAGCACTTGCAGAAGTTAAAAAGGTCACACAGAATTTGAGGATCTAGAGACCCCTCTGGGGGCCATCGTTTTTGGTTATTTAATTGGTGATATGGCCAATGCTGTGTACAGAATTTGATGAGGATTTCGGGTTCCATCAGGCAGGCCCTGTATGCCCACATCCCCATGACTTACAGAAGAAGTCGGCTTTTCCCCCACAGAGCCCTGGCTGTTTGTGGCTTTGATAGTCGGGCGGGCAAACATAGTAATCTAGGCTAGCCACCTGCATCTGGCTTGCCTGTCCCTACATCCATAATGTTTGTTTCCATTATCTATGGTACATAAGGGATTTAATTGAATTTTAGTGGGATCCTCTTCATCAGGGATATCCCAATAGGAAAGACCTATAGCCAGCTGACAAATGTATGGGTGGAGAGATGGCCACCAGGTCCCTAAGTGGGCTATATGCAAGATAGATTATACTTCTTGTCCAGTAGGATTAGTGATCATCCATCGCTGCTGAACGGACTGATGAGGGTTAGTAATACTGGTGGTCAAGGGGAGAGTCTATTGCCTTATCCACACTGCGAATACGCAATTTGAAAGTGTTACCAGTCTTTTCCAGTTTCCAGGCAGAATCTGGACAGGGCACAGGCTTGAGATTAGAGGCCTGGATCCAGGAAGTGATTCTGTCCACCTTTACCACTGTAGTTGTTATAAGTAGCACCTGGTATGGTCCTATCCAGCGGGGTTCAAGAAATGACACCTGATGTCGACTTAAGTAGAGGAAGTCTCTTACTTGATATCGATGTGGAGTCCCCTCATCCCCAGGTTGGTAGGCATTGGCCAGCTGTTTTTAAAGGTATCACTGAGTTATTTTAAGAGATTTAAGGCTGTCAAACAAGGGGGTGTGGAAGGGATCGTTAGGTCTTAGAGTTGGGGTTAGGTCCCTTACTGGAGGAGGGGCACCATAGAGAATTTCATAGGGGGTGAGGTTACACAAAGAAACAGAGGGAGAATTTCTTGCATGAAACAGCGCACAAGGCAGGAGCATAGTCCAATCTTTTCTACCGGTCTCTAAGCTTAATTTCATTAAGGTCTCTTTAATGGTTCTATTCATTCTTTCTACCTGTCCTGAACTCTGTGGTCTATAAGCACAATGTAACTTCCAATCAATCCCCAGGGTCATGGCTAACCCCCAATGTACCTGGTCCACGAATGCAGGTCCATTATCAGACCCTGTTACCTTAGGCAGGCCGTATCTTGGAAAAATATCTTCCAGGATCTTCTTGACCATCATTTGTGATGTTCCTTTCTTCTTCTTCTTTTTTTTTTTTGTGGGGAAGGCTTCAATCCATCCTGAAAAAGTATCTACAAAGACTAGGAGATATTTAAGTCCATACCTTGCATGCTTAATTTCAGTAAAGTTCACTTCCCAGAATTGTTCTGACTTGATCCTCGTAGGTGCTTTACTGCAGGAAGCTTGGTAGGGTTAGCATTAACCAATTGATGCACCCAACAGGCTTTTGTTACCCATTCAGTTATTTCCTTTTGCTGTGAGTTAGTTAGTGGAAAACTCTGTTTTTGATCCTTCAGGAATGCCTGCAGTTTCTCCAAGGTGAGTGAGTTTATATACATTTTCTACTGACATAGTTAGAGCCATGACTATAGGTGTTTTTACAGAAGGATTTAGAAATTCCACTTGAGGGCCTTCAGGGTTAAAAGTTATTTTGGCCCAGAGCTTGGTGAGCAGATCTCTGCCCATCAATGGGGCCAGACATTCTGGCATTACTAGGAAGGATTGATGGATTTTACCTTTTCCAAGTCCATGGTCCTCTTAGTTGTCCAAGCCCAATACTTACTGCCATTAGCCCCTTGAACTAGAGACCTTTTACTTGATAGAGGGCCCAATGGGGCCTTAAAAGCTGAGTATATTGCCCGTGTATCCACTTCAAAGTTTACTGGGGTCCCCTCCACTTCAAAAGTTACCATAGGCTCGGGGAGAGGATCTGAGCCCCGACATTCTTAGTCATTCTCAAGAGTCAGAATGACTGGCTGGCGTGGCTGTCTCTTTCTAGGGCACTCTTTGGCCCAGTGTCCTTTACCTTTACAGTAGGCACAGTGATCTGAGGCCAGGGGTGTCCTCTGATGTGGGACCAGGTATCCCTTCCTGTCTCCCTGTTTCTTATTTTCTGTCCTATTTGTTGTTGTGACCAGGACCTTAGTCAATGCCTTAGTCTGTCTTTTGTTTCTTTTATTCTCCCTTTGCTCCCTTCTCTTCCTCAGTTTCTCTCTTAAAGTATACATTCTCAGCTTCTCTGACTAAATCTCTCAAAGTCATATCTTGTAATCCATCTAAGCATTGTAACTTTCTTTTAATATCCAGGGCAGCTTGCCCAATAAAGGCCATTGTGACAGATGCCTTTTGATCCTCAGCCTGAGGATCAAAAAGAGGATATCTCCTATACGCCTCTATAATTCTTTCTAGAAACATAGAGGGAGGTTCATCAGGCCCTTTAATAATCTCTCTTGCCTTGGCCTAATTAGTTGGTCACCTAGAGGCCGCACGGAAACCCACTATTAGAGCCCAGCGATAAGTGGACAGATGCTCCCTAGCTTCAAAGGTTTTTGGCCACAGTTGGGTCGGTTCAAAGAAAAGCTGGCTTTGATTATGTTGGGAAGTTGTGTCGGTCACGCATCTGGTCAGAGGATATTTTTTTTCCAGCTTCCAGGAGTATTCTCTTTTGTTCCCCTGTCATGAAGACAGTCCTTAGGAGTTGTTGGCAGTCATCCCAAGTAGGGTAGTGTGAAAACAACAATGACTCAACCACACCTGTGAGCCAGGTGGGGTTCTTGGAAAAAGGGGATTGTTATTTTTCCAGTTATATAGGTCTGAAGAGGAGAAAGACCAAATCTGGTAGGCTTGCAATTTTCCCCCATGGCTGTCGTCAATCATTGGCCCATAGAAAAGCAGCAGGAGCATCACGGGAGTTCCAGAGTTTTAAATCATTCACCGCTGCTGGTGAGTTCCTTTAGCCGGGCCAGCTTCCTCAAGGGAAGGAGGGGCTGTTTGTGCCACCAGGGAACTATCTGTTTGGCGCTGTGCTCCTCCAATTGCGGAGAGGCTGAGTCAGCAGCAGGGGAATCACTTAGAGTTTGTTGGGGGGTGGGGAAAGAGGACAGGGATAAGGAAAGGGAGGAGAATCCAGTAGAGTCAAATCTTGTGACTAAGGGAGAAGAGAGGGTGGAGGAGGAAGAAGAGTAGAGGGTTTGAGAGATTTTGGGGTATGGAGTAGGTGTGGGGGCAGGGGCAAGAAAAGACTTCACCCATGGAGGAGGAGATTTGCAGAGGTCCTGCCAAGTTAAGATAAATGGCTGTTGATCCAGAAGGCTATGTGGCCCTGCCTGAAAGACAATATATCTCAGTTTTTAAATTAGTGGGAAGTAGAAAGATCCTTCTAGATGCCATCCGACTCCAAAGGTGGGCCATTCTGAGGCACAGAGAGTCTGCCAGGTCTGGAGATTTACTGAAAAAGAAAGATCCTGAGCCCTTAAGTGAACTTTGGTCCAGTGATCAAGGGTCAGGGACAGAGGCATTGAAGTTCTCTGTCCCATAATGAAAGATACACAAACAGTGAAAGCAAGGACACACGGGGTCTCTCGTCCGCCACTGCTGGATTTAAGTGGAACCTCCATATGAAAAGATCAGGCGAGCGTCAGAGGAAGAGACCACAAAGAGACTGTTGCATGCAACAGCAAAGGATTTTTTGGGGGTCCACCACGCTGGGGCTCAGAGATCACTTGAATATAGCAGAGAGCCAGGAGAACAGCTTAAGCAGAGATTATATAATATTTTTGGAGAGGGCAAGGAGGGAAGTTTATTGATTGGTCCTTGTGAGTGGGCAGTTTGTGTACAAATGGGTGAGGGACTACATTCTGCAGTTTGGCAGTTGGGGACAGCACCTTCTGGAAACAAGATTATCAAAGAGTTCTCAAGATTTTAAGAGTGTTTTGTTAAGCATACAGAAAAACAGGAAGTTACAAGTACCTATTTTATTATCCTCTCACTACCGACATTCAATTTTGACCTAATGATCTCTTCTACATTCAATCATTCAAGGTACAAGTTCTTATGCCATTGTATATCGATTAATCTGACACATCTGTGCAGAACGTAATTCAAAGCTAAGTATCCCAATAAAGGCCCCAATGCTCTTCTGGGCTTCAAATCTTACCTAGATTTCTGTTTTCATACATTTATTTCACCTATATATTCTCATACATATCGCAGGTTCCCAGTACCATTATTCATCCAGCAGAATGATTCCTAACCCAAATCAAACATGTTATTAACCGTAACCATACACTGTTCCTTCAATCTAACGTTACAGAAGAGCAGAGACAGAGTTGGTCTTACAATACCAGAATGTAGTGGATCTTCCCCCTGCTTAGAACCTCAAAGGTCCGTGCAGAAATGATCCCTGGAGAAGATGTAGGCAGCTATGAAGGACCTGGTAGAGTAAAAGTCATCTTCCATGGCAAACAACCTGGTCAGAATGAAGGGTTGTGTCTCAAGCAGCCTCTCTCTTTTTAATGAAGAGAAGATGGACCAAACCAGGCCTATGTGGAGAGCTGTTCACGGGTTCCTATGGTTGATAAAAACAATCTAAATTGTGAAAGTGTCACAGGAACTAGAGGCAGCCACCATCTCATGTGACCCTTGGAAGCAACTGTTAGGGCAAAGTGGTTGCCAAGGCAGTGACCTCAATCAGTTCCTGAAGGAAGTGACCTCACCTCACTTCCTTGTTGATGGAACTCTCTGAACTTGGGATCCAGGAAGCCAGGCATCCAGAGCCAGTCCCAGTCCCAGTCCCAGTGGGCTCACTTGTGTGGATTTACCAACGACAGAGTCAGTCTTTTTTTTACCTACTGATATGAGGATGGCCAAATGCCAGAAAAGCTCTAAAGAGGGGCCTTTCCTGAGAAAGCAGGTAGTGGCTCACCGCTGGCTCCTGACAACTTCACAGAGTTTGCCAAGGAGACCAGATCTGAGACACGACAGGTCATTTCAGGGGAACATAGTATGGCCCACCAGTCAGAGGACACTCCAGATAGTAACACACTTACTTGGGGGAAGGAGGTGCCTTTATGGGTGTGGGTGTGCGTGTGTGGCTTTGTCTCATGTTCTGAGAATAGGTAGGAGAGACGGTTTCGTGGTTTGGAGTGAAATGTTTCTACTAAGTCGTTTCACAAGGCGTGTGTTTTTAAGTCTGTGTATCTCACTGTGTCCGTGGTTGTAGACATTAGAAAAAAGAATGCATCAATGGATGTGTCCTGTCTAGTAGAAACCTTCCCAGCATTTATCCTGCCCAATTAATGAATGGACCAGGGCTTGCCTTATCAATAGGCAACACCTGCTATCTTCCTAAGTTCTGTTTTTCTTCCTGAGTTCTGGCGACTCTCCAGAATAGGCTCATGGTTTTGTGTCCAAGATATGTACCATCTCCAAGCTCTGTCACATGGCCATATACTGGATAGCTGAAGAGAAAGGCGAGCATCTCAGAAAACTCGGATATCAGTGTGACTACTAAACTCTCAGTGGAAAAACCCTGCTTGGGCTTTTTGCTTACCTATTGTTCTTTAGCCCTGAAAGTCAGGAAGGTCTTTGCTGCAGGCCACCCCTTTGTGAAGCCTGAAGAAAACAGTTTTCAAATGGAAATGAATGGAAATCACCTGTGGCTCTTTGCTTAATTGCTTTGGAAAGGGATGTGTCTGAATCAGGTGCTTGGCCCTGTGTGAGGCTATGGCTTAGATTGTCAGCACCTGATGGATGTAAAGAAAGATCCCATGTGTGCATCCAAAACCAAAGTGGCCAAAAGAGCAGTCATTGTGGATGAAGTCTCTCGCCTTCCTCTGTAAGGTTCTTGACCTCCATCAAGTGAGAATTGGGATCCTTTGGATCAAATGAGTTCTTTAACGCCCTGCAGAGGCTAGCCCATTAATGGTTGCGTATTCTCATGACTCCAATACACAAAAAGAACCTAAACCCCACAGTCAGTAGACCTCAAATTGGAGAAGCAGAGCAGTATTAAAGGCAGGTCTATTGGATAACTCCTGTTTCACAGGAAGGGTGTCCAGGCCACTCGAACTTTAGGCAAATGAGGGGCAAGGGAGCTTATTTTGGACACTGTCTTTGACTGTGCCCCTCATGGAAACCTCTAGCAAGAAGTTATGATGAGTGTCTATATGGAAGAAAATCAGGGCCATGTGGGAATGTTTTTTTTTCAATTGTGGTCATTTGTGTGGCGGTTGGAAGAGATGACTGGGTCCAACTCGGCTTTAACTCTGGTGTGATTCCCCTTAGAGTCTGAGTTCAGGAACTTACCTCAGAGAAGTATTGCCATGAATTGTGTTGGGATTTTAAAAGGCCACACATGAGACTCGCCCTTGGAACCTGAGATCTAGGCCCAGGGTGACTTTCCACAGAGCACTGGGAATCTCAGCCAGGATATCACATGATTATATTCTTAAAGACATGGCAGCCATAGTTGAGAATCAAAACAAACATGGACCTCACATTGCAAACCTCAATGAGCCTGGCTTCAAGTGACCTTTTGGCCACTCTTTGGAAAACCTTGTCTGTGACACTTCTCCAGAGCTTACATTGAAATGAGCGTCCTCACCATTTAATGGTTCCAGAATGAATTGAAACCCACAGTGCTTCCAACTTAATCCTTGAAAAATGCCAAGATAAATACCATGAAATTTTTGAATTTCCCATGACCAGGTAGCACTGGGAAACCTTTGGATGTCCTAGGTCTGATCATGAGTGTATCAGACAGTTCCTTTATTGACTGGGTTTCATGAAAATGGTATAGAACAGAGATACCAGTAAGTTGGAGCCTACTGAGTGGTGGGCCAAGAGTAGAGGTGGAAAGATGTATGATAAAACATCTGTGTGGGCCCATGTGGATCTGCCATTGGCTTCCAAATGGCTTGTGACTGACATGGTGCAGCCAGCAGAATATTCTATGTAAAGGCATATTGTTATATGGAGAGGTTTCAGGGCAATGTTCAGAACCAGGTTGCTATGGACAAAGGGGCAAACTATGAGGGATAGAAGCCTGGATGGTGCATAGTCCTGAGAACCCTGACCCACCTCACATGACAGAACTCCCTACAGTACTGTGTCCCAGTTGAACTCCTTGTATTTCGTGAAGCAAATACCAAACTCCCAGTGCAGCACCAAGAAACACCTCGAAAATGGAGGAAGATCAAATGGCTTCACAGCCCACACGGGGAGACACTTAGCCCCCATTGGCCACAGTTTACCTACAAAGAGAGAATTCAGCACTGCTGCCTCATGTTCATTGGAAAATAAGAAACCATGTCCTTCAGGTCCCATAGATGCAGACCCAGCTTTGATGGTCTCACTAGAAAGAAAGCAAAAGCTCCTGACAACAACATATATTTCAAGTGCCCAACCTCATAGGCAGTTTCTCAATAAGTCTTTAGGGAACCTGAGCTCCATATTTGTGGAATGTTACCCTGTCCCTTACTTTGGGAAACTCCTCTACCACCTCCAATGTTGTGAACTCCTGAGCATATTCCATTCCAGATATGTATTCACAGATTTTCTAACTCTTCTTCACTAATTGTGTACTACTTGGGGTGGAGGTAATGACAATGCATTCTTCTGGATGAGAGTGGGAAGATTTTTTTGTAGCACATATTTGCATACACATTGGATTCATTTTCCAATTTTCTAATCGGAATACTGAATCCCTGACACTAACCCATACCCTACTAGACTCTGCCTACTAATTCTAATATAATGGAGAAAAATAACTCAAACAGAATAGAAAAACAAGCTGTTCAGAGGAGGGGTGGTGTACAATTGGGCTTGCCTTTTACAGTATATTGGGTAGGAGTTATAAATCTAGTCAATTTTTTATTGAAGTAGTTCTCCGTGTATTTTTAAAGTTAACAAATATGTAGATTCCTGTCTTCCTTTCTCTGTAGCTTATTAAGCACATGTATTTGTATATGCACATATAGAATCCTACATGGTATCACACGAAAATACTTTTGAGGTGGCTAACTTGGCAGATACAAATTTTGAGAACAGATCACTCCTCCTACACGCTGTTGAAACTGAAAATTCGACTTTTGGGGGAGCTTCCTAGTTGAAAAACATTATATATACATTCATGTTCAGTAAAATAAATATTTTTGCATCTGTGGACGATATATATTTCATGATGAATTTTGATTGCCATATTTATTGCTACTTTTTAATGTCTCTGTGTGGGTTTTGTATATATATATATATATATATACTCTCCAGATTTTTCAAAATGTGAAATATATACATCTTATTATACACTCCCTAAATTCATTAATGTTCATGTATTTGGATTTCTAATCAACTTTTCACAAGATTATTCTCAGAAATATTAATCCACCTGAACTACATATTTGTTTCCTAGTACTGAAAACTAAATTCAGTGAATGGTGCATACAAATACTAATATTTCTACAGTAAGTGACCCAGTTTAACATCAATGCAAGTAGATTCCTATGTTCCATGATGTCTATTTTTACGTTCATTTTTTTTCAACACTGGTACATTACTATTTCTTCATTATACGCACATGATATGATATATATTTCTTCCACAAGTTAGGAAATTTATAGGCATTTGTTTCACTTTCAATCACTTCCTGCTTCAGAACACATGTATTCCGCCAGGTTTCTTGACTGGTTTTTTCATGAGACTTCTTTCCAAACACATTATTTTCGATTTCCATAATCACTTTTGAAGCAAACTCACACACCCATCATGATAAACTGTAATCCTATTATTAGCTATAGATGTATAACTGATTGGAATGAATGATTGTATATCAACATAAAATTCTTATATATTTTCAGATATCAATTCAATCCATTATTAAAAGTGGAACCTGTTATATTATTTATTCACAGTATGGTCTATTAAGGCATCATCTCTATATTCATAGGCTCAGGGTACAGCTAAATGTATCCCCAATACTAATGTATAAGTCTTTAAAATATTGCTTTCAGAAATGGTGGAAGAAATACTCTAGTCACCTGATATACACATACATTTCATCACAGTAATATTCCTGACACAAAATGCAAGGGTCACACTTATATTTGTACCAAAACCTAAATTGAATGTGAGCATGTATTACTAACAACATCCATGTCCTGCTTCCCTAATGCTCTCAAATATCATTGGTATTGGTGACTACATATCTCTTTTTTCCTAAGATTATATATTCAACCTCAACCCTGTTAAAAATGTCTTATGCTACCACTCACTTTGTCCTTTGCCTGATTTCCTAATGTCTCTATTTATATCTCCTCTGAAACACTTTTTCTCCAGTTCATCATTGGGAATGACCCTTTAAATGTGCTAACATTTACATTCACTCACTCAGCAAAAGCGTATTCCTAAAGAACTTATTGTCCAACTACTAGACTCACTCAAATGGGTTCTTCAAAGCCCTACAAAGGGCAGCCCAGAGGTTCTTGGGTTTTCTCATGACTCCAATTCACATAAAGTATCAAAAACCCACAGTCAGTAGGCCTCACATTGGAGAAGCAGAGCAGTATTAATAGCAGGCCTATTTGATCACTCCTGGTTCACAGGAAGGGTGTCCAGGCCACCCTGACTTTAGGCAAATTAGGGGCAAGGGAGCTTTGTGGACACTGTCTTGCTCTGCTCCCCTCATGGAAACCTCCAGCTAGAAGTTATGATGAGTGTCTATATGAAAGAAGATGAGGGCCATGTGGGAGAGTTTTGGTTTTAAATGTGGTCATTTGTGTGGTGGTTGAAAGAGATGACTGGGCCCACCTGGGCTTGAACTCTGGTGTGATTCCCTTTAGAATAAGAGTTTTGGAAATGACCTTAGAGAAGTATTGCCATGAATTGTGTTGAAATTTTAGGAGGCCACGCAAGAGAGTCGCCCATGAATGACAGTCGGCCTCAAATTGGAGAAGCAGAACGTTTTTTTCAAATCCTTTACTCACTCTTCTTTCTAATCCTACCGACTATCTTCCTAACCCTAGATAAATACCGTTATATATTTTAAATTCCAATAACTAGGTGGCACTGGAGAATCTTTGGATGTCCTGTTACTGATCATGAGTGTACCAGACAGTGCCTTGATTAACTGGGTTTCATGAAAATGGTGTAGAACAAAGATGCCAGTCGTATGGTTTATGAACGGCAGCAGCTTCCTCCAAGATGGTAAATGGCAGAAGGAAAAGCAGTAGTCAGCAAAACTAATGTCATCTGGTCCTCTGGTCTCCCAGGAGGGACATCAGTCCAAAAACCAGAACTAATTGCCCTTACGAAAGCATTGGAACTAGTAACAGGCAAAAGGGCCACCATATACACTGATAGCCGCTATGAATTTGCCACTGCAAATGTGCACGGAACTATTTGCCAGCAAAAGGGGCTATTAACCTCCACTGAGAAAGAATTAAAGAACAAATATGAGATTCTACACCTTCTCTCAGCCGTGTAGGGCCCTAAGGAACGAGCAATAGTGCACTGTCCAGGGCACCAGAAGGGAAACGACCCCGTGGTGGTTGGAAACAGAAGGGCAGAGGAGGAAGGTTAATTGGCAGCCCTAAATGGAGTGACACTGTTAACTTTTTCCACACTGGGGGGAACAACAATCAAGAGATTTTGCTGCACCGGAACATTCAGGCAACTTATCATCTGAGGAGACAGATACAGAACTCTGGGGCCCTACAGAGCCAAGTTTACAATTTCAAAAAGCCCACCTTTATGTCAAAGTCGTACACTAGCTCACCCACTTAGGCTCAAAGAAGTTATAGGCACTCTTAAAGGACTGAAAAAAGGACTTAGTATTGACTGACTCACAGAGGAAAGAAATAGCTGAGCAGGTGACTAGAGCTTGTCACGTCTGATAATTAGTTAATACTTACCCATCCAAGCTTCCTGCAGGGAAGCACTCACGAGGAACCAGACCAGGACAATTCTGGGAGTGGACTTTACTGAAATAAAGCCAGCAAGGTATGGACTTAAATATCTCCTAGTCTTTTTCAAATACTTTTTCAGGATGGTTTGAAGCCTTTCCCATGAAGAAAGAAAAGGCTCAGATGGTGGTCAAAAAATTCCTAGAAGACATTTTCCAAGGTTCAGTCTGCCTAAAGTAATAGGGTCCGATAACGGACCGGCATTCATTGCCCAGGTAAGTCAGGGATTCGCCAGGAACCTGGGGATTAATTGGAAGTTACATTGTGCTTATTGACTCCAGAGCTCAGGACAGGTAGAAAGAATGAATAGAACCACCAAAGAGACCTTAACGAAATTAAGCTTGGAAACAGGCATAAAAAATTGGACTATTCTCCTACCTTATGCACTGTTTTGTGCAAGAAATACCCCTTCCGCCTCTTTGTGTAACCTCACCCCTTATGAAATTCTCTATGTTGCCCCTCGTCCACTAAGGGACCTAACGCCAACTCTGAGACTTAATGATTCCTTTCACACCCCTTTGATTGACAGACTTAAAGCCCTTGAACAATCCCAGCACCCAGCAATACCTGTGGAAACAGTGGGCCTCTCCTTATCAGCCTGGAGACGAGAGAACCCCACATCAATATCAAGTGGGAGACTTCATCTACGTGAGACGGCATCAGGTGTCATCCCTGGAACCCCGCTGGAAAGGACCATACCATGTGCTGCTTTTAACACCCACAGTGGTGAAAGTGGATGGGATTGCTTCCTGGATCAATGCCACCCATCTCATGCCTGCGCCCTGTCCAGACTCTGGCTGGAAACTGGAACAGACTGGTAACCATCTCAAATTGTGTGTCCATCGTGTGGGTAAGTCTATGGATTCTACCCCTGACCACCAGCAGTCCTAATCCCCATCAGCCTGTTCAGCAACAATGGCAAGTTATAAATCCTACTGGGCAAGTAGTGTGGTCTATTTCACATACAGCCCCCTTATGAACTCGGTGGCCATCTCTCCACCCGGACATTTGTCAGCTTGTCATAGGCCTCTCTCACTGGGATCTCCCTGACATAGAGGACCCCACACAGATACCACTCAAACCCAAACCAGGGCAACATAGACCACCTTACCCCATAAATTATGGATGTCATCTCCCTCAGCTCAGTTGTAAACTAGCCAGTCTTGAATATTATGTGTGCCCAGCTGATTTCCGAAGTCGCAAACAGGCCCAAACCTGTGGAGGACCCAGTGATTTTATTGTAGATCTTGGGGTTGTGAACAAACGGGAGCTGCATGGTGGAACCCAAACTTCCCAGACAGTATGATTCAGGTAGGACCAAATGACACCTGGATTGATTCCAAAAAATGTGCCGCTAGCCAAGTGGTGTCAAAAACTCGCTGTGGAAAGAATAGTCTATGTTACCCTCTCAATATAACTTTCACTTCCAAAGGAAGGGGCTACCTCAGAACAACATGGCCTATGGGAAATGCTTGGGGAATGCGATTCTATATTTATGGCCCTGATAATGACTTTGGTCTCTGGTTCAACATCCGGCTTAAAAAGGAAGAAAATTCCACAGCAATAGGGCCCAATCCTCTCAAGCCAGGAGTTAAGCCTACTAAACCTCCCATGCCTAGATCTACCAGAACCCCTCTACCATCTCATACTTCCCGGTTTCCATCTTTGCCTACTTCCCAAGTCCAGAGTACAGCTGACTCCTCCCCCTGGGAACTAATTAAAGGAACCTTTATGGTACTGAACTCCACGCAGTCAGAACTCCATGCATTTCAGCCCAGGTATTGCACAGCTCTGTAAATTATTGTATAATGGTGCAGATACTCCCCAGGGTGCTCTATGATGATGCAGAATCATTTGAAGGTCTACTAGGGGGACAAACAACCCGGTTTCGCAGGGAGAAAGTGTCCCTTACTCTAGCCATTCTATTAGGGATAGGAGCTGCTGCAGGAGTGGGTATGGGAACAGCTGCTAGAATCCGTGGGTCACAACAAATGGCTAAATTAGAAACAGGAATAAAAATCCACTTACATGAACATGAATGAATTTTAGAAGTGTATTTAAGACACATATATTTCATATTTTGAAAAATCTGGAGACTATATATATATATATATATATATATATATATATATATATACACAAAACACACACAGAAACATTAAAATGTAGCAATATATGCGCCATTTGAAATTCATCATGAAATGTATATAATCCACAGATGCAAAAATATATATTTTACAGAACCTGGATTTATGTATAATTTTGTTCTACTAGGAAGCTGACCCATAGGTTGAATATTAAGTTCCTACAGCATTTAGGAGGAATGATCTCTTCTCATAATTTGTATTTGCCGATGCAGCCACCTCACAAAAATGTAGGTGTGATACCAGGTAGCATTCTATATGTGCATAAAAAATACATGTGTTGAATAGGCTACAGAAAACGGGAGACAGGAATTCACATATTTGTTAACTTTAAAAACACACTGAGAGGGGGAGGGGCAGAGCCGCCAATCGCTCCTGCAAGGTAGGCGGGCCTGCGACCCATGGGCAGAACAAGTCCAGAGACCCGCCAGCTTGGAAAACCCATCGCCTTATTTTCGGGAGGGGCAGAGCCGCCGCCCGCCTGCAAGGTAGGCGGACCTGTGACCCACAGGCAGAACAGGCCCAGCAATCTGCGGAGGGTCAGAGACGCCCCCCGTGCCTACATGGTAGATGGACCTACGACCACCGACAGACCAGGCCTATGGCCCGCCAGCATGGTAGACACATCTTCCCAGTTGGGGGAGGGGCAGAGCCGCCATCCACGCCTGCAAAGTAGACGGACCTGCAAACGACAGACAGATGAGGCCCAGTGGCCCACGGATGGTCAGAACTGCCGCCTGCTCCTGCAAGGTAGGCCGATTTGCGACCCAGTGGCAGAACAGTCCCAGTGCCCGCAGAGGGGCAGAGCTGCCGCTCACACCTTCAAGGTAGGCGGACATGCTTTCGACCAGCAGGACAGGCCCAGCGTCCTGGTGGTGTGGTAGGCACATTGCCCCAAATGTAGGAGGGGCAGAGCCGCCGCCCGTGCCTGCGAGGGAGACTTTGCAACTATACAAGAGCAATATAAATATATAGGGGAAAAATTCAATAACACAACAGTTTCACCAAGCAGAAAGAAATGCGAACAGCATGAAAAGACATGGAAAGAAAGGACCACAAGCAATGCAGTTAAAGTCAACGTTAGAAGAGGTAATATCTGCAGCAGATGGAATGTCAGATAAAGAATTCAGGATATACATGCTTCAGATAATCTGGAGTCTCAGGGAAGACATTAGAGAGCAAAATCAAAAAATGAAAGATCACTTCTACAATGAATTACATAAACAAATAAAAGAAGCAGAAGATCAACGATACAGGGAGATGAGGTTATAAAATAATAATAAAAAAAAAAAAACAGAAATCCTAGAAATGCAGGAAGCAATAAACCAACTTGAAAACTCAATTGAGAATACTACCAGCAGAGAAGAACACTTAGAAGATAAAACATCAAACAATGAAAACAAAGTAGTTCAACTTGAAAAGAACATAGACAGCTCAAAAAAAATGTGCACCATGATCAAATAGGATTCATCCCTGGGATGCAAGGCTGGTTCAATATACAGAAATCAATAAATGTTACTCCCCACATCAATAGACTTAAAAATAAGAACCATATGATCATCTCGAGAGATGCAGAAAAAGCATTCGACAATGTACAGAATACCTTTATGTTCAAAACTCTAGAAAAACTAAGGATAACAGGAACATACCTCAATATTGTAAAAGCAATAAATGCTAAGACTCAGGATAGCATCATTCTGAAAGGAGAAAAATTGAAGGCATTCCCTCTAAAATCTGGAACAAGACAGGGATGCCCTCTCTCACCACTTCTGTTCAACATAGTTCTCGAAACACTGGCCAGAGCAATTAGACAGATGAAAGAAATTAAAGGCATAAAAATAGGAAAAGTAGAACTTAAGTTATCACTATTTTCAGATGACATGATTCTATACCTAGCAGACACAAAAGGTTTTACAAAGAAACTATTAGAGCTAATAAATGAATTCACCAAAGTGGCAGGATATAAAATCAGCATGCATAAATCAAAGGCATTCCTATATATCAGCGAAAAATACTCTGAAATGCAAATGAGGACAACCAAGCCATACACAATATCCTCCGAAAAAATAAAATACTTGGGAATCAACCTAACAAAAGAGGTGAAAGACTGATACAATGAAAACTACAGAAACCTAAAGAGAGAAATTGAAGATCTTAGAATATGGAAAAATATACCCTGTTCATGAATAGGCAGAACTAACATCATCAATATGGCGATATTACCACGAGTTCTCTAGAGGTTTAATGCAATGCCAATCAAAATCCCAATGGCATTTCATGTAGAAAAAGAGAAAGCAATCATGAAATTCATATGGAAAAATAAAAGACCCAGAATAGCAAAAACAATGCTAAGCAGGAAGTGTGAATCTGGCGGTATAGCCATTCCAGACTAGAAACAATACTACAGAGCAATAGTAACAAAAAAAGCATGGTACTGGTACCAAAACAGGCAGGTGGACAAATGGTACAGAATATAGGACACAGAAACCAATCCACAAAACTACAACTATGTTATATTTGATAAAGGGGCTAAAAGCATGCAATGGAGGAAGGATAGCATCTTCAACAAATGGTGCTGGGAAAACTGGAAATCCATATGCAACAAAATTAAACTTAATCCCTTTCTCTCGCCATGCACAAAAGTTATATCAAAATGCATCAAGGAGCTTGATATCAAATCAGAGACACAGCATCTGATAGAAGAAAAAGTTGGCTAAGATCTACATACTCTGGTTTCGGGGTCCAAATTTATCAATATTACACCCATTGCACAAGAGTTAATAACTAGAATCAACAAATGGAACTTAAAAGTTTTTTCTCAACAAAAGAAACAATAGAGAGGTAAGTAGGGAGCCTACAACCCGGGAACAAGTCTTTACTCCTCTCACTTCAGATAGAGCCCTAATATCCAGAGTATACAAAGAACTAAAAAAATTAGACAATATGAAAACAAATAACCCAATCAACAAATGGGCCAAGGACCTGAACAAACACTTCTCAGAGGAGGACATAAATTCAGTCAATAAGTACATGAAAAAATGCTCACAATCTCTAGGAGTCAGAGAAATGCAAAACAAACCCACCCTAAGATACAATCTCACTGCAGTAAGATTGGCAGCCATTATGATGTCAAATGACAACAAGTGCTGGCAAGGATGTGGGGAAAAGTGTACACCTGTACATTGCTGGTGGGACTGCAAATTGGTGCAGCCAATTTGGAAAGCAGTATGGACATTTCTTGGAAAGCTGGGAATGGAACCACAATTTGAGCCAGCTATTCCCCTTCTCTGTCTATTTCCTAAAGACCTAAAAAGATCTTGCTACAGGGACACTGATAAATTGATGTTTATTGCAGCACAATTCACAATAGCAAGACTGTAGAACCAAACTCAATGCCCTTCAAAATATGAATGGATAAAAAAAGGTGGCATTTATACACAATGGAGTATTACTCTGCATTAGAAAATGACAAAATCATACAATTTGCAGAGAAATGGATGGCATTACAATAGATTATGCTAAGTGAAGATAGCCAAACCCTAAAAAACAAATGCCAAAGGTTTTCTTTGATATAAGGAGAGTAAGTAAGAACAGAGTTGGGAAGTGGAGCATGAGAAGAAGATTAACATTATACAGGGGTGAGAGGTGGGAGGGAAAAAGAAAGAGAAGTGAAATTGCATGGAAATGGAAGGAGACCCTCATGGTTATAAAAATTTAAATACAAGAGGAAGTGAGGGGAAAGGGAAAAAAACAAGGGGGAAGAAAGGAATTCCAGTAGATGGGGTAGAGAGTGAAGATTGGAGGGGAGGGAATGGGAGACAGTAGAGGATAGGAAAGGCAGCAGAATACAACAGACACTAGTAGAGCAATATGTAAAACAGTGGATGTGTAACTGATGGGATGCTGCAAACTGTATACGGGGAAAAATGTAACTTCATAACCCAATGAATCAAAGTGTGAAATATGATATGTCAAGAACTATGTAATTTTTTGAAGAACCAACAATAAAAAATAAAGGAAAAAAAACATGGAGAACTATTTCAATTAAAAATTGACCAGAATTATAACACCTAGCGTTTATAATGCAAAAGTCAAGTCCAACTATACAGCATGCCTCCTCTCAACTTCTTATATTTCTCTTCTGTTTTGGTTATTTTTCTCCATCATATTAGGATTAGTAGTCAGAGGCTAGTAGGTTATGTGTTCACATCAGGAATTCAGTATTTTGAAAGGAAAATAGGAAAATGAATCCAATGTGTATGCAAATATGTGCTACACAAAAATCTTCTCACTCTCATTCAGAAGAATGTCTTAACATTACCTTCACCCCAAGTAAGATACAATTAGAGGAGAAGAGTTAGAAATCTGTGAATACATATCAGGAATGGAAAATGTTCAGGAATTCACAAGCTTGGAGGTAGTAGATGAGTTTCCAAAAGTAAGGGACAGGGTAAACACTCCACAAACATCGAGCTCTGCTGGCCAAAAGACTTCTTGAGTAACTGCCTCTGAGTTTGGGCACTTGAAATATATGTTGTTGTCAGGAGCTTTAGCTTCCTTTTTAGTGAGACAATCAAAGCTGGGTCTGCATCTATTTGACCTGGTGGACATGGTTTCTTATTTTCCAATGAACATGACACAGCAGTGATGAATTCTCTCTTTGTAGGTAAACTATGGCCACTGGGGGCTAAGTGTCTCCCTTTGTGGACTATGAAGTCATTTGGTCATCCTCCACTTTTTGTGGTGTTTCTTGCTGCTGCACTAGGGGTTTTCTATTTGCTTCCCGACATACAAGGAGTTCAACTGAGACACAGTGCTGGAGGGACTCCTGTAACGTGTGGTGGGTCAGGGTCTGCAGGAGAATGCACCAACCAGGCTTCTATCCCACATTGCTTGCCTCCTTGATCATAGCAACTTGATTCTGAACATTGCCCTGAAAACTCTCCATATAACAAGATGGCTTTACATACAAAGGTCTGCTGGCTGCACCATGTAAGTCACAAGCATTTTGAAGCCAATGTAAGATCCACATGACACCACGACAGATGTTTTATCACACATCTGCACACCACTGCTATAGGCCCACTACTCTGCAGGCTCCAACTTAGTGGCATCTCTGTTCTACACCATTTTCAAGAAACCCACTGAAACAAGGCACTGTCTAGTACACTCATGATCAGCAACAGGACATCCAAAGTTTCTCCAGTGACACCTGGGAATTTCAAAAATTTCATGGTTTATATCTAGCCATTTTTCAAGAATGAAGTTGGAGGCACTGTGGGTTTCACATTCATCCAGGAACCATAAAATTTGAGGAAGATCATTTCAATGAAAGCTCTGGAGAACTCTCACAGGGAATTCTTCCAAAAAGGGGCCAAAAGTGCACATGAAGCCAGGCCCTTTGAGGTCTACAAGGTGAGATCCATGTGTGTTTTTTCTCTAACAATGGTTGCCAAGTCGCTCAGATTAAAATTCTGTGATATCCTGGCTGAGATTCCCAGTGCTCTGTGGAAAGTCAGCCTGGGCTTAGATCTCAGTTTCCAAGGGCGACTCTCATGCGTGGCCTCCTAAAATCCCAACACAATTCATGGCAATATTTCTCTGAGGTCAGTTCCAGAACTCAGTCTCTAAGGGGAATCACACCTGAGTTCAATCCAAGGTGGACCCAGTCATCTCTTCCAAATGCCACACAAATGACGGCAATTAAAGCCAAAACACCCCCACATGGCCATCATCTTCTTCCATACATACACACATCATAAGCACTGGGTGATGATTTCCATGAGGTGTGCAGCCCAAGACAGTATCCAAAATAAGCTCCCTTGCCCCTCATTTGCCTAAAGTCAGGGTGGCCTGGACACCCTTCCTGTGAACCTTGAGTGATCACATAGGCCTGCTGTTAATACTGCACTGATTCTACAATTTGAGGCCTAGGGACTCTGGGGTTTAGATTCTTTATGTGAATTGGAGACATGAGAAAACTCAAGCACCTCTGGGCTAGCCTCTGCAGGGCTTTGAAGAACTCATTTGACCCTAAAGATCCTGATTCTCACTTGATGGGTGTCAGAATCCTTAAAGGAAGGTGAGAGACTTCAACCACAATTACTGCTTTTTTGGTCATTTTGATTTTGGATACACAGGAGATCTTTCTTTTGATCCCTCAGATGCTGAGAATCTAAGCCACATTCTCACAGAGGGCCTAGAGACTGATTCAGACACATCCCTTACTAAAGCAATTAAGCAAAGAGCCACAGGTGATGCCCATTCATTTCCATTTGAAAACTGTTTTCTTCAGGTTTCACAAAGGGGTGGCCTGAGGCAAAGACCTTCCTGACATTCAGGGCAACAGAACAATAGGTAAGCAAAAGGCCCAAAGCAGGTTTTCTCCATTGATACTTTCCTGGCCACACTCATATCAGAGTTTTCTGAGATGCTTGCCATTTCCTTCAGCTATCCAGGACATGACCATGTCACACAGCTTGGAGGTGATGAGTATCTTGGACACAAAACCATGAGCCTATTCTGGAGAGTGCCCAAAATCTCGGAAGAAAACAGGAACTTAAGAAGATAGCAGGTGTTGCCCATCGATAAGTGAAGCCTCAGTCCATTCATAAATTGGGCAGTATGAATCCTGGGAAGCTGTCTACTAGACAGAACTCATCCATTGATGCATATTCTTTTCTAATGTCTACAACCAGGGACACAGTGGGATACACAGACATAGAACACTCTCCTTGTCAAACGACTTACTAGAAACAGTTCCCTGAAAACCAAACAAACCACCATTTCTACCTCTTCTCAGAACATGAGACAAAACCACAAAACCACACCCACAGCCACAAAGACACCTCCTTCCCCCAAGTAGGTCTGTGACTATCCGGAGTGTTCTCTGACTGGTGGCCCATACTATGTTCCAACAAAATGGCCTTTCCTGTCTCAGATCTTTTCTCCTTGGCCAACTCTTTGAAGTTGTCAAGAGCCAGCAGTGAGCCACTATCTGCTTTCTCAGGAAAAGGTCCTCTTTAGAGGTTTCCCGGCTTTTGGCCATTCTCACATCAGTAGGTACCAAGAATGACTGACTCTGTCCTTGGTAAATCCAAACAAGTGAGACCACTGGGAATGGGACTGGACTGGCTCTGGGTGCCTGTCTTCCTGGATCCCATGTTCAGAGAGTTCCATCACCAAAGAAGTGAGGTGAGGTCACTTCCTTCAGGAACTGAATCAGATCACTGCCTTGGAAACCTCTTTTGACGCAGTCTGGTTGGGCAAAAAATCACGAGCCACCACACAGCTTGTTGATTCAAACAGCAACTCTTTATTCCAGAACTCACACCAGTCGTCTACAATCACGTTCTGTAAAAATCCACGTTCTCTGCCCAAATCTACCCCCACTGGGCTTCTGTCTCCCAAAAAATACTGTCTGAATCCCGTGAGAACTCAAGGGGAACTCAGGCAGCAGGATACGCCTTTTTCCCAGCATGAACAACCTTAAACCTGGAACCAATCTAAACCCGGAGAGTCCTAAACCGGAAAGTACTAAACGCGGATTATCCTAAACCGGGAACACCCTAAACCCTGATCTGCCCTGGTCCTTGTGCAAGGTCACCTTAGATGCAATGTCACTGCAAAATGTCCTATTTCCAGGAGTCCTTCCACTAAGCAACATGGGGTACCCTGGCAAGGAAATTGTGATACCTACTTGACTAATGGCTCTCAGCATCTCCCCCCTTCTGATTAATTAAACAATAAGCAATGTGGCTTAAGGACCGTGCCTGGTAGGTTGTCCAATTCAACATATAGTTCTTACCCATCATAGGAAAACTGACATTTACGCGTCAGCCTCCTGTCTTAGGTTGATACCACTGCAATTGGATCATAACCGTCACTGACTACCAGTCCAGCACATAGCCATTGGCCCCCAAATTTTAGACCATCACTATCAGAAGGGAGGCGGATACAGAAATGTCATGACACTAAGCCAATTGACCGCTCCTTGGGAAAAATTGCATCACTGGTGACACCATCAGCAAAGATATGCCAGCACTACCACAATTAACATGGGGTGCGCTGGCAAGGATATTATAATTGCATCACTGGTGACACCATCAGCAAAGAAATGCCAGCATTACCACAATTCGTTGCACCAAATGATAGTTACATAGTCCAGGCAAGTTCTGCAACCAGTTAAAGTGGAGGAATCTATCAATGTGTCCATTTCCTCCCAAAGTAAATCGAATCCTTGATTGAGCATTACTTGTTGAGTTATATTCATTGATGCATCAGTTTATACAGTTTACTGTGATAGCTATCATAGAAGCTGTAGTTTGTTTTATCTTAGTCTTCACCAGCACTGGGATGGAGATGGAAATTCTGGCAAAGATGCTAAAGAGACATTATCCTGAACAGAATTATTAAATATAATGAAAAGGAAAGGTGAAAGAAAACAAACAGATCTGTTAACCTCCTTTAAAAACAATCCTTAAGAGCTTTTTACCTAATTTAAATTAGTAAACAAACAGATCTGTTAACCACCTTTAAAAACAATCCTTAACAGCTGTTTACCTAATTTAATTTAACCATTTAAATCAAGTGAATAAAAAAAATAATAATTCGGATACATTTTTTCATGAGCGCTTTTCATATAAGAAATATGGACATACGCACATACAGACATACAACACAAAACACAAGCGTGCAAACAAACATACAACACATGAGAAAATAGTAAAGGACTTGTAGCTTTACCTAGGTGAAATATCCATTGCAATGTTTAAAAACTCCACAGTCAAAAAATAAAACTGATCAGAAAAACATTAACCTAGGCTTGTATGAACGCAAAAAATAAAAAATAGAACCTTACGATGTGGAAAAATGCAATAATAAAATAGCTATTGAAAAAAGCATCCTGGTTAATCACTGTTGCCGATGTAAGAATGGCCAAGCTGGAGTTCTGGATATCAGCTGTTATGGATTTGAGTCAAATCATTTTCTTTTTGATCTGTAGAAATTGTTTTAGTTAATCTCTGTGGAATACAAATACGCTGTTGTTCTCCCTGTGGAAAAACACAAACAGACCGCCGACTCCAGACAATCACTGTTTCAGGACCTTTCCATTGTCCTGTTAGAATATCTTTCCAAAGTACTTTAGGCTTATGTACATTTCTTGGATACATATGCATTTCCACAGCACTAAGTCCTGATGAATCCAAATCTAAAAAGTTTAGAGTAAAAAGTGTTTTTTTAAGTTTATCTTTGGGGGATATATACCCCCTTCCAATTCCCTCTTTTTTGCTTTAATAAGTACGTTTTAATAGTTTGATGAGCTCTTTCAACTATGTCTTGTCCCTGTGGATTGTATGGGATTCCTGTTATATGAGTAATGCCAAATGATGAGCAAAATTGTTTAAAAGTGGGAGAGGTATAGCCAGGACCATTATCTGTTTTTAACTGTTTAGAAACGCCCACAGTGGCAAAATTTTGTAAGCAATGAGCTATAACATCTTTATTTTTTTTTCCAGCATGAAGAGAGCCCATCAAAAATCCAGAAGAAGTATCAACTGTAAGGTGTAAATACTTTAATTATACAAATTAGGCAAGTTTGTGACGTCCATCTGCTAAATATGGTTAGGTATCAGTTCTCTAGGATTGACTCCAAGATTAACTTGTGGTAACAATGTCACACAATTTTGACATTGTTTTATTATATGTCTGGCTTGTTCCTTAGATATTTTAAAACTCTTTTGTAAAGTATTAGCATTAAAATAAAACCTCTTTTGAAAATTTTTTTAGCTTCTTCAAATGTAGAGAAAATATGTATGTCATGTGTAGTTCTATCTGCTAAATCATTGTCTAAACTAAGGGCAATCCTGTATGTGCCCTAATATGTCCTATAAAGAATGGATCTTTTCTGTCCCAGATTAGACTTTGTATAGTGGAAAACAAAGAGAAAACAGTAGAAGAAGGGGAAATCCTACCAGCATGTTTAAGAGATACTATAGCATTAACTACATACTGACTATCAGAAACAAAATTAAATACAGAATCTTTAAACATCACAAAAGCTTGTAAATCTGCATCAAGCTCTACCTTGTGAGCTGATTGTTTGGGTACTAAAAACGTAAAAGTTTGATCTGGGGTAACTACTGCTGCTGTACCATTATTAGACCCATCAGTGAATATATTTTTCTTGTCATTTTAGGAAAAACTACAGGATGCTTAGACCAAAAAGACAACAAAGGATTAGATGGTAAATGATTATCAAATGTAACATTAGCTTTACACATGATTATTGCCCAAGTATTTAACTCATTAGCTAACTCATCAATTTGATCCATAGTATATTGAGTAATAATTTTATTGGGAGAAATTCCAAACACTCCCTTCGCTTCTTTTATTCTTTGAGTGTTAATTGTCCTACAGCCACAGGATACCTAGTAAGAATAGTGTTAGGAGAATAAGTTAAATGTAACCAAAATAACGGACCTTCTTGCCAAAATACTCCTGTAGGAATATTTTTTGTTGGTAGTACAATAAATAACAAAGCAAACTTATATCAATTCTATCCAAATCCATATTTTCCACATATGTTTCAATAATTTTTAATGCCTTTCTTGCTTTAGGAGTTAATACGCTGTGTGAATTTGGATCTGATGGACCTTTAGAATATCAAATAAACGTCCCAACTCTCCTGTTGGTATACCTAGATAAGGCTTTATCCAATTCATGTCTCCCAATAACTTTTGAAAGTCATTAAGTGATTTGAGTTGATCTACTCGTATTTAAATTTTTGGTGGACAGACCATGGTTGAGGATAATAGAACTCCTTAATAATTAATTGAATAATTTAATTGTACTTTATCTATTGCTATCTCTAGATTATAACTTTTTAATAAGTTTGTAAGTGTGGCATAACATTCCAGTTTTTATCTTTATGTGCCAATAATACATCATCCATATAGTGAAATATTTTTTATCTTTATGTGCCAATAATACATCATCCCAGCACTCTTTGTCCTAACAATTGTTTCCAAGGCAACCATGAGATGGAGGCTGCCCCTACTTCCTGTGACACGTTCACAAGTTAGAATGGTATATCAACCATAGGCACCCGGGAACAGCTCTTCACACCAGCCTGGTTTGGTCCATCTTCTCTACATTAAGAAGAGAGAGGCTGATTCAGAAACAACCCTTCATCATGACCAGGTTGCTTGCCAGGGAAGATGACTTTTGCTCTCTCAGGTCCTTCATAGCTGCCTACATCTTCTCCAGGGATCATTTCTGAATGGACCTTTGAGGTTCTCAGCAGGTTGAAGATCGCCTACATTCCTGTATTGTAAAACCAACTCTGTCCCTGCTCTTCTGTAAAGTAAGATTGAGGGAACAATGTATGGATAGGGTTAATATCATGTTCGATTTGTGTTAGGAATCATTCTGTTGGATAAATAATGATGTTGGAACTTGCAACATTTATAAGTATATATAGGTGAAATATATGTATGAAAACAGAAATCTAAGTAAGATTTGGAGCCCAGAATGGGATTGGGCCCTTGATTGTGATACTTAGCATTGAATTATGTTCTGCACAGATGTCTCAGATAGATCGATATACAATGGCATAAGACCATGTACCTTGGATTATTGAATGTAGAAGAGAACATCGAGTCAAAAAGAGATAATCGGTAGGATTAGGAAGATAGTCAGTAGGTTTAGGAAGAAGAATGAGTATAGGATTTGGAAAAAACTTTCTTAGCAATAGGGTTTCGATTAGAATGTGAATGTAAATGTCAGCACATGTGAAGAGTCAGTCACATTGATGAACTGGGGAAATTATGTAGGAAAGAAGATATCAATAGAGACATTATGAAATCAGAAAAAGTATAAAGTGAGTGATAGGATTAGATATTTTCAACAGGGTTGACTTTGAATATATCATCTTAGGAAGAAACAAATATAATGTCACAAATTGGACTGATTTTGAGAGCATTAGGCAACCTGGACATGGATGCTTTTAGCAAACCATCTTCACTTTACATTTAGTCTTTGGTACAAACATAAGGATGAACTTTTCTTTTTGTGTCCAGAATATTATTGTGATAAAATGTATATGTAGATCAGGTGACATGAGTATTTTTTCCACCATTTCTGGTAGCACTAATTTGAAGACGTATAAATTAGTATTGGGTTTACAAAGATGTGTACCCTGTGTCTATGAATATAAAGATAATGCATGAATAGACCACAATGTGAATAAATAATATAACTGGTTCCACTTTAAATAATGGATTGATTTGATATCTGAAAATATATAAGAAATCTTATATTGATATACAATCATTCATTCCAACCAGTTATACATCTAATGGTAATATTAGGGCTATGGTTTATCATGAAAAGTGTGTGAGTTTTGCTTCAAAAGTGATTATGGAAATCGAAAATAATGTGTTTGGAAAGAAGTCTCATGAAAAGACCAGTAAAGAAACATAGAGGAATACATGTTTACTGAAGCAGAAAATGATTGAAAGTGAAACAAATGCCTATAATTTTGCTAACTTTTGAATGAAATATTTATATCCTATAATGTGCATAAACTGAAGAAATAGTTACATACCAGTGGTGAATAAGAGTGAACATCAAAATACACATCATGTCCCATAGGAATGTACTTTCATTGATGAGAAACTGGGTCAATTATTGTAGAAATATTAGGATTTCTATGCAACATTCACTGAAGTTAGTTTTCAGTACTAGGAAACAAGTATGTATTTCAGGTAGATGAATATTTCTGAGAAAAATCTAGTGAAATGTTGACTATAAATCCACATGCATGAATATGAATGAAATTAGGGAGGGTATAATAAGACACATATATTTTATATTTTAAAAAATGTAGAGTGTGTATATACAAACACACACACAGAGAGACATTTAAAATTAGAAATATATATACCAATCGAATTTCACCACAAAATATACATCATCCACAGATCGAAAAATATTCATTTTATTGAACATGGATTTATGGAGAATATTGTTCAACTAGGAAGCTCACAAATAGGATGAATTTTCAGATCCCACAGGGTTTAGGAGGAGTGATCACTTCTCACAATTTTTATCTACCAAATCAGACACCTCACAAGAATGTACGTGTGATACCAGGTAGGATTCTATATGTGCATATAAAAATAGATCTGCTGAATAGGCTACATAGCATGGGAGAGAGGAATTCACATATTTGTTAACTTTAAAAACACATGAATAACTATTTCAATTAAAAAATGACTTGATTTATAACACCTACCATTTTTTATGCGAAAGGCAAGTCCAACTATACACAATGCCTCCTCTGAACTGCTTGTATATCTATTTTGTTTGGGTTATTTTTCTCCATTATATTAGTATTAGTAGTCAGAGTCTAGTAGGATATGGGTTAGTGTCAGGGATTCAGCATTTCAAATGGAAAATAGGAAAATGATTCCAATGTGAATGTAAATATGTTCTACAAAAAATATTCCCACTCTCATTCAGAACAATGCCTTTACATTACCTTCGCCCCTAGTAAGACACAATTAGAGGAGAAGAGTTAGAAAATCTGTGAATACATATCTGGATTGGAAAATGCTCAGGAGTTCACAACCTTGGAGGTGGTAGAGGAGTTTCCAAAAGTAAGGGACAGTGTAAACACTCCACAAACATGGAGTTCTGCAGGCCTAAATAGTTCTTGAGAAACTGCCTCTGAGTTTGGGCACTTGAAATATATGTTGTTGTCAGGAGCTTTAGCTTCATTTGTAGTGAGACCATCAAACTTGTGTCTGCATCTATGTGACCTAGAGGACATGGTTTCTTATTTTCCAATGAACATGAGGCAGCAGTAAAGAAATCTCTCTCTGTAGCTATACTGTGGCCACTGGGGCCTAAGTGTCTCCCCGTGTGGACTGTGAAGCCATTTGGTAATCCTCCAATTTTTGTGGTGTTTCTTGCTGCTGCACTGGGTGTTTTGTATTTGCTTCACGACATACAAGGAGTTCAACTGGGAAACAGTGCTGGAGGGAGTCCTGTAAGGTGTAGTGGGTCAGGGTCTGCAGGAGAATGCACCCACTAGGTTTCTATCCCACATTGTTTGCTCCCTTGACCATAGCAACCTGATTCTGAACATTGCCCTGAAACCTCTCCATATAACAAGATGCCTTTTCATATAACGGTCTGCTGGCTGCACCAAGTCAGTCACAAGCCATTTGGAAGCCAATGGCAGATCCACATGGCCACACGACAGATGTATTATCACACATCTGCACACCACTACTCTAGGCCGACTACGCAGCAGGCTCCAACTTCCTGGCATCTCTGTTCTACACCATTTTCATGAAACCCAGTCAATCAAGGCACTGTTCTGGTACACTCATGATCAGCAATATGACATTCAATGGTTCTCCAGTGCCACCGGGTCATTAGGAATTTCAAAAATTTCATGGTATTTATCTATCCATTTTTCAAGAATGAAGTTGGAGGCACTTTGGGGTTTCCATTCATCCAGGAACCATTAAATGGTGAGGAAGTTCATTTCAATGAAAGCTCTGAGGATCTCTCACTGACAAGGCTTCCCAAAGAGTGCCCAAAAAGTCACATGAAGCCAGGCCCATTGAGGTCTACATGTGAGTTCCATGTGTGTTTTGACTCTTAATTATGGCTGCCAAGTTTTTCAGAATAAAAATCAAGTGATATCCTTGCTGAGATTCTCAGTGCTCTGTGGAAAGCCATCCTGGGGGTAGATCTCAGGTTTCAAGGGCGACTCTCGTGCGTGGCCTCCTACCGACCACAATTCATTGCAATACTTTTATAAGGTCAGTTCCAGAACTCAGTCTCTGAGGGGATTCACACCATAGTTCAAGCCCATGTGGACCCAGTCATCTCTTCCAACCACCACACAAATGACCACAATTAAAACCAAAACATTCCCACATGGCCCTCATCTTCATCCATATTGACAATCATCATAAACTCTGGCTGGAGGTTTCCATGAGGTGCGCAGCCCAAGACAGTGTCCAAAATATGCACCCTTGCCTTTCATTTGTCTAAAGTCAGGGTGACCTGGACACCCTTCCTGTGAACAAGGAGTGATCAATTAGGCCTGCCATTAATACTGCTCTGCTCTCTAATTTGAGGCCTACTGACTGTCAGGTATAGATTATTTATGTGATTTGGCATCATGAGAGAACCCAAGTACTTCTGCAGGACTTTGAAGAACTCATTTGACCCAAAGGATCCCTATTCTCACTTGATGGAGGTCAGGAACCTAACAGAGGAAGGCAAGAGACTTCATCCACAATGAATGATCTTTTTGCCATTTTGGTTTTGGATGCACACATGGGATCTTCTTTAGATCTATCAGGAGCTGAGAATCTTAGCCACAGCCTCTAATAGGGCCTAGTGTCTGATTAAGACACATCCTTTTCCAAAGCAATTAAGCAAAGAGCCACAGGTGATGCCCATTCATTTCCATTTGAAAACTGTTTCTTCATTCTTCAAAAAGGGGTGGCCTTTAGGCAAAGACCTTCCTGACATTCAAGGCAACAGAACCATAATTAAGCAAATGGACCAAAGCAGGGTTTCTCCACTGAGACTTTACTGGTAACACTGATATCTGAGTTTTCTGAGATGTTCCCATTCACTCAGCTATTAAGAACATGGCCATGTCACAGAGCTTGGAGGTGGTACATGTCTTGGACACAAAACCATGAGCCTATTCTGGAGAGTGGCCAGAATTCAGGAAGAAAACAGGAACATAGGAAGTTCCCATCCATATGGCAAGCAGCAGTCCATTCATAAATCGGGAAGGATGAATGCTGGGAATCTCTCTACTACACAGGATACCTCCATTGATGCATTCTCTTTTCTAGTTTCTGAAACCACGGACACAGTGGATACACAGACATAGAAACACTCACATTGTCAAAAATCTTACTAGAAACAGTCGACTCCAAACCAAACCAACCACCTTTCCTACCTATTCTTAGAACATGAGACAAAACCACAAACTCACACCCACACCCACAAAGGCACCTCCTTCCTAAAAGTAGGTCTGTGACTATCCGGAGTGTCCTCTGATTGGTGGGCCATACTATGTTCCCCTCAAAATGGACTGTCCTATCTCAGATCTTGTCTCCTTGGCCAACTCTGTGAAGCAGTGAGGAGCCAGTGGTTAACCACTACCTGCTCTCTCAGAAAAGGCCCCTCTTCAGAGCTTGCCTGGCATTTGGCAATCCTCACCTCAGTATATACCAAGAAGGTCTTTCTCTGTACTTGGGAAATCCAAACAATTGAGCCCACTGGGACTGGGACTGGGACTGGCTTCAGTGACTGGCTTCTTGCATCCCAATTTCAGAGAGTTCCATCACCAAGGAAGTTAGGTAGGTCACTTCCTTCAGGAACTGAATGAGATGACTGCCTTGGCAACAACTTTGTCCTAACATTTGCTTCCAAGGGTCTCATGAGATGGAGACTGCCCCTACTTTCTGTGATAATTTGACTAGTTAGAATGGTATATCAAAATAGGCACCTGGGAACAGCTCTCCACGCAGGACTGGTTAGGTCCATCTTCTCTACATTTAGAAAAGAGAGGCTGATGCATACACATTCCTTCATCATGTCCAGGTTGTTTGCCATGGAAGATGGCTTTGGCTCTCTCAGGTCCTTCATAGCTGCCTATATCTTCTCCAGGGATCATTTCTGCATCGAACTTTGAGGTTCTCAACAGTTGGAAAATACCCTAAATTCCTGTATTCTTAGATGAACTCTTTCCCTGCTCTTTTGTAATGTTAGATTGAGGCAACAGTGTATGGTTAGGGTTAATAACAGGTTTGATTTGGGTTAGGAATTATTCTGCAGGATGAATAATGGAATTGGGAAACTGCAATATTTATAGGAATATAGAGGTGAAATATAAGTATGAAAACAGAAATCTAGGTAAGATTTGAAGCTCAGAAGTGCATTGGGCAATTGATTGGGCTACGTAGCTTTGAAATACGTTCTGCATACATGTTTCAGAAAAATCGATATACAATGGCATAGGACCTTGTTCCTTGGATGATTGAATGTAGTAGAGAACATTCACTCAAAAAGGGATAGTCAATAGGATCAGGAAGATAGTTAGTATGTTTCGGAAGAAGAGTGAGTATAAGATTTGGACCAAAGTTCATTAGCAATAGGGTTTCAGTTAGAGAGTGAATGTCAATGTCAGCACATGTGAAGGGTCAGTCACAATGTTGAATTGGGGAAAATATGTAGGAAAGTAGATATCAATAGAGACATTAGAAAATCAGGCAAAGTATAAAGTGAGTGAAAAAATTAGACATTTTCAACAGTTTTGAGGTTGAGTATATAATCTAAGGAAGAAACAAATATGTAGGCACCAATAGGATTGATATTTGAGAGCAATAGGCAACCTGGACATGGATGTTTTTAGTAATTCATGTTCAGTTTCCATTTAGGCATTGGTACAATCATAAGTGTGACTTTTGCATTTTGTGTCCAGAATATTACTGCGATAAGATGCATATGTAGATCAGGTGACCTGAGTAATTCTTCCACCATTTCTGGGAGCAATATTTTGAAGATGTATAAATTAGTATTCGGGGTACAAAGAGGTGTACCCTGTGTCTATGAATATAGAGATAATGCATGAATAGACCATACTGTGAATAAATAATATAACTGGTTCCACTTTAAATAATGGATTGAATTGATATTAGAAATTATATAAGAAAGCTTTCTTGATATAAAAATCATTCATTCCAACCAGTTATACCTCTAATGGTGATATTACACTTATGGTTTATCATGAACTGTGTGTCAGTTTTGCTTCAAAAGGGATAAAGGAAATTGAAAATAATGTGTTTGTAAAGAAGTCTCATGAAACGACCAGTCAAGAAACATGGAGGAATACATATGTTCTGAAGAAGGAAGTGATTGAAAGTGAAACAAATGCCTGTAAATTTGCTAACTTGTGGAGGAAAAATATATCCTATGATGTGCATAAACTGAAGAAATTGTAATGTACCAGTGTTGAATAAAAATGAACATCAATATACATATCATGTCTCATAGGAATCTACTTGCATTGATGACAAACTGTGTCAATTACTGTAGAAATATTAGGATTTCTATGCATCATTCAGTGAAGTTAGTTTTCAGTACTAGGAAACAAATATGTATTTCAGGTGGACGAAGGTTTCTGAGAAGAATCTTGTGAAAAGTTGATTATAAATCCACATACATGAACATGAATGAAAATAGGGAGTGTATATAAGACACATATATTTCATATTTTGAAAAATCTGGAGAGTGTGTGTGTGTGTGTGTGTATATATACACACACACACACAAACACATACACACACAGACATTAAAAATAGCAATATATGCCAATAGAAATTCACCATGAAATACATATCATCCACATATCCAAAAATATATATTTTACTGAACATGGATTTATGTATAATGTTATTCAACTAGGAAGCTCACCCACAGGTTGAATTTTCAGTTCCTACAGCGTTTAGGAAAAGTGATCTCATCTCACAATTTGTATCTGCCAAGTCAGCCACCTCCCAAGAATGTACGTGTAGTACCAGGTAGGATTTTATATGTGCATATAAAAATATATGTGCTGAGTAGGCTACAGGGAAAGGGAGACAGGAATTCACATATTTGTTATATTTGAAATCACATGGAGAACTATTTCAACTAAAAATTATCTAGATTTATAACTCCTACCCTATATAATGCAAAAAGGCAAGTCCAACTATACACCATGCCTCCTCTGAACTGCTTGTATTTCTATTCTGTTTGGTTTAATTTTCTGCATCATATTAGGATTAGTAGTCAGAGTCTAGTAAGGTATGGTTTAGTGTCAGGGATTCAGTATTTCGAATAAAAAATTGAAAAATGAATCCAATGTGTATGCAAATATGTCCTACACAAAACTCTTCCCACTCTCATCCAGCACAATTCCTTGACATTACCTTCGCCTCATGTAAGACACAATTAGAAGGGAAGAGTTAGAAAATCTGTGAATACATGTCTGTAATGGTAAATGATCAGGAGTTCACAACCTTCAAGGTGGTAGAGGAGTTTTCAAAAGTAAGTGACTGGGTAAACACTCCACAAACATAGAACTCTGGTGGCCTAAAGACTTCTTGAGAAAGTGCCTCTGAGGTTGGACACTTGAAATATTTGTTGTTTTGCGGAGCTTTAGCTTCATTTACAGTGAGACCATCAAAGCTGGGTCTGCATCTATGTGACCTCGAGGATTTCATTTATTATTTTCCATTGAACATGAGGCAGCAGTGGTGATTTCTCTCTTTGTAGGCAAATTGTGGCCACTGGAAGCTAAGTGTCTCCTCGAGTGGACTGTGAAGCCATTTAGTCATCCTCCACTTTTTGTGGTGTTTCTTGCTGCTCCACTGGGAGTTTGGTATTTGCATCACAAAATACAAAGAGTTCAACTGGGATATATTGCTGTAGGGAGTTCTGTCACGTGTGTTGGGTCAGGGTCTGCAGGAGAATGCACCAACCAGTCTTCTATCCCAAATAGCTTGCCCCTCTGACCATAGCAACCTGATTGTGAACATTTCCCTGAAACTCTCCAAATAAGAAGATGCTTTTACCTATAAGGGTCTGATGGCTGCACCATGGCAGCCACAAGCCATTTGGAAGTCAATGGCAGAACCACATGGCTCCACCACAGATGTTTTTTCACACACCTTCACACCACAGCTCTGTGCCCACTACTCAGCATGCTCCAACTTACTGGCATCTCGTTTTACACCATTTTCATGAAATCCAGTCAATTCAGGCACTGTATGGTACACTCTTGATCAGCAACAGAACATCCAAAGGTTCTCCAGTGCCACCTGGTCATGGGAATTTTAAAAATTCCATCGTGTTTATCTAGCCATTTTAGAAGGTTTAAGTTGGAGTCACTGTGTGTTTCAATTCATTCAGGAACCATTTAATGGTGAGGAAGCTGATTTCAATGAAAGCTCTGGAGAACACTCACAGGTAAGACATCCCAAAGAGTGGCCAAAGAGTCACATGAAGCCAAGGCCATTGAGGTCTACAATGTGAGGTCCATGTGTGATTTGACTCTCAACTATGGCTGCCAAGTCTTTCAGAATAAAATCATGTGATATCCTGGCTGAGATTCCCAGTGCTCTGTGGAAAGCCACCCTGGGCCTAGATCTCAGTTTCCAAAGGCAACTCTCATGCGTGACCTCCTGAAATCCCAACACAATTCATGGCAATACTTCTCTGAGGTCAGTTCCAGAACTCAGTCTCTATGGGAAATAACACCTGAGTTCAAATGCAAGTGGACCCAGTCATCTCTTCCAAACGCCACACAAATGACCACAATTAAAACCAAAACACTCCCACATGGCCCTCATCTTCGTCCATATAGACACACATCATAACCACTCGCTGGTGGTTTCCCTGAGGGGCACAGCCCAAGACAGTGTCCAAAATTAGCTCCCTTGCTCCTCATTTTTTAAAGTCATGGTGGCCTGGACACCCTTCCTGTGAATGAGAAGTAATAATATAGGCCTGCAGTTAATACTGCTCTGCTTCTCCACTTTGAGGCATACTGACTCTCAGGTATAGATTCTTTATGTGATTTGGAGTCATGAGAAATCCCAAGCTCCTCTGCAGTGGTTTGAAGAACTCATTTGACCCAAAGGATCCCTATTCTCACTTGATGGAGGTCAGGAACCTTAGAAAGGAAGGCGAGAGTTCATCCACAATGACTGATCTTTTTGTAATTTTGGCTTTGGATGCACACATGGGATCTTTTTTAGATCCATCAGGTATTGAGAATCTAATCCACAGCTACACACAAGGCCAAAAGTCTCATTCAGACACATCCAAATAGTAATGTACCAGTGTTGAATAAAAATGACCTTTAAAATACACATCATGTCCCACAGGAATCTACTTGCATTGATGTTAAACTGGGTCATTTACTGTAGAAATATTAGGATTTGTAAGCACCATTCACTGAAGTCAGTTTTCAGTACTAGGAAACAAATATGTATTTCAGGTGGTTTAATATTTCTGAGAATAATCTTGTGAAAGTTGATTATAAATCCACATACATGAACATGAATGAATTTACGGAGTGTTTAATAAGACACATATATTTCATATTTTGAAAAATCTAGAGAGTATATATATATATATATATATATATATATATATATATATATATATATATATATCTCATGGAGAAATATTACAATGAAAATTTGACAAGATTTATAACACATACCCTTGATAAAGCAGAAGTCAAATCCAAGTATACGTCATGACTCCTATGAAAGTCCTGTATTTCTATTCTGTTATGTTTCTTTTTATCCATTATATTAGGATTAGTAGTCAGAGTCTAGTAGGGTATGTGTTAGTGTCAGGGATCAGTATTTCAAATGGAAAATAGGAAAATGAATCTAATGTGTATGCAAATATGTGCTACACAAAAATCTTGCCACTCTCTCCAGAACAATGCCTTGACATTAACTTCGCTCAAAGTAAGACACAATTAGTGGAGAGGAGTTTGAAAACCTGTGATTACATATGTGAACTCAGGAGTTCACAACATTGGATGTTGTAGAACAGTTTCCAAAAGTGAGGGAGAGGCTAAACACTCCACAAACATGAAGCTCTGCTCACCTAAAGACTTCTTGAGAAACTGCCTCTGAGGTTGGGCACATGAATTATATGTAGTTGTCAGGACATTTAGTTACCTTTGTAGTGACACCATCAAATATGTGTCTGAATCTTTGTAACCTGGAGGAAATGGTTCTTTATTTTCTAGTGAACATGAGGCAGCAGTTCTTAATTCTCTCTTTGTGGGTAATCTGTGGCCACTGGTAGTTAAGTGTCCCCGTGTGGTCTGTGAAGCCATTTGGTCATCCTCCATTTTCGGGGTGTTTCTTACTTCTGCACTGGGAGTTTGGTATTGGCTTAATGAAATACAAGGAGTTCAACAAGGAAACAATGCTGGAGGGAGTTCTGTCACTTGTGGTTGGTCAGGGTCTTCAGGAGAATGCTCAAAACACGGGTCTATCTCACATAGTTTTCCCCCTTGACTATAGCCACAGGATTCTGAACATTGCCCTGAAACCTCTCAATATAACAAGATGCCTTTCCATATAAGCGTCTGCTTCCTGCACCATGTCAGTCACAAGTCTTTTGGAAGCCAATGGCAGATCCACATGATCCCATCACAGGTATTTATTTAAAAACCTATAGTCCACTGCTCTAGGCCCACTACTCAGGAGGCTCCAACTTACTGGCATCTCTGTTCTACACCATTTTCATGAAACCCAGTCAATCAAGGCACTGTCTGGTACACTCATGATCAGCGATAGGACATCCAAAGGTTCTCCAGTGCCACCTGGTCATGGGAATTTAAAAAATTTCATGGTATTTATCTAGCCATTTTTCATGGATGAAGTTGGAGTGACTGTGGGTTTCAATTTATTCAGGAACCATTAAATGGTGAGGAAACTGAGTTCAATGAAAGCTCTGGAGAACTCTCACAGGCAAGGCTCCCCAAAGAGTGTCCAAAAGGTCACATGAAGCCAGGCCCATTGAGGTCTACAATGTGAGGTCCATGTGTGTATTTAGTCTTAACTGTGGCTGCCAAGTCTTTCAGAATAAAATCATGGAATATCCTGGCTGAGATTCCCTGTGCTCTGTGGAAAGCCACCCTGGGCCTAGATCTCAGTTTCCAAGCGCGACTCTCATGCACGGCCTTCTATAATCCCAACACAATTCATGGCAATACTTCTCTGAGGTCAGTTCAAGAACTCAGTCTCCAAGGGGAATCACAGCAGAGTTCAAGCCCAGGTGGACCCAGTCATCTCTTCGAACCGCCACACAAATGACCACAATTAAAACCAAAACACTCCTACATGGCAGTCATCTTCCTCCATAAAGACACTCATCAAAGCATCTGGCTAACGGTTTTCATGAGGGGCACAGCCCAAAACAGTGTCAAAAATAAGCTCCCTTGCCCCTCATTTGCCTAAAGTCAGGGTGGCTTTGACACCCTTGTTGTGAACCAGGAGTGATCTGTAAGTGTAAAAGAAATTGAAATTAATGTGTACAATTTAAAGTTTAAAAGACCGGGTGTTGGGGCTGGAGATGTGGCTCAAGCGGTGGCACGCTCGCCTGGCATGCGTGCGGCCCGGGTTCGATCCTCAGCACCACATACAGACAAAGATGTTGTGTCTGCCAAATACTAAAAAATAAATATTAAAATTCTCAAACAAAAAAAAATTTGTAAGAAAGAAAAAAAATTTAAAAAAAAAAAAAAAAAAAAAAAAGACCGGGTGTTGTAAAGTTTCTAAGCTGCAAGGCGTGGGTTAAAATGTAAAGGACCAGGTATTGTTAAGTTCCTATGCTACACACAAAATCTGAAATTCCTGTAGCTTGTAGGACAATTCCCGGACTGCCCAGTAAATTTTCCCCTGACTGCCTGATTGTTTAATAACCTAGGACCCTTTGTGGCCTGGCACATAGGCATCGTAGGGCCTAAACCAATCAGTTTCAATGTGTACCCCGCTTTAGAACTGACGTATCACTCCTGCCCGGCCTGTTCCCCTCAATGAATGAGCTAATCATGTTTAGGAATTGTTGTTTGATTTTCCCGTGGTTAATGATGATTTATTAAAGGAGACTGTGATGTATGTAAAGTCCCGCCCTCCCCAAAAAGTGTACTTAAGCACTGCTCAACCCCTACTTTTGGCTCTGGGCTGCTCTTCCTTCTTGAGTGAGCACGGAGCCCCAGCATGCTGGATTGGAACTCAATAAACGCCTTTTGCTGTTGCATGATCCGCGGTCTCTTGGTGGTCTCTTTCTCCGCCATTCGCTGGACCCTTAATTTTGGTGAGTTGGCCGGGAATCATGCAGCACCGAACAACGAGACTCCAATGGACACCTCTGAGGGTAAGTAAGGTGCCTCTTTTCATTTTTCCTTGTGATCACTCAGACCTTTTATTTCAGGTTTGGTTTTTCGGTTTTTGGTTTGGGTTGGCAGAGTGGCTGCCAGCAGAGCGCGTAAGTTCCCCCTGGCTGTGGTGGACAAATGTGTCCTAAAGCCACAGGCCACGTTCTTGCAAGGGACACCTTGAACGACTCAGGGAGGGACGGATGTGCTCTCATTAGGTGAGGAGATACGGAAGTGCCCTCATTAGGTGAGGAGGGACGGATGAGCCCTCATTAAGTGACTCTGTTGCCAACCCATCAGGTCTTGCTGGCTACTTTTTTCTCTCAGGTTGAATTCACTGTCTGTCTTTGTGGTCTAACCCATCGGGTTTTGCCAGTTACTAGGTTCTAATCTTTACTTCTGAACTCGTGTTAAACGTTAACTGTGTGTCCATGTTTGTGTCACGTTTGTGTTGTCCTTGTCTCTGTTTGAGTAACTCTCATAATGGGAAAAAGCCATTCCATGCCTCTGTCTCTGACGCCTTTCCTGGTCCCTGCCTCCAATCTGACCCCTTTGCCCACAATCCTATAACTCAAACCTTCTGCTCCTCCCCCTTTTCCCTCCATTCTTCCCGAGTCACAAGATTGTAGATCTTGGGGTTGTGAACAAACGGGAGCTTCATGATGGTCTTTGTGTGTCTTTTTGTCTGTGTATCTGTTAAATGTGATGGCATTGTTTGGACCGATGTAGAGTCCCAAGTTTCAACCTGCCTTAGATGTGTGGAAGTAACTTTAGCTAAATTTTAACCTAATGCTTCTCCTGTGAGGGATCAAAAGTCAATAGAACCACCAGCTTTTCTGTTCTCACCTTTTACACCTCTCTTAGCTGTGTTTTAAAGAACTTTGATAAACTTTACTCCCCTTTGTTAAGTGAGATTAGGGAAACAGTGTTTTCTTTTCTTCCCGTAGTTGGCTTGAGCATGCCCAATGTAGAGGGAAATGCCTGCGGTCTAAGAACTTTGATATCTCGCTTAAACTTTTCTCAAAACCCTGTCCTCATTATTAAATTGTCCTTAATTGGCTTTGGGGATGGGAACCAAACCTTCAGTGATAAATTTTGACACCCCAGAGAGGTCTTTCAATGAACCTCTTGGGGAAGGACTTTCAATGAACCCACTCTGCCCTCTTGGGGAAGCCTAGCACTCAAAACAACTGCAAGCAGAGTATGAACTTTTTGGGAGCTGACTACTGAAAAGTTGGGAGATATAGAATATGCCTGGTGCCTGGGGTCAAACCACCAGAGGAACAAATCCTGTAAGTAAATTGTGAGGCTAAAGGACTCCCAGCAGCTGCCAGAGCCATTTTGCTGTGGGGAACTCCCTTATTCCTTACCTGGACTTTAAGGATTACTCCACCTCTGTTTACTTAACAAAAGGGACAATGAATGCATTAATATGTTGATATTATAGATTGTTTCTTGGGGATGATCTTGGCTGAATGTGTATCTAAAAATGAATTTTATTATAACAATCTGGTATCTAAATTGGTTTCTAAAGCATTGCACTATCTTACAGTTAAAAGTTGGGTTTAAACAATTGTTTAGCTTGATTTCAGGTAGTTCATGCTAGGAAACTTAAATACTTATTATAAAAAAAATAATTAAAGAGTTTTAATTTTGAACCATGTAGCCTGAGAAAATTTCACTAGATATACGAGTGCATTAACTTGGGCAAAGATAATAAATTATGATATGATATCTGTTCCCTTCAATGTGTAAGATTTTTTTAAAAAGGTGCTAAATTAAAACGTTGGTCTAGCTTAGTGAAATGACATTAATTAGCAACAGTCTTGGAAATTTTTAAAGCTTAATTTCGGATACACATGGTAGTCTGTGGTTGTTTTTAAAATTTTTTCAAGAAATTTAATGTAACTTACTACTACTTTAGAAACTTCAGAACAAAGAAAGTGGCTTAATGATCCTAGAGAAACTTCTTCTGATGGTGGCTTTAATATTATCAAAAAATGATCATATTTTCAGTTTTGTGTGAGCAAGATTTTCTAGTGTAGAAAAAATCTAAAGATATAAAATTTTGAGAATTACATCTTAAACTTGCATCATAATTTTCAACATTCAAACCTGGAAATTATGACTTATAGCTAAAATGCCTTAGGCATGAGGTTTCTGCTCAGAACTCCAGCCTTTACAGTTTTCAAGTCCTCAGCCAGGACTTAAGTTGATATGCAAATAAAAGAAGCCTGCAGCACTCAGCAGGAGACAGATAAAAAGGAGTAAAAGTGTCTTTTTACCTGAACTCAAACTAGACCCAAACAAAAAGTACATTATATGATATTTACTAATTACTGGCCAGTCATCTTTTTTGGGACTCTTGCTTTTTCTTAGATTCTGTATTTTTTTCTTTTTGAGCTCATGATCTTGATCCTGCAGATGGGTTAATATTTTCTGATCAGTTCTATTTTTGATCAACTGTGGAGTTTTTAAACATAGCAATGGAGATTTCACCTGAAAAAGCTACAAGGCCTTCACTATTGTGTTATGTGTTACACTTGTATTACGTGTTGTATGTCGGTATGTCTGTACGTGTGTATGTCCATATATCATGCAGTGATATGACAATTGACAGATGAGGAGCGCTCATAAAATATTTAAAAATGGATATAAATATCTTGGATTCACGTGATTCAAATGGTTAAATTCACATTGGGTAAACAGATAAAAATAATTATTAATTAAAATAATTAATTAAAATTTAATTAAAAATTAAAATAATTAATTAAAAAATAATTAATTAAAATTAGGCCTATAAGTTTTCTAGGTGTTCAAAAAGGCCCTAATATAATGTTGATGTCTATAAAATAATCTATTAAATTCAGAAATTTACAAGTATTGTTTCAAAATGTGAACAGAAAGAGGTTCACAGATGAAAAAGAGAAACTAAAATTGTCTAGATATAGATTTAATAGAGGGAAAATGTGTTTCTCAATAAGAGAGTCTATATGATTAAGTAATTAAAAGGCTTTAAGTAAATAATAAAAAGGTTCATGTAAGTTGGTTATATGTGTATGTTTTGAGCAAGTAATCTTAAAAAATTAAACAGCTGGTTAAACAAGTACTGTTTTTATAAAATTGTGCCATGTTATTTCTTTAAAAAGCTAAACTTGGTTAATACAAAAACATCAATGTAATTGTGGTGTTAATGTGTTTATATCTTCCAGGTATACAAGTCTGTAAGGTAGAAGCTTCAAAAGAGCATTGTATCAAGCTGGTGTTCTAATGTTGTATGGTAATTCTAGGCTTAAAAGAAAAACATGTTGGAGATTTATGTGTATCATTTGTGTTGTCTTATTGGACTTGTTATCAAAAAGATATGTACAGTTACATGTTACTTTTTACACTTAGATACAATTTAAATGTATTTTTAAGTTAATGAGAGCCTAATCTGTGTGAAGGTTTTATTTTAAAACACAAAAACACTTTGCTACTTTTCTACAAAATGTTAAAACTTTCAGCCTTTCTCTAATTCATGTTTTAGATGTGATATTATGTTGTGTTAGTTAATATCCATGTAAACTTGATCAACAATTTATATAGGCTTTGTAAAATGATGTCTAAAAAGCAAAGATCAGCTTCAGAACTATAGTATTTAAGATTTATGAAGAGCCCCGCCTTACTTGAGATAAGGCTCTATGTACCACCTCCTGTGAAAGAGACTATGAAAGAAGTAGGCCAGATTTCAGTACATTTAAAGTTGTGTCCAAATAGGATCTCAAACAGGGGATTATGATGTATATCCTAGCCAGAATTCAAGGTAGCTCTTATATAAAGTAAATATGTCTTTACCCTAGTTAATTTTGTTTGTAGTTTGCTTATAGATGATCTAAGGATCACCTGTTAATGTTTTAAAGAGGTACTGCTTTAAGAACTCACAACCTGGGTAAACTTAAGATAAGGAGTTATCACCTACAGGATAGAGAGATAGACATTAAAGCCCAGTGCTCTTAGCATAAGGCTGTTAACTTATTTGCTGGAAGTTTAAGTTTTTAAAATTAAAGTTATATTAAAAGGGCCAAGAAAACCAATATTTGGCTCTTGCCCTCTGAGTCAGTCTGAATCAGGGAATAGGGGACTTCTCCAAAGAGCTTTGAAACTCTAGGCCACATAACCTCCCGAACAGGGAGATTAATGAGACCATTGAAGGACAGAAAGCCAATTAGTGCATTTGCTATGAAGAGGAGGGTCATAAGAAAAGGGAGACATCCCTGATGCTTCTGAGGGAAGCTACATGGTCAGGCAAGGCCTGGACCCATCCTAAAGCAAATAACACTAGCGGAACTGAGAAACTGCTGTATGTTCCCCAAGGTCTCCCAGGGAAATTCAGCTGACTGTTAACAATAGATAGAAACAAAAGTCAGTTTGACTTGCTTCATCTTAAACACTTAGCAAAGTCAGTGAAAGCCAAAGCACAGCTGTTCCTGGGTCTTTTAAATGATAATAATAGTTAAATGTAATTTCCATAAATAAGTAAACTGGAGGCTACAAAAGAGATTCTCAGACAGGAATGCCTGATAACTATTAAAAGGAACTGCCTGAGTAGTTTTTAGTTTAAGGCCTACAGATATTCCTAACCTACACAGGTAGGCTTGGTGTTTGCTAGTATGGTTATCCAGCCCTAAGTAACAGAATTAAACGTTTCTCTATTACACACAGGTCATACTAGTAAAAAAAAATTACAAGATCATATGGCATTAAATTATTAGACTATATCTTAAGGGAAAGGACATCTGTAAACCTAAATGTTAATTGTTGTGTTTACATTCCTGACATTAATGGCAAGTTGACAAATATCCTTAAAGATTTATATGCTCAAGTAGAAGCCATGTCCTTAGCAACATTGTCATGGAAAGAATATCTTAGCACCTGGTTCTTGGTAATTCTTGATAAAAAACATTGATAGTCTTTGTCTTTGCCATCATACTCATTGGCATATTCCTGTGCTATGGCATTTATTGCTGAATCAATAGGATTTACAAACTAATGAATTCTTGTTTCTCTTATAGACCACCCATCACTCAGCCTATTACTTCTCAATCACACTTTTTATCATGGACCACTCGATAAACCTGATTTTAATGGGGGACTCCAAACTGCTTGCCCCACACCGTCCCTTTTCAGCCTAAAGAAGCCAGAAAGATCCTCTTCGCCCCCGTTCCTTCCAAATTAGAGGGGGGAATAAAGCCAGATTTAAAGTTAGGTAGTTAGTGTAGTTAGATAAATCGGGGTCTAATACCGAGTAAAATCTAAAATGCAGGCCATGCAGAAAACGATTCCAGAGAACACAAAACAACTCATGAAATGTGAAACCCTTCAATAATTGTGATTCATTATTTTTATTACTAAAAGTAGTAAGAAAAAGGAGTGGGAATGTAAGGGTAAAAGAAATTGAAGTTAAAGTGTAAAAGTTAAAGTGCAAAAGACCATGTGTTGTAAAATTTCTAAGCTGCAAGGCCTGAGTTAAAATGTAAAGGACCATGTATTGTTAAGTTCCTATGCTACGCACAAAACCTGAAATTCCTGTAGCTTGTAGGACAATTCCCAGACTGCCCAGTAAATATTCCCCCTGACTGATTGGTTGTTTAATAGCCTAGGACCCTGTGTGGCCTTGCACGTAGGCATCGCAGGGCCTAAACCAATCAGTTTGAATGTGTACCCCACTTTAGAACTGATCTATCCCCCCCGCTGGACCTGTTCCCGCCAATGAATGAACTAATCATATTTAGGAATTGTTGTTTGATTTTCCCGTGGTGTATGATGATTTGTTAAAGGAGACTGTAATGTATGTAAAGTCCCGCCCTCCACAAAATGTGTACTTAAGCACTGCTCAACCTATGCTCAGGGCTTTGGGCTGCTCTCCCTTCTTGAGTGAGCCTGGAGCCCCAGCATGCTGGATTGGATCCTAAATAAACCCCGTTTGCTGTTGCATGAGCCGTGCGTGGTCTCTTGGTGGTCTCATCCTCCAGTGTTCACCGGACCGTTACATTTGGTGCGTTGGCCGGGAATCGCGCAGCGCCGAACAAGAAGACCCCAACGGACCCCTCTGGGGGAAAGTAAGGCGCCTCTTTCCTTTTTTCCTTGTGATCGCTCAGAGCTTTTGTTCAGGTTTGGATTTTTGGTTTTCGGTTTGGGTTGACAGAGTGGCTACCAGCAGTGAGCGTAAGTTCCCCCTGGTGGTGGTGGACAGACGTGTCCTGAAGCCACAGGCCACCTCCTTGCAAGGGATGCCTTGGAGGATTCGGGGAGGGACGGATGTCCCCTCATTAGCCTACTCTGCTGCCAACCCGTCAGGTCTTGCCGGCTACTTTTTTCTCTCAGGTTGAATTCACTGTCTGTCTTAGTGGTCTTACCCATAAGGTTTTGCCAGTTACTAGGTTCTAATCTTTACTTATAAACTCGTGTTAAACGTTAACTGTGTGTCCGTGTTTGTGTCACGTTTGTGATGTCCTTGTCTCTGTTTGAGTAACTCTCATTATGGGACAAAGCCATTCCATGCTTCTGTCCCTGAAGCCTTTCCTTGTCCCCGCCTCCACTCTGACCCCTTTGCCCACAATCCTATAACTCAAACCTTCTGCTCCTCCCCCTCTTCCCTCCATTGTCCCTGAGTCACAAGATTGTAGATCTTGGAGTTGTGAACAAACGGGAGCTGCATGATGGTCTTTGTGTGTCTTTTTGTCTGTGTATCTGTTAAATGTGATGGCATTGTTTGGACCGATGCAGAGTCTTGAGTTCCAACCTGCCTTAGATGTGTGGAAGTAACTTTAGCTAAATTTTAATCTAATGCTTCTCCTGTGAGGGATCAAAAGTCAATAGAACCGCCAGACTTTCTGTTCTCACCTTTTACACCTCTCTTAGCTGTGTTTTAAAGAACTTTGATAAACTTTATTCCCTTTTGGTAAGCAAGATTAGGGAAGCAGTGTTTTCTTTTCTTCCCGTAGTTGGCTTGAACACGCTCACTGCAGAGGGAATTTCCTGGGCTCTAAAAACTTTTTTATCTCCCTTAAACTTTTCTCAAAACCCTGTCCTCATTAATAAATTGTCATTAATTGGCTTTTGGGATGGGAACCAAACCTTCAGTCATAAATTTTGACACCCCAGATTGGACTTTAAAAAAGTCCCCACTCTGCCCTCTTGGGGAAGCCTAGTACTCAAAACATCTGCAAGCAGAGGATGAACTTTTTGGGAGCTGACTACTGAAAAGTTGGGAGATATAGAAAATGCTTTTTGCCTAGGGTCAAACAAAACCAGAGGAATTAATCCTGTAAGTAAAAGGTGAGGCTAAGGGTCTCCCAGCAGCTGCCAGAGCCATTTTGCTGTGGGGAACTCCCTTATCCCTTACCTGCACTTTAAAGATTACTCCACCTCCGTTTACTTAACAAAAGGGACAATGAATGCAGTAATATGTTGATATTACATATTGTTTTATGGGGATGATCTTGGCTGAATGTGTATCTAAGAATGATTTTTTTTATTGTAACAATCTGGTTTCTAAATGTGTTTCTAAAGCATTGCACTAACTTACAGTTAAAAGTTGGGTTTAAACAATTGTTTAGTTTGATTTCAGATAGTTCATGCTAGAAAACGTAAATACTTAGGATGAAAAAATTAAAGAGACTTAATTTTGAACTAGGTAGCCAGAGAAAATTTCACTAGATATGCCAGTGCATTATCTTGGGCAAAGATAAAAAATTATGATATGGTATCTGTTCCCTTCAATGTGTAAGATTTTTTTAAAAAGGTGCTAAATTAAAACGTTGGTCTGGCTTAGTGAAATGACATTAATTAGTGATAGTCTTGGAAATTTTTAAAGCTTAATTTCGAATACACATGGTAGTCTGTGGTTGTTTTTAAAAATTTTTCAGCCAATTTAATGTAACTTAATACTACTTTAGAAACTTTATAACAAAGAAAGTGGCTTAATGAAACTATAGAAACTTCTTCTGATGGTGGCTTCTATTTTATCAAAAAATGATCATATTTTCAGTTTTGTGTGAGCAAGATTTTCTAGTGTAGAAAAATCTCAAGATATAAAATTTTGAGAATTACATCTTAAAATTGCATCATAATTTTCAACATTCAAACCTGGAAATTATGACTTATAGCTAAAATGCTTTAGGCATGAGGTTTCTGCTCAGAATTCCAGTCTTTCTTTTTTCCAGACCTCAGCCAGGACTTAAGATGATATGCAAATAAAGGAAGCCTGCAGCACTCAGCAGGAGACAGACAAAAAAGAGGACAAGTGTCTTTTTACCTGAACTCAAACTAGACCCAAACAAAAAGTACATTATATGGTATTTACTAATTACTGGCCAGTCATATTTTTTGGGACTCTTGCTTTTTCTTAGTTTCTGTAGTTTTTTTTTTTTTTTTGAGCTCATGATCTTGATTCTGCAGATGGGTTAATGTTTTGTGATCATTTCTATATTTGCACAACTCTGGAGTTTTTAAACATTGCAATGGAGATTTCACCTGAAAAAGCTACAAGGCCTTCACTATTGTGTTATGTGTTACACTTGTGTTACATGTTGTATGTCGGTATGTCTATATATATGTATGCCCATATATCATGCAGTGACATGACAATTGACAGATGAGGAGCGCTTATGAAAAATGTAAAAATGGATCCTAATATCTTTGATTCACGTGGTTCAAATGGTTCAATTCAAATTGGGTAAACAGATAAAATTAAAAATGTCTTTAAATTAGGCCTATAAGTTTTCTAGGTGTTCAAAAAGGCCCTAATAAAATGTTGATGTCTATAAAATAATCTGCATGAATTCAGAAATTTACAAGTATTCTTTCAAAATGTGAACAGAAAGAGGTTCACAGATGGAAAAGAGAAACTAAAAGGTTCTAGATATAGATTTAATAGAG